>NC_053038.3:463765262-464390550 GCF_002575655.3 Aegilops tauschii subsp. strangulata
AATTGAACATTTTATGAGGAAGGTAAATATAACTGCAACAGCATAGCGACAGTGTTGGGATGACAGCAAATCGATACTAACAGGTGTGTACATGCACAAATTTAGTAACATAGAACAAATAGCACTAAGGCCGTCCACTATGTATGGCAAAACTAGGGTAAAGACAACTGTTGCTACATCTCGCACCGGTGCCCTGAAGTGGCGAGCCGATGCAGCGAAAAAAATCAGGGACCCGGACTTCGGAGCACGTAGTTGCTCCGATGCCTAGTTCCTTCGTGCCATCAAGATTTAGTATTTTACTGCTTGGCTGCTCGGATGTGTGGACCAAAGTTGGCTGCACAAACTGCTGAAGCGGTGCCAAATAATTTTCTATGGCATTGCCGATGAGATGGCAACGATTTAAGATAGTAGGTACAAACTGTGACACTGTCTTAGGATGTATTTGGTTGAAGGTCTGGTATGAATGGGTTGGGACCGTGACAGTGTCTGAATCACATCTAACAAATGATTTGTAACAATGAAAGAGGGTCTAACCTTCTCTGCACATGCCAGAAACTTCCTCCCACTGTCCACAGATTCAAACGCAACTAGCTTCATGCATGGAGATTGATGGTGACAACGAGCAGATAGATCTTCAGCCACCCCGCTCCATTCGTTGCCACTGATGGTCCTAGGGAGCTACAAGAGGAAGAAATGACTCAAATTGACCGCCGGGTAAAAATCCTTCATTCCAAGTCATAGCCTGAGAGAGAGAAGAGAGGCATACCCGAGTGGTGAAGGAGTCGTCGCCGGAGGAGGAAGCGCTAGAGAGGTCTTTGAAGAAGACCATGGCGACCCCGGTGGTAGGATGCGAGACGACGAGAGCGAGGAAGCGGATATAGCTTAGGAAGGAAGGAGGATGTAGGGGAAATGTGACTTGTGGTCGGGGAGAAAAGGGGGTGGGGGAGGGGGAGGGGTCAGGGGTAGATATTTTGGCGGTAGGCCAAAATTTTGGAAAAGTGGAGGGAAACTTTGCGCGCGGTGCCGCCGGACCATTCACTTTGAACGATTGTGTGCATCGCAAACGATTCTTCTACTTTACGCGCATGGGATGAGTTTGATAATTCAAATTTTGGTGGAAATTTGCCCGGGTACGTCATTGCATAATTTAACATCGCTTGCTAATTTGGGCACACAAAAGAGCGTACAGTGGACATACCACACTAACTGAATCGAGCAATTTTAGTAATTAAACAGAGCCAGTTGACCTAAACATTGCTCTAACATAAGACCACCATTAAAAACAAAGCCTAAGTACGTATAATTTTAACAAATCCACCGCCGTGCCGGCCTATGCATCGCCGGTGTGAGATGAGACGTCGATGACTTGTCCTGGCAACATGCCGCCATTGGTGGACTCCACGCCCCCCTGCTGAAGTCGACCGGGTCCTCGTCCTCGTCCTCGGTGCCACCCTCAAGGTTGTAGTACTCTTAGTAGTGGCTGCGCCAGAACTTGCGTTGGTACTCCACCGCCGATTCCTCGACGGACAGACTCTTCTCTACCTCAACCTCGGCCATGCGCAACTCCTCCTGCCGACGCTCCCCGATCTCTACCGCCTCCTGCATCTCCATCTCCCGCTAGGCGACCTCATGAGGAAGAAGGTGCTCCATGGCCACTGCCGCCTTTTCGGACGTGGGTTGCATGCTGGAGTCCGAGGTGGCCTGGAATATCTTGACGTGTGCACCCTCGATCTTGGCGTGGATGGCCTCGACCCGGGCCAGGGCGACATCGACGGCACGTACGGCAGCTCGAGTGCTCTCGGCATTTGCAGCCGCCGTCGCAGCAGCAGGTGCAGTCATCTCGGTTGCTGCAGCTGCCCTGTCGGCTGCTACAGATGCGCTCTTGGCGGAAGCGGTCGCACTCGATGCGGATGCGGCGGCACTCTTGGCATAGGTGGCTGCGCTCTCGGCGCAGGCGGCGGCGCTTGGGGGGGACGCAGCCATCGTACGGGCCTTCACGAAGCGTTTCCATGGTGTCATCTTTGCAAGAAGGGGGTGCGGGAAAGGGGATCGAGATTCGTGTATTCAGGGGTTGCCGGCACTGGAGCAGACGAGCCGGCGAAGCATAAGGAGGGAGACTTAAATAGACCCAGATATTTTCATCGCAAACGGTTCCTAGAAAACAACTGTGTGTGATGTTGTAGATATTTTTTTATTAGCTATGAAAGATGAATTTGGATTAAAGTGGCAACGGATGGTGTTTTAAATGTACGAGAAATTTTGTAGTACTAATACAACTGTCATGTCAAATTTTGGTAAATTTCATGGGTCATTTGACCTTTTAAGACATTTAAGTGATTTTCTAGCCATTTAATGACTGTAATTCAAATTTGAACTACATGTACATGCAATAGCTAACCATAACAGTTTGAAAACTCATATTTTGTGTACTTGTGTGCGATTTAATTCCATGTGCAGTAAATTGGAAGGAATTTTCAAACATATTGGTATAACGGCTATGACATCATTAAGCATGGAGTGACACGGCATTTTAATTCCAAAAAACTAAAAAATATAAGAAACACATGAAACCTTGGCTGACGTAATGTCATGCCACCAAGATGATGTGGTAGAAAAATTTGGCATGTTTGACGAAAGTTTGGACACACACCCCTCACAAACCGGAGCAACTCACTAGAAGGCGCGTGGTTCCGAGAGGGAACAATGCATGTTTGATGACGAACGGGAGATAGCTTCCTCTTACGGCCTTCAATTTTTTTTCTACGTTTAACGTGCACTACTACAACTGTAATGTGAAATTTTGGAAAATTCTAGGGGTCATTTGACCTTTTAAAGACATTTGAGTGACTTTCTAGCTATTTAATGACTGTAATTCAAATTTGAACTACATCTACAAGCAACGACTAACCAAAATGGTTTGAAAAATCCTATTTGTGTACTTGTGTGCAAGTTAATTCAATGTGCAGTAAATTAGAAGGAATTTTCAAACATATTTGTCTCACGACATGGACACATGCATATGTATGCATGGAGTGGCATGGCATTTTAATTCCAATAAATAAAAAAAAATCAGAAACACATGAAACCTTGGTTGATGTAATGTCATGCCACCAAGATGATATGGTATAAAAATTGGCATGTTTGACGAAAGTTTGGACACACACCCCTCACAAACCGAAGCAACTCACTAGAAGGCTCGTGGTTCCGAGAGGGAACAATGCATGTTTGATGACGAACGGGAGATATATAGCTTCCACTTACGGCCTTCAATTTTTTTTCTACGTGTAACGTGCACTACTACAAATGTAATGTGAAATTTTCGAAAAATTTAGGGGTCATTTGACTTTAAAAGACATTTAAGTGATTTTCTAGCCATTTAATGACCGTAGTTTAAAATTGAACTACATATACAAGCAACGGCTAACCATAACGGTTTGAAAAATCATATTTGCGCACTTCTGTGCGAGTTAATTCCATGTGCAGTAAATTAGAAGGAATTTTCAAACATATTTGTCTCACGACATGGACACATGCATATGTATGCATGGAGTGGCCTGGCATTTTAATTCCAAAAAATTAAAAAAATATCAGAAACACATGAAACCTTAGTATATGTAATGTCATGCCACCAAGATGATATGGTAAAAAAATTGGCATGTTGTTTGGCGAAAGTTTGGACACACACCCCACACAAACCAGAGCAACTCACTAGAAGGCTCGTGGTTCTGAGATGGAACAATGCATGTTTGATGACAAACGGGAGATAGCTTCCTCTTACGGCCTTCAACACTTTTCTACGTCTAACGTGCACTACTACAACTGTAATGTGAAATTTTAGAAAATTCTAGGGGTCAGTTGACCTTTTAAAGACATTTAAGTGATTTTCTAGCCATTTAATGACCGTAATTCAAATTTGAACTACATCTACATGCAACGCCTAACCAAAACGGTTTGAAAAATCGTATTTGTGCACTTGTGTGTGAGTTACTTCCATGTGCATTAAATTAGAAGGAATTTTCAAACATATTTGTCTCACGAAATGGATACATGCATATGTATGCATGGAGTCACATGGCATTTTAATTCCAAACAATTTAAAAAATATCAGAATCACATGAAACCTTGGTTGATGTAATGTCATGCCACCAAGATGATGTGGTAAAAAAATGTGCATGTTTGACGAAAGTTTGGACACACACCCCTCACAAACCGAAGCAACTCGATCAATAGAACGCTCGTGCTTCCGAGAGGGAACAATGCATGTTTGATGACGAACGGGAGATATATAGCTTCCACTTACGGCCTTCAATTTTTTTCTACGTGTAACGTGCACTACTACAACTGTAATTTGAAATTTTGGAATATTCTAGGGGTCATTTGACCTTTTAAAGATATTTAAGTGATTTTCTAGCCATTTAATGACCGTAATTCAAATTTGAACTACATCTACAAGCAACGGCTAACCATAATGGTTTGAAAAATCATATTTGTGTAGTTGTGTGCGAGTTAATTCCATGTGCAGTAAATTAGAAGGAATTTTCAAACATATTTGTCTCACGACATGGACACATGCATATGTATGCATGGAGTGGCATGGCATTTTAATTGCACAAAATTAAAAAAAAGATCAGAAACACATGAAACCTTGGTTGATGTAATGTCATGCCACCAAGATGATATGGTATAAAAATTGGCATGTTTGACGAAAGTTTGGACACACACCCCTCACAAACCGGAGCAACTCACTAGAAGGCTCGTGGTTCCGAGAGGGAACAATGCATGTTTGATGACGAACGGGAGATAGCTTCCTCTTACGACCTTCATTTTTTCTACGTCTACATGCACTACTACAACTGTAATGTGCAATTTTGGAAATTTCTAGGGGTCAGTTGACCTTTAAAAGACATTTAAGTGATGTTCTAGCCATTTAATCACCGTAATTCAAGTTTGAACTACATCTACATGCAACGCCTAACCAAAACGGTTTGAAAAATCATATTTGTGTACTTGTGTGCGAGTTAATTCCATGTGCAGAAAATTAGAAGGAATTTTCAAACATATTTGTCTCACGACATGGACACATGCATATGTATGCATGGAGTGACATGGCATTTTAATTCCAAAAAGTTAAAAAGATATCAAAAACACATGAAACCTTGCTTGATGTAATGTCATGCCACCAAGATGATGTGGTAAAAAAATTGGCATGGTTTTCGAAAGTTTGGACACACACCCCTCACAAACCGAAGCAACTCACTAGAAAGCTCGTGGTTCCGAGAGGGAACAATGCATGTTTGATGACGAACGGGAGATAGCTTCCTATTACGGCCTTCAATTTTTTCTATGTCTAACGTGCACTACTACAACTGTAATGCGAAATTTTGGAAAATTCTAGGGGTCATTTGACCTTTGAAAGACATTCAAATGATTTTCTAGCCATTTATGACCGTAATTCAAATTTGAACTACATCTACATGCAACGCCTAACCAAAATGGTTTGAAAAATCATATTTGTGTACTGATGACCCACAAGTGTAGGGGATCTATCGTAGTCCTTTCGATAAGTAAGAGTGTCAAACCCAACGAGGAGCAGAAGGAAATGACAAGCGGTTTTTGGTAAGGTATTCTCTGCAAGCACTGAAATTATCGGTAACAGATAGTTTTGTGATAGGGTAATTTGTAACGGGTAACAAGTAATGAAAGAAAATAAGGTGCAGCAAGATGGCCCAATCCTTTTTGTAGCAAAGTACAAGCCTGGACAAACTCTTATATAGAGAAAAGTGCTCCCAAGGACACATGGGAATTATCGTCAAGCTAGTTTTAATCATGCTCATATGATTCGCGTTCGTTACTTTGATAATTTGGTATGTGGGTGGACCGGTGCTTGGGTACTGCCCTTTCTTCGACAAGCATCCCATTTATGATTAACCCCTATTGCAAGCATCTGCAACTATAAAAGAAGTATTAAGGTAAACCTAACCATAGCATGAAACATATGGATCCAAATCAGCCCCTTACGAAGCAACGCATAAACTTGGTTTTAAGCTTCTGTCACTCTAGCAACCCATCATCTACTTATTACTTCCCAATTCCTTCCTGTAGGCCCAAATAACGGTGAAGTGTCATGTAGTCTGTTCACATAACACCACTAGAGGAGAGACAACATACATCTTATCGAAATATCGAACGAATACCAAATTCACATGACTACTTCTAGCAAGACTTCTCCCATGTCCTCAGGAACAAACGTAACTACTCACAAATCATATTCATGTTCATAAGCAGAGGAGTATTAATATGCATAAAGGATCTGAACATATGATCTTCCACCAAGTAAACCAACTAGCATCAAATACAATGAGTAATCAACACTACTAGCAACCCACAGGTACTAATCTGAGGTTTTGGTACAAAGATTGGATACAAGAGATGAACTAGGGTTTGAAAGGAGATGGTGCTGGTGAAGATGTTGATGGAGATTGCCCCCCTCCCGATGAGAGGATCGTTGGTGATGACGATGGTGATGATTTCCCCCTCCCGAAGGAATGTTTCCCCGGCAGAACAGCTCCGCCGAAGGCCTAGATTGGTTCCGCCAAGGTTCCGCCTCGTGGCGGCGGTGTTTCGTCCCGAAAGCTTGCTTATGATTTTTTCCAGATTAAAAGACCTCATATAGTAGAAGATGGGCACCGGAGGCCTGCCAGGGGGCCCGCGAGGCAGGGGGCGCACCCAGGGGGGTAGGGCGCGCCCCCCACCCTCGTGGATGGTGGGTGGACCCCCTCTGGTTGATTTTTTCGCCAGTATTTTTTATTAATTCCAAAAACTGTCTCCGTGAAGTGTCAGGACTTTGGGAGTTGTGCAGAATAGGTCTCTAATATTTGCTCCTTTTCCAGCCCAGAATTCCAACTGCCGGCATTCTCCCTCTTCATGTAAACCTTGTAAAATAAGAGAGAATAGACATAAGTATTGTGACATAATGTGTAATAACAGCCCATAATGCAATAAATATCGCTATAAAAGCATGATGCAAAATGGACGTATCAACTTCCCCAAGCTTAGACCTCGCTTGTCCTCAAGCGGAAGCCTATAACAAAAATATGTCCACATATTTAGAGATAGAGGTGTGGATAAAATAAAATATGGACATGAGGGCATCATGATCATTCTTATAACAGCAACATATATGGATATTGTCATATGATTTCTTATGCTCAAGTAATAATCTATTCACAATGTAAAGTATGAATCAGAAACTTCATTGAAAACTAACAAACTATAGTCTCAGTCATTTTAGCAATTGCAATTTATCATAACATCGGAAAGAGTCAATATAAGAGCTTTTCAGCAAGTACACATACTCAACTGTCATTTAGTCTTTCACAATTGCTAACACTCACGCAATACTTATGGGTATGAAGTTTTTTATCGGACACAGAGAAAGATAGGGGCTTATAGTGTTTCCTCCCAACCTTTTACCTCAAGGGTAATGTCAACAACAATAATTCATGATGACTTACATCCAATTGGGTATATATATCAGGATCTTTTCAACACAAGGTGCTTGCCAAAGGATAAAATATAAAAAGGAAAGGTGAAGATCACCATGCCTCTTGCATAAGGTATAAGACAAAAATAAAAGATAGGCCCTTCGCAGAGGGAAGCAGAGGTTGTCATGTGCTTTTGTGGTTGGATGCACAAAATCTTAATGCAAAAGAACGTCACTTTATATTGCCACTTGTGATATGGACCTTTATTATGCAGTCCATCGCTTTTACTTCTTCCACATCACAAGATCGTATAAAGCTTATTTTCTCCACACTAATAAATCATACATATTTAGAGAGCAATTTTTATTGCATGCAACATGACAACTTACTTGAAGGATCTTACTCAATCCATAGGTAGATATGGTGGACTCTCATGGCAAAACCAGGTTTAAGGATATTTAGAAGCACAAGTAGTATCTCTACTTGGTGCAAAGAATTTGGCTAGCATGAGAGGGAAAGGCAAGCTCAACATGTTGGATGATCCATGACAATATACTATATTTCGGATATAAGAAAACATAACCCATTACGTTGTCTTCCTTGTCCAACATCAACTCTTTAGCATGTCATATTTTAATGAGTGCTCACAATCATAAATGATGTCCAAGATAGTATATTTATATGTGAAAACCTCTCTTTCTTTATTACTTCCTATTAACTGCAACGATGACCAAAACTATGTTTGTCAACTCTCAACAACTTTTATTCATCATACTCTTTATATGTGAAGTCATTACTCTCCATAAGATCAGTATGATCTCTTTTATTTCTTTTTATTCTTTATTTTTCTTTTATTCCGTCACGATCACGAGATAATCAAGCCCTTGACTCAACACTAATCTTTATTATGTATAGCTCACGGATTCGATTATGTAGAAGGATCATAAGGCAAAACTCAAACCTAAATCATACTAAAACTTTTATTCTACTAGATCGAGATATTACTAAAAGGATCGAACTAAGAAAAACGGTAAAGATACGAGTGTGATGGTGATACGATACCGGGGCACCTCCCCCAAGCTTGGCAGTTGCCAAGGGGAGTGCCCATACCCATGTGATTATATCTCTTTCCTCGGGCGTGGTGATGATGGAGTTGTTGATGATGTAGGCTTGTCGTCCATCTTCCAAGGCATAGGCTCACCATCATAGAAGGATGATCGAGTCTCCGGGATCCTCAAATCTGCAGCCAAACTCATCCTATTGAATCTATATTCATACTCACAATTTTGATTCTGCAGGTCATAGATCTGGGCTTGGAGGTGCTCGATTTTCTCGTGAAGCTTGAAGATGGCCTCCCCAATGTTCTTGGCATCCAACTTGTGGTTGTTGGTGAACTCCGCGATCATCATGTGGTTGGTGTCGAGTCCGCGTTCCACCATCCCTTGGCACTTGAAAACTTGCTGGTCCATTGCTTCGAGTCTTGTCTCCACGCTTCCGGTCCTCCTTGGTCCCTCAACATCGCGGATGTGCAGCAACCCCTCACACATCTCAATGGTTTGAGGATGTTGCGGCACTTCCGCGAGGTAGGGGTTGATGACCTTCTCGAAGAACTTGTCCTTGGGGACACTTGGAGGCATCATGGTGATCTAGATCTGTTAGAAAAACAGCTCGAAACAAAAAACAGAGGATATTTGCGTGGTACGGTGGTCAAAACCTTCGGGAGGTTATATAATGAATATTTACTGACCAAAAGAAGTATCGTGCAAGAAAACAGAGTCCGGAGGGCACACGAGGTGCCCACGAGGCAGGGGGCGCGCCCTCCACCCTCGTGGATGCCTAGTGTCCTTCCCGGACTACTTCTTATTTTCCTATTTTCTTAAATATTCCAAAACGGAGAAAAATTACCATTAGAACTGTTTTGGAGTCGGTTTACTTACCATACCACATACCTATTACTTTTCGGAGTCTGAAACGTTCTGCAAAGGGTCCCTTATGTATTCCTCCGGGGTTACGGTTTCAATAACATTAGTTTCAACATTTATAGGATTACCTGAGATATAATGTTGGATTCTTTGACCGTTCACCACCTTCGGATTTGTGCCTTCGAAGTTGTTGATTTTTATGGCACCGGAACGATAGACCTGCTCGATAACGTAAGGACCTTCCCATTTAGAGAGAAGTTTTCCTGCAAAAAATCTTAAACGAGAGTTGAATAGCAACACATAATCACCTACATTAAACTCACGCTTTTGTATCCTTTTGTCATGCCATCTTTTAACCTTTTCTGTAAACAGTTTGGCATTCTCATAGGCCTGGGTTCTCCATTCATCAAGTTAGATAATGTCAAATAGTCTCTTCTCACCGGCAAGTTTGAAATCATAATTGAGCTCTTTTATTGCCCAATATGCCTTATGTTCCAGTTCAAGATGTAAGTGACATGCTTTTCCATAAACCATTTTATACGAAGACATACCCATAGGATTTTTATATGCAGTTCTATAGTCCCATAATGCATCATCAAGTTTCTTGGACCAATTCTTTCTAGATCTATTAACAGTCTTTTGCAAAATTAATTTGAGCTCTCTATTACTGAGTTCTACTTGACCACTAGACTGCGGGTGATATGGAGATGCAATTCTATGATTAACATCATAGTTAGCAAGCATTTTACAAAAAGCACCATGAATAAAATGTGAACCACCATCAGTCATTAAATATCTAGGGACTCCAAACCTCAGAAAAATAACTTCATTAAGCATCTTAATAGAGGTGTTATGATCAGCACTACTAATTGGAATAGCTTCTACCCAGTTAGTAACGTAATCAACAGCAACTAAAATATGTGTATACCCATTAGAGGAAGTTAACGGTCCCATATAATCAAAGCCCCAAACATAAAATGGTTCAATAACAAGTGAATAGTTCATAGGCATTTCTTAACGTCTACTAATATTACCAATTCTTGGACATTCATCACAATATAAGACAAACTTACGGGCATCTTTGAAGAGAGTAGGCCAATAAAAACCGGATTGCAATACCTTATGTGCAGTTTTATCTCTAGCGTGGTGTCCTTTGTAAGCCTCGGAGTGGCACTTGCGTAGGATCTATTCCTGTTCATGCTCAGGTATACAACGTCTAATAACACCATCTACTCCTTCTTTATAAAGGTGTGGGTCATCCCAGAAGTAATGTCTTAAATCATAGGAAAACTTTTTCTTTTGCTGGTATGTGAAACTAGGTGGTATAAATTTAGCAACAATGTAATTAGCATAATCAGCATACCATGGACTAGTACGAGAAGCATTTATGATAGCTAATTATTCATCAGGAAAGCTATCATCAATAGGTAGTGGGTCATCAAGAACATTCTCTGACCTAGACAAGTTGTCTGCAATGGGGTTCTGAGCTCCCTTTCTATCAATAATATGCAAATCAAATTCTTGTAGCAGGAGAACCCATCTAATAAGTCTAGGTTTAGCATCTTTGTTTTCCATAAGATATTTAATAGCAGCATGATCAGTGTGAACGGCTACTTTAGAATCAACAATATAAGGTCTGAACTTATCACAAGCAAATACAACTGCTAAAAATTCTTTTTCAGTAGTAGCATAATTTCTCTGGGCACTGTCTAGAGTTTTACTAGCATATTGGATAACATTTAATTTCTTATCAACTCTTTGTCCTAAAACAGCACCTACAGAATAATCACTAGCATCACACATAATTTCAAAGGGTAAATTCCAATCAGGTGGCTGAACAATAGGTGCAGAAATCAAAGCTTTCTTAAGTATTTCAAATGCTTCTACACAATCATCATCAAAGATGAAAGGAACATCTTTTTGTAAGAGATTAGTCAGAGGCCTAGAAATTTTTTAGAAGTCTTTAATGAACCTCCTATAAAAACCGGCATGACCAAGGAAGCTTCTTATACCTTAATGTCCTTGGGACACGTCATCTTTTCAATAGCATCAACTTTAGCTTTATCAACTTCAATGCCTCTTTCAAAAAATTTATGCCCCAAGACAATACCTTCATTAACCATAAAGTGGCACTTCTCCCAATTCAAGAAAAGATTAGTTTCTTCACGTCTCCACAAAAATCAATCAAGATTGCTCAAGCAATCATCAAAAGAAGTTCCATAAATGGAGAAATCATCCATGAAAACCTCAACAATCTTTTCACAAAAATCATAGAATATAGCCATCATGCATCTTTGAAAGGTAGCAGGTGCTTTACATAAACCAAAAGGCATACGTCTATAAGCAAAGGTACCGAAAGGGCAAGTAAAAGTGGTCGTTTCTTGATCCTCTTTTGACATAGGTATTTGAGAGAAACCAGAATAACCATCTAGAAAGCAAAAATGTGTATGTTTGGATAATCTTTCTAGCATTTGATCAATAAAAGGTAAAGGGTAATGATCCTTTTTAGTAGCTTTATTAATTTGTAGAAATCAATTACCATTCTATAACCTGTCATAATTCTTTGTGGGATCTATTCATCTTTATCATTAGGAACAACAGTAATACGTCCCTTCTTAGGGACACAATGGATAGGACTTACCCACTGTCTATCAGCAACGGGATAAATTATACCTGCCTCCAGAACCTTTAGTATTTCTTTTCTTAACACTTCTTTCATCTTAGGATTTAACCGCCGTTGGTGATCAACAACCGGTTTAGCATCTTTCTCCAATTTTAATTTGTGCTGACATAGAGTGTGACTAATGCCCTTAAGATCATCAAGAGTATATCCAATAGCAGCACGGTGCTTCTTCAGAGTTTTCAATAATATCTTTTCTTCATGCTCTGAAAGGTTAGCACTAATAATAACATGATATATCTTTTTCTCATCAAGATAAGCATATTTGAGAGTATCAGGTAATGGTTTAAGCTCAAACATGTGATCACCCTTGGGTGGAGGAGGATCACCTAGGATTTCAACAGGAAAGTTATGTTTCAAAATAGGTCCCCGTTTAAAGAATACTTCATCTATTTCCCTTCTTTCATTCATAAACATATCATTCTCATGATCTAGCAAATATTGTTATAACGGATCATTAGGAGGCACAACAATTGAAGCAAGACCAATAATTTCATCTTTACTAGGCAGTTCTTTATCATGGGATTGTCTACGAAATTTAGCAAAATTAAACTCATGAGACATATCCCCCAAACCAATAGTCACAACATCCCTTTTGCAGTCTATCCTAGCATTTACAGTATTCAAGAAGGTTCTACCAAATATAATGGGACAAAAGTTATCTTGTGGGGAACCAAGAACAAGAAAATCAGCAGGATATTTAACTTTCCCACACAAGACTTCAACATCTCTAACAATCCCAACTGGTGAAATAGTATCTCTATTGGCAAGCTTAATTGTAACATCAATTTCTTCTATCTCAGCAGGTGCAATATCATGTATAATTTCTTTGTATAAGGAATGAGGTATTGCACTTGCACTAGCACCCATATCACATAAGCCATGATAGCAATGATCTCCAATTTTAACAGAAATAACGGGCATGCCTACAACAGGTCTATGTGTACTTTTAGTATCAGGTCTAGCAATTCTAGTAGCTTCATCACAAAAGTAAATAGCATGCCCATCAATATTATCGGCCAAGAGATCTTTAACCATAGCAATACTAGGTTCAACTTTAATTTGCTCAGGGGGTGTAGGTGTTCTAGTGTTACTCTTACGAACCACAGTTGAAGCTTTAGCATGATCCTTTATTCTAACAGGGAAAGGTGGTTTCTCAATATAAGCGTTAGGAACAATAGGATCAACATTATAAGTGATAGTCTTTTCTTCAACTTTAAGAGGTGCAACTACTTTTACTTCAATGGGAGGATTATATTTAAACCACTTCTCCTTAGGGAGGTCAATAGGAGTAGCAAAGGATTCACAGAAAGAAGCTACTATCTCAGAGTCAAGCCCATATTTAGTGCTAAATTCACGGAAAACATCGGTATCCATAAAAGATTTAACACAATAAAACTTAGGTGTTATACCTGACTCCTTACCTTCTCGAGATCCCAATCTTCAGAGTTGCGTTTAATTCTTTCCAATAAATCCTATTTGAATTCAATAGTCTTCAGCATAAAAGATCCAGTACAAGAAGTATCGAGCATGGAGCGATTATTGAGAGAAAGCCGAGCATAAAAATTTTGAATAATAATTTCTCTTGAGAGCTCATGATTGGGGCATGAATGTAACATTGACTTCAGCTTGAGCGATGCTTTCTCCTTCGCGAGGCCAAAAATTATATATATAATTACGATCACGATGAACAAGATGCATGGGATAAAACTTCTGATGAAATTCCAATTTCAATCGGTTGTAGTTCCATGATCCCATATCATCACATAGCCCAAACCATGAAAATGCCTTTCCCTTGAAAGATAAAGGGAAGACCTTCTTCTTGATAACATCCTCGGGCATACCTGCAAGCTTAAATAATCCACAAACTTCATCCACATAGATTAGGCGCAAATCAGGATGTAATGTTCCATCACCTCTGAAAGGATTAGCTAGCAGTTTCTCTATCATAACCGAAGAAATTTCAAAGTAAACATTTTCAGTAGGTAGAGGAGCAACTCTTTGATCTACTGGTCGGGGTGAAGATACCCCGAACAAGCCCCTCAAAGGATTATGTTTGATAGTAACAAGTGACAGTAAATTTCAGCACACTATATAAATTTTTCCTTACCAAAGGCGCTTCACTCCCCGGCAACGGCGCCAGAAAAGAGTCTTAATGACCCACAAGTGTAGGGGATCTATCGTAGTCCTTTTGATAAGTAAGAGTGTCGAAGCCAACGATGAGCAGAAGGAAATGACAAGCGGTTTTCAGTAAGGTATTCTCTGCAAGCACTGAAATTATCGGTAACAGATAGTTTTGTGATAAGGTAATTTGTAACAGGTAAGAAGTAATGAAAGTACATAAGGTGTAGCAAGATGACCCAATCCTTTTTGTAGCATAGGACAAGCCTGGACAAACTCTTATATAGAGAAAAGCGCTCCTGAGGACAAATGGGAATTATCGTCAAGCTAGTTTTCATCACGCTCATATGATTCGCGTTCGTTATTTCGATAATTTGGTATGTGGGTGGACCGGTGCTTGGGTACTGCCCTTTCTTGGACAAGCATCCCACTTATGATTAACCCCTATTGCAAGCATCCACAACTACAAAAGAAGTATTAAGGTAAACCTAACCATAGCATGAAACATATGGATCCAAATCAGCCCCTTACGAAGCAATGCATAAACTAGGGTTTAAGCTTCTGTCACTCTAGCAACCCATCATCTACTTATTACTTCCCAATGCCTTCCTCTAGGCCCAAATAATGGTGAAGTGTCATGTAGTCGACGTGCACATAACACCACTAGAGGAGAGACAACATACATCTCATCAAAATATCGAACGAATACAAAATTCACATGACTACTTATAGTAAGACTTCTCTCATGTCCTCAGGAACAAACGTAACTACTCTAAAATCATATTCATGTTCATAATCAGAGGAGTATTAATATGCATAAAGGATCTGAACATATGATCTTCCACCAAATAAACCAACTAGCATCAACTACAAGGAGTAATCAACACTACTAGCAACCCACAGGTACCAATATGAGGTTTTGGGACAAAGATTGGGTACAAGAGATGAACTAGGGTTTGAGAGGAGATGGTGCTGGTGAAGATGTTGATGGAGATTGAGCCCCTCCCGATGAGAGGATCGTTGGTGATGATGATGGTGATGATTTGCCCCTCCCGGAGGGATGTTTCCCCGGCAGAACAGCTCCGCCGGAGCCCTAGATTGGTTCCGCCAAGGTTCCGCCTCGTGGCGGCGGTGTTTCGCCCCGAAAGCTTGCTTATGATTTTTCCAGGGTAAAAGACTTCATATAGCAGAAGATGGGCACCGAAGGCCTGCTAGGGGGCCCACGAGGCAGGGGGGCGCGCCCAGGGGGTAGGGCGCGCACCCCACCCTCGTGGATGGTGGGTGGCCCCCCTCTAGTTGATTCTTTCACCAGTATTTTTTATTAATTCCAAAAACTGCCTCCGTGAAGTTTCAGGACTTTTGGAGTTGTGCAGAATAGGTTTCTAATATTTTCTCCTTTTCCAACCCAAAATTCCAGCTGCCGGCATTCTCCCTCTTCATGTAAACCTTGTAAAATAAGAGAGAATAGGCATAAGTATTGTGACATAATGTGTAATCATAGCCCATAATGCAATAAATATCGATATAAAAGCATGATGCAAAATGGACGTATCATGTACTTGTGTGCGAGTTAATTCCACGTGCAGTAAATTAGAAGGAATTTTCAAACATATTTGTCTCACGACATGGACACATCCATATGATGCATGGAGTGACATGGCATTTTAATTCCAAAGAATTAAAAAAATAACAGAAACACATGAAACCTTGCTTGATGTAATGTCATGCCACCAAGATGATGTGGTAAAAAATTGGCTTGTTTGACGAAAGTTTGGACACACACCCCTCACAAACCAGAGCAACTCACTAGAAGGCTCGTGGTTCCGAGAGGGAACAATGCATGTTTGATGACGAACGGGATATAGCTTCCTCTTACGGCCTTGAATTTTATTCTACGTCTAACATGCACTACTACAACTGTAATGTGAAATTTTGGAAAATTCCAGGGGTCATTTGACCTTTTAAAGACATTTAAGTGATTTTCTATCCATTTAATGATCGTAATTCAAATTTGAACTACATCTACATGCAATGCCTAACCAAAACAATTTGAAAAATCATATTTGTGTACTTGTCTGCGAGTTAATTCCATGTGTAGTAAATTAGAAGGAATTTTCAAACATATTGGTCTTACGGCATGGGCACATGCATGGAGTGCCATGGCATTTTAATTCCAAAAAATTAAAAAATGATCAGAAAAACCTGAAACCTTGCTTGATGTAGTGTCATGCCACCAAGACAACTGTCATGTGAAAATTTGGAAAATTTCAGGGGTCATTTGACCTTTTGAAGACATTTAAGTGATTTTCTAGCCATTTAATGACCATAATTCAAATTTGAACTACATCTACATGCAACACCTAACCATAACGGTTTGAAAAATCATATTTTTGTGTACTTGTGTGCGAGTTAATAAATCATATGACGATGTAAATATCTGGTGTTCAAAAAAGAAAATGTAAAGTTGTGGCAAGACAACTGGCCCCGACACGATTGGCACTCTATCTCGCGGCTCGAGGTTTGGTAGGTGAGTTGCGGGGATCATTAATCAGAGACGGTTCTGCATTGGAAACCATCAGCTGTTATGTTCACACACGGATTTTGGCTATTATGTGCACCCACGGATTTTGCTGCGGGAATCGTGTGTAATTCAAACTACATTACTCGTAAATTCCGGCGACCAGCATGTGTACTGTCCCCGTCGATCTAGATTCCGGCGGCCAATAAATACTACCTTGCTCACGTTGTCCTACCTGCATTCTCATCTACATCCTCCCCTCGCTCGCCCTCTCCCTCTCTCAAATCTCTGCCATGGCGCCGCCGGTCTGCCCACGCACCGACGAGGAGTCGCCGCCCCCCGAGGAGGCTCACTCGAATTGCAGCGACGAGGACCCCTACGCGCCGCCGGACAAGGTTGAGCCGGACGACCCAACTTTGGATTGCTTTTGGGGCCAGTACAATCTTTGTCTGTGGAAGTCGCTGCCGCCGGCTAAGAAAGCCTGGCAAGTGGCATTCAAGAAGGAGATGGCGGAGGAGGAAAGCCAGATACCAGGTGGCCTATGAAGCCCATGATGCCGCCTGGAAAAAGGAGGCGGCGGAGCTTTGGGGGCGGGCGCGTCGTCATGCCGAGGAGGTGTACGAAGACGGGTACTTCGCGAGGAAGGTCATAGGAGTTGGGCGCCTCATCCCTGCGTGGAGGTGGGCCGATAAGCTCCAGCGTGACACCGACGAGGAGTTCTACTGGGCGCCCAACGAAATGGCAAGATCGTTCACGCGCATCCACCAGCAAGAGGCAGATCGGTACGTCAAGCGCTACGAGGCGGAGGAGGCGGAGTACTGCCTCCGCACTGGGAAGACGCCGCGCACCAGGGAGCTGCTGGCGACGGGCTGCCGGAATACTGGCCCCAGGAGGGATTATTAGTTTTAGTATTGTTCGTTTTCAAGTTTATGCATTGTACATAGTAGTTAAGTATCATCACGTATATGTGATGATATTATATATATATATATATATATATATATATATATATTCCGTGATGAACTAATGAACAATTAATATATACATATATATTATGAATTCCATTTTCTATCTGTTTTTGTATACTAATTTGAATCTAGCTGTTATCATCAACATATACAGAATGGAAAGTGTATACACACACATTGAAATAGAACGTATAAGAATGGAAAATAGAGTACACACATTGAAACAGAGGAATAAACAGAGCAATACTATGATTGTTGTGAATACATAGTTATCGACGTCGAAACGACTCAACAAAATAAAACGCCTCCATGAGACCATGACCAGCAGCCCTTGCCTACGGTAGCTCTTGGCTCTGCCTGAACTCGTGTAAGCATTCGTCCAAGCGGTCGACACGCGGGCGGTACATCTGGAGCGCGATCTCGAGCTCAAAGTTGGCTATTTTATCGGAGATCACCAGCTCGCGGATGCTTCGGCCATGTTCCTCTACTGCCGCTAGGTGGACACCTGGGCCAAGGAGGTGGTCGAGCCTACCGACCAGCGCGTTGGCATATGATGTCTACTACGCAACCTTCTTCTTTTAGACTTTGTTGAGCCTCCAAGTGCAGAGGTTTGTAGGACAGTAGCAAGTTTCCCTCAAGTGGATGACCTAAGGTTTATCAATCCGTGGGAGGCGTAGGATGAAGATGGTCTCTCTCAAACAACCCTGCAACCAAATAACAAAGAGTCTCTTGTGTCCCCAACACACCCAATACAATGGTAAATTGTATAGGTGCACTAGTTCGGCGAAGAGATGGTGATACAAGTGCAATATGCATGGTAGATATAGGTTTTTGTAATCTGAAAATATAAAAACAGCAAGGTAACTAATGATAAAAGTGAGCGTAAACGGTATTGCAATGCTAGGAAACAAGGTCTAGGGTTCATACTTTCACTAGTGCAAGTTCGCTCAACAATAATAACATAATTGGATCATGTAACTATCCCTCAACATGCAACAAAGAGTCACTCCAAAGTCACTAATAGCGGAGAAGAAACGAAGAGATTATGGTAGGGTATGAAACCACCTCAAAGTTATTCTTTCTGATCGATCTATTCAAGAGTCCGTAGTAAAATAACACGAAGCTATCCTTTGCGTTCAATCTATCATAGAGTTCGTACTAGAATAACACCTTAAGACACAAATCAACCAAAACCCTAATGTCACCTAGATACTCCAATGTCACCTCAAGTATCTGTGGGTATGATTATATGATATGCATCACACAATCTCAGATTCATCTATTCAAACCAACACAATGTACTTCAAAGAGTGCCCCAAAGTTTCTACCGGAGAGTCAAGACGAAAACGTGTGCCAACCCCTATGCATAAGTTCACGAGGTCACGGAACCCGCAAGTTGATCACCAAAACATACATCAAGTGAATCACGTGATATCCCATTGTCACCACAGATGCGCACATGCAAGACATACATCAAGTGTTCAAAAATCCTTAAAGACTCAAT
Organism: Aegilops tauschii subsp. strangulata; assembly: GCF_002575655.3. Classification (NCBI taxonomy): domain Eukaryota; kingdom Viridiplantae; phylum Streptophyta; class Magnoliopsida; order Poales; family Poaceae; genus Aegilops; species Aegilops tauschii. The sequence continues at coordinate 463,784,460 of NC_053038.3, forward strand.
CCGATAAGATAACTTCAAAGGGAAAACTCAATCCATTACAAGAGAGTAGAGGGGGAGAAGCATCATAAGATCCAACTATAATAGCAAAGCTCGCGATACATCAAGATCGTACCACCTCAAGAACACGAGAGAGAGAGAGAGAGAGAGAGAGATCAAACACATAGTTACTGGTACATACCCTCAGCCCTGAGGGTGAACTACTCCCTCCTCGTCATGGAGAGCGCCGGGATGATGAAGATGGCCACCAGTGAGGGTTCCCCCCTCTGGTAGGGTGCCGGAACAGGGTCCCGATTGGTTTTTGGTGGCTACAGAGGCTTGCGGCGACGGAACTCCCGATCTATTCTGTTCCCCGAAGTTTTTAGGGTATATGGATATATATATATATATATATATATATAGGCGAAAGAAGTCGGTCAGGGGAGCCATGAGGGGCCCATGAGTGTGGGGGCGCGCCCAGGGGCAGGCGCGCCTCCCTGCCTTGTGGCAACCTCGAAGCTTCCTTGACTTCAACTCCAAGTCTCCTGGATCACATTCGTTCCAAAAATCATGCTCCTGAAGGTTTCATTCCGTTTGATATTCCTTTTCTGCGAAACACTGAACACATGGGAAAAAACAGAAATTGGCACTGGGCTCTGGGTTAATAGGTTATTCCCAAAAATAATATAAATGTGTTTAATAAAGCCCATAAACATCCAAAACAGATAATATAATAGCATGGAACAATCAAAAATTATAGATACGTTGGAGACGTATCAAGCATCCCCAAGCTTAATTCCAGCTCGTCCTCGAGTAGGTAAATGATAAAAACAGAATTTTTGATGTGGAATGCTACCTAACATAGTTTTCTAAGTAATTTCTTTATTATGGCATGAATGTTCAGATCCATAAGATTCAAAACAAAAGTTTAATATTGATATGAAAACAATAATACTTCAAGCATACTAACAAAGCAATCATGTCTTCTAAAAATAACATGGCCAAAGAAAGTTATCCCTACAAAATCATATAGTCTGGCTATGATCTATCTTCATCACACAAAATATTTAAATCATGAACAACCCCGATGACAAGCCAAGCAATTGTTTCATACTTTTGATGTTCTCAAACTATTTCAATCTTCACGCAATACATGAGCGTGAGCCATGGGCATATCACTATAGGTGGAATAGAATGGTGGTTGTGGAGAAGGCAAAAAGGAGAAGATAGTCTCACATCTACTAGGCGTATCAACGGGCTATGGAGATGCCCATCAATAGATATCAATGTGAGTGAGTAGGGATTGCCATGCAACGGATGCACTAGAGCTATAAGTGTATGAAAGCTCAACAAAAGAAACTAAATGGGTGTGCATCCAACTCGCTTGCTCACGAAGACCTAGGGCAATTTGAGGAAGCCCATCATTGGAATATACAAGCCAAGTTCTATAATGTAAAATTCCCACTAGTATATGAAAGTGACAACATAGGAGACTTTCTATCATGAAGATTATGGTGCTATTTTGAAGCACAAGTGTGGTAAAAGGATAGTAGCATTGCCCCTTCTCTCTTTTTCTCTCTTTTTTTTGATTTCTTTTGTTTTTTTTGGGCCTTTCTCTTTTTTTATGGCCTCTTTTTTCTCTTTTTTTTTATTTGGGCTTCTTTGGCCTCTTTTATTTCTTTTTTTCGTACGGAGTCTCATCCCGACTTGTGGGGGAATGATAGTCTCCATCATCCTTTCCTCACTTGGGACAATGCTCTAATAATGATGTTCATCACACTTTTATTTACTTACGACTCGAGAATTACAACTCGATACTTAGAACAAAATATGACTCTATGTGAATGCCTCCGGCGGTGTACCGGGATATGCAATGAATCAAGAGTGACATGTATGAAAGGATTATGAACGGTGGCTTTGCCACAAATACAATGTCAACTACATGATCATGCAAAGCAATATGACAATGATGGAGCGTGTCATAATAAATGGAACGGTGGTAAGTTGCATGGCAATATATCTCGGGATGGCTATGGAAATTCCATGATAGGTATGTATGGTGGCTGTTTTCAGGAAGGTATTTGGTGGGTGTATGATACCGGCGAAAAAATGTGCGGTATTAGAGAGGCTAGCAATGGTGGAAAGGTGAGAGTGCGTATAATCAATGGACTCAACATTAGTCATAAAGAACTCACATACTTATTGCAAAAATATATTAGTTATCGAAATGAAGTACTACGTGCATGCTCCTAGGGGTATAGATTGGTAGGAAAAGACCATCGCTCGTCTCCGACCGCCACTCATAAGGAAGACAATCAATAAATAAATCATGCTCCGACTTCATCACATAACGGTTCACCATACGTGCATGCTACGGGAATCACAAACTTTAACACAAGTATTTCTCAAATTCACAACTACTCCACTAGCATGACTCTAATTTCACGATCTTCATATCTCAAAACAATCATAAGGAATCAAACTTCTCATAGTATTCAATGCACTTTATATGAAAGTTTTTATTATATCCCTCTTGGATGCCCATCATATTAGGACTAAATTCATAACCAAAGAAAATTACCATGCTGTTCTAAAGACTCTCAAATTAATATAAGTGAAGCATGAGAGTTCATAAATTTCTTCAAAATAAATCCACCGCCGTGCTCTAAAAGATATAAGTGAAGCACTAGAGCAAACAACAAACTACTCCGAAAGATATAAGTGAAGATCAATGAGTAGTTGAATAATTATGCAACAATGTGAAGACTCTCTAAAATTTAAGAATTTCAGATCATGGTATTTTATTCAAACAGCGAGCAAAAAAAAGAAAATAAAATGACGCTCCAAGCAAAACACATATCATGTGGTGAATAAAAATATAGCTCCAAGTAAAGTTACCGATGAACGAAGCCGGAAGAGGGGATGCCATCCGGGGCATCCCCAAGCTTAGGCTCTTGGTAATCCTTTAATATTACCTTGGGGTGCCTTGGGCATCCCCAAGCTTAGGCTCTTGCCACTCCTTATTCCATAGTCCATCGAATCCTTACCCAAAACTTGAAAACTTTACAACACAAAACTTAACAGAAAACTCGTAAGCTCCGTTAGTATAAGAAAATAAATCACCACTTAGGTAATGATGTGAACTCATTCTAAATTCATATTGGTGTAATATCTAATGTATTCCAACTTCTCTATGGTTCATACCCTCCGATACTACTCATATATTCATCAAAATAAGCAAACAACACAATGAAAACAGAATCTGTCAAAAACAGAACAGTCTGTAGTAATCTGTATCAAACGTATACTTCTGGAACTCCAAAAATTCCTAAATAAATTGGTGGACCTGAGGAATATGTCTAGTAATCATCTGCAAAAATAATCAACTAAATATCACTCTCCAGTAAAACGTTTTAGCTAATCTCGGGAGTGCTAAAGTTTCTGTTTTTTTACAGCATGATCATAAAGACTTCACCCAAGTCTTCCCAAAGGTTCTACTTGGCACAAACACTAATTAAAACAGAAAACCACATATAAACAGAAGCTAGATGGATTATTTATTCCTAAACAGAACCAAAAAGCAAAAAACTAAAATCAAATTAGGTTGCCTCCCAACAAGCGCTATCCTTTAACGCCCCTAGCTAGGCATGATGATTTCAATGATTCTCACATAAAAGATAAGAATTGAAACATAAAGAGAGCATCATGAAGAATATGACTAGCAAATTTAAGCCTAACCCACTTCCTATGCAGAGGGATTTTGTGAGCAAACAACTTATGGGAACAATAATCAACTAGCTTAGGAAGGCAAAACAAGCATAACTTCAAAACTTTAAGCACATAGAGAGGAAACTTGATATTATTGCAATTCCTACAAGCATATATTCCTCCCTCATAATAATTTTGAGCAGCATCATGAATGAATTCAACTATATAACCATCACATAAAGCATTCTTTTCATGATCTACAAGCATAGAATTTTTATTACTCTCCACATAAGCAAATTTCTTCTCATTCGGAATAGTGGGAGTATCATAAGAGACTCGAATACTATAAATTGTTTCCACATTAAATGAGTAATGTTCAGAAAAAGGGTAATCATAATCATGACAAGTTTTTATAAATATAATCATCACTACTTTTTATAGCATAAGTGTCATCACAATAATCATCATAAGTAGCAACTTTGCTCTCATCATAATCGATTGAAACCTCTTCCAAGATAGTGGAATCATTACTAAATAAAGTCACGACCTCTCCAAATCCACTTTCATAATTATCATAATAAGATTCAACATCCTCCAAAATAGTGGGATCATTACTTCCTAAAGTTGACACTCTTCCAAACCCACATTCATCAATATAATCATCATAAGTAGGAGGCATGCTATCATCGTTATAAATTTGCATATCAAAACTTGGGAGACTAAAAATATCATCTTCATTAAACATAGCATCCCCAAGCTTGGGAAAAACATTAATTGCAGCAAATATATTCTCAAAAACATCATCCTCATCAAACATAGCATCCCCAAGCTTGGGCCTTTTCATATCATAAGCATAATCACTCTCATCATTAATAGTATGGATAGCACCAATAGTATAGCAATTATCATCATCACAATGAGTAATAGGAGCAACATCATTTGGGAGGGATGCCTTTCTACCTTTACTTCTCCATCTTTTCTTTTTCTTCTTCACATCATGTGTGGGTTTAACCCTCTCTTTTGAGCTCCTTATTAATGAGATTGGTTGGATAGAAGGCTCCTCCTCGTTACCTGATTCATCATAAGAAATAATAGGAGAATATTGGGAAGTCTCTTCCCTTTCGTTAGTATTCTCTTCATCTTCTATTTGTTTTATTTTCTTTATGTAACTGGCAATATAAGGATTTTCAATGCAATTCACCGCACAATACATATAAATTTCCTCTAGATCAAAATTAAGAACTCTATCAAGGGCAAATTTTGGAATAACCTTAGTTATACGTTTCATTTCTTCATGACCCAAGAGATAAATAAGTTCATTATGATGTGCAAGGGAAATCAAGTCATCACAATTTTTGGACACGATATGATCATGAAACAATTTGCATTGGATACTGAAATGATCACGTTCATTGCAAAGTTCACAAGTACGGCTAAGAAAAATTAAATTTTAAGCACAAACATCTAGCCTTTCTTGCAACCATTTAGTTTCCAAATTTTTATGCCTCTTGCAAAATCTATCTTCCCTGTTTGGCATGTACTTACAAACTCTATGTACTCCACAAAAATCGACATGCTTATAAGAGACATTTTCATCATGACTAGTGCAATCATCATTAGTACTATGGATATTCAAAGAGTTCATACTAACAACATTGCAATCATGCTCATCATTCAAAGATTTAGTGCCAAACATTTTAATGCATTCTTCTTCTAAAACATTGGCACAATTTTCCTTTCCATCATTATCACGGAAGATATTAAAAACATGAGGCGTAAGAGGCAAACTCAATTCCATTTTTTTGTAGTTTTCTTCTATAAACTAAATTAGTGATAAAACAAGAAACAAAAATATTGGATTGCAAGATCTAAAGATATACCTTCAAGCACTCACCTCCCCGGCAACGGCGCCAGAAAAGAGCTTGATGTCTACTACGCAACCTTCTTCTTGTAGATGTTGTTGGGCCTCCAAGTGCAGAGGTTTGTAGGACAGTAGCAAGTTTCCCTCAAATGGATTACCTAAGGTTTATCAATCCATGGGAGGCGTAGGATGAAGATGGTCTCTCTCAAACAACCCTGCAACCAAATAACAAAGAGTCTCTTGTGTCCCCAACACACCCAATACAATGGTAAATTGTATAGGTGCACTAGTTCGGCAAAGAGATGGTGATACAAGTGCAATACGGATGGTAGATATAGGTTTTTGTAATATGAAAACATAAAAACAGCAAGGTAACTAATGATAAAAGTGAGCGTAAACGGTATTGCAATGCTAGGAAACAAGGCCTACAGTTCATACTTTCACTAGTGCAAGTTCTCTCAACAATAATAACATAATTGGATCATATAACTATCCCTCAACATGCAACAAAGAGTCACTAATAGCGGAGAACAAACGAAGAGATTATGGTAGGGTACGAAACCACCTCAAAGTTATTCTTTCTGATCGATCTATTCAAGAGTCCGTAGTAAAATAACACGAAGCTATTCTTTCCCTTCAATCTATCATAGAGTTCGTACTAGAATAACACCTTAAGACACAAATCAACCAAAACCCTAATGTCACATAGATACTCCAATCTCACCTCAAGTATCCGTGGGTATTATTATACGTTATGCATCACACAATCTCAGATTCATCTATTCAAACCAACACAAAGTACTTCAAAGAGTGCCCCAAAGTTTCTACCGGAGAGTCAAGACGAAAACGTGTGCCAACCCCTATGCATAAGTTCACGAGGTCACGGAACCCGCAAGTTGATCACCAAAACATACATCAAGTGAATCACGTGATATCCCATTGTCACCACAGATACGCATATGCAAGACATACATCAAGTGTTCTCAAATCCTTAAAGACTCAATCCGATAAGATAACTTCAAAGGGAAAAGTCAATCCATTACAAGAGAGTAGAGGGGGCGAAGCATCATAAGATCCAACTATAATAGCAAAGCTCGCGATACATCAAGATCGTACCACCTCAAGAACACGAGAGAGAGAGAGAGAGAGAGAGAGAGAGACATCAAACACATAGCTACTGGTACATACCCTCAGCCCCGAGGGTGAACTACTCCCTCCTCGTCATGGAGAGCGCCGGGATGATGAAGATGGCCACCGTTGAGGGTTCCCCCCCTCCGGCAGGGTGCCGGAACAGGGTCCCGATTGGGTTTTGGTGGCAACATAGGCTTGCGGCAGCGGAACTCCCGATCTATTCTGTTCCCCAAAGTTTTTAGGGTATATGAATATATATAGGTGAAAGAAGTCGGTCAGGGGAGCCATGAGGGGCCCACGAGGGTGGGGTTGCGCCCAGGGGGGCGGGCGCGCCTCCCTGCCACGTGGCCACCTCGAAGCTTCCTAGACTTCAACTCCAAGTCTCCTGGATCACGTTCATTCCAAAAATCACGTTCCCGAAGGTTTCATTCCGTTTGGACTCTGTTTGATATTCCTTTTCTGTGAAACACTGAAACAAGGGAAAAAACAGAAGCTGGCACTGGGCTCTGGGTTAATAGGTTAGTCCCAAAAAAATATAAATGTGTTTAATAAAGCCCATAAACTTCCAAAACAGATAATATAATAGCATGGAACAATCTAAAATTATAGATACGTTGGAGATGGATCAGCATCCAACGGGCCGCGGACAAGGCGAACGACGCCACCTGTCAGGACCCCGATCCTAAGTCACACCGATCTAGCATGTAACACATCATATCACTTTGCGGCCTCACACACGGTATTCCCACGGGTGACACCTTACCTGGCCCGGGACCGTTTGCGCCTTTTGGCTCACGTATATGATAGTGTCGCTAGCATCCATATGACAGAGAACCCAAAGTGGCACTAACTTACAGGGACAGGCATACATGACCCAGCAACGAACGTGTCGATCATGAGCGAGTGAATCCGGGTTGTAGCAGCTGGGCTAACAGGACTCCGGAGAATCCGGGCTGTAGCAGGCTAACAGGACTCCAGTAGACACCGCATGACATTTCCCCGAAGGGACAGACAGAGGAACGAAGAAGGACACATGCGGGCCAGCCAAAGTATTCCGGAGCAGTAGCAAGCTACCATGGCTCAGTGGAAGCACTAGGAGACATTTCCTGGTAAGAGAGGCTACTAAGGATAAACAACTAGGTTGACAGATCCCACACATACCAAGCATTTCAAATCATACACACGATATGCTCGATATGTGAAATACAACATGGCATCGCAACAAAACTCTACAACTCAAAGTATTTATTCATTAGGCTCCCAAGAGCCAAGTATTACAAACATGGGTCTCATGACCCAACATACAAAACATACAAGCAACGAGCACATGTGGAAGCTTAACTTGTCTGAGTACAGACAACTGCAAAAGAAAAGGCTGAGAAGCCCAACTATCTACAAGACCCTGCCGAGGGCACAAGATCATAGCTGAGGTAACAAGCTAAATGTTGAAGTCCACGCAGAACTTCTAGCGAGACTGAGGTCTCTCTGCAAAAAACATAAATTAAGCAAACGTGTGTACAAATGTACCCAGCAAGACTTGCATCAGAACTATCTACATATGCATCAGTATCAACAAAGGGGTGGTGGAGTTTAACTGCAGCAAGCTAGCTTTGACTCGGTGGCTCTCTTGAACTACGACTATAAGTAACTCTTTTGGGGTGGCGCACACGAGTCCACATATTCACTAATCAATACACCACTATGGATCCTCTCCCGTCTCCCTACGAGAAAGCCATCCATAGCACTCACGCTTATCTTGCGCATTTTAGAGTATCCCCTTTCACTTGTCTATGAACTGTATAGGAAACCCAGAGGTCCTTTACCGCGGACGCGGCCATTCGAATAGATCATTTATAACCCTGCAGGGGTGTACTTCTTCACACACGCTCTCGACACTTACCACCATGTACACGTCATGTATCTCGGAAACCTTCAAGCGGAAGCCTGGCGAGGGTGTCGGCCATGACCTGACTAACCACACAAGTCCCTAGTCCAGGTTTATCGCCTATTCAGGTTCCATCCGCAGGGATTCCGACCGAGGTTTCCACATACGGCCCCGAATGATGTGTGCAGGGTTCCTGGGTCACCAAACGGGCGACTCGGTACACCGGGCCACGTGCCTACCGCATCACAGCCCAACCCTCAGGTCAGCGTTGCGCACGGCCTCCAGCATACTACAAACACCAGAAACTACTTGCAACTCCCGGACAGACGACAGGGGCGGTTAATAAGTCGAGAGGGGCAATTAAGGATCCCAATGAGTGGTAGTAGCTATTCATGGATCACAAACACAAAACTCAATTCCTGAGGACGGCTTCAATGAGACAACCCACCATGTACTCCTACATGGCCTCTCACCGCTACCTTTACCAAATCGTGTTCACACACTTAGCTCTCAAAAGTAAGACATGTTCACCACATTCCAATTCATCCCCGATGAATAGGACCTGACTCAACTCTAAGCAGTAGCAGACATGACAACAAGCATGAATGAGTAGGCACATCAGGGCTCAAACAACTCCTACTCATGCTAGTGGGTTTCATCTATTTACTATGGCAATGACAGGTCATCCAAAGGAAAGGGGTTCAACTACCGCAGCATGTAACAGTTGAATCGTTGTTGTCCTAATGCAGTAAAAGAGAGCAGGAGCGAGAGAGTGGGATTCTATAGGAATGAACAAGGGGGTTTTGCTTGCCTGGCACTTCTGAAGATAATATAGCTCTTCGTCGGTGTCATCGATCTCATCGTCGGAACCACGTCTACTGAGGGAGAACAAACACCGGCAATAGAGAAAGGACACGATCAATGCAATGCGCAATATGATGCATGGTCATGATATGGCAATATGTTGTTGATTGAGCTAATGCTACTAGCAACCAGATTAAATGAAGTTGGTTTGAACCAAAGGTTCAAATTCAAACTCCACATGTGGTTATTTAAATGCGATTCATTTGAGTTGTCCTAAACAGTAGCGAAAAGTTGTTCCAACATGCATGAAAATGGTACAGATGGATAGATTGGATTTTTCTGATCATCTTTCATATATAAATTATTTCATTTGGAGTTACGGTTAAATTTCTATGATTTTTGGAAGTTTTGGCTATTTTCTGGAATTAAATAAATCTTTTCTGATTTACTACATATCCAGAAAACATTTATGACGTCAGCGCTGTGTCATCCCGGCGTCAGCAGGTCAACTGAGCCGTCTAGGTCAAACCTGACCCGTGGGGCCCATATGTCAGAAACTCAGCGATGTCCTCGGTCTCTGACGGGTGGGGCCAGTCAAGGGCCACTTCAGCAAGGTCAACGCTGACGCGTTGGGCCACTGTGATTACCTAAAACTAAGCAGGAATTAATAGGGTTTAGTTAATGGTGTGGGACCGGTCTGTCAGCGGCACAGGTCTCTTCTAACCATGTGATTAACCTAATCTAATGACGACACGTCAGCGTCACCGGAACTACGCCGGCAGTGACCAGGACGCGGCGGAGATCTTCGGGTTTCTTGTCCGTCGACCAAACGAGCCACAGAGAGACTCTACGCGTAGCTGGCGCTCTTTCGCATCCAACGGGACCAGAGTCCGAGACTGGGGTGGCCGGAATCGAGCGCGGCGTCGACCTCGGCGGCGGCCGGAGCTCGGGTGAGACGCTAGCGACCACTAGGGGGCACGGGAAGGCGAGCTGAGGCGTGCTGCAGGCTCGTGGAGATGCACTGAGCGCAGTGGTGTGCTCGGCTGCGAGCTTCAGCAGCCGTAGCCACGGCGGTGACATGGCCGGCGGAGCTGGGCTCACGACCATGATGGCCGGAAGAGGAGCTCACGGCGAGTGCAACGCTAGCCTTGGTGAGCTCGGGAAGGGCTGGTGATGGCAGGAGGTCGCCGGCGATCTCGGCGGGCCGAGGTTGAAGAAGAGGGCGCTGCAGCGCGTCCCCGGTTGCGTGGGGCTTCGAGGAAGAAGATGGAGCCGAGGCGGTTCTCTTGGTCACGCGGGCTTGACTAGGGAGGGCCAGTGGCCGCGGTGGCAGTGGACGGCGGTGACGAGCTCCACTCGGTGGCTGCGTGCGAGAGAAACAAAGGAGGGGAGAGAGAGCAGCGAGTTAGGGGAAGGGGAGAGAGGTCTCTGGGCGTCTCCGTGGCACGTTCAAAAGAGCCGAGCGTCGCGGTGGAAGCAGGAGCTGGCACGCGCGCAGCGACCACGCGCCCCTGCTCCTACTGGTAGGAGGTAGACGACGCGGTGAGGAGGTGGGCTGGGCCCTCTATAGTGCTGGGCCGCAGCTGGGCCGCTAGGTGGGCTACGTCAGGTAAGTCCACTCTCTCTCTCTCTTTACTAATTTCTTTATGTTTTCTATTTATTTGCTCTATTTTGATTTAGTATAAAATAGTAAACCAGCTTTAAAACTCCTGAAATTATTTATGGGCGCTATTGAAATTATTCCCAACAACCCTCAGCTAGTTTCAGAATTATTAGAGCATTTAAAATATTTATAGGATTTAAATGCCCCCAATTCAAATACAATAAGAGTTAATTCAAAAATCCAGAATGTCCTAGAAATATGTTCATCATTTTTGGCAGAGGTTTTTAGACCAATTCAAAAATGATGAACATTTATGAAGGGCATTTTGGGTTCATTGAAAAGATTTAATTTTGACCATAGTTGAGTTTCATTTGCTGCTAGGGTTTATCAGTCCCCATTTCAAGTTTAATTGAAATTAAAACATGATGCAACACATGACTAGCTTGCCCAGAGCATACCAAAACTAGGGATGTGAAAACTCACCCCCACTAAACAAGAATCTCGTCTCGAGATTCAAGACGTGAGGTAAGAAGACAGAGGGAACACAAAGTTAACATGATCTTCATGATCCAATTGCCCTTCTCGAAGATGTTGATCCATTTCCTCAAATTGATCTTGGCGTCTTTGCTTTCGAGATCTTCATCCAACACGATGACGACAGGTAGAAGCTCTACTTGAATCGATCTCCTCGAAGATCGAGCACTCAAGATCAACTCATGGAGTGAGACGTAGGAACATCTCTTGAGTTGAGACATAAAACACATATCAGGTGGATGGAAAGAAACAAATGACGAAGGTTCAATTTGGTAGGCAAGAATCCTACGCCTAAGTAAGACGGTGCATAGGTTTCAAAGTAGCGAGGAAGGAATTTGCCATGATTCCATAACGGGACACCTTAGGGAAGGTGACTCGTAGAAATATTCCCTTAAGTGGCAAAAAGAATTACTTTCGATATCTAGATCATAGAAACTCTCTATACCAACCTATGGCAAATCACAAACGATCATTTGACGGCATTTGGGACCGTCGCCAAGTGAGTGTGTGCGATAGGGTGGCCATGATGACCAGGCAATATTCATGTAACTCGCGGAAATTGGAGCTGTACACTTCAAAGTATTCACTAGAAAGAAATGGCAGGCCATGGACGTACTTGCGTGCTTGAAGTATGTCTGCTTTACTTTAGCAAGCAACAAATCTACTTCTTCATCATCCATGGCGTCAAAAATAATATTACTCCCCGATTCGAACAAGCTGCTGTTAATTTGGTTCTGGGCGATGAGTGCTTTAAGCAAGAGGCAATCGTTCTCTTTCCTCTTCACTCTCCCGCTGCGCTTCCTCATGGGTGTAGCCGTTTGGCCACTTCCTTCTTGGTACTTGAAGCATTTCTGGCAGAACGTCTGGTTGGCTGCAACGTAGACTGCCGAGCAGACGGTGAAGCTTGTACGGACTGGTTAGCAGACGGTTTATCTATGCCAGACCGCTGAGCTGGCGGTGCTGCTGTGATGGACTGTTGGGCTGTAGGAGCAGAGGCATCGGGCTGCTGACCATGCGTTGAAGCTATGTCGGGTTTCTGCGCAGGTGGTGCCAACTTGTCGGTGTGCTGAGGAGCCATGCCAACGCATTGGTTTGCTGAGCAGGAAGTGCTGACGCATTGGTATGCTGATCACGCGCCTGTGGATCAATGGACTGATGAGCAGTCGGTTCTGGACCTACAGACTGCTTAGCAGGCGGTTCCGAAGCATCAGACTGCTTAGCAGTCTATTCCACTAGGTTGGTCTGCTAAGCATGTGCTGCAGCTGAGTTTCCCCCCGCTGCTTCAGCCGCCAGCATCTGAACTGGTGGTGCGTCTTCAGCAGTTGTAGGCCTTGCCACTGGCTGCTTTGGGGCGGAGGATGACATGGCCTGTATGCCACAAAGTCTGGCCGGCTGATCACAGGTTGATGCATCAGCCCGCGAGAGTTGCTGTGGCAAGGAGAGCGTGACCGGTTGAGGGGCGACAGTGGTTGCTCTTGGCGGGGCTTCAGGGATCTCATCGATGAACTCTATTTCCTTTCGTGGCCACTGGATGTGATGTAACAGTGTTTCTCCCAAGGTCCTTTGCTCATCGAAGTCTCCTAGGACATTCTTCAGGGAAAATTCATTGAATATATGCTTTACTTCAGTCACGTAGCACTTCACACAGCCCGGCTTTAATGGCACTTTGTCCAAGAAGAGGCCATCTTCCAAGAAGGGTGGGCAAACCCAGGATGTCAGGACCGGATTTTCGGGGTATCAATTTCCCAAAAATGGTCCTTGTGCTCACCAGCCCCAGGATTACTGTTAGCTCATGAGGCACCAACTTGATACAGAAATTCCAAGCAAAATTACAAAATATGTGGTACAAGACCATTCTGGCCTATGAGTACAACAAATGGTTTCTAGTGGTTGATGGCGGAAGCGGTTTGTGGTTCATCAGTGGCCATGGGACTCCATTTCCCGCAGGAACAGCTAACCAGGATAACTCCTATCTTCGCGAGGCTGCTATCATCATTGCGTAGGTTCCGGGGCTGTCGTCGCAACGCTCCTCTCCACGCAAGAAATCTGGCCAAGACAATAGCCAGGGACAAGCCAGTGAGTACTTTTGAATGTACTCGCAAACATTATGAACACAGGTATAATATAACAAATGATGATCATGCTCTAAAATATTCTATGATCACAACGTCAGCCACGAAATAAAAAAACCATGATGCACGCAAGCAGGTTGTTCATATGAATATGCAAAAAGGGAGCAGAAATAGAATGCACCGATCGGGTGTCTGAAGCGACGCCTCGAAAAGATAATAATATAAAGCATGCCTCAGTCGGGCGTCTGAGCGACACCACATAAAGGGCTTATAAATAATTTAAAATAACAAGCGTGCCACAGTCGGGTGTCTGAGCGACACCGCATAAAGGGCTTATAAGTAATTTAAATAACAAGCATGCCACAGTCAGGCGTCTGAGCGACACCACATAAAGGGCTTATAAGTAATTTAAATAACAAGCATGCCACAGTCGGGCGTCTGAGCGACACCACATAAAGGGCTTATAAGTAATTTAAATAACAAGCATGCCACAGTCGGGCGTCTGAGCGACACCACATAAAGGGCTTATAAGAGAATAATCGCAGTGAGTATCCAGGAGGTAGAACCGTCCCAGGGATACTCAATAATTCAAATAATGTAAATGGTCAGTCCACAATAATAATAATCATAATCCTCATATGTCACGGGTCATAATCAATGTTCTGGTTTAGCAATTTTTCCTCCGAAGACCGACACTAAGACCGACACTTGACCCATCCCAGACTGTAGTCCTTAACCATGGACACGGCTATTCGAACAGATATAATCTCTGCAGAGGGTGTACTGTTTACCCACGGGTAACGGATTTCTTTAGTCCATCGGGACTAATTCCGTCTACAGTCTTTTAATTGAAAACACACCTAACCGCACACACCAGCCTAACTTACTGGTGTCTGGAATCACCCACGACACCCGTTAAGCAAAACTCTAAGTGGGGAGGCTACAACCTCGACTTAGCATGGGATCACAAAAATTTATACCGCGCACAAACTAGGGGAGCTACCCCTTCGGCTACAACCGAAACACCCATGCCCCCGGACCAGGTGGCATGCCTACCGGAGGCCTCCGGTATCTTCCACCATGGCCTCTCTGTACGGTGTGTGCTAGGTAAGGGGTTGACAACTTACTGAACCGTACCCTACCTATGGCAGGGACAAGTGGTAGTACGAAACAAGTATGGAGGTTACTGGAACAAGACTCGATCTATGGTCGACTCAGGAGGTTTAAGTATTCCCTGTATGGTTAGCATAACAAATATGTTTCAACCAACAGACAAAATCATCCCTCATCATACCTCACTATGCCATACCGGACACAATCGTCTCGACGAAGACTGGAGACAAGCTCGTGTCTACCCAAGACAGAGGCTTTCCCGGATTCCTTCCGGTAGGCATGAAAGGTATACGAGGGTGATTACTATCACAAACATATCAAATCCCAACAGCACGGAATCATCAATATGCACTCATGGGTATGACCATATCACATAAAATAACGAATACTCCGTGCCACGGTGGTGTTGTAACCGTTATCAAACAACGCACAACAGTATTATGCCAGGGTTCAGAATGCTTGCCTTCAAGTGTATGCAAGTGGGGGTGCACTTTTTGAAAGTTGCCTACTTCTTCAAAATCCTATTTTTGAAAATATTCAAATTAACGCATAGTTTAAAAACAGTACAAAAAATTGTTTGGAAAATTTTCAAATAAATATGAAAATAAACTAGACAGAATTTGAGAAACAACAGAAAAAGAATCAAGTCAATTGGACTTATATTTAAAAAGTTATAGCCAGTCAAAGTTTAGTTAAAATCTGTTTTTAAAATAAAACAGAAAAGAAAACGTTTCGAACGAAATACGCTTTCGAGAGGGGGACACGTACTTCGAACTTTACGCCTCCACTTAACCCGCGCGGGCCGACCCGTGGTTCACTGACAGTGGGCCCCTTGGGTCCACTGGTCAGGTTTGACCAGTCGTCCCCGCCTTCCTCTCTTCTGGCCGAACGGAGGCGGAGCTCCGGCGATCGCCGTCGGCGAACGGAGGCTCCTCGCGGGGTTCTGATGATGGGGATGGATCCGCCAGTCCAGGGCGGACCTCCCGGTGGTTGCTAGGCTGGCGGGGGTGGAGGGGGTCGCCGGTGGCGAGCTCCGCGGCGGACGATGGTTCTGGAGGATTTGGGCTTCGAGCTACGGTGCCTCCCGATCGAGGCTGAGGTGCTGGGTTGCTCCGCACGGTCGAGGGGAGGATGATGGAAGCACTAGAGGGACGGGAAAGGCTCTGGTTGCGACTGAATGGACCGGAGGGCGGCGGCAGCTGTACTGGCCGGAGATGGGGGAGACGGCCTCCCGCCGTCGATTGCTGGCTATGGGGGCCCTAGGGGGATGGCACAAGGTTTGGAGGAGCTCGGGGGTTCCTTTTATAGGCGCCCGAGGTCAGTTCCCGCGGCCGTGGATAAGGACGCCGGCGAACCGCCGTTCTGTTGCAGCAGGACGACGTGGAGGCGGTTGGGGCTGGTCGGCGCATTCCGACGAACTCCCCACTGCTCAAGGGGGCGAGCTGGCGCGCGGCTGTGGCTCGGGCGGCGCCGTCCATGGCAGAGGCTGTCGGAGCGGCGGTGGCGGCTTGCGGTGGTGGTGCTGTGGGGTGCCAGGGGTGGTCAGGGCGGCTCTGCGACGAGGGAGAGGTCGGGGCACGCTGGCTGCGAGTGGGAATGGATCAGAACGAGCGCGGGGAGGCGGCAGTGGGACGCGGCGACTCGGGTGCATGCACGTGCAAAACGCACGCTCTAGCCGCGCCCAGAGCACGCACGCCAGGTGCTCGACGCAATGCCATCGTGTGCTAGGGGGCTTGGATGAGGCTGGGGGTTAGCAGGCCTGGGTTAGGGTTAGCTACAAGCTTAGTGGACAAGCTTGTTGGGTCAGAAGATCAAGTTTACAATGCAAACAAAAGATCATGCCAAATCTGTTCATGCACTCAAGGTGTTTGACAGAATGCCAAGGGCATCTAGGCACCTCTTGGGGTGGCCAAAAACTCCAGATCATAGTCTCTTTGGATGATAAAGAGGGTGGCAAGGTTAGTTTGTCAAAAACAAAAACTTGTTAGTGCAAGTTTTTGAGAAAACCAAATCTGGACAGAAACTAAAGGCTGTCTTTGCATGGACCAAAATTACTCCAATGGGTCCACTCTCCTGGACTTAAGGGTTTTGCAGGGTGGACTATAAGCAGGAAAAAGAATCATGGGCAACAGAGCAAACAAAAATAGAGTTGCAGTAGAAAATGCCAAACTGGACCAGAGAGCAAAAGAGGATGATTTGCTCAAATTTTTCAAAGAACACTCATGGGTTTTTGCATAAAGTTGAATTATATGGATCTACTGACATCTCCAAACACTTGGAAGAATTTTTAAAGAAATATTTAAATAGGTTGTAGTGCAAAATTACCAACTGGACCAGATTTCAAAATTTGGTGTGGAGCTCAAAATCTCCAATGACCAAAAGATATTTTTGCACAAAAGTGATGTGGAAACATCACATGACATCCCCAAATTTTGGTAAAAATTTTAAATGCATTTATCAAATGGTTGTAGTGCAAAAGAGGCTCTAAAGCTTATAAAAATCATTTTTAAAAGAATAAAGCTCAGGAAAAACAATTATGCAATTAAATCCACTGATAAAAGAAATGTTTTCTTGAGAGGGTATACAAGTCCAATAATATTTTTGGAAAGTTTTCACTTGGGGTAAAAACTTCACAATAACAAAGAAAAGAGAGGTTCTGAAATCAAAAGATAAATCCAGAAAATAAAAATTTAATTTCTTGGCAAAATTTTAATAAACAAAATATGGTTAAATTTTTGGGGTGTTACACAGGATGTTGCACATTTTAATGTACCTTCATAATGTGTAAGCACGCCCTTCAGTCTGTCTTTCATTCCAGATAGATCAGATATAGCATCATCACGAGCAACTGCAGTCTCAGTGTCGCTGGGGTCAGCTGATGCACAGCTACTCTTGTGCAGTGTTGTCGCGCAATAAGCAGCATCCTCCATGCCCGCGTCCCGTCCCATCTGCTGGCTATCTGCTAGTGTTAGAGTCTTCTGCATCATCATTGACTCCTCAACGTCCTTTCGAACAGCCGGATAAATCTCCTTCTTAAACCTTTAGTACAATGCATTCTACTTCATTTCACTCCTCGCTTTTTTCATGCTGAGCCTCTCTTCTTTGCTAAGTGTGAAAGCCCTCTTGTGTGGGACATTAACACCTATTCCCCTTGCACGGCCAGGGGGCTCTTTTGTTTCCAAAGTAATGGACAGAATGTCACATGGCCCTGAGTTCCTGTAGAACCTTCCAGGGATCTTGGAAGCCTCTAACATCACTTCATACAGTTTGGCGTCACGTGCGTTTTCAAAGTAATAAGTTCCGTCATCACGCCTCTTTTCACGTGCCCGCAAGTAGTCTCTGGTGCGTTCGCCCCTGATTTAACTAAAGGTCGGATTCCCACCCGCTGCTACTGCTTCTTTGTCCTCATGTTCCCATATCAGTTTCATGTCGTAGTATCCGGCCACACCCATACGGTGGGGGTGTATGTTCTTCTTCTAAAGTTCCAATTGCTTGAAACTCTTCTTAGCAAACTCTTTAGTTGCCCTGACCCTTTTGAATTCTGCCCAGCCTGCCTTTGTAATTTGGGGGTATGCGGGGATTAGGTCCTTGACTTCACTGAAGTACTTCTTATACATCACGTGCTTCCAGTTTCTCCAAGCATCCCTAGCCTTCTTCAGTGCAGCGTGGTCCACCTGCATTCACCACTGCTCTGGAACATTGAAGTGATCCATGATCTCCTGGACTATCCTTTGCCGTGTTTCTGTGTCAGCCTTCCGAAACCCCGGCAGATTAATGTTGAGCCTTGCTCTGCCAACAAATCGACACACACTCCTGAACCTCATGCGTGCTTTATCTGGTTTAGTTGAAGCCCAAGACTTTAAATCAATCTCGGTTGCTTCATATACACCTTTAGGCTGGTGTGTGGGCTTCCTTGGAGTGTTCCTCCGTGTCCTGACCGGAAGGGTAATTGCTGCAACTCTATCCCGTTCAAGACTACTTGATCCCTCACAATCTGCTGAAGACCTAGGGTTGTCTGAATCAGATGATGATACATGGCCTGAAGCATGGGTGTTGTCGCTGCTACTCGGCATCTATAGAGAACACATGCGAAACTCAGGAAAGGAGGATAAGCATAAAACTAACAACTTGGTATCAAGCTTTCTAAACATGCCATGCAATAATTTAGAAAATGTATGGCTAATTTGTTAAGTTTGTGTGACTCGGGCGCCCGCGATCTATAAATAGGCAGTAACTTTTGGAACAAATACAACTTATATGTAGTAAGGAAGGTAGATAATGAACATATATACGCTCTCCGTTATTTTATAGCCAATTTTGGGAACATACGGAACGAAATTGGAAGAGGGATTGCGAGGAAATATGCCTCACCACGATGGAGAGCGGTAACTAACAGGCTTCTTAATGCAAACCCGGCCGGACCACAGGAGAGGCGAGGGTTACTGCATCGATATGCTCGAGGGTGGCTGGCGAGCAAACGAAGACGGCGAGGCACGGGCCGCCGCGTGTTGGGAACGGCAGTGGAGGCAGGCTTGACGCTGAAGAGCGGACACACGGCCGGGTGAGCACGGCGGTGCCGGAGAGGGTTCTCCTATGGATCTGGGGGAGGGGGAGCTGCCGAAGGAGATTGGGTGGACTAGTTGAGTGAAACGCGGGCGGACGGTGGTTGTGTTGGGGACTCTGGGTGTTGGCGGCCTAGGTGAAAAGGGTGAAAAATATCCCCGGTCGCCGCGCGCGCGGAAAGGCCTATGCAAATGGTTGCCTCTAAGCGCTCGTGTGCACAAACAGAATAATTTTGTTTGAAATGAAGATGTACTATTTTGGAAATGAAGAAGTGAGTTCATCATTTCTCCTCTAAATTTTCCCACGTAAACAAATCACAATTTTACCACGGGTTTGATTTGCGGGCGCATTTCAGGTCTCGTGTGCTATATATAAGACATTTTTTGGCATTTGCCGTGCATGTTGGCATATAAATCAATTCCTAGCCGGACTGCATTTCCTGTCGAAAGGGATGAGGATTGTCGTTCGATCTGGCAGCATTCAACGCTGCAGAAGTACGATCCGTGGGGTTTGGGTTCTGGCCAATCAGAACGCGCGACTTGGCAAGGGGGGCATCGGCCACGGTTTGGTAGGCACACGGATTTCGTGTGTGAACCGTGTGCTATTTGAAAACATTTTTTGGGAGGGCTATTTGAAAAAATTTACATGTGTTGTCGAAAGGGTTGAGGATCGCTGTTCGATCAAGGAGAATCCAATGGTGCAGACGTACGATCCGTGTGGTTTGGGTTCTGGCCAATCAGAACGCACGACTCAGATCGCGCGTGTGGAAGAGGGGTGGGGGGGGTGCATCGGCCACGGTTTAGTGGACACATGGCTTTGTGAGTGAACCGTGTGCTCTTTGAAAACATTTACATTACCTAACATCATATTTTTGTTCGAATGAAAACATGAGTTCATCGTTTGGCCTCCAATTTTTTTCCACGGTAAGAAATCACGAGTATAGTGAGAGTGTGATATACTACTATCATGAATATACAATATATATGATACTAGTGTATGATACTACCTTTAATTAATTATAGCGCATAGTATAATACATAGAGCATAGTATCATATATAGATCATATTTATTCCCATGCATGACACAAATTAGCATCGCATTTAACATGATACGGTATCTACCTATATGTTACTCTAACCCTCTATATATATTTAATTCTTTTCCACGTCAGCATACTTGCTATTTACGAGTGTATGACATCATTGGCTATGATACCACCACTATGGCCAGCCTTATATAGTGGGGAGTATCATATACTATATATATGTAGTATTATGCATATGATACTAGTGTATGATCCTATGTACGTACCTTCATAGTGCATATATAGTATCATAAAGTAGTATATATCGTAGATGACCGTATTTATGGCCATGCATGACATAAAGTAGTATAGCATTTATTATATACTAGCACAAATGCCCGTGCGTTGCAACGGGAGAAAGAAACTCTCGCACACCCCTAGCGAGTCATCCGTGTTGTCACTTCTCCTCTTTGTCATCATTGTCGATGGTGGTCACTTATGTACCTATTTACGAAAAAGGTGATCAATCCCTATGCGGTGAGCTAGGTCATTACACTCTACCATGCCGATTTCATGAGTCCCTCCGTACACCAACGTGCAATTCTTTGTGCGTTGCAACCGTCATATTCACTTCATGTGGTTCAACACCAATCATGTCTTTACATATCATGCGGTGCATTTCCTTATTTACCACACACAATAATAATTTTATTGACCACACACAATAATAATTATTAGTGTAAATAATGTTAAGGTATGAGGCTATCAACTTGCCGACCGAACATAAGCTGCATACACCTTTTCTTTCTGCTCATATTTGTCAGCAAACTGGACCAACTTCTTGAGGCGGCTTATTAATTTCAGTTCATAGACATATATAAATTGGTCTGACAAGTCATAAGAAAGCGAGTTGGGATAATTCAATAACCGAACTAATGACCTGGTGTGGAAAAAATATTGAGACAAGGTGTGAAAAACAGATTGAATGAAAACCCTATGAAAATTGATGAGCATAAAAAACTTTTGATCAAGAGGCCCATCTAATTATACACATAATGGCTCGTGGGCCGATGCATCCAATCCAATTATCTAACATACAGAACCAAAAAGGAAGGCCACAAGCGCGTCACTACTTGATCCCAAGTTATTCCCATGCAAACTTAAGCTCCTCCCACACCTCGCTCGTATTAATTAATTTCTTTGCGTTAGTTAATTGCATGCCACGTCTGGGTAATTCCTTTGCGCAATTTATGTTTAGGAAACTCTCCTTCCTTATCTGATCACGCCACTTGAAGTATTTCGTCTTAGGATATTCTCCTTCCTCAGCTGATCACGCCACCATGGTATTCCTTCCTTTTTTTTCCAAAACTCTCCTTTTGTTCTTTGTACCCACTGGTATTATAATTCCTTAGGGTCATTATTATTCTCTCCTTCCTTATTTAAGCTCGCTGGGCACGTCACACATCCCACGAAATCTAAACCACATATGTCAGCCCACCTTTGTTTCCGACTTCTCAAGGCTGCTTACTGATCTTGAATCACAAACATATATAAATTGGTAGAACACTGTGTAAAGCAGCGAGGTGGTACTATTTAATAAGGGAACAATCCTCGTATTTCACAGATTGATGTCCTAGCACGATTGGTCGTGTCCTTTGGTCTTGGCATGCAACATGTGGAGTTTGATTGCTCGTGAAGATGCTTTTTTTTGTCTGGGCTGGCTCCACGTAATATTTCTGCCTAGGCCGATTTTGTTGTTGTTATGAGCTAGTCAAGTAGGCCCAATAGCTAAAGCTCCGACCAAGGCCCAGAGAGGCGATCCAGGTGGTAGGCAAAGTTGGATCGAGGATGCAGCGTAGGACTTCTATAATTACCATGACGGAACGTACGTGAACGTGAAAATCTACAAAGCGAGCGTATATGGAAAAAACTTTTAAACGGGACGAAACCAAGAATATCACCTTGCTTTAATAGTAGGTATAGATATAGATATATATGTTACAGTATCCACCTATGTTACTGCTTCTTTGCCACATCATCATATTTTCTATTCCCGAGTGCATGATACCGGCTATGATAGCCCCACTACGGCCACCCTAATAAGGCTGGTCGTAATATGGAAGTGTCAAGCGGTATGATGCATGCCAACTAAACTTTTTTGGATGATGTGGCACACAGTTAAATGATGAAAGAGAGGGTGTGGTATCATATCATGATACCGTATCATATTAAATGTTATACTACTTTGTGTCATGCATGGCAATTAATAAGGTAACCTAAGATACTAACTTATGATACTATGCATGCGCGCATTATGGAGGTATTACTGATCATATACTAGTATCATGCATATATACTCCCTCCTTTTCGGTTTATAGGCTTATCTCCAAATTTTAGTTTTTCCATTTTATAAGGCTCAATTTGGTTGTTCCCCATCACATGTTCAGATTCCAAGGTGCATTAAATCATTGCATGCAAGTATTAAGAGAAAGTTGACCAATGCATGTACTTTATGCATGCATGTATTGCAATTAATACATTGGAAAACATAATTTTTTGAGGAAAACAAAAGCATTAATTGGGTGTTTTTGCTAACTACAAAAAGCATTCCACCACTCACCATCTACCTTACTTGGTGAGATTTTTGAATTGAGCCCTATAAGGCTGGTTGTAATGGGGAGTATCATATACTAGTATCATGTATATGATAGTGTATGATACTACTTCCGTAATGCATTGTATCATAAGTTAGTATCTTAGGTAGCCTTATTAAGGGTCATGCAACACACAAAGTAGTACAACATTTAATATGACACGGTATCATGATATGTTACCACATCCTCTCTTTCCTCATTTAATTATGTGCCACATCATCTAGAAAGTCTAGTTGGCATGCATGATACCGCTTATGATACTACCATTACAACCAGCCTAAACCGGAAAGGAGGGAGTATGAGACTAGCCACAATGGAGAGTAACATACACTAGTAACATACACATATCCCTAGACTACGTTACTACCTTCATAGTGGGTAGTAACATAAGTGTAGTGTCATGCAAAGCTTCATTTATTAGGTTATAGACTCATACTGCATTGGGACATGTGATGTTACAGTAACTAGCTAAGTTACTGAAACTATCTCTCTCCTCATTAACTTATTGCCACATAAGCAAGTTTGCTGAGTTGGAGTCGATGTTACTGCTGAAGTTACTCCCACTATGGCTAGTCTGATACTAACTAGTCGTCTATGATATACTAGCTACCACACTAAGAGCATGGTTAATAATATAGCCAAGGGTTGGCTATAAGAAGTTGCCATGTCATATTGTCGGAGTAATGGGCTATGGGTAGCCTTACCCGTGTCCCTAAACCTTTCAAGACATCGGGGCCGGCTGCGCCCCTCAGAACCTCAAGATAAAGCATCGCCTTTTGACGGCCGGCTGCCAGAAGGCGGCTAAGCTCCACAAGGCGGCACCAAGACGGGCCGACTCCTTGCAGGCGGCCTCCAGAGAGGCCGGCCTCTGGCAGGCGGCCCACGGCGCTCTCAGAGTCTGCGCCTCCATTAAGAAGACAAGACAGGGTGAGGCTACAGTGTAGCCCATCACCCCCGTATCCAGGACCGGTCGTGGCTACAGTGCTCCGTACAGGCGCAGATCTCCACCCGGCGCGGCACTGTTGCCACTCCACCCTTGACGTCACCGCTGACAGGCGGAGCCCTGTTCACACGACGGCCTGTCGGTACGGCCTACAGAAGGCGGGCCCTACCGGGCAGCGAGAGCCCAGAAGACGGCGGAAGCCTCACCAGTCGGACCCGAGGGAGGCCGGATTCTAGCAAGAGGCCCGTTCCTTCCGCAGGGCCCGCGCACCATTAACCAGATAAGACCCGGTATGGCTACAGTGATCCCCCGCCAGGCGGCGGGACTGTACCCACGCTCCCCTGACCAAGCCCGCGTCATTAGCATCACGGCTACAGTAATCAGCAGCCGGCAAGACCCACGAGCAGCAGGAGCGGCCTGTCGGCGCCGTACCAGACCAGTCGGCAGGGCCCACCAGTCGGCGGGACCCAGCTGCCGGCAGAGAAGCCGGCAACCAGAGACGCAGACAGCTGGGTCCTACACCCGACCAGATTACCATTGTACCCCTGGGGGGTAGGCCTATATAAACCCCCCAGGGAACCCATGCAAAGGGTTCCCAACCAGTTAGAACTGGACTCACACATAGGGGAAGAAGAGAGCGATCCTTGCATTCTTCTACCTCTAGCATATAGCTCGAGGAGCACATCTGTACCCACTAGTGCCTTAGTGATCATGCGGAGACCCCGCAGAGCAGGACTAGGGGTGTTATCTCCTAGGAGAGCCTCGAACCTGGGTGAAGTGCGCCGGTATTCGTGTCTACGCCTTATCCCGCTTCCAGGCACCGGCGACGTTCTACTCGCTCCCACCATGATAAGCCATCCATTGGCATATGTCGCACCCAACCCCCGACATTTGGTGCCCACCGTGAAGCGAGGTGCACCGTCTCCCGGAGACCTGTTCTGGATGGGAACCTTGTTCCTTCCTGGCGAGCGCAGCCAGCCCGGCACGCTATACCGCGTCTGCACCGACGCGCTGCACAACGCGAAGATCGCCTGCGCGGCGAGCTGCCTCGCCGATCTTGTTGGCGACATCCGCCTCTCCGACGAGCCCGCATCCGACGCGGGCACAGAAGGCCCCGAGAGCCGCCTCGTGAGCCTCCTCGATCAGCTCCACGTCGCCGGCGAGCCTGCTGGGGGCTTGGAGTCGGTTGGCTCTACTGACCCGATGTTGGTCGACTCCGACACGGCGTCGCTTGACGCGTTTCCCACAAACGTGGTGGTCTACGATGAACCGCTTCCTCGCACGGACAGCGGCGGCAGCACCGTCACGGAGGTGCTCGTCATCAGCCACGGCGAGCACTCTGGCGGAGGTGGCTAGGATCCGTTGCAGGCGGCGCTGCAAGACCTGACTTCGCCCATCCCGAAAGACGCCGACGCGAGACGCTGGAGGCACGCCGTGTCCAGCTCATCAAATGCGCCAACCAGCTGGCCAGCATGAGACGCCTTTCGGAAGCCTACCAGCGGGAGATGGACCGTGCCGTAGGCGGCACGCCAGCTCCTGGTGGGCCTAGCCGCATTGGCCTGATCCGGCAGCGTGGCGCGACCATCGCCAGCATGTTCGGGAGAGAACGTCCCATCTACGCCACGCCCGCAGAGAACATACGAGCTGCCCCAGCGGCAGCAGACGAGCTAGACAAGCTCGAGGGCGACGAGCGTCGCCATATGACAGAGCGCGTCCAGCGGCTCCTTGACGCGGCTGCTGAGCAGTAGGAGGCCGGCTGCCGCACTGAGTTGCCCAACTGGCAAAACGATGATCCGCCCCCCACCGGGAGCAGGGCGCGACATCTCGGACGCCGACTGGTGGCGTCCGCGATAGAAGAGACAAGGAGCCGGCTGCCAGCCGCATCCGGACTCACATCACCATCGAGCGCGACCAACACGGCCGCCCAAGAGCGGTGCGGCGACGAGAGGACTGTCCGCCTCCCCCTCCCCACAGGGAGAGATGCATTTCCCCGCCGCCTGTTGACCACCCGACACTCGGCGACTGCCTTGGTCGTCGAGAAGGAGTCAGAGAGAACGACGCCCGCCACCGGATCGACCGCCTCAACCAATCCCTGGCACTAGAAGAAGAAGACGAGCTGGGTCCGCCTTGTTTTGGTCCCCGCATCCGAGATGAGACCTTCCCCAAAGGGTTCACTCTCCTGAGAGATACGCTCAAGTACACCGGTTCTGTGAAGCCGGAGGACTGGCTGGTCGACTAATCCACAACCGTCAGCATCGCCAATGGCAACAAGAGCGTTGCCGTGAAGTACGTTCCGCTCATTCTCCAGGGCACGGCCCGGACATGGCTGAACAACCCGAAGCCCCGCAGCATCAACAGCTAGGTCGATTTCACTGAAGCATTCATCCGCAACTTCACCAGCACCTACAAGCGGCCGCCCAAGCCTCGCCAGCTCTCCTTGTGCGTCCAAGGCCCCAACGAATCAACTCGCGATTACCTCACGCGTTGGGCCGAGCTGCGCAACTCTTGCAAGGGCGTGCATGAGGTGCAGGCCATCGAGTACTTTACTGCCGGGTGCCGAGAAGGTACCCTCCTCAAGCACAAGCTTCTCTGCGACGAGCCAACGACCCTCGACGAACTGCTGATCATAGCAGACAAGTACGCCACGGCCGACTCCTCCATGAAGGCGGAGATCCAAGTTAATGCGTCGGGCAAGGTGGCCCCTCAAGCTCCTCGGACCCCGGCTGGTGACACTAGTCGGCGACAGCAGCCGAACGACAACAAGCACAAGGCCATGCAGCCGGCTTCCACGAGCCGGCAGGTGGCGACAGTCGAAGACCAACAGCCGGAGGTGCAGCCTCTACCCAAGCGCTAGAAGGGCGGCAAGCCCAATTGGTTGCCCGCCTTCTCGTACGAGCAGACTCTAGACGCACCCTGCAAGTTCCACAGCGGCGCGAAGCCATCCAACCACACTACTCGGAAATGCCACTGGCTCACCAGGATCGCCAAGGGTGATGGACTCCAGCCTCCTCCGCCTGCCGGCCCACCGCCTCCTCCTCAGCAGCCGGCGGTTCGGCCAGTCGGTGCGATACAAGATGAATATCCTGAAGAACATGGAGCTTATGTCATGTTCACCAGCGTGGCCGACGACAGGCACAGCAGACGGCAGCGGCAACAAGAAGTAAATGCAGTGGCGTCAGAGACCCCCGAGTTCATGCATTGGTCTGAAAAGCCTATCAGTTGGAGAAGAGCTGACCACCCGGAGGTGATGCCTTCTCCTGGCTCTTATGCTCTGGTGTTGGATGCCACCTTCGCCATGGAGAGGCAGGCTGCTCGTTTCTCCCGAGTTCTGATAGATGGCGGAAGCAGCATCAACATCCTGTACAAAGATACTATGGAGAAGTTGGGAATCAAGCAGAGACATCTTCAGCCCAGCCTGACTGTATTCCATGGCATCGTTCCTGGCCAGTCTAGTTTGAAGTGGTGGACCTTGAGAGCTCCTACCATGCGCTACTTGGCCGGCCTGCTCTGGCCAAGTTCATGGCGGTCCCCCACTATGCTTACCTCAAGATGAAGATGCCAAGCACCAAGGGAATCCTAACCATAACTGGGGACTACAAGAAGTCGTCCGCCTGTGCAGCAGATAGCATCCGGCTAGCCGAGTCCCTCGTGATCATGGCTGAGATGCGGCTCCTGGACCGGCTTGTGGCAATGGCAGGCAAGCAGCCGAAAAATGTCAACCAACCCCAAGGAGTCGGAAGCCGAGGGCTCGTTCAAGCCGGCGAAGAAACAAAGAAGATACCCTTGGACCTGGAGCACCCGGAGAGGCACGCTGTCATAGGTGCGAACCTTGACAGCAAATAGGAAAGCGAGCTCGTCGATTTCCTCCGTGAGAATCGGGACATATTTGCATGGTCTCCCAAGGACATGCCAGGTGTTCCGACGGATTTCGCCGAGCACAAGCTACATGTCCGACCTGATGCCAAGCTAGTCAGGCAGCCCTTGCGCCGCCTGTCAGAAGAGAAGAGAAGAGTTGTTGGAGAAGAGATAGCCTGGCTTCTAGCAGCCGGCTTCATCATGGAAGTGTTCTTTCCAGAATGGTTAGCCAACCTAGTCTTTGTACTGAAGAAGAATAAGCTGTGGCGCATGTGTATCGATTATACCAGCCTCACCAAAGCTTGCCCCAAAGATCCCTTTGCTTTGCCAAGGATTGACCAAGTGATAGACTCCACAGCCGGATGCGAGCTGCTAAGTTTTTTGGATGCATACTCAGGGTATCATCAGATCAAGCTGAACCCGGCCGACAGGCTGAAGACCGCCTTCATCACACCATTCGGAGCCTTCTGCTACTTGACCATGACGTTCGGCTTGAGGAATGCTAGCGCCACGTTTCAGCATTGCATGCAGAAGTGTCTCCTCAAGCAACTCGGCAGAAACGCCCACGTCTATGTGGACGATGTTGTGGTGAAGACAGAGAAGCGTGGAACGCTGCTAGAAGACCTCAAGGAGACATTTGAAAACTTGTGCCGATTCCAGATCAAGCTCAACCCAGAGAAATGCGTCTTTGGAGTACCAGCCGGCCAGCTTCTTGGCTTCCTGGTTTCAGAGCGCGGCATAGAGTGCAACCCTGTGAAGATCAAGGCCATCGAGAGGATGGAGGTGCCCACCCGACTGCTGGACGTGCAAAAATTCACCTGCTACTAGGCATCCATCAGCCGTTTCGTCAGTCGGCTGGGCGAGAAGGCTCTTCCCCTGTATTAGCTTATGAAGAAAACCACTTTTTTCGAGTGGAACGACAAGGCGGATGAAGCTTTTCTCCAGATCAAGAAGATGATGACCACTCCGCCTGTTCTGGCGGCTCCGACTCCTAAGGAGGAGCCCATGCTCCTCTACATCGCTGCTACCAGTCGGGTGGTCAGCACAGTCATAGTTGTGGAACGAAAGGAAGAAGGCAAAACGCTACCCGTCCAGAGGCCGGTGTATTACCTGAGTGAAGTGTTGTCCGCCTCCAAGCAGAACTACCCCCACTATCAAAAAATGTGCTACGGCGTGCACTTCGCCGCCAAGAAGTTGAAGCCATACTTTCAAGAGCACCCAATCACTGTGGTCTGCACATCTCCACTTGCCGAGATCATTGGAAGCCGAGATGCTTCAGGCCGAGTGGCCAAGTGGGCCATAGATTTGGCCCCCTACACCATCTACTACCGGCCTCGCATCGCCATCAAGTCACAAGCACTGGCCGACTTCCTCATCGACTAGGCCGAGACCCAGTACCTGCTGCCAGCGCCAGACTCCACCCATTGGCGGATGCACTTTGATGGTTCCAAGATGCGCACTGGTTTGGGAGCCGGCATCGTCCTCACCTCTCCCAAAGGTGACAAGATCAGATATGTGCTGCAAATTCACTTTGCTGCCTCCAACAATGTTGCTGAATACGAAGCACTCATTCACGGGCTCCGGTTTGCGAAGGAACTCAGCATTCGCCGGATCATGTGATATGGTGACTCTGATTTGGTGGTCCAGTAGTCGTCAGGCGACTGGGACGCCAAAGATGCAAATATGGCAAGCTACCGCTTCCTCGTCCAGCAACTTAGCGGATACTTTGAAGGGTGCGAGTTCCTCCATGTGCCAAGAAATGACAATGAGCAAGCAGATGCCTTGGCACGAATCGGCTCTACCTGGCAAGCAATACTAGCCGGTGTCACCCTCCAACGCCTCCTTAAGCCGTCTGTCAAGCCATCGCCAGAGTCGGATTCCATCTTTGTGCCGGCTCCTCCTGAAGCAGTCGGATCCGACTCAAGGACCCCAGCAGCCGCCACGGGGAACTCGGCAGGCGACCCGGGGACTGCAGCAGTCGCACCCGGCCTGGGGACTTCAGAACCCGGCCCGGGGACTGCAGCAGTCGGCCCGGGGACTTCATCGACTCAGCAAGCGGCAGCCGACTCCAACCCGCCGCCTCCCGGCCCAACCGCCCTCATGCAAGTAGCAGTCCTAGCAGTCGAAGAAATTGCAGCACCTTCCTGGGCTCAGCCTATCCTCAACTTTCTGGTGAACAAAGAGCTGCCGACTGACGAGATCTCGGCCTGGCAAGTGCAACGTCGGGCAGCAGCATACACCATCGTCAACAGAGAACTTGTGAGGCGCAGTCTCACTGGTGTTTACCAGCGCTGCGTGGAGTCAGAGCAAGGTCGGGCAATCCTCAAAGATATCCATCAAGACGAGTGTGGTCACCACGCGGCTTCAAGAGCACTCGTGGCCAAAGCTTTCCGCCACGGTTTTTTCTGGCCGAATGCTCTAGAAGACGCCAAAGACTTGGTCCAGAAATGCAAAGGGTGCCAGAAGTTCCGCTCCAAGACACATCAGCCGGCTTCTGCACTCAAGACCATCCCCATTGCTTGGCCCTTCGCTGTCTGGGGGCTGGATATGGTGGGACCATTCAAGACAGCACACGGCGGTATGACTCATCTGCTTGTCGCGGTGGACAAGTTCACCAAGTGGATAGAAGCAAAGCCAATTAAGAAGTTAAATGGTCCGACTGCTGTGACTTTCATTTCCGACATCACCATCCGGTATGGCATACCACACAGCATCATCACCGACAATGGCACAAACTTTGCCAAAGCCGCCTTGGCCCATTTCTGCGCGACGCAGGGCATCCGACTGGACCTAGCGTCCGTTGCCCATCCGCAGTCAAACGGCCAGGTGGAGCGAGCAAACAGCCTCATTTTGTTCGGCATCAAGCCCCGACTGGTCGAGCCTCTGGAGCGGCCGGCAGGCTGTTGGCTCGACGAGCTGTCGGCCCTCCTCTGGAGCCTGCGCACAACTCCGAACAAGTCAACCGGCTTCACGCCTTTCTTCCTCGTCTACGGTGCCGAAGCCGTCATCCCGACGAACATAGAATTTGACTCCCCTCGAATCACCATGTACACCGAAGAGGAGGCAAAAGATGCACGAGAAGACGACGTCGATCTGCTGGAAGAGGGCCGGCTGTTGGCACTCAGCCGGTCCACCATCTACCAGCAGAGTCTACGCCAATACTACAACCGGAAGGTCAAGCCAAGATCCTTCCAAGAGGGAGACCTTGTGCTCCGGCTGATCCAGCGAACAGCCGGCCAGCACAAGCTCTCGGCACCTTGGGAAGCCCCCTTCATCATCAGCAAGGTGTTGGGCAATGACTCCTACTACCTGATCGATGCTCAGAAGCCTCGAGCGCGCAAAAGAGACGACTCTGGCAAAGGGACAGAGAAGCCATGGAATGCAAATCTCCTTCGAAGGTTTTACAGTTGATGCAGTATGTACCACACCAACTTTTGTATTAAGTATGAAGACTCTGGGTCCCCCGAGAAGAGCTCGGGGACTGCCCTCTTTATCTATATGATAAGTATTATGCCTATCAATGTGTTATTTCATTAGTCCGCCTGGCACCGGGTTCGACCAGTCGACCCAGGGACTCGCCGCCTTGTACTATGTAATGCTTTCTGCAGCCGGACAAGTAATGTGTTGTCACTTAAGCCTTCTCCTCCCAGAAGCCGCAACTCGCGGAGCGACTGTCTGGTGGGCAGGAGTCAAGGTAGAAAGTGAGTCCGCATGAAAAATGGCTAAGGACCAAAAGCATGCACATAGTTCAAGCCGGCTTCCCGCTCCGCCAACCGGCTGCTGAGCAGCCGGCCGGCGGGCTTCTACTTAACTTGCTAAAAAGCTCTAATCGGCGCAGTACTTACCCTCCCAAAGCGGCCAAGTACTGGACCTAGCCGCAGTCCACAGAGCGGCTGTTTGGCTGGCCAGACGGCACCCCAAGGAGGGCGGCAAAGGAAAAAAGCCAAGAAGCAGAAAGCAAGGAAAGATAGAACTCGGCGAGCATATTTACATATCAAAAGGCCCTTGGCCAGCATTCAACAGTGTTTGAAATACACCCCGCGGGTGGAATTGTGCAAATTTAACAAAGTTTGTCGAGGCTGGTAAAGCAGGAAAAGTAAAGGTAAGACGACAGCCTAGGGAGCAGCTTAGGGGGCAGGCTGGTTGGCGGAGTCGGTGGTGCCGGTTGGTGGAGTGGACGGCTGGTCAGTCTCCGCTTGGTCGCCTCCAGCAGCAGTCGGTGCACTCGAGCGCGGCTCGTTGCTCGAGGCACGGTCAAGCTGAGGCTGGCCGTCCGCTCCGACCTCTAGCGCCTCGTCTTCACTTTCCTCGTCCTCCTCGCCTTCCCCTTCGTCGCTGGAATCGATCACTTCGGCCGAGTCCTCGCCATCCTCCGGGTTCAGCCCGAACCACTCTGGCGGCGCCTCGGTGCCATTCTCAGCCTGCTCTGGGACAAAGATACTGGTATTGGTGTACTCGGCGATCGCCGCTGCCCGCTGGACAAGTTCACGCTCCACCGCCACCAGCTCCTCTTGGGCTTCCAGTCAAAGCATGGCCAACTGGGCTATTCAGCCCAGAGTACCACGCTTTGACGAACTCCAAGGCCCGGCGTGCCCCAGCCCGGGCCGAGGAACCCTTCCAAGCCTCAAGGCGGCCGGCCGCCACCTCTAGCCAGTCGGCAGTCCGGCTGGGTGTACGTGGAGGCGGCATGTCTGGCCACAGGGCGGCAATTGCCTGGGCGCCGACACGCTGAAGACGGCGCCACATCTGATGAGCCGGCCGAACACGGGCCTGGATGCTGAGAAGCTGCTCGCTAAGGGTCCGGGGGCGTTGGCAGCAATCTGCGCACCTTCTGCCCTCCGCCCTTCGCGATCAGCCTCGGTTCGATCAAGCAGCCGGCTGCTCGAAGAAAGACTAAAGAGGGAACCTCACCGTCAACCATGTCCTCTGTTTTGCCGTTGTCGGTGGTCAGCAAAGCCTCCTTGTCAGTCCAGGCGGAGCGTTCAGTCTCGAACTCAGCAAGGAGAGCGGCCTCCTTTTCCGCCGCCTCCTTCTGGGGTCTTCTTGAGAAGCTCCGCCTGTTCCGCCAGTTGCATGGTCAGCCGGTCACGCTCCTCGGCCAGCTTGCTGCAGTCCGCTTCCTTGGCACGTAGTGTGGTGTTGGCTTCACCCAGCTGCTGCTGCAGGGCAACGTTGGCCTCTGCGAGAAGGGAGAAAGAAAAAGGCGTCAGCAGCCAACAGAGAACAAGTACAGTTGCCGGGGAGATCCGGCCCGACTGCTCGGCAGTCGGCCCGCATCTCGGGGACTACAGCCCGCGGGTGCACCAGCGCGCCCCCGCAGAGAAAGAAAAAGACTTACTCCGGCTTTCCGACAAGTCGGTGGTCCGTTGATTCAACTCCTGGACTTTGGAGTTGAAGCCGGCCGCGCGAAGGTTATGGTAATCCTGCGATGAAGATATCAGGCAATGTTAGTACTCGGAACTTGCCAATTAAAGTTTCGAGCCGCCTGCTCAAAAGCCGGCCCGAAACTCGGGGACTACACCCAGAGGGTGCACTGGCGCACCCCCACTGAGAAATACAAGAGTTAAAGATGAAGAATCAAGGAGTATACCCGGACGGCGGCTCGCGACTCTAGGAACGCTTGGTTGCACCGCTTCAGGGCGTCGTCCTCGGCTCGGAGTTTGCCTTGGACGTCCAAGATCGCCTGATTCAAAGCGCCCGTCCCGCCAGCCCGCACCCAATCAGCGGGTGCGGAACTGGTCGCCTCGGCGTCCGGGATCGAAGATCTCGCGGCGCTAGCTTCCAGTGGCCGTGGCGCTGAGGCCGCCTTTGCAAAGCGACGGCGCGTCGGTGTGAGGGCCCCAGGAGTCGGGCCCGTCACCATCTCGTCTCCGGCTGGTGGCACCGGCGGGTCAGCCGGCTGCTTATCCCGCGCTCCTCCAGACGGCGGTGGTGAAGGCACGACCACGTCTGGCATAACGACGTCGCCGCCTTCCCTCTCCATGATCAGGTGCTCATCGCTGGTACCCCCAGTCGGTGCCACAAACTCTGGTGGTGGCGGCGCGGAGCTCAAAGGGATGACGAATAACGCCGACTGACGACGCGCGGCTTCTTCAGCCTGCTCCTTCGCCATGGCAGCGGCATCGGCCTCCGCCAGCTTCTTCAATGCGGCGGCCTCCGCCTTGTCTGCCTCCGCCTTCTCCAGGTGGGCGGCTTCCTGCTCCTCGCGCACCTCCCGCTCATTTCGTTCCCGCGCCTCCCGGAGGTTGGCGGCTGGATCGATTCGCCGGGTGGTGGTGGAGGTCTCCGCCGACCCAATGACGGAGGCGGCGGCCGACTTCTCAAGAGAGAGCGGGGCCCTAAGTCAAGAAAAGTAAAGCAAAGAAACTCAGACAGAATCAGCAAGGAAGAAAAGCACAAGAAAGGATACTCACGCCGACACCATGGGAGGCGCCTTCGGGAGCTTCTGATATTTGGCCGCCTTCGCTGCGACCTCCTTCCACCTGGTCGCGGCGGTCGGATTCTTGGCCTTCTTCGGCGCACTACCGAACAAGGCGGTGCCTTGTTTACGCTTTCGCGTGCCGCCTCGAGCAGTCGGTTCGGCGGAGGGGTCCGCGTCCGCCCTGCCGGCGCCTCGTGCAGGGCGCGGCTCGTCTTCCTCGTCATCATCGTCAGGCCAAGTCTCGATGCCGCCTTCCTCGGAGCCACCAGCTCCATAGACGCCTCCTGTGGCGTCGTCCTCCAAGGCGGCCTCCCCCAAGTCAGGGTCGTCCACGTCGCTCATAGCTCGGTCCGGGGCATAGGGGCCACCCACCCCCACGATGGCGGCTGTCGCTTCAGACATGTAAATCCGTTTCAAAGGGCAAGAGGCCGACTGTTCAAGACGCAAGACGGAATCAAGACGAAGTATTGAAGAAAGGAAAGATTGAAAAGCTTACGGCTGGTGGCGGGTCCACGCGGGAGTACGGCTGCTTGCCGAACTGGCAGGACCCCTCCAGCTTGAGGTCGGAGATCTCGTTCACCAAGTTCGCCACCTCAGCAGCCGGCATCTCCTTGGTACTCAATCGGCATGGGTCGCGGTGAACGCTCATCCGGCTGATCAAGTGAGGCCAGCCTTGGAGTGGGAGAACTCGGCGTGGCGAAGGCAACCAGCAAGTCGGACGTTTTGAGGCCTTCAGCTTCGGTCAGCACCCGGAGTCGGTTGATGGCGGCGGCACCGTCTGCTGATACCGGCTTCGGCTTGCAGCCCCAGTTGGCCAGAGGCTCAGCCGGTGGGCCGACTTCATAGGGCGGCAGGTTGATGAAGTCGATCGCCGGATCGACGTTCTCCATGTAGAAGTAAGATTGCTGCCACATCTTGACCGATTGTGGCAGCTTGATAGAGGGGAAGGCGTTCCTTGGACACGGACGGCGCACCGCAACGAAGGCGCCGCACTGGGCTGCCACCTCCCGGATGGAGGTGCCCAGCTTGGTATAGAAGAACGCTCCCCACAACTCGATGGTGGGGAGGATGCTGAGGTAGCCTTCGCACATCGTGACGAAGGCGGAGAGAAGCATCACGGTGTTGGGCGTGATGTGATGAGGTTGGCGATGGTAGAATTCGATGAACGAGCGGAGAAAGCCGCTCACCGGCAGGCCGAAGCCGCGGATGAAGTGAGAGCGGAAGACGACCCGCTCGCCCTCCCCCGGCGCCGGTGAGATCTCCCCCATAGGAGGCACGCGCGCCTTCACGTAGTTGGCGCCGGGAAGGCGCCGTGTGTCGCGGAGGAAAGTGATGTGATCTTCGTTGACGTTCGACCCGTCCCGATCTCCTCCCCGCTCGCGCGCCATGAAGAGCTCGACGAGGCTAATGGCACGGCGGGGGAGCTGAGGATCGGAGCAGGGCCAAGAGGGCTCGGGACGGAAGGGCTCAACGGAGATGAGCAGCGGCAGCACTTCGTCGGAGCGTGGGGACGGTACGGCGGGAGGAGGAAGAAGGAGGCAAGAATGGGGCGGAGGGGCGCGCGTGCTCTGCTGCTCCCCCTCCTCCCCCTACTTATAGCCGATGGGCTATGAAGCCGAGGGGGTGGGTGTGGGACCGTGGGATTAACTGTGCCCACGACCCCACATACCTGCGTTTACCGCGCGAGTTACTGCACACAGTAACTCCACGAAGAAGCTCAACCGCCTGCCTCGGCCGCAGCGGACCCGCTCGCGTGCCGAGGCCCGGGGGTGGCATGCCCACCCTGCTGTCGCGTCCCATCGCGCGGGTGGGCTAGCAGGCTGGCCCGGCTGGCTGACGCCATGCGGCGTGCCCACGACGGGCGGCGGGCCTCGAGCCTTCGCTAGCGCGCCACCTAGTTCCCGCCGTTGTGTTCGAAGTATCAGACAAATCCGACTGGGCGTGGCCGACTCCCACCAGGCGGCTTGCCAAGAGTCGGACGAAGCTTCCTTCCAGAGCGGCCGGAGGAGAAAACTGTTGAGGCTCCTCGGCTCCTCAGCCGCGGCGCCTAACTAGCTTCGGGGACTACTATCGGAGTAATGGGCTACGGGTAGCCTAACCCGAGTCCCTGAACCTTTCAAGACATCGGGGTTGGCTGCGCCCCTCAGAACCTCAAGATAAAGCGCCGCCTTCTGACGACCGACTGGCCCATGCGGCCGGCTGCCAGAAGGAGGCTAAGCTCTAGAAGGCGGCAACAAGACGGGCTGACTCCTTGCAGGCGGCCTCTAGAGAGGCCGGCCTCTGGCAGGCGGCCCACGGCGCTCTCAGAGTCTGCGCCTCCATCAAGAAGACAAGACAGGGTGAGGCTACAGTGTAGCCCATCACCCCCGTATCCAGGACAGGGCGTGGCTACAGTGCTCCGTACAGGCAGAGATCTCCGCCCGGCGCAGCACTGTTGCCACTCCGCCCTTGATGTCACCACTAATAGGCGGAGCCCTATTCCCACGACGGCCTGTCGGTACGGCCTGCAGACGGCGGACCCTACCGGGCAGCAAGAGCCCGGAAGACGGCGGAAGCCTCACTAGTCGGATCCAAGGGAGGCCGGCTTCTAGCAGGCGGCCCGTTCCTTCCTCGGGGCCCGTGCACCATTAACCAGATAAGACCCGGTGTGGCTACGGTGATCCCCCGCCAGGCGGCGGGACTGTAGCCACGCTCCCCTGACCAAACCCACGTCATTAGCATCACGGCTACAGTAATCAGCGGTCGGCAAGACCCGCGAGCGGCGGGAGCGGCCTGTCGCCGCTGTACCAGACCAGTCGGCGGGCCCCAGCTGCCGGCGGAGAAGCTGGCGACCAGAGACGTAGACAGCCGAGTCCTACACCCGGCCAGATTACCATTGTACCCCCGGGGGATAGGCCTATATAAACCCCCCTAGGGCACCCATGCAAAGGGTTCCCAACCTGTTAGAGCTAGACTCACACATAGGGGAAGAAGAGAGCGAGCCTTGCCTTCTTCTACCTCTAGCATACAGCTCGAGGAGCACATCTGTACCCACTATTGCCTTAGTGATCATGCGGACACCACGCACAGCAGGACTAGGGGTGTTATCTCCTAGGAGAGCCCCGAACCTGGGTAAAGTGCGCCGGCGTTCATGTCTATGCCTTATCCCGCTTCCAGGCACCAGCAACGTTCCACTCGCTCCCACCATGATAAGCCATCCATTGGCATATGTCGCACCCAACCCCCGACACATATACAGCCAACCTCTTAGCGGGCATGTACAATAATAAGTTTTAAATACGTACTAGTTTATCAATAGTTGGCCCACCTTACATCCTCACAAAGTGTCTTAGATCTCGTGTTGCAGCTGGCTCTACTAACCAAGAGCCCGCTTCTCTTCTCTCTCCCCTTCTCTTTCCTCCAACTAATAAGCACATATATATTATTCTATTCCTTATAGCCTGCTTAGACTACGTACCCACAGTGGGAGTAACATAGGTAGTAACATCACACATATCTAGATAAAATAGATGATGTGGCAAGCAATAAATAAAGAAAGAGAGGAAAGTGGTAACATAGCTAGTTACTAGTAGTATGAGTAACATCACACATCTCAAGGCAAGATGAGTCTATAGCCTCATAAATGAAGTGTTGCATGTTACTACATATATGTTACTCCCCACTATAGAGGTAGTAACATAGACTAGTAACATTCTATGTTACTACCCATTGTGGCTAGTCTTATGTCACTCTATTGTACTTGCTCTAATGCATAGTATCATAGAGTAGCTAGTATCATATGTAGTACTTTATTTATATTGTCATGCATGACACATAGTAGCATAGCATTTATTATGATACGGTTTCATGATATGATACTTAACCCTCTCTTTATTCATTTAATTAATTCTATGACAGCTCATCAAAATTACCTAGTTGGCATGCATGATACTAGCTATGAAACCCCCTTACTATGAGCCTAGCAAAGAAGGTGTACAGATCATTTGTGCGTCGCTTTCTGAGTTTTCATCCGTTTGTTCGAGAAGCGGGGAGAAGTTTCAAACATTTCGGCCGTGAGGTGACGCCACTAGCATTGGCCTAGTTGGTATTTTAATTACAGGAAATTCAGATGGAGTTCGGACATCATCAAAATCGATGTGTGCCCGTGGCGTGCTCCCACGACCCCGTGGAAAAAAATTGGTAAATTTTGGCACAAGTTTTGATGACTGCTCCTTCCAAACCGGAGCATCTCACATGAAGGATCATGGTTTTCCAAAAGGAGACGTGTCAATTCAAACTCCTATGTCCGGTGACTTCATCGTTTGGCCTCACAAAAATTTCCACGGTATGCAATCACCATTATACCACGGGTTTGATTTTCTGGCGCATTTCAGGTATCATTAGCTATATTTAAGACATTTTTAGATTAACGTGCATTTTGTGCATAAAAATAAAATTACAACCGGAATTGCATGTGTTGTCGAAAGGGATGAGGATCGCTGTTCGATCTGGGAGCATCCAACGGTGCAGACGTGCGATCCGTGGGGTTTGGGTTCTAGCCAATCAGAAAGCATGACTCAGATCGTGGGCGGGGTGGCGGGTTTTGGTCGGCACACGTCTTTCATCAACGAACCATGTGCTATTTGCAAACCAGATTGCATATTTTTGTTCACACATACTGTAGTGAGATCAATTGAGTGTGCTGACAGCATATCAAGGTCAACATATTAACGGTTCTTACATCAACAGAAAATCGGGCATAACTCACAAATTCAATACACGCGACAGTTCTAAATTGAATGAATTAAGTTGCAGGACACGCATGAATACTAGTCTTACGGCTTAATTACCATGTACATGGGGAACTGGGATCATTAAGTTGACCCCGAATGAACTTGGGTTTTTTTGATGATTTTACGCTGCTCTGTTACACGGGTGCGTGATCCCTTGGCTGGCAACGCATCAAAATTCATCATACTCGTCCTCATCGGTAACATCGTCGACACCTAGTACCCTTCTCTTCCCATGCATCGCTAACTGGCAGTTCTTATGAAAGGGGTCTTCCACAAAGAAAATCTAGGGAGCATCGCTGGCAAGAATGAATGGGTCCGCGTGATATGCCATCGTTGTCCTGTTAACACAGGTCTTCCTGTACTCATCAATCCTTACCTGACCAAGAGGGATCATGCGCACCTGAATAATGCCACCTTAACTTTCACATAGTCAAGCTTCCAAATCTCTTTGATGGTTCCATAGTATACCCTTTTATCAGCTTCATTTACAGTCATGCATTCTATTCGAACAGAGCTGTTCTGATACGAGGTCTTCTGATCACGTACCTCAGTGTAGAACGTGTATCCATTTATGTCATATGCTTGGTACGTCAACACCGTAGGTGATGGCTTTTGTGCCAACCACGTAGCAATGTCATCGATGGATCCTTGTAATAATCGATTCTTCAGCCATTCGGCGTAGTTCTTAGTGTGCTCCTTCATCTCCACATATGATGAAGGCACCATCGGTAAGAAGCTTTGCGTATCTCCGCCAAGTGTTCTTCGGCATAAGCGATGAGAACTGGGCTGTTAAGCAGTACCGTCAAATGGGCTTTCTCTGCCAATTCTCCGGTTGCCGCAATTTGCGTGGCAGCAAGGACCGGCTTACCTTTCAGACTTCCCTTGTAGCGAGGGAGGGGAAAACCTATAGGTCTTTGTTTCATGTATTCGGTGCAAAACTCAACCACCTCCTCCGCGGTATAACCTTGTAGGATGCTTGCCTCTCGGTGGTTTCGGTTCTGACAAAAGCGCTTCAGTATTCCCATGAACTGCTCGAAGGGATACACGTTGCGAAGAAACACAGGACCACAATACTTTATCTCGTCGAAAAGGTGCACAGTGAGATTGTGTCACAGCCTGATTTTTGGCCCTTTATTTTTCTTTTGTGTTTTCTGAGGTTTGCTTGAGTTTTCTTTTCCGTGGCTACGTGGTCTGGAAATTGAAGAAGATGGCCTCTTCTTTCTTTCCAGAGTGGCTTGTCATCCTCAAAACCTTCCCAAGACCTTGTTATTTTCATCCATGACCTAACCCAATATCCTTTTTATTGGGAATATTCCTTTAATAGATAAAGGAATATTCCTGTTTGCCCTAGGTTGTGAATCAACCTATATTTCCATCATTCCTAAAATTCCCAAATAATTCTCATAACTTGTTTGGGTCATATATTCCTCAAATATGGCAAAATATTTCATTTTGCATGTTCCTAATCATGCTCAATTAATTCATTTCCTATTCTATCATGAATAGCAGATTGTGAAGCAAGTGCCATTTACCTTTTACCAATTGACCTCAAACTTCTTGGACACCTTTTCATGTTCAAATAATTGCCCCATGCCAAAATTCAACTTAATTTGCCTAGTAAATATTCCTGAGCAATTTTTCAAAGTTCTAGTCTGAGGGAATAGGTTGTGAAGGAAGTACTAGCTAGGTTAATACAATTGAGTTGAAATTTTTCAAGGTCCTTCATATGAACAAATCATGACACTCCACCAAATATGAGCCCATGTAACCCATCTATGTGAGCCCAGCCCCAAATCTTAGTTTCTGGTCAGATTTTCAGTTTGTGAAGCAACCACATTTTATCTTGCTTCATTTAAGCTGAAAATTGTCCAGGGCATTCTCCCATCCATATAAACTCTCTCCACAAAGTTTTGGCTCAATCCAGTAAACCATTTGTCCTGTGCAATGTTTCCAAACTTTTTTGTCCAGAGAAATGCATTGTGAAGCAAGTGCTATTTTGGTTCATCCAAATGGCATGAAACTTCTTGGGAATCTTCATATCTTCAAATCATTACGCCATGCCCAATTTCAGCTCAACTTGACTCCCCATATGAGTGCATCATCCAAATTTCAAATTATGTTCATTATGGTGGTTTCTACAGCAACCACTAGCTAAACTCCTCTTACTGAACTGAAACTTTTCCATCTTAATCACCTTAGCGTGTGATAATCACCATACAAATTATTTACCACGTTACCAAGCTGGTGTCACCACAGCAAGTTACAAACACCTTCCTGTTGATTTACTTTGGAGCAAAGTGCAAATCTCTTCTTTGCCCCTGGACCGATTTATTTCCTCATTTTGACTCAGGTCACTAAGGTCATTCTACTGGACAAGGTCGGCCACGCCAAAGCATGCCGCTTGCTCCAGTGCACGCGGTGATCATGCTTGCATCATGACTAACTCGCGCTCTGGACTATGCTCGTCCACTCCCTCCTCGTCTCGACCTGAAACGTTGTCTAGGAGCTCGCTCGTGCTCGACTACGTCGCCCTGCATCGGTTCCTCATCGTGGTTCGCCGTAAATGAGCCGCTGGCTCCATGCCCGTGCGATGCCCAGACTGTCCACCATTAGAGCACTGCTCCAGTCACTAGCGATGCTCCAGAGCCTTCCCCTCGGCTATATAAGCGTGCCCTGAGTCCCTCCTCACCTCAACCATCTCTCCCTCGCCTCATTTGCCCTCTGGAGTCGCCTCATCTCGCCGTTGTTCGCCGTCATCCTCCATGGCCGCCTCGGCCTCGGCTTGATTCCGGCCAACCTGAGCCTCCTCTCCTCCTCCCACAATGTCCACCGAGTTCCCCTCGCTCCACTCATCCGCCCCACCCCCTCAGCCCATCGCCGGAGTGCCCGGGCCGCGCATCCCCAAGACCAGCGCCGCCGCCTCTGTCCTCCCCTGGCGCCGCCCCTCCCTTCCTCTCCACTCCTCCCCGGCACTGCCTTACCCTCTGAACGGGTGCGCCATGGCCTCCCGCACCCGCTGGTGGCCTCGGCTCAGCGGAGATGGCCGGAGCCGGCCCGCCCCTTGCCTGAGCGCCCCTGCCTGGCCTCGTTCCTCCTCTGTTCCTCGCATGAGCGAACAGAGGGAGGAAGACAGGTGCACCCAACCCCCTCCCCGTGTCCCTGGGCCCCACGCGCCAGTGGCCCAGGCACCACATCCCGCGTGGCAAGTGGAAACAGTTTCCGGTGAGTACGTTTCGTTTGGTGAAAACGTATTCTTTTCCATCTTTGGCTGGAATGCGTTTTCCTTTCCGGAAAACGTATTCTCCTCTACTGCGGCAATGGATGTGCTTTCACTATTCCGAAAGCGTATTTTCTGAAATCCGTTTCTGTCTTATCCACTCAAGGACCCGTTGGTGATGAAAACTTTCACAGATTGGTTCCTGGTGTTCAACCCCTGATAACTCTGCAACCGTAACTTCGATTGAGGTGAAACCAATGCTCACTTCTTCGTCTCGTCAAGCCTGCTCTGTTGGTGTCACTTTTGTTATGTGTTGGCATACTGAAAACGACCATTTTGCCCTTTCCCCTAACCAGCCCCTTTCGAGAGAGAACAGTTTCCGGTGAATCCTTCTGCGATGTCTAGGCACTTCTCCCAAGTGCATTCCTCATCCCCAGGCAAGCCACAATCACCATTAGCATGATAGCCATGCAGTAGCACTGGTTTTCAACATGAATCTTTAATAACTTTATGTTTGTTTTGCTGCTGCTGTTGTTATTTCGGTTATGCTTATGGATCGGTGACTACCGTCATGCTATGTTTTCTTGCACTCTGTTATCATGTTCTACCTGATAGTATTACTTTCATATTGGTCATGCTTGATAGTAGTACATGTGGGTTGGTCATGTTCTTCGGTGCATTACTAACGTCGGTTACCGAGTACCGTTTAATATGCATTGTTCCTTTGCTGTTAGTTGGTTAAGTATTTACTCGATAATGTTATTGATGTGTTCTATCATGGTATTTATTGTTGATCCTAGTGGTCATGTTATGCTATGAGTAGTGTTGTACTTGTGATATTCATGCTCGTCATTATGCCATGCTCAGTTGGATATGATTCATTGTTGATATGGTTGATAGTTATGTGGTACCCTCATGCTTATGTTGATATCCTGCTCATGCATTGTAATTGCATCATGTTATTTTATCATGGCTCAACATATTTGCATTCAAGTTTAACAGGATTAAATTGAACTTGAACAATTGTTGGCTGAGTCATGGTGCCACCATATCGAGCTGACCAGTGCAACCACGCTTACCTTTATGGGAAGGTCCTAACTGGGTCTATTGTCATGCCTCTCGCCAGTGCCTCCAACGAGGGAAGGTTACGGGTGCGCGCTACCCTGATCAGGTAGGCAGACATAAGCCTTGTGTGGCCGTTATTGTTGTTATGGTACCTTGTCCCCGTTTGGGACCGTTTATGTTTTGCCACGACGGTGGCCGTTGGTGCCTTTGGTAGGCACGGGGCTACCCAGGACTTAGCCCAAAGGGGAGTTGGTCGGAGTGGCCGGGAAAGTGTCATGGCAGTAGGACGGTTTTGTAGGAACACCGTTGGTCCACCCGAATGGGAGTGCGAGGCCATGGGTTCCGTGGAGAGGGTACAGTGTGCTAACCTCTACAGAGTGTATATTAAATCTATCGATAGCCGCGCCCGCGGATAAGGGCCCAGTTCGTAGTTGGTCACACTGTGGGTCAACAGTAATAATAATAATGTGCTTAACAACAACCCCGGTTCGAAGATGAGATAAGTTGGTTATGTGATCCGTGAATGATCACCGTTTGGTTACGAGGTAACCCATTGAGCCAAGAGTGGTTCCGTTTGTGATCTGTGAATGATCACCGTGGTATCGAGGATACCGAGTTGTTGGA
Organism: Aegilops tauschii subsp. strangulata; assembly: GCF_002575655.3. Classification (NCBI taxonomy): domain Eukaryota; kingdom Viridiplantae; phylum Streptophyta; class Magnoliopsida; order Poales; family Poaceae; genus Aegilops; species Aegilops tauschii. The sequence goes on from NC_053038.3 coordinate 463,828,286, forward strand.
TATTCATGATGTTGTGCGTGGGTAAAGATCGAGCTCCTTGTGGTCATTTAATGATTACTACGGTATTGTTCATACCAAGCTTGATTTGATCCTGAGATGATCGTGTGACGTCCGAGGTTGGTAAGTGATGCATGTGATGGTTACGAGGTAACCCAAGTAGAATAAATGGTGCATATAGTGTCATCATGTTGCATGCTAGTATCGTCAGATTTATATGTTCATGGCATGCTCATATTGTTCTAGCGGTATCATGTTCATGTTGTTCATGCCATGTTATCCCGATGATCTCATGATAATTCCTACTTAACCTGTAATTGCCATGTTGTTGTTTGTCTTGAATGCTCCTGGTTATTGTGAGCTTGTAAGTACATTCAATGTACTGACCTGGTGTGTCATGCCAGTTTGCATGTCATGCCGGATTTGATTGCTTGATTGCCATGGATTCCTTGTTTGCGAGCTAGGATAAGTGTTCCAGCGAGAGTCCCTACGGAGTGGAGTTCATCACCGTTGTCGCTGTTCCCCTGCTAGAGTTATTCTGCTGCATCGTGTTGTTTTGCTGCTTGCAAGGAGCAACCGTGGCAGGCGTAGTGTCGTTGTGCCGATGTAATCCCCTTGTATCCATATAGCTTGTAATAAAGAGCTGCTTTGTTCTATGCTATGCAGTGCCGTATTCCAGAACACTTCTCCTTGATCTATGGGCTGGAATACGGGGTGTTCCAGTTTTCTCTGAGCCGAGGTGCCAATGGCTTGGTATCAGAGCAGGTCTGGCTGTAGGATGCCCTAGCCCGCACGAACGTTAGAAAGCGGTAGTATGGAGCCTAGTTGGTTTGTTGCACTTGTTTTCTACATTTTTTTGTTGCATAGCATGCATATAGATTATTATTTAGTCGCTAACAGTTAATCTTGTGAGTGTAGGTGGCATCGGTTTCGCTCCACTACCTGCACCCTCTTTCTTAGCATGCCCGCTCTTTGGTGTTTGGCGTCATCTCTGTGCCAGCAGAGTGATGCCCTGGTGCCAAGTGTTCCAGACACCATTCGCAGGAGTTATGCTCAGATATCGCGTCGATATCTTTACATCACCCACCCCTATTATTTCGGTGATAGACTTGTCTCTATCCCGAATCATGCCATCCATCTCGTCCCTTCGGTAACCCTTACTGCTATTTGTTATCAGAAAAGGGCAATGCTAGCAAGCCTTGTTTTTCCTCCCCTATATTGCCCCGTCATTCCATTCTTTGGACATGTACAATTCCCTTTCGTACGCTTGGTGATGATGTGGTCGTGACCTTGTGTCTCGCTACTTTATCACCAAGTCCGTCCTCGCCTCCGTATCCATCTGGTTGCGACCGGTGTTCAGCCAGTGCTTGGCATAGCCTTGGTTACGCCAAATCCTTCCACACATGAGTTCACTTTCATGCACACCGCCACCGCATATTAGACCGTAGTACCAAAGTTTCTGCGAGATTTGTGTGCTTATGTGTGCATGCATATTATTGCGTGAGTAGTAGTAATATGTGACATTGCTTGATTATATTATTTGTATGCTCTGTGTGTTTTTGTTTTCATCGTCTCTTTTGCTTCTTTCTTTGGGCCCTCGGTGTTACATAGTTTTCCCCTCATTAAAGTTGCTCGTCAACCGACGTTGGACCCAAAGAGTCAGCAAGGAGTGCATGTATTTGCAAATTCAGCTGAACAGAATGGAATTCTCCGCCGACCGTAGTGAATGAGAAATATCTGATTGTGATGGTGATAATCAAGTTTGCATTAATATGCACTTCTCACAATAGTATGGATAATAAAGTCCCCTCAGTGTGCACCCTTCATAGCCGAAATGATCAAATCAGCAAGATAAATTGTGTGCAAGATCGACGATAGATTCTCAGTCAAAGGTATAATTCAGATGCAAATGTTGATTCTTCGTTGAGGACGACTTTGAAACCCGATATACCTGGAAGAAAGTAAGAGTGTGCCATGTATTCAATATTCAGAGAGGAGGATAGTCCAGCAAAACCCCGTTTCGTACAAGTAATCAACAGCAGAAATATTAAGACGGTATATACATATATGTGGCATTCAGTCCGCCTATCACAAGGAGAAGTTTCTGGTGTAAGCAACCCAGTCTTTCCTCGCAAGCTTCCAGAGAAGCTTCCAATGCAAGATTCCTCTATCTTCCTCAGTATGATACATGGATGACTTCCCGTGCAAGGTACTTTGTCTTCTGCAGTAAGAAACCGCAAAAAGCTTTCGGTATAGGGTATCGAGTTTTCCCCTAGCAAGTCTTTAAGGGGGGAAGCTTCTGAAGCATGATATCTAGTCTTCCTCAGCAAGATACTCTCGATGGTTTCCAGCATAAGCCATCCAATCGTCCTCAGTACGGCACTGGTGCAAGATAGTACACTGTAAATTGACAACATATGGCAGTGAATCCGAAGAACCAGATCCGCAACAGTTTGGTCAGAAACAAGAATCAGTCAGAACACCAGTCTGCTTCGGGATTCAGATTCTCAAATATATGCGAAGGAAGCCATATATACACCTTAGTGTGACAAAGGACTATGAAGATTGACGACAACAGTGAGCCCTGTACAAGTACCTGCGAACCTGGAATATGATCCTGATGAGCCCTTGTCTACCTTTCTCTGGTGACGGCACCACTCCTGTGTTCTGAGCTGTTTTTGGTCGACCAGGGTGGATGCTGGCTTTATTTTTCTCTATTCAACAACTGTCACGAGTTCTGGGCTGCTTTCCGGCCGTCTTGTACAGTTGTTGAGTTTATTTTTGTGACAGTGGCCCTTTGCTCTGAGCTGTTTTTCAGCCGTCTTAGGGAACTGCCACTTTCCGGATATATCAACACGGTCTCATGCTCTGAGCTGATTTTCGGCTATCTTGAGCCGTGGTTGAGTTATTCCAGTGATGTCCCAGATCTGAGTTGTAAAGACCGTTCTGGTGGCTACTGATTTATTTGCCGATTTCTTGCAAGGGTACGGATGATCATTTCCCTATGGTTAAGACTTGAGAGACGATGAACCTGCCATTTAAATGATGATCCCATATCAGCAGATGAGGATAAAAATACGCCTGCCGGAATATTGCACCCGACAGTATCTATGGCCACACGAAGAAGCAATTTTACCAAGCTCTTTCAGCTAAGGATCCAGACAAAGGAAACAATAATGAAGGAGCAAGACCGACGATGCAGGTATGAAAATTGTTGCATGACCCGCATGGTGCAGATACCCCGGATAGTCTGAGTCAGTATTGATCACCATTAATATTCACCTAAGGGGTCTACTCAATTTTGGTAAGGGCCCCATACCCAGATAACCCGCTCAGTTAACAGTATGTGCTCAGATTTGTCAGTATCAAATATCTGAGTCTGTCAAATCAGACCAAGAGGCCATTCAACAGTTTGACCCCGTCAACCATGGTAACCTCACAAACATGTGAGGTAAGGTCTATCAGAATGTGGATACAGTGAAGCAAACCACCCCAGAGCCACGCAGTCTCATCATATAAAACTCAGTAGGAACAATCAATAATGGAAAAAGGATACCCGAGTTGGAAACGGTTTCCTTAAGTCAGATATATTCATACTTGTTCCCTGAGCAACCAAATCTCGAGGACGAGATTTTTGTAAGGGGCGAAGAGTTGTCACAGCCTGATTTTTGGCCCTTTCTTTTTCTTTTGTTTTTCTGAGGTTTTTGCTTGAGTTTTCTTTTCCGTGGCTACGTGGTCTGGAAATTGAAGAAGATGACCTCTTCTTTCATTTCAGAGTGGCTTGTCATCCTCAAAACCTTCCCAAGACCTTGTCATTTCTATCATTGACCTAACCCAATATCCTTTTTATTGGGAATATTCCTTTCTATATTAAAGGAATAACCCTGTTTGCCCTAGGTTGTGAAGCAACCTATATTTCCATCACTCCTAAAATTCCCAAATAATTCTCATAAATTTTTTGTGTCATATCTTCCTCAAATATGGCAAAATGTTTCATTTGCCATGTTCCTCATCATGCTCAATTAATTCGTTTCCTATTCTGTCCTGAATGGCAGATTGTGAAGCAAGTGCCATTTACCTTTTCCCAATTGACCTCAAACGTCTTGGACACCTTTTCATGTCCAAATAATTTCCCCATGCCAAAATTCAACTTAATTTGCCTAGTAAATATTCCTGAGCAATTTTTCAAAGTTCATGTCTGAGGGAATTGGTTGTGAAGAAAGTACTAGCTAGGTTAATCCAATTGAGTTAAAATTTTGCAAGGTCCTTCATATGATCAAATCATGGCTCTCCACCAAATATGAGCTCATGTAACCCATCTATGTGAAGCCAGCCCCAAATCTTAGTTTCTGCTCAGATTTTCAGTTTGTGAAGCAACCACATTTTATCTTGCTTAATTTAAGCTGAAAATTGTCTAGGGCATTCTACCATCCATATAAACTCTCTCCACAAAATTTTGGCTCAATCCAGTAAACCATTTGTCCTGTGAAAATTTTCCAAAATTTTGTCCAGAGAAATGCATTGTGAAGCAAGTGCTATTTTGGTTCATCCAAATGGCAGGAAACTTCTTGGGCATCTTCATATCTTCAAATCATTAGGCCATGCCCAATTTCAGCTCAACTTGACTCTCCATATGAGGGCATCATCCAAATTTCAAATTCTGTTCATTATGGTGGTTTCTACAGCAACCACTAGCTAAACTCCTCTTATTGAGCTGAAACTTTTCCATCTTAATGACATTAGCGTGTGATCATCACCAGACATATTATTTACCACGTTATCAAGCTGGTGTCACCACAGCAAGTTACAAACACCTTCCTGTTGATTTACTTTGGAGCTAAGTGCAAATCTTTTCTTTGCCCCTGGTCCGATTTATTTCCTCATTTTGACTCGGGGCACTAAGGTCATTCTACTGGACAAGGTCGGCCACGCCAAAGCATGCCGCTTGCTCCAGTGCACGCGCTGATCACGCTTACGTCATGGTAACTCGCCCTCTGGCTTTTTCCGGCCACTATGCTCGTCCACTCCCTCCTCGTCTCGACCTCAAACGTTGTCCAGGAGCTCGCCCGTGCTCGACTGCGTCGCTCTGCATCGGTTCCTCGTCGTGGTTCGCTGTAAATGAGCCGCTAGCTCCATGCCCGTGCGATGCCCAGCCACTGTCCACCATTAGAGCACTTCTCGAGCTCACTAGCGATGCTCCAGAGCCTTCCCCTCTGCTATATAAGCGTGCCCGAGTCCCTCCGCACCTCAACCATCTCTCCCTCACCTAATTTGCCCTCTGGAGTCGCCTCATCTCGCCGTTGTGCCCCGTCATCCTCCATGGCCGCCTCGGCCTCGGCTTGATTCCGGCCAACCCGAACCTCCTCTCCTCCCACAACATCCATCGAGTTCCCCTCGCTCCACTCATCCGCCCCACCCCCTCAGCCCGTCGCCGGAGTGCCCGGGCCGCGCATCCCCAAGACCAGTGACGCCCCCTCTGTCCTCCCCTGGCGCCGCCCCTCCCTTCCTCTCCACTCCTCCCCAGCGCCGCCTTACCCTCTGAACGGATGCGCCATGGCCTCCCGCACCCGCTGGTGGCCTCGGTTCGGCCGGAGATGGCCGGAGCCGGTCGGCCCCCTCGCCTGAGCGCCCCTGCCTGGCCTCGTTCCTCTTTTGTTCCTCGCGTGAGCGAACAGAGGGAGGAACACACGTGCGCCCGACCCTACCTGCCCCTGGGCCCCATGCGCCAGTGGCCCAGGCGCCTCATCCCACGTTGCAAGTGGAAATGGTTTCCGGTAAGTACGTTTTTGTTTGGTGAAATCGTATCTCTTTCCTTCTTTTGCTGGAATGCGTTTTCCTTTCCGAAAAACGTATTCTGCTCTACTGTGGCCAAGGATGCGCTTTCACTATTCCGAAAGCGTATTATCTGAAATTTGTTTCAGTCTTATCCACTCAGGGACCCGTTGGTGATGAAAACTTTCACAGATTGGTTCCTGGTGTTCAACCCCTCATAACTCCGCAATCGTAACTCCGATTGAGGTGAAACCAACGCTCACTTTTTCGTCTCGTCAAGCCTGTTCTGTTGGTATCACTTTCATTATGTGTTGGCATACTGAAAATGACCATTTTGCCCTTTCCCCTAACCAGCCCCTTTCGAGAGAGAAGTGTTTCTAGCGAATCCTTCTGCGATGTCTCCGCACTTCTCCCTAGTGCATTCCTCATCCCCAGGCAAGCCACAATCACCATTTGCATGATAGCCATGCAGTAGAATTGGTTTACAACTTGAATCTTTAATAACTGTATGTTTGTTTTGCTGCTGTTCTTGTTATTTCGGTTATGGTTATCGATCGGTGACTACTGTCATGCAATGTTTTCTTGCACTCTGTTATCATATTCTACCTGATAGTATTACTTTCATATTGGTCATGCTTGATAGTAGTACATGTTGGGTTGGTCATGTTCTTTGGTGCATGACTAACGTCAGTTATTGAGTACCATTTAATATGCATTGTTCCTTTGTTGTTAGTTGGTCAAGTATTTACTCGGTAATGTTATTGATGTGTTCTTGCATGGTATTTATTGTTGATGCTAGTGGTCATGTTATGCTATGAGTAGTGTTGTACTTGTGATATTCATGCTCGTCATTATGCCATGCTCAGTTGGATATGATTCATTGTTGATATGGTTGATAGTTATGTGGTACCCTCATGCTTATGTTGATATCCTACTCATGCATTGTAATTGCATCATATTATTTTATTATGGCTCGGCATATTTGCATTCAAGTTTAACCGGATTAAATTGAACTTGAACAACTGTTGGCTCAGTCATGGTGCCACCATATCGAGCTGACTAGTGCAACCACGCTTACCTTTATGGGAATGTCCTAACTGGGTCTATTGTCATGCCTCTCGCCGGTGCCTCAAACGAGGGAAGGTTATGTGCGTGCGCTACCCTGATCAGGTAGGCGGACATAAGCCTTGTGTGCCCGTTGTTGTTGTTGTTGTTGTTGTTGTTGTTGTTGTTGTTGTTATGGTACCTTGTCCCCGTTTGGGACCGTTTATGTTTTGCCACGACGGTGGTCGTTGGTGCCTTTGGTAGGCACGGGACCACCCAGGACTTAGCCCAAAGGGGAGTTGGTCGGAGTGGTCGGGAGAGTGTCATGGCAGTAGGACGGTTTTGTAGGAACATAGTTGGTCCACCAGAATGGGAGTGCGAGGCCATGGGTTCCGTGGTGTGGGTACAGTGTGCTAACCTCTGCAGAGTGTATATTAAATCTATCGATAGCCGCACCTGCGGATAGGGGCCCAGTTCGTAGTTGTCACACTGTGGGTCAACAGTAATAATAATAATGTGCTTAATAACAACCCCGGTTCGATGATGAGATAAGTTGGTTATGTGATCCGTGAATGATCACCGTTTGGTTACGAGGTAACCCGTTGAGCCAAGAGTGGTTCCGTTTGTGATCCGTGAATGATTACCGTGGTATCGAGGATATTGAGTTGTTGGATATTCGTGATGTTGTGCGAGAATCATGGGTAAAGATCAAGCTCCTTGTGGCCATTTAATGATCACTACGGTATTGTTCATACCAAGCTTGATTTGATCCTGAGATGATCGTGTGATGTCCGAGGTTGGTAAGTGATGCATGTGATGGTTACGAGGTAACCCGAGCAGAATAAATGGTGCATATAGTGTCATCATGTTGCATGCTAGTATCGTCAGATTTATATGTTCATGCCATGCTCATACTGTTCTAGCGGTATCATGTTCATGTTGTTCATGCCATGTTATCCCGATGATCTCATGATAATTCCTGCTTAACCTGTAATTGCCATGCTGTTGTTTGTCTTGAATGCTTCTGGTTATTGTGAGCTTGCAAGTACATTCAATGTATTGACCTGGCGTGTCATGCCAGTTTGCAGGTCATGCCGGATTTGATTGCTTGATTGCCGTGGATTCCTTGTTTGCGAGCTAGGATAAGCGTTCGATCCAGAGTCCCTGCGGAGTGGAGTTCATCACCGTTGTCGTTGTTCTGCTGCTAGAGTTATTCCGCTGCATCGTGTTGTTCTGCAGCTTGCATGGAGCAACTGTGGCAGGCGTAGTGTCGTTGTGCCTATGTAATCCCCTTGTATCCATATAGCTTGTAATAAAGAGCTGATTTGTTCTATGCTAAGCAGTGCCGTATTCCAGAAGACTTCTCCTCGATCTCTGGGCTGGAATATGGGGCATTCCGGTTTTCTCTGAGCCGGGGTGCCACAGATGGACCATGACATCAAAGAATGACGGTGGGAAAAACATCTCTAGGTTGGACCATATTCTTGCAATATCATCTTGCATATGGTCCAACTCTTCAGGATCTATAACTTTCTGTCATAGTTGGTTGAAGAAATCACAGAGTTCAATTAGTGTGTTTCTTATATCTTTGTCCATCAGATTCCTGATGGCCACCGGGAGGATTTGTGTCAACATTACGTGCCAATCATGTGACTTCATGTGTCCCAACTTCATTTTACCTGAGCTCGCATCGACAAGACTTATAATGTTTGCGCAGTAGGAAGAGGGTGTCTTAACTGACAACAAATAGGTGAAGAACTGTGTTGCTTCTTTTGTACTGAAATTGTAACTCTGGGAGCTTTGATGAATTTGTCATCATCTTCTGCTTCACTCTTGCCTTTTGATTGATCAGCAAGCATATCGAGCCGTGAACCGTCACCATCCTTTCTTTTACCTTTAATTTTGAGCAGAGTACCATGGATGCTTTCACATACGTTCTTCTCTATGTGCATGACATCGATGCAGTGACGTACACATAGAATGTCCCAGTAAGGTAATTTCCGGAACATCGATTTCTTCTTAAACACTTGACCCTTGGGTGTTTGTTTCACCGTCAAAGGTGGTTCTTGCCAAGCACAACATTAACTTTTTAGCCATGTTGTGGACCACCTCCCCGTCATAGGGTCTTGGGCCCGCACCTGCCTCTGTCGTACCATCAAGTTCATCTTTCATCTTTCGGTATGGGTGATTTTTCCTTATGAACCTACGATGATGCAAATACACTGTTTTGCGCGAGTTGGGAAGTCTTCTGCTAGCTGTCCTATCCATGCATGTGACACACCCTACATCTCCGTTTATTTTCTGCCCCGATGTGTTGCCTAATGCCGGCATATCTTGAATGGTGTGTACCAGCATCGCATGTAGATCAAAAATCTCCTTTCTCTAAGCATCATAACATTTTACAGCAGGCGCATCTAGCCACACTGTCAGCAGTTCTTCTACCAGTAGCTGAAAGTAAATGTCGATGTCATTTCCAGGTTGCTTCGGGCCTTGGATAATCATTGACATCATAATGTATTTTTTCTTCATACACAACCAAGGAGCTAGGTTATATATGCACAGAAGCACCGGCCATGTGCTGTGATTGGTGCTCATATCGCCAAAAGGATTCATCCCGTCGGTACACTCCCCGAGCCTTATACTTCTAGGATCCTTGGCAAATTTTTCAAACTTTTTGTCGATTAATTCCCACCGAGCCCCATCGTTCGGGTGCCTCATAAACCTATCCGCAATTCTCTCATCATGATGCCACCGCAACCTCTTTGCCTCTTTAGGGTTGCAAACAAATGCCTCAACCTTGGAATTAAAGGCAAGAACCAAACAACCTTGAACGGGATTCCTGTCTTGATCTCATCGTCCAATTTATACATGTACTTTGCTCTCATGTGCTTGTATCATGCATGCCTACATGTGGGACATGCACGCGAATCTTTGTACTCACCACGGTACAATATACAATCATTCACACAAGCATGTATCTTCTGTACTTCAAGTTCCAATGGGCAAACCATTTTCTTCACTTCATTCGTGCTTCTGGGGAGCACATTATCTTCCGGAAGAATCTCTTTGAAAATACCTAACATCTCTGTGAAGCCCTTGTTTGATAGACTGTTTGCTGCTTTAAATCTAAGAAGCGCCAGGGTGGCACTCAACCTGGAATATTTATTTTTGCAACCTGGATACAATTCTTTCTTGGAGTCCGCATCAATGGTTGGCAGATCCTTGTACCCAATCATATCCTTTTTTGGGCCCTCAAAATCTACAATCATAGCAGCAAAATCTGGCATATCAAGATCGTCGTCATCTGCGTCGACGTCTTTGTTTTCCAGTGGGCGTTTCAGCTTTCCGGTGTTCCATTGGTAGCTTGACGCCTCTGCCCCGATGTTAGATTCAACATCCATGTGACACTGATCGGGGTTTGGCATCTCGCTGCCCTGGGTATCTTCATACATGACCTCCTAGAGACTAAGTGCATCTGAACATCTGCAACTTCATGTGACTCTGTATTAGCACAATCAATACATGGACACATGATGTAATCCGCGTTACCAATTCTCCACTTTGTACTTTCAGCCAAATTCAAGAACTGTATCACGCCACTGATAAAATCCATGGTTTTCCAATTCTTCATCCATCGAGATCGTTCCATCTGCAGCACACGAATGGTCATTAAAAACAAAACAACAACATTAATACATGGATTAACTGCTGCCCAAAGATGCGTGCATAAATCACAAGGTTTTATTTTAATAATTACTGAGGGCGCTCCATGTTGTTATCCAGACATGCAATGACAAAAATTAATGGCCAGTCAATTTACACGCAGAGTAATAGTACAACACTACCCTTAGGAATTGAATACCTTAATTAAGCCACTCATGAAAAGAATACCTTAATTAATTAGCCGCGCGGCGACCTCCACCCAGCAGACAGACAAGCACGTCGAGATAGCAGGGTCGAGGAGCAAAGCTTAGTGCGGCTGCCACCTGAAATTCGACCTCCACTATCCCGCCATTGACCGTGATGGATGTGCTCGAATCACGCCACCGCTGACCTCGATGGTTGAGCTCCTCCTATCTCTCGCCGCAGACCGAGGATTGACCTCCTATAACGCCGCCACTGCCCACCGACCGAGGATTAACCTATTCTCCGATAGCCGCTGCCTAGGCCGCCGCCATCTCTATATGCAGAGCAGCTTTTTTTTACGGATATCCGCAGAGCGGCTGTTTACACGGTATCTCATCGTAACTCAATTATATGGACAGGGTAGTACATCACATACGGTTATGTAACGACAACTATGTCTAACCTACGTTGTCTTCTCACATGGTTTGGTGCGGAAATCGTGTGTGACGTTGTAATACGTAACACAAACGACATGTATAAATAGTGTGCCGTATAGAACCCATAAGTAGTTCCGGACCGTTAGCTTATCTCCACAGTTTCCCCATTTTCCCCAAATCCCTACATGGCCTCCAAATTACCTCGCGTGGCGCTGACATTGGAGGAATGTGGACAAGTGGTGCTGATGGTTTTGGTGCGGGCTGCTCTTGCTCGTATCGCCGCCACGACGGCGGTTGCTGCCGAGCACTTGCCTAAGGTCATCAGAAGGCAGGTGTACTACGGATCTGAATCGTCCTGTCAGGTTCCAATCTATCCCGATCTATTTTAGCATGTCCAAAGTATAGCTCCTTGCTGAATCCATCCTGAATGACCCCCCCCCAGGAAAGCGATCTGCCGCCGGATCCGGATCTTGACTCCAGACTACCACAACACAAGTTCGACTCCGATTTTGCGCCACCGAGAAGAGTACCAAAAGCTGAGTTGTGTGCACGGGAACACTCCCGCTCGACGTGTATGCACGGAGGGAATCGACATTGGCAGGCGGTTTCTCATTTGCCCCTTAGAGGTTAGTGCTAATTAAGTTCACTATTTTACTTTAGTTAATGCCACCGCTCATCCAGAATACTATTTAACATTAGCAGGGATATGAGGCTTGTGCCTTTGTTAACTGGCTAGATGAAGAATGGCATGGCAGGGCACGGAGTGTTATCACCAAGCTCGCAGAAGATAACATAAAGTTGAAGAAGGAACTGGCTGATCTGGAATGTACCATCAGTATGATGAAGCAAGAAAGAATCAATCACGGGCAACATATGAAAGCAAGAGACAAGAAGGAACTAGCATGTGTAGTTGTGGTTGTCACATTAGCCATGTTCTATGCGCTGTTTGCAATGATGATTAGGGTTTTGTTTGACAGTATTACTAAAGCACATCTAGATGTGCTCTAAGTAATGCACATCTAGGTCATATGCCATTGATGTTATGTGAAGATTCATGCAGATATTTTTCTTTGTCTTTTTTCTTTTCCTTTCTAGTTTGATTATTACTGGCTTTATCAATAAGAAGAGCTCAATGTATTGCTTGTCCTACTCCGTTCGTACCGGTGCATAATCCCAAAACTCGTTCCTTGTTTTTGTCCTGAAAAAGGAAACCAGCCAAATAGCCAATAGGAGTCCTGCGCAACCCCGAGAATTGAAGCGACTGGGTACAAATAATTGCGGTTGATTATATCAGCAGTTAGATAATACGCCAACCCCCGCTTCAATTGGCAGTTCCTCTTCTCTGCATACCCTGCTTAAGTGTCCACCATCTTCATCGTCGCCGATAGGCTGCGCTACACACTGGCACACACTCTGCAGCCATGTCGAGCGACAGCGAGGACGACAGTTCGTCCAGCAGTCTGGCGCCCGATGATAGGTCAACATCAGAATCATCCCGCTCATCTTCCATGAGTCCGGCGTCAAGCACAGACCTCGATTATATCTGGTTCATGGAAGGGACGCCGCCTCCGGAGTCGTCAGATGACAACCAGACGGACGAGGAGCCGTCGAAGGACGAAGAAGAGGACGACAATGATGAGGAGGAGGAATGGTCGAACGAGGAGGAGGACGACGATGAAAAGCCAACGGTCAGCAGCATGAAGCGTCCTCGCCAAGACGATGTCGTGGGGCCATCCAACAACAAAAACAAGAAGAAGAAGGACTAAATTAAGCAGACTGTATATTTCTCCGTTTATCCTGTCAATCTCATCGCAAACGGTTAGTAATATGTATTCGATAGAGATCTTCTACATTATCACCCGCAGGTTGGTTTGTTGAACTGTGTGCTTGACGAGCACACAATTCAAAAAAAAGACCGTAGGGGATGTCTATAATGATCGCACACAATTCTGATTACCGACCTGTTTGCCGGGTATCACACACATCTTGTTATGCCGAATTGTTTGTGTTCACCTCAATCATCGCAAATGGTTCATCGAAGTGAACTGTATGCCGTATATCGCACAGACCTTGATCTGGCTGCCCGTTTCTGTTGTTCTGTCTCATCGCAAACAGTTCAATCGTATGCCACTCCTCGCACACGCAACTAAAATCTGAGTCATGTTTGATGTATCATTCATCGCAAACGTTTTGCATCTTTTTTGACGGTTTTTTACATCACCATTTGCGATTATGGCATCGCACATAGTTTTGTCAAAGGGTCTCTGATCGTAGTGTTGCGTTAGCAGCATCCTGCAGTAGTACATGTTCATAAAACGCCATCAATTAATGGAAATTTAGCATAGAAGGAACATCGAGCTAGCACAAGAAGTAGATGATGATCAGATGAACACGGACCACACTAGGGAACCCGTCGGTGATGAATTCATCAATCGCAAATGGTTGAATACTAGCAAGTGTTTGCCCACAACACACACGGCTTATTCCATCACAAACAGGTCGGATGGATCAACTATATGCCATGTATCACATATTGTCAAAAAGTATTGCGGTAGACCTTCTTTAACATGTGTTAAAAATATAAAAATATAAAACAAGGACCTCGAGGTTAAATTAACTCATGGCTACTCCATCAACACACCGTCCTATCCAGTCACCCATCTGATGGCTGCTCCAGCCTGAGCACACTTAACTTGAGAGTTCTCTTACATGAGCTACTGGTGGAACAGCTAGTCCTTGCTGATATAGGATGCCTCTTCGCATCCTTACGGTGTATCCGGATGACCGCCCGTCCCCCAATGGCCAATAGATGTTGTGCAGACAGAACATATCACATACATCTTATTAGAAGCAATCGTCTGTGTTATTATCGGTCTTCGCACACAATTCTGATTACAGACCTGTTTGCCGCGTATCACACACATCTTGATATATTGAACCGTTTCTGTTCTCTTGTCTCGACGCAAATAGTTCATCCGAGTGAACCGCATGCCGTATATCGCAGACACCTTGATCTGGCTGACCGTTTCTTTTGTGTTGCCTAATCACAAACAGTTCATCCGAGTGAACAGTATGCTGTATATCACACACACCTTCATCTGGCTGCCCGTTTATTTTGTTCCTCCTCATCGAAAACAGTTAATTGAACTGAAGCGTGTGCCCTGCATCGCACACGCAACTAAAATCTGAACCGTGTTTCATGGCTCCGCCATCGCAAACGTTTTGCACCTTTTTGACGGTTTTTTCACACCACCGTTTGCGATTATTGCATCACACACAGTTTCGTCGAAGGGTCTCTGATCGTAGTGTCGCGTTAGCAGCATCCTGCAGTAGTGCATATGATTCACGTTCGACCTTTCAATCTCAGTGTTCCGAGGCCATATCTGCATATGCTAGGCTCGTCAAGTTTAACCCGAGTATTCTGCATGTGCAAAACTGGCTTGCACCCGTTGTACGTGAACGTAGAGCTTATCATACCCGACCATCACATGGTGTCTCGGCACGATGAACGGTAGCAACGGTGCATACTGAGGGAGAACACTTATACCTTGAAATTTAAATGAGGGATCATCTTATAATGCTACCGCCGTACTAAGCAAAATAAGATGCATAAAAGATAAACATCACATGCAATCAAAAAATATGTGACATGATATAGCCATCATCATCTTGTGCCTTTGATCTCCATCTCCAAAGCACCGTCATGATCTCCATCGTCACCGGCTTGACACCTTGATCTCCATAGTAGCGTCGTTGTCGTCTCGCCAACTATTGCTTCTACGACTATCACTCCCGCTTAGTGATAAAGCAATTACATGGTGATTGCATTTCATACAATAAAGCGACAACCATAAGGCTCCTGCCAGTTGCCGGTAACTTTTACAAAACATGATCATCTCATACAACAATTTATATCTCATCACGTCTTGACCATATCACATCACAACAAGCCCTACAAAAACAAGTTAGGCGTCCTCTACTTTGTTGTTGCAAGTTTTACGTGGCTGCTACGGGCTTCTAGCAAGAACCGTTCTTACTTACACATCAAAACTACAACGATTTTTCATCAAGTATGCTTTTTTAACCTTCAACAAGGACCGGCCGTAGTCAAACTCAATTCAACTAAAGTTGGAGAAACAGACACCCGCCAGCCACCTATGTGTGAAGCACGTCGGTAGAACAAGTCTCATCAACGCGGTCATGTAATGTCGGTCCGGACCGCTTCATCCTACAATACTGCTAAATCAAAGTAAGACGTTGGTGGTAACCAGTATGACTATTATCGCCCACAACTCATTGTGTTCTACTCGTGCATATAACATCTACGCATAGACCTGGCTCGGATACCACTGTTGGGGAACGTAGAATGCAATTTCAAAAAAAATCCTACGATCATGCAAGATCTATCTAGGAGATTCATAGCAACAAGACGGAAGAGTGTGTCCACGTACCCTTGTAGACCGAAAGCGGAAGCATTACTTTAACGCGGTTCATTTAGTCGAACGTCTTCACGATCCAACCGATCCAAGTACCAAACGTACAACACCTCCGTGTTCAGCACACGTTCGGCATGATGACGTCCCTCGAGCTCTTGATCCAGTTGAGGACGAGGGAGAGTTCCGTCAGCGCGATGGCGTGGCGACGGTGATGATGAATTTACCGGCGCAGGGCTTCACCTAAGCACTACGACGATATGACCGAGGTGTTAAACTGTGGAGGGGGGCACCGCACACGGCTAAGAGATTGTCGGTTCTGCCTTTGGGGTGCCCCCCGCCTCCATATATAAAGGGGGGAGGAGGAGGTGGCCGGCCAAGGGGGCGCGCCATAAGGGAGGGTCGTACTTGGACTCCTAGTGGAAGTAGTTTGCGGCCCCCCTTCCTTCCATCCACCGGAGAGGGAAAGGGGAAGGAAGAGAGAGGGAGAAGGAAAGAGGGGGGCCGCCCCCTCCCCTAGTCCAATTCGGTTTGGGCAAGGGGGGCGTACCCCTCCTCACGTGGCCTTTCTCCTCTCCTCCAATAAGGCCCAATACTTCCTCGGGGCGGGGGGGGGGGGGTTCCGGTAACCCCCCCGGTACTCCGGTAAAATATCCGAATCACTCGAAACCATTCCGATGTTCGATTATAACCTTCCCATATATGAATCTTTACCTATCGACCATTTCAAGCCTCCTCGTCATGTCCGTGATCTCATCCGGGACTCTGAACAAACTTCGGTCATCAAATCACATAACTCATAATACAAATCATCATTGAACGTTAAGCGTGCAGACCCTACGGGTTTGAGAACTATGTAGACATGACCGAGACACATCTCCGGTAAATAACCAATAGCGGAACCTGGATGCTCATATTAGCTCCTACATATTCTACGAAGATCTTTATCGGTCAAACCGGATAACAACATACGTCATTCCCTTTGTCATCGGTATGTTACTTGCCCGAGATTCGATCGTCGGTATCTTCATACCTAGTTCAATCTCGTTACCGGCAAGTCTCTTTACTCGTTCCGTAATGCATCATCCCGTAACTAACTCATTAGTCACATTGCTAGCAAGGCTCATAGTGATGTCCATTACCGAGAGGGCTGTGACGCCCCCTATTTGACCGTACACTAATCATGCACGCAAATGTGTACGATCAAGATCAGGGACTCACGGAAAGATATCACAACACAACTCTAAAACATAAATAAGTCATACAAGCATCATAATACAAGCCAGGGGCCTCGAGGGCTCGAATACAAGTGCTCGATCATAGACGAGTCAGCGGAAGCAACAATATCTGAGTACAGACATAAGTTAAACAAGTTTGCCTTAAGAAGGCTAGCACAAACTGGGATACAGATCGAACGAGGCGTAGGCCTCCTGCCTGGGATCCTCCTAACTACTCCTGGTCGTCGTCAGCGGGCTGCACGTAGTAGTAGGCTCCTCCAGTGCCGTAGGAGTCATCGTCGACGGTGGCGTCTGGCTCCTGGACTCCAACATCTGGTTGCGACAACCAGGTAGAAAGGAAAGGGGGGAAAGAGGGAGAGAAGCAACCGTGAGTACTCATCCAAAGTACTCGCAAGCAAGGAGCTACACTACATATGCATGGGTATATGTGTAAAGGGGCATATCAGTGGACTGAACTGCAGAATGCTAGAATAAGAGGGGGATAGCTAGTCCTGTCGAAGACTACGCTTCTGGCCATCTCCATCTTGCAGCATGTAGAAGAGAGTAGATTGAAGTCCTCCAAGTAGCATCGCATAGCATAATCCTACCCGGCGATCCCCTCCTCGTCGCCCTGTTAGAGAGCTATCACCGGGTTGTATCTGGCACTTGGAAGGGTGTATTTTATTAAGTATCCGGTTCTAGTTGTCATAAGGTCAAGGTACAACTCCGGGTCGTCCTTTTACCGAGGGACACGGCTATTCGAATAGATAAACTTCCCTGCAGGGGTGCACCACATAACCCAACACGCTCGATCCCATTTGGCCGGACACACTTTTCTGGGTCATGCCCGGCCTCGGAAGATCAACACGTCGCGGCCCCACCTAGGCTCAACAGAGAGGTCAACACGCCGGTCTAAATCCTATGCGCGCAGGGGTCTGGGCCCATCGCCCATTGCACACCTGCATGTTGCGAGGGCGGCCGGAAGCAGACCTAGCCTAGTGGCGTTCCAGTCCAATCCGGCGCGCGCCGCTCCGTCGCTGACGTCAAGAAGAGCTTCGCCTGATACCACGACGTCGAGTGCCCATAACTGTTCCCGCGTAGCTGGTTAGTGCGTATAGACCAAATGGCCAGACTCAGATCAAATACCAAGAACTCGTTAAGCGTGTTATTTTGAAGTAACCGCGGACGCCATCCAGGGCCAGGCCCACCTCTCACCTAGGCGGTCTCAACCTGCCCTGTCGCTCCGCCACAAAGATCCACTTGCGGGTACTCCTACGAGCCGACCCGACTTTAGTCACCACAGGTATCATGTATATAGTATATAAGTATATACCCGTGATCACTGCCCAAGTGATCACGGCCCGATAGTATAGCACAGCAGACGGACAAGAATGCAGGGCCACTGATGGAAAACTAGCATCCTATACTAAGCATGTAGGATTGTAGGTAAAGGTAACAACAGTAGAAGCAAGGACAGGCTATGCATCAGGATAGGATAAACGGAAAGCAGTAACATGCTACACTACTCTAATGCAAGCAGTATAGAGAAGAATAGGCGATATCTGGTGATCAAGGGGGGACTTGCCTGGTTGCTCTGGCAAGTAGGAGGGGTCGTCAACTCCGTAGTCGAACTGGGCAGCAGCAGCGTCGGTCTCGTAGTCTACCGGAGAGAAGAGGGGGAAGAAATAGTAAATACAATGCAAACATAAGCATGACGATGCATGACATGACAATGAGCGGTGCTAGGTGTGTCCTAACGCGGCAGTAGGTGGTACCGCCGAAGGAGGGAACATCCGGGAAAGTATTCCCGATGTTTCGCATTTTCGGACAGATGAAACGGAGGGGAAAGGTTGCGAGTTCGATATGTTAGGGATGTGTGGCGGACGAACCGGCTGCGTATCCGGATTCGTCTCGTCGTTCTGAGCAACTTTCATGTAGAAAGTATTTTCATCCGAGCTACGGTTTATTTTATATGATTTTTCAAAGATTAAACCATTTTCTGGAATTATTTTTATTAACAGAAATCTATTAATGCGTCAGCAATGCATCAGCGTGACGTCAGCAGTCAGCTGACCCATTTGACTAGTCAAACTGACCAGTGGGTCCTACCTGTCATAGACAGTGGACTAACAGAAGTTTAAACTAACTAAATTTAGGTTAGTTAACTACTGGACCCCACCTGTTAGTGTCTAATTAACTAAACTAATTAGTTTTAATTATTAAAAAATTTTAATTATAGGATTAAGCGGTGGGGACCGTACGTCAGTGGCTGGGGCATGCCCAGTCAGCAGTTGACTGGGTCAACCCAGTCAACTGGGACCCACGGGGGCCACTGGCAGTGGCTCTGGGGTGGCCCCAGGCCAGCCACGTCGGCGGCCGGCGCCGGAGTTGGCTCCGGCGAGCCAAAACGCGGCAGAGGGCGCCGGCGAGCCTCGGGATTTCGCCTCGGTGGGTCGTTTCGTACGCGGCTACCCGCGTTCGAACGGGCGCACGCTTGCGCGTCGAACTGTGGGGGTGGCTTGTCCGGAAACGGCCGAAGACGGCGATGGCGAGCGGCGGAGCGGACGCCGGAGTTCGGGCGTCGACGGATCTAGAGCTAGGGGGTACGGGGAAGCACGGGCTCGTGCTCGTTGGGCTCCTGGGAGCACCAGGAACTCGACCGTGGGCTTGCGCGAGCGTGACGGTGGCTGTGGCCACGGCGGCGAGGCGATCTGTGGCGACGGGCTCACGGCAACGAGGACAAGGTCGCTACGGGGCGCGAGAGGTCAATGAAGAGGAGCAAGGGGTGAAGAAGCTCACCGCGCGGCTCACATGTTGGCCCATGACGGTTTAGGAGCGCAGAGGTGGCCGGAGACGACGGCGGTCACCGGCGACAGAGAAGATGGGGACGAGCTCAATCCCGACCGTGCGGTGCTCCTCGAGCTCGATGGCGAGGCGTAGATGAGGTAGAGGATGATGGCGGACGCCTACGGCATGTCGGGGGTGCAGGGCGATGAGTGTGGCCGCGGGAACGACGGAGAACGGCGGCGATGGCGCTCGGGTGAGGCGGGCGAGCGAGACAGAGAGGGGGGAGCGCGTGGATCTGGGAGGCGTAGAGGCGAGCGAGACGGGGGGCAAGTGGGAGAGATGGGTGGAGGCCGAGGCGTCGGGGCGGCCTTATCCCCTCCAGGCGTCGGCGCCGGCGAGGTGGTCGGGCGGGGACGTGCCCCTGTTGCGACCCCGGTCGGGGGAACAGGGGGGAAGGCGACCCGGGGAGGGGCTAGGCCGGCGGTTGTCCGACTGGGCCAGGTGGGCCTGTGAGCTGGGCCGCCTGGTCCAGTGAGGGAGGGGATCCTTTTCTTTTCTTTATTTTTCTTTTCTGTTTTATTTTATTTTAAATTACTTAGGCACTTTCTAAAAAAATGTCTTCTCCATAATAATTACCAGTGTAATATTTGGCACCCACCGAACATTTTTGCCTTGACTTTTGAAAACTTTGGGTGTTTGTCACTAATTCTTTTTTTGAATTTGAAATGTTTTGAACTAACAGTTGATTAGCAACAGTAACAGAGATGACATGGCATCATCAGGAGAGTTTTACTGTAGCCTAATTATCCGGGCGTTACAAGGGCCCAGAGATACCTCTCTGATACACGAGTGACAAATCCTAATCTCGATCTATGCCAACTCAAAAAACACCATCAGAGACACCTGTAGAGCATCTTTATAATCACCTAGTTACGTTGTGACGTTTGATAGCACACAAGGTGTTCCTCCGGTATTCGGGAGTTGCATAATCTCATAGTCAGAGGAACATGTAGAAGTCATGAAGAAAGCAATAGCAATAAAACTAAACGATCATTATGCTAAGCTAACGGATGGGTCTTGTCCATCACATCATTCTCTAACGATGTGATCCCGTTCATCAAATGACAACACATGTCTATGGTCAGGAAACTTAACCATCTTTGATTAACAAGCTAGTCAAGTGGAGGCATACTAGGGACACTCTGTTTGTCTATGTATTCACACATGTACTAAGTTTCCGGTTAATACAATTCTAGCATGAATAATAAACATTTATCATGATATAAGGAAATATAAATAACAACTTTATTATTGCCTCTAGGGCATATTTCCTTCAAAGATGCCATGCAAGTTCTTTTCCATAAGCACGTATGACTATATTCGGAATACATGCATACATTATATTGATGAATTGGAGCTAGTTCTGTGTCAGCCTATGTTATAACCATTGCAATATGAATGACATCTGACATAATTATCCATCATTGATCCACCGCCTACGAGCTTGTTTCATATTGATCTTTGCTCCGTTACTTTTCCGTTGCCACTATTACGATTGCTACAAAACTGCTACTACTACTTTTCCCGCGGTTACCATTACTTCCATATTACTTTGCTACTTAATATTTTGTTGCAGATACTAAGTCTTTCAAGTGTGGTTGAATGAAAACTCAGCTGCTAATACTTGAGAATATACTTTGGCTCCCCTTATGTCGAATCAATAAATTTGGGTTGAATACTCTACCCTCGAAAACTGTTGCAATCCCCTATACTTGTGGGTTATCAGGTTGGCATAGATCATAATAAGCCTTGCAACCAATGTCATAATGAGTTAGTTGCGAGATGATGTATTATGGAACGAGTAAAGAGACTAGCCAGTAACGTGATTGAACTAAGTATGAAGATACCGACGATCGAATCTCGGGCAAGTAACATACCGATGACAAAGGGAATAACGTATGTTGTCATTACGGTACGACCAATAAAGATCTTCATAGAATTTGTAGGAACCAATACGAGCATCCGGGTTCCACTATTGGTTATTGATCAGAGAGGTGTCTCGGTCATGTCTACATAGTTCTCGAACCCGTAGGGTCCGCACGCTTAACGTTCGATGACGATTTTGTATTATATGAGTTATGTGATTTGGTGACTGAATGTTGTTCGAAGTCCCGGATAAGATCACGGTCATGACGAGGAGTCTCGAAATGGTCGAGAGGTAAAGATTGATATATAGGACGATGGTATTCGGACACCGGAAGTGTTCCGGGGGTACCCGATACATATCGGGTCACCAGAAGGGGTTCCGGGCATCCCCCCGGCAACTACATGGGCCTAATGGGCCAAGAGGGGGATAGACCAGCCCCTAAGGGGCTGGTGCGCCCCATGTAGGCCGAAATGGGAGGGAAAGGAAAGAGGAGAAGAGAGAAAGGAAGGGGAGGGATTCGGCCTCCCCCTTCCTTCCCTCCTCCCTCCTCCTTCCTTCCCCCTCCGGAAGTTATGGTAAGGGGGGAGAGAATTGCACTAGGGCCCTGGATTCCTCGTACTTGGGCACCCCCTTGGCTGCTCCCTCTCTCTCCCACCTATATATATGAGGGGGGAGGCGCCTAGAACACACAACAACATCTGTTAGTCGTGTGCGGCACCTCCCTCCACAGATTACACTTCCGGTCATATCTTTGTAGTGCTTAGGCGAAGCCCTGCGCGGATCACTTCACCATTACCGTCACCACGCCGTCGTGCTGACGGAACTCATCTACTTCCTCGACACTTTGCTAGATCAAGAGTTCGAGGGACGTCATCGAGCTGAACGTGTGCAGTACTCGGAGGTGTTGTACATTCGGTGCTTGATCGGTTGGAACGAGAAGAAGTTGGACTACATCAACCGCATTGTCAAACGCTTCCGCTTTCGATCTATGAGGGTACGTAGACACACTCTCCCCCTCTCGTTGCTATGCATCTCTGATACGTCTCCAATTTATCTATAATTTTTTATTGTTCCAAGCTGTTATATTATCAATCTTGGATGTTTTATAATCACTTTATAGTCATTTTATATCAATTTTTGGTACTAACCTATTGACATAGTGCCCAGTGACAGTTCCTATTTTTTCCATGTATTTTACATCGCAGGAAATCAATATCAAACGGAGTCCAAATGCCACAAAACTTTACGGAGAATTTTTATGGGCCAAAAGGAACACAATGGGCCCTGGCTGCGCCTGGGGGGTGCCCCGAGGGAGGCACAACTCACCAGGGCGCGTCAAGAGGCCCAGGCGCGCCCTGGTGGGTTGTGCCCACCTCGGGTGCCCCCCGGACTGCCTCTTTGCTCTATAAACAGCCCAATATTTCTAGAACCCTAGGGGAGTCAACGAAATATTCATCCAGCCGCCGCATAGTCTAGAACCACCAGATCCAATCTAGACACCATCTCTGATGGGGTTCACCACCTCCATTG
The DNA here is from genome assembly GCF_002575655.3 of Aegilops tauschii subsp. strangulata. Taxonomy (NCBI): domain Eukaryota; kingdom Viridiplantae; phylum Streptophyta; class Magnoliopsida; order Poales; family Poaceae; genus Aegilops; species Aegilops tauschii. Next base: position 463,851,276 of record NC_053038.3, read on the forward strand.
GTGGCTCCCCGATGATGCATGAGTAGTTCTTTGTAGACCTTCGGGTCCGTAGTTAGTAGCTAGATGGCTTCATGTCTGTCTCTTGATTCTCAATACAATGGTCTCTTGGAGATCCATATGATGTAACTCCTTTTGCGGTGTGTTTGTTGGGATCGATGAACTTTGAGTTTATGATCAGATCTATCTTTTTATATCCATGAAAGTATTTGAGTTTCTTTGATCTCTTTTATGCATGATTGCTTATAGCCTCGTATTTCTTCTTCGATATTTGGGTTTTGTTTGGCCAACTTGATCTATTTATCTTGGAATGGGAAGAGGTTCTTTGTAGTGGGTTCGATCTTACGGTGCTTGATCCCAGTGACAGAAAAGGAAATGACACGTATGTATTGTTGCTACTAAGGATAAAACAATGGGGTCTATCTCTACATAGATAGATCTTGTCTACATCATGTCATTGTTCTTATTGCATTACTCCATTCCATGAACTTAATACACTAGATGCATGCTGGATAGTGGTCGATGTGTGGAGTAATAGTAGTAGATGCAGGCAGGAGTCGGTCTACTAATCTTGGACGTGATGCCTATATAATGATCATTGCGTGGATATCGTCATGAGTATTTGAAGTTTTGTCAATTGCCCGACAGTAATTTGTTCACCCACCGTTTGCTATTTTTCTCGAGAGAAGCCACTAGTGAAACCTACTGCCACCGGGTCTCTTTCTCATATTATTTGCCTTCGCGATCTATTTTATTTGCCTTTTATTTTCAGATCTATTAAACCAAAAATACAAAAATACCTTGCTGAAATTTATTCTTATTTATTTTATTTGTGATCTATCTATCACTCTACTACAAAATTACCTAACTTCCGTTTGCCTATCTTGAGGCACCGTACCCCGGAAGGGATTGACAACCCCTTTAACACGTGGGTTGCGAGGATTTGTTATCTGTGTGCAGGGTCTGTTTACGTTGTGTTGCTTGGTTCTCCTAATAGTTCGATAACCTTGGTTTCATATCTGAGGGAAATACTACTGCCGATGTGCTGCATCATCCCTCCCTCTTTGGGGAAATACCGACGTAGGTTCAAGCGACATCAGGAATTTCTGGCGCCGTTGCCGGGCAGGATCTTCAACATATACCAGGTTCCTAATCACAAATCTCATCTGCTCGCAATTTACATTATTTTCCATTTGCTTCTCGATTGGTTTCCTCTCCCCCCACTTCACAAAACATTTCTGTTTTATTCGCCCCTCTTTTTCCGTTCGCCGTTTTCTCGTCAGATCTATCCGTGTTCTTGCTTTCTAGTCATAATGGCTAGCGTCCCTACTCCTCCTTTGTCACTAGACTTTGAAGTTCTTTACTTCAAGCAAAGACAAGGAGAAAATTTGAAAGATGCCTGGTATAATCTTATGGAATCATATCGTATTTCCAATTTAAAGGGGGACGCTAAGGTTTTGCTTCGTAATTTTTACATAGGATTGGCTTTGCATCATAGACAGCTTCTAGATTTTGCCGCCAAAGGAATTTTTATTGAGCTTGATGCCAATGCTGCCTATGAAATTGTAGAAGGAATTTTGGGGATTCCACCTCAAAAGAAGGGGTTTCCTTTTACCCCTGAGGGAGTTCAAATGCTGGACAAACTTGGTGATTTGCATAAACATATGTTTGAAATATAGAAATATAATGAACCCCTCAAACACCTCAATGGTAGTATCAATCGCATGAATACCTTAATTACTCTTTGCAACAAGCGATTGGATATTTTGGATCTTAAGATGGTTTCTTTCCCGGAGAATTTAGGGAAGCGTAAAGAGCCTCCCGGTTTTGAGAAACCCCTTACAAAAGTTGCCAAAGCTTTGGAAGACAAAACTTAGATCCATGCTTTACTCCTAGCTAAGGGCGTAAAACTAGCGCTTGTTGGGAGGCAACCCAATGAATAAAATTTATTTTTGCTTTTTGCTTCCTATTTTTGAGTGTTTGCACAATTATGCTACTGTTATGATTGTGTTTATTGTGTTTTAATTAGTGTTTGTGCCAAGTAAAGCCTTTGGGATCTTCTTGGGTAATAGTTGATCTTGCTGAAAAAACAGAAAGTTTTGCGCTCGCAAAAATATTTATCATTTTAACCAGAGAGTGATAAAATACCAATTCCAACTTCAGTAGATCAATATACTCTTTATCCTGGCCGTCCTAATATTTCAGAACTTTTGGAGTTATACGGAAGTATTCGAAATAGTCAGATTGCTACAGACTGTTCTGTTTTGACACATTCTGTTTTCTTTGTGTTGTGTGCTTATTTGAATGGCTCTATGGTTTTATTTGATGAGTTTTTGCCATAGAAAATTTGCAAATAGTAGATATAATACAAAAACAAAATATGAATTGGTTTGATACAGTACTTATAGTAGTAGTTTGCTTTCTTATACTAACGGATCTCACGAAGGTTTTGTTGAGTTTTAAGTGACTGAAGTTTTCATGTTTTGGGTTATCTTATGATGGATGAAGGAGGGATAGAAGAGCCTAAGATTGGGGATGCCCTGGCATCCCTAGATATTATCCAAGAATGAGCAACCAACTAAGCTTGGGGATGCCCCCGAGTGGCATCCCCTCTTTCTTCCATCTATCATCGGTATTTTACTCGAAGCTATATTTTTATTCGTCACATACTATGTGTTTTGTTTGGAGCGTCTTGTATGATATGAGTCTTTGCTTGCTTTATTTTGTGTTTTAAGTTTTGATCCCTTGCTGGACACACTTATTTGAGAGAGCCAAAATTATGCCATGACTTGTTAGAATTGCTCTCTATGCTTCACTTAAATTTTAATGAGCTATGGACTTGCTCTAGTGCTTCACTTATATCTTTTTGAGCACAGTGTGCTTAGTATTTCTGAAGAAATGCTCTCTTGCTTCACTTAGATTTATTTTAGAGTTAGTAGAATTTTCAAGAAATTCTCTCTTGCTTCACTTAGATTAATTTGAGGGAAAATGAATTTTTATGCTCATGATCTTCACTTATATTTGTTTGAGCTTATGAAAAGCAACATATGAAAAATAGTTCCAAAGTGATAGATATCCAAGAAGGATATAATAAAAACTTACATGAAGATCATTGGACAAAATAAACTTGATTCTTAGTAATAGTTTTGAGATATGATGATGTGATATGTGAGTTATGTTGATGACTAATTATGCTTTAGTAAGAATATTGGTGTTAAGGTTTGTGATTCCCCATGCAAGTACGAAAGTCAATAGGCATGCAATGAAATTATATCCTACTTGTGGTACATTATTCGTTGTTAATTATGCTTAATGCTTGCTTATGAGGTTATTCGTTTCTTAGTTGGTCGCTTCTCAATCTTTTGCTAGTCTTCATTTTGCACTATGTATGATCTCTACTTGTGCATCCAAAATTCTTTAAACCAGTTTTCCCACATGAGTCCACTATATCTACCTATATGCGGTATTCTTTTGACATTCTAAGCAAATTTGCATGTGCCTGCTACCTCTTGAGCATGCGTTGGTTTTCCCTTGAAGAGGAAAGGGTGATACAGCAAAGTAGCGTAAGTATTTCCCTCAGTTTTTGAGAACCAATGTATCAATCCAGTAGGAGGCCACACCCAAGTCCCTCGTACCTACACAAACAAATAAGAACCTTTCAACCAACGTGATAAAGGGGTTGTCAATCCCTTCACGGCCACTTGCAAAAGTGCGATCTGATAGAGATCATAAGATAATATTTTTGGTATTTTTATGATAAGGATTGAAAGTAAAGAAAGTAAATAAACGGCGACAGAAATAGCTAGTTGACAGGAGATTAATATGATGGAAAATAGACCCGGGGGCCATAGGTTTCACTAGTAGCTTCTCTCAAGATAGCGTAAGTATTACGGTGGGTGAACAAATTACTGTCAAGCAATTGATAGAAAAGTGCGTAATTATGAGAATATCTAGGCATGATCATGTATATAGGCATCACGTCCGCGACAAGTAGACCGACTCCTGCCTGCATCTACTACTATTACTCCACACATCGACCGCTATCCAGCATGCGTCTAGAGTATTAAGTTCGTAAGAACAGAGTAACACATTAGGTAAGATGACATGATGTAGAGGGATAAACTCGTGCAATATGATATAAACCCCATCTTTTTGTCCTCGATGGCAACAATACAATACGTGTTGTTTCCCCTACTGTCACTGGGATCGAGCACCGCATGATTGAACCCAAAGCTAAGCACTTCTCCCATTGCAGGAAGGATCAATCTAGTAGGGCAAACCAAACTGATAATTCGAAGAGACTTGCAAAGATAATCAATCATACATAAAACAATTCAGAGAAGATTCAAATATTGTTCATAGATAATCTTCATCATAAACCCACAATTCATCGGATCTCGACAAACACACCACAAAAGGAGTTACATCAAATAGATCTCCAAGAAGATCGAGGAGAACTTTGTATTGAGATCCAAAGAGAGAGAAGAAGCCATCTAGCTAATAACTATGGACCCGAAGGTCTGTGGTAAACTACTCACAGATCATCGGAGAGGCTATGGTGTTGATGTAGAAGCCCTCCGTGATCGATGCCCCCTCCGGCAGAGAGCCCGAAAAGTCCCCAAGATGGGATCTCACGGGTACAGAAGGTTGCGGCGGTGGAATTAGGTTTTCGTGGTGCTCCTCGATGGTTTCGGGGTACGTAGGTATATATAGGAGGAAGAAGTAGGTCGGTGGAGCCACGAGGGGCCCACAAGGGTGGAGGGCGCGCCTAGGGGGGTAGGCGCGCCCCCCTGCCTTGTGGCCTCCTCGTTTATTGCTTGGCGTGCACTCCAAGTCCTCTGGATCACGTTTGTTCCAAAAACAACTCTTCCGAAGGTTTCATTCCGTTTGGACTCAGTTTGATATTCCTTTTCTGCGTAACACTAAAATAGGCAAAAAAACAGCAATTTGCACTGGGCCTTGGGTTAATAGATTAGTCCCAAAAATAATATAAAAGTGTATAAATAAGCCCATTAAATATCCAAAACAGAATATATAATAGCATGGAGCAATCAAAAATTATAGATACGTTGGAGACGTATCAAGCATCCCCAAGCTTAATTCCTGCTCGTCCTCGAGTAGGTAAATGATAAAAACAGAATTTTTGATGTGGAATGCTACTTAGCATATTCTTCAATGTATTTCTCTTTATTGTGGCATGAATGTTCAGATCCGAAAGATTCAAGATAAAGGTTTAATATTAACATGAAAATAATAATACTTCAAGCATACTAACAAAGCAATCATGTCTTCTCAAAATAACATGGCCAAAGATAGTTATCCCTACAAAATCATATAGTCTGGCTATGTCTATCTTCACCACACAAAGTATTTGAATCATGCAAAACCTCGATGACAAGCCAAGCAATTGTTTCATACTTTTGATGTTCTCAAACTTTTTCAATCTTCACGCATTATATGAGCGTGAGCCATGGACATAGCACTATAGGTGGAATAGAATGGTGGTTGTGGAGAAGACAAAAAAGGAGAAGATAGTCTCACATCAACTAGGCGTATCAACGGGCTATGGAGATGCCCATCAATAGATATCAATGTGAGTGAGTAGGGATTGACATGCAACGGATGCACTAGAGCTATAAGTGTATGAAAGTTCAACAAAAGAAACTAAGTGGGTGTGCATCCAACTCGCTTGCTCACGAAGACCTAGGGCATTTTGAGGAAGCCCATCATTGGAATATACAAGCCAAGTTCTATAATGTAAAATTCCCACTAGTATATGAAAGTGACAACATAGGAGACTCTCTATTATGAAGATCATGGTGTTACTGTGAAGCACAAGTGTGGAAAAAGGATAGTACCATTGTCCCTTCTCTCTTTTTCTCTCATTTTTTTATCTGGGCCTTTTTTTCTTTTGGTCTCTTTTCTTTTTTTTTCTTCGTCCGGAGTCTCATCCCAACTTATGGGGGAATCATAGTCTCCATCATCCTTTCCTCACATGGGACAATGCTCTAATAATGATCATCACACTTTTATTTACTTACAACTAAGGAATTACAACTCGATACTTAGAACAAAATATGACTCTATGTGAATGCCTCCGGCGGTGTACCGGGATATGCAATGAATCAAGAGTGACATGTATGAAAGAATTATGAAGGTGGCTTTGCCAGAAATACGATGTCAACTACATGATCATGCAAAGGAATATGACAATAATGATGAAGCGTGTCATAATAAATGGAACGGTGGTAAGTTGCATGGCAATATATCTCGGAATGGCTATGGAAATGCCATAATAGGTAGATATGGTGGCTGTTTTGAGGAAGGTATATGGTGGGTGTATGATACCGGCGAAAGGTGTGCGGTATTAGAGAGGCTAGCAATGGTGGAAGGATGAGAGTGCGTATAATCCATGGACTCAACATTAGTCATAAAGAACTCACATACTTATTGCAAAAATCAATTAGTACTACCCGCATGCTCCTAGGGGGATACATTAATAGGAAAATACCATCGCTCATCCCCAACCGCCACTCATAAGGTAGACAATCAATAAATAAATCATGCTCCGACTTCATCACATAACGGTTCACCATACGCGCATGCTATGGGAATCACAAACTTTAGAACAAGTATTTCTGAAATTCACAACTACTCAACTAGCATGACTCTAATATCACCATCTTCATAATTTAAAACAATTATCAAGTATCAAACTTCTCTTAGTATTCAATGCACTTAGAAGTTTTTATCTTGGATGCCTATCATATTAGGACTAATTTTATAACCAAAGCAAATTACGATGCTGTTCTAAAGGACTCTCAAAATGATATAAGTGAAGCATGAGAGATCAATAATTTCTATAAAATATAACCACCACCGTGCTCTAAAAGATATAAGTGAAGCACTAGAGCAAAATTGTTTAGCCCAAAAGATATAAGTGAAGCACATAGAGTATTCTAATAAATTCCGAATAATGTGTGTCTCTCTCAAAAGGTGTGTACAGCAAGGATGATTGTGGTGAACTAAAAAGAAAAGACTCAAATCATACAAGACGCTTGATGGGTCTCGAACGTATCTATAATTTATGAAGTATTCATGCTATTATATTATCCATCTTAGATGTTTTATATGCATTTATATGCTATTTTATATGATTTTTGGGACTAACCTATTAACCTAGAGCCCAGTGCCAGTTTATGTTTTTTCCTTGTTTTTGAGTTTTACAGAAAAGGAATACCAAACGGAGTCCAATTGACGTGCCAATTTTTGTTGATTTTTTATGGACCAAAAGAAGCCCCTGGAGAAAAAGAGTTGGGCTAGAAGAGTCCCGGGCTGTCCACGAGGGTGGGGGCGCGCCCAACCCCAATGGGCGTGGGCCCATGCCTCGTGGACGACTCGGAGACCCCCCTGACGTGAAACCAACGCCAAAAATTCCTATAAATACATAAACCCCCAGAAATTAACCTGGATCGGAAGTTCCGCCGCCGCAAGCCTCTATAGCCACGAGAAATCAATCTAGGCCCTCTCTGGCACCCTATCGGAGGTGGCCATCATCACCGGAGGCCATGGAGGAGGATCCCGGAAGGGCCATCATCGCCATGAAGGCCAAGGACCAGAGGGAGAACCTCTCCCCATCTAGGGGGGAGGCCATGGAGGAGGAAGCACAAGGGGGAGAACCTCTCCTCCTCTCTCTCGGTGGCGCCGGAGTGCCATCGGGAGGGGAATCATCGCCACGGTGATCGTCTTCATCAACATCACCACCATCATCACCATCCTCATCTCTTTTACGCGGTCCACTCTCCCGCACCCCGCTGTAATCCCTACTTGAACATGGTGCTTTATGCTCATATTATGATCCAATGATGTGTTGCCATCCTATGATGTTTTGAGTAGATATCCTTTGTTTTTGTGTTGATTGTTTATCTAGATTGGTACGAGTTGTATGTTTTATTTTGGTGCTGTCTGATGGTGCCCTCCGTGTCGCGCAAGCGTGAGGGATTCCCGTTGTAAGGTGTTGCAATACGTTCATGATTCGCTTATAGTGGGTTGGTGAGTGACTGAAACACAAACCCGAGTAAGGGGGTTGTTGCGTATGGGAGTAAAGAGGACTTGATGCTTTAATGCTATGGTTGGGTTTTACCTTAATGATCTTTAGTAGTTGCGGATGCTTGCTAGAGTTCCAATCATAAGTGCATATGATCCAAGTAGGGAAAGTATGTTAGCTTATGCCTCTCCCTCATATGAAATTGCAATGACGACAACCGGTCTTGTTAACAATTGCCTAGGACAATTCCGCACACCGACCCATCATTATTCCACACTCGCTATTTATAATATTTAGTAATATATTCTAACTTTATGATAATAGCACCTACTTTTATATTTTAGCTCTCCGACACCATGCAAAGTTATCCTCTTCATACCCACAACATAGTTTTATTTCTCGTTTCTAGTTGGAAGCAAACGTTCGGTGTACGTAGAGTCGTATCAGTGGTAGATAGGGCTTGAGAGAATATTGATCTTACCTTTAGCTCCTTGTGGGTTCGACACTCCATACTTATCACTTCCACCTTTGGAAATTGCTACGATGATTCCCTTCACTTGGGGATTATCAAGCTCTTTTCTGGCGCCGTTGCTGGGGAGCAATAGCGTGGGGTTGATATTCTCGTGTGTACTTGTTTGCTTTCTTCACTAAGTAGATTTTGTTTTTCCTTTTTATTTATATTTAGTTGTGGGTGAAACATACAAAAAAATTAAAAGAATGCAAATACAAAAAAAATTACTTGCCTCTCATGCCTAAAAGGTTTTTCAAAAACAGAAGTGATTGGAAAGTTATGCATTGAAGAAGTGAGGGTCGACCTTGAGCACTTGTGTTCATGCTCACGAAAAAAAATGTAGAATTTTTCATAGAAGTTTCTCCTTAAATAATTATCCCCTTGTGTATATCCATTGTATTATAAAAATAATGTGCCAAGCTTTGGTTTTAGGATGATTAGATTGCTTGTTTACTATGTGCAGAACAAAAATAGAAACTTTGGCTGTAGCGCGTGATTTTACATTTTTTACAGGAAAGTCAAATGGGTCAGAAACTTTTTGCACATTACTTCTGTACAATGTTTTCAAATTTTCAAATTTATTTCATAATTTTTGGAGTTACAGAAATTTACTAAACTTCCCGATTACTATAGACTGTCCTGTTTTTGACAGATTCTGTTTTTCGCGTGTTGTTTGCTTATTTTGATGAATCTACGGGTAGTATCGGGGGTTATGAACCATAGTGAAGTTGGAATTCAGTAGATATAGTTATAATATGAAATTGGAATGAGTTTTCAACAGTACCTAGAGGTAGTGATTTGCTTTAATATACTAACGGATCTCACAAAGTTTTTGTTAAGTTTTTGTGGATGAAGTGTTCGAAAAACGTGGAGTTACCGATGTGAGAAGAATAAAGAGAGGCAATAGTTCAAGATTGGGGATGCCAAAGGCACCCCAAGTAAATATTCCAAGGATACTCAAGCATCTAAGCTTGGGGATACCCCGGTTGGCATCCCATCTTTCTTCTTCAACAATTATCGGTATACCCGGTTTTTGTTTTGTTCACATGATTTGTGTCCTTTGTGTTTTTCTTTTTATTTAAGAACCATGCTAGTATGAGATAGCCCTTCATTGATTTATAGAATACTTCATGTGCTTCACTTATATCTTTTAAGTACGATCTTATAGAATTGCTCTTTGTGCTTCACTTAAATCTTTTGAGTATGGTTTTATAGAATGCTTCGTGTGCTTCACTTATACATTTTGAGCTTGGATATTGGTTAGTCTATATTATTTGTATAATGCTCCATGAACTTCATTTATATATTTTGGAGTATGAATAATACTATCATCTAAAGTGGGTTTGGAAGAGTGTCAACTTTAGGAATTAGTGATCCCACTATTCCGAATAAGAAGAATTTTGCTTATGTGGAGAGTAGAAAAATTTCTATGCTTACAGATCACGAAAAGAATGCTTTATGTGATGGTTATATTGTTAAATTCATTCATGATTCTACTGAAAATTATTATGAGGGAGGAATATATGCTTGTAGGAGTTGCAATAATATCAAGTTTCCTCTCTATGTGCTTAAAGTTTTGAAGTTATACTTGTTTTGCCTTCCTATGCTAGTTGATTCTTGTTCCCATAAATTATGTGTTCACAAAATCCCTAGGCATAGGAAGTTTGTTAGAATCAAATGTGCTAGTCATATTCTTCATGATGCTCTCTATGTTTCAATTCTTATCTTTTATGTGAACATCATTGAAATCATCATGCCTAGCTAAAAGGCATTAAAGAAAAGCGCTTGTTGGGAGACAACCCAATATTTACCATTACTGTTTTTGTGTGTTCACATGATTAACCTACTGTAGTAATCATGTTTTATAGCTTTTGTTTCAATAAAGTGCCAAGTAAGACCTTTGGGAAGACCTGGGTGAAAGTTAATGTGATCTTGCTGTAAAAAACAGAAACTTTGCGCTCACGAGATAAGCTACCATTTTTACAGAAGAGTGCTTTTGAGTTGATTCTTTTTGCAGAAGCTTAATAGACAAAGTCCTCATATCCACCAATTTATTTCATAATTTTTGGAGTAGCAGAAGTATGGTTGCTGTTCAGATCATTACAGACGGTTCTGTTTCTGACAGATTATGTTTTCATTGCATAGTTTGCTTGTTTTCTAGTTTCTATGGATTATATTCCTCAATATAAATTGTAGAAATGATATGATACAGTAGGCATTGTGTAAGAACAATTATGAACGTTGTCTTTGACAGTACCAAAGTGAATGGTTTACTCTTTATCATACTAACCTATCTCACGAAGTTTCGTTAAGCTTTGGGTGATTGAAGTTTTCAAGCTTTGGGTGAGATATCGATATGAGGAGAATAAGGAGTGGAAAGACCCTAAGCTTGGGGATGCCCAAGGCACCCCCAAGGTAATATTCAAGGAAGACTCAAGCGCCTAAACTTGGGGATGCCCCGGAAGGCATCCCCTCTTTCGTCTTCAAAACTATCGGTATACCTTACTCGGAGCTATATTTTTATTCGTCAGATGATATGTGTTTTGCTTGGAGCATGTTTTCAATTTTACTTGCTGTTTGAATAAAATCATTGGATCTGAAATATTGAATGAAAAAGAATCCTCCCATGGCTAGTTAATTATTTGACTACTCAGTGTTCTTCACTTATATCTTTTGGAGTAGTTTGTCATTTACTCATGTGCTTCACGTATATCCTATGAGTAAATGAATGGATGAATTGAATGTCATAAATCTGAATTTATATATGTTTCATATGCTTATAACATGGGGAGTAATGACTTCACACATAATAAGTATAGGTAGTAAACTTATTGAAAGATAGCAAACGTAGAATTGGTCACTTGAACAATTCATGAAAGAATATTGAAGGAAGAGAGATTTCACATATAAATATACTATCCTGGACATCTTTTGCAATTGTGAGCACTCATTAAAATATGACATGCTAAAAGATTGATGTTGGACAAGGAAGACAACGTAATGGGTTATGTTTTCTTATATCTGAAATAAAATATATTGTCATGGATTATCCAACATGCTGAGCTTGCCTTCCCCCCTCATCCTAGCCAAATTCTTTGCACCAAGTAGAGATACTACTTGTGCTTCCGAATATCCCTAAAACGATTTTTGCCATGAGAGTCCATCATACCTACCTATGGATTGAGTAAGATCCTTCAAGTAAGTTGTCATCGGTACTTGCAATAAAAATTGCTCTCTAAATATGTATGATCTATTAGTGTGGAGAAAATAAGCTTTATATGATCTTGTGATATGGAAGCAATAAAAGCGACGTACTGCATAATAAAGGTCCCTATCACAAGTGGCAATATAAAGTGACGTTCTTTTGCATTAAGATTTTGTGCATCCAACCTTAAAATCGCATGACAACCTCTGCTTCCCTCCGTGAAGGGCCTATCTTTTACTTTCATCTTCTACTCATGCAAGAGTAATGGTGGTCTTCACCTTTTCTTTTTCCATTTTATCCTTTGGCAAGCACATTGTGTTGGAAAGATCCTGATATATATATCCAATTGGATGTAAGTTATCATGAACTATTATTGTTGACATTACCCTTGAGGTAAAAGGTTGGGAGGCGAATCTATAAGCCCCTATCTTTCTCTGTGTCCGATTAAAACTTTGAACCCATAAATATCACGTGAGTGTTAGCAATTGCGAAAGATTAAATGATAGTTGAGTATGTGGAGTTTGCTAAATCAAAGCTCTGACATAGACCCTTCCTGAAAATAAGATGAATTGCAATTGTTTGATGACTAAGAGCATTGTTTGTTAGTTTTCAAGAAAGTTTATGATCTATACTTTAACATGTGAATAGCGTGTTACTTGATCATGAAAAGTTTTATGAGATGAGCTACTGTTATGACATATAATGATGCTAGAAAAGGTGATTGAAATTATCATTGATCAAACTTGTGAACCTGCTAGTATTCATACTTCATAAATTATTTCTTTTATCATTTACCTACTCGAGGACGAGCAGGAATTAAGCTTAGGGATGCTGATACGTCTCCAACGTATCTATAATTTGTGAAGTACTCATGCTATTGAGAAAGTCTGCGCTGTCGAAGAAGAGACTAATATTTTGCAGGAGTTTATGGAAGAAGGAATTGATGAAACTGTGAGCTCATTGGATGAAAAAGATGATGAGGAGAGCGAAGAACAAAAGGAGGAAGAGCAGACTGATCACCCGCGCCCACCTTCTAATGAGGGTAACTCTTCAACTCATACATTGTTTAATTTCCCTTTGTTCTTACCGAAGGATGAATGTTGTGATAATTGCTATGATCCCGTTGATTCGTTTGAAATACCCCTTTTTGATGATGCTTGCTATTCTTGTGGCCAAGATGCCAATATGAATGATGCTTATGGTGATGAACTTGCTATAGTTCCTTATATTAAGAATGAAATTGTTGCAATTGCACCCACCACTAGTGCAGAACTGGGATTTAGCGCCGGTTCGTAAGGGCCTTTGGTGCCGGTTCTGCAACCGGCACTAAAAAGTGGAGACTAAAGCCCCCCCCCTTTACTACCAGTTCGGCACGAACCGGCGCTAAAGTGCCACCTCGTGGCACGAGCCAGGCCCGGGTGCTGGTAGACCATTAGTACCGGTTGGTAGCACCAACCGGTACTAAATGTTTGGGGGGGTTTGGTTTTAATTTTTATTTTTCCATTAATTTTGTGTTTTCCATTTAATTCTTTTTTGTTTGCTGGTATTTTACGATACTACATATTGTACACGTTATGCATATATATAAACAGATTTTCTCGTAGAACCGATCATATATATATATATATAATCGAATGTCTCACAACCACCATTAATTATTCACACATACACATGTATATATATATACAATTTCTCCTACATGTTGCCTTGATGCCTTCGTAGCACGATGGCAAGTGGTTCATGGGGGCGGTAGCGGGTAATAGTATTCTCCTTTGGGATCTATGACCTGGTCGAGCAAAAATCCCGCTATTTCCTCTTGAAGTTCTCGTATGCGCTCTGTTGGTAGTAGCTGGTCCCGCACCTCTTTGAACTGTTAAGAAGGAGATCAATATGCATGTGGATTAGTTGTGTGACTAGATATCGACAATCATGTAAGATTTGTGAATAGTGTTCTGGCAAACGTACCCAGTCTTGTCTATCAGATCTGCTCCTTTCGGACGCCATCGTGCGAATGTTCTCGCAAACGTAGTATGCACACACTTCAGTCCCCAGCGCCTGCTTCAGGTCCTTTACGAGAATAGAATTTAATCAGAATATAATTAATCAAGCATGTTAATTAATTAATGGTATTGAAACAAGAATTAAAGAGATGGTAGCTAGCTAGTACTACTTAATTACTTACCTTGGGTCGATACCAACATAGCTTTTGTCGCCATTTTCCTGGAGTCACCTTGATGTACTTGCCCAAGCCCTGCCCACCGGCAAAGAAAATTAACAAAGGGGTTATTAAAAATAGTTCATATCAGGAAATGACGAACTAAATAGGCCGAGATATTGTTAATAATGATTGAAAAATAACCTGTCGACTATCCCCTTCACGATGTTGTAGTCACTATCCTTTTTAAGTAGTGAGTCCAGTACTTCAACTTTTCCTTCATCAACTTTAATGTCTAACAAGATCCAATGGAACCTGCATGCGCATACGTTTGCATGTATAAATTAAGCGGGCATGTGCATAACACTAATCAACTATAACCCTATACACTTATTAACATCTAGCTAGTAAGCAAAAATAGAATTTGTAGTACAAGACAGTGTGACTCACTCGAAGTTGTAAGGAAGTAGTATATCTTCATTGCTATTGAGGCGCTTCAAGAACTCTAGCATGTTTTTCTCTACATCTTGTCCACACCATTCCAATTTTCATGTGTATTCATTAACGGTATGTGTGGCGCCCCCGGTTTGACCGTACACTAATCACACACGCAAATGTGTACGATCAAGATCAGGGACTCACGGAAAGATATCACAACACAACTCTAAAACATAAATAAGTCATACAAGCATCATAATACAAGCCAGGGGCCTCGAGGGCTCGAATACAAGTGCTCGATCACAGACGAGTCAGCGAAAGCAACAATATCTGAGTACAGACATAAGTTAAACAAGTTTGCCTTAAGAAGGCTAGCACAAACTGGGATACAGATCGAATGAGGCGCAGGCCTCCTGCCTGGGATCCTCCTAACTACTCCTGGTCGTCGTCAGCGGGCTGCACGTAGTAGTAGGCACCTCCAGTGTCGTAGGTGTCGTCGTCGACGGTGGCGTCTGGCTCCTGGACTCCAGCATCTGGTTGTGACAACCAGATAGAAAGGAAAGGGGGGAAAAGAGGGAGAAAAGCAACCGTGAGTACTCATCCAAAGTACTCGCAAGCAAGGAGCTACACTACATATGCATGGGTATATGTGTAAAGGGGCATATCAGTGGACTGAACTGCAAAATGCCAGAATAAGAGGGGGGATAGCTAATCCTGTCGAAGACTATGCTTCTGGCCATCTCCATCTTGCAGCATGTAGAAGAGAGTAGATTGAAGTCCTCCAAGTAGCATCGCATAGCATAATCCTACCCGGCGATCCCCTCCTCGTCGCCCTGTTAGAGAGCGATCACCGGGTTATATCTGGCACTTGGAAGGGTGTGTTTTATTAAGTATCCAGTTCTAGTTGTCATAAGGTCAAGGTACAACTCCGGGTCGTCCTTTTACCGAGGGACACGGCTATTCGAATAGATAAACTTCCCTGCAGGGGTGCACCACATAACCCAACACGCTCGATCCCATTTGGCCGGACACACTTTTCTGGGTCATGCCCGGCCTCGGAAGATCAACACGTCGCAGCCCCACCTAAGCACAACAGAGAGGTCAGCACGCCGGTCTAAATCCTATGTGCGCAGGGGTCTGGGCCCATCGCCCATTGCACACCTGCACGTTGCGTACGCGGCCGGAAGCAGACCTAGCCTAGTGGTGTTCCAGTCCAATCCGGCGCGCGCCACTCAGTCGCTGACGTCACGAAGGCTTCGGCTGATACCACGACGTCGGGATACCCATAACTACTCCCGCGTAGATGGTTAGTGCGTATAGACCAAATGGCCAGACTCAGATCAACTACCAAGAACTCGTTAAGCGTGTTATGTCGAAGTAACCGCGGACGCCGTCCAGGGCCAGGCCCACCTCTCACCTAGGCGGTCTCAACCTGCCCTGTCGCTCCGCCACAAAGATCCACTTGCGGGTACTCCTACGAGCCGACCCGACTTTAGTCACCACAGGTGTCATGTATAGAGTATATAAGTATATACCCGTGATCACCGCCCAGGTGATCACGGCCCGATAGTATAGCACAGCAGACGGACAAGAATGTAGGGCCACTGATGGAAAACTAGCACCCTATACTAAGCATGTAGGATTGCAGGTAAAGGTAACAACAGTAGAAGCAAGGACAGCCTATGCATCAGGATAGGATTAACGGAAAGCAGTAACAGGCTATACTAATCTAATGCAGGCAGTATAGATAAGAATAGGCGATATCTGGTGATCAAGGGGGGGCTTGCCTGGTTGCTCTGGCAAGTAGGAGGGGTCGTCAACTCCGTAGTCGAACTGGGCAGCAGCAGCGTCGGTCTCGTAGTATACCGGAGAGAAGAGGGGGGGAAGAAACAGTAAATACAATGCAAACATAAGCATGACGATGCGTGACATGACAATGAGAGGTGCTAGGTGTATCCTAACGCGGCAGTAGGTGGTACCGGCGAAGGGGGGGGACATCCGGGAAAGTATTCCCGATATTTCGCGTTTTCGGACGAACGGACCGGAGGGGAAAAGTTCCATGTTCGCTATGCTAGGAACGTGTGGCTGACAAACGGACTACGTATTCGGATTCGTCTCGTCGTTCGGAGTAACTTTCATGTACAAAGTTTTTCCATCCGAGCTACGGTTTATTTTATATGATTTTTTAAAGATTTAATCATTTCCTGGAATTATTTAATTATTTAATATATACATTATCCGAAACAGTGTTGCGATGACATCAGCATGACATCATGCTGACGTTAGCAGTCATCTGACACGTGGGTCCCACATGTCATAGACTGATTAGGGTAATTAGGGTTAACTAATTAATTAACTATTAATTAAACTAATTAATTAATTTAGATTAATCTAAACAGGGTTAATTAACTTAATTAATTTAGTTAATAAATTAATTAATTAACTAAATTTATTTTTATTATTTTTATTATTTATTCATTTTTTTATTATTTTTATTTTTATTCATTTTTTTGTTCTGTGGGCTGGGCCCCACATGTCATTGGCCCCGCAGGGCATAACGGGCGCACGGGCGTTGGGGCGTTGCGGGCAGAGCCCCATCAGTGTGCGGGCGTGCGGGCGCTGGCCTGGGCGTGGCCAACGGGGCGGCCGGGCGACGGCGGCAAGGCGCCGGCCAGGTGAGGCGTCAGACGTGAGGCGTGCGGCGGCGTGCGCAAGCTGCAGCGGTGGAGGTGGTGGCGGGGTCGCGCGGTGCGTTGGGGCCGGCCATGGCGCGGCAAGCAGGTGGTCCGGTAGTGGCGGCGAGGGACAAAGCAGGGGGCCAGACAGTGGCAGAGTGGCGAGCGGGTGAGCGGACGCGCGAGCAACGGCGGGGGAGGGGGCGGTGCGGCAGGCGGTGGAGGCAGGACGACGGGCAGCGCGAAGGGGAATGGGCGCAGGGCGACGAGCGGTGCGGTGCACACGAGCACGGCGCGGGCGCGCGCGTAGGACGAGTGGCCGGAGCGGGCGAGTGCCGCGGTGGGGATAAAGGATAGGTGAGCGGGCGCGCGAGCTCGCGCGCAGCCACGGGCGCGAGGCAACGGCCCGGGCCGCGCGGCGGGGCGCCGCGAGCGCGAGCGCGGGGCAGAGGAGAAGTGGGAGGGAGGTGCGGGAGGTGCTCACGGCGGCCGTAGGGAGTGGGCAGTGGGGCTCGGGGTGGTGGTCGAGGACGACGGCGACGAGGAGAAGCAGGCCGTCGGGGAGGAGGAGGCAGGCCGGCGAGGACGCGCTCCGGCAGGCGACGTCCAACGGCGAGGCGGCATGGTCTCCTAGCGGCGACGGGCGACGGCGTCGAGCCCGATCCGATCTGGATCGGGGGAGGGAGGGGGAGAGTGGGGGGTGTCGGTGGAGTGGGTGGGGTGAGGGGATAAGGAGGGGTGGGTGGCCGGCTGGGCCTGGTGGTTTGGCCCAGTTGGGCCACGGCCCAGGGGGGTTTTCTGCTTTCTTCTGTTTTTTGTTTGCTTTCTCTTTTGTATTTTCTTTCTTTTATTTATTTTCTTTTCTGTTTTAAATCATTTTAAATTGTCTAGGCATTTTATAAAAATGTGTTTATTACACCATATTCACTTATGCAAAATATGGCATCTCCCGAACATTTTTGTTTTAAATTTTGAAAAACTTTTATTGTCGACATTAATTTAAATTTGAATTTTGAAACGGTTTGACCTAACGGTAGATTAGCAACAGTAACTGTGGTGACGTGGCACCATTAGCGTGGGATTACTGTGGCTTGATTATCCGGGCGTTAGTATTTGGGTCAATGAACCCAATGCCATAGCGTCCAGCTTTTTTCATTTCATACATCTTCATTCTGCATAATACCACAGAAAAGAATATATAGTGAGGATATATAATTACAAGTAATTAATGATCAATCAATGAGCACTAGAGCTAGCTTGAGACTTAAATTACAGAAAGAAATCACTTACAGACAATAGCAACTGACGATAGATTTGTTCTGCTCCTTTTAGACTTGCCTTCTTCGAAACCAGGCCTGTCTTCGGGTCCAACGCCCCCCCCCCATGCGCATAGAACCAAGTTCTACACCTGGGGGGCCAGCTCCTAGTAACCGGAGTGACCCATGCATCCTCCATCTCTTGCTCAGACTTATCCCACTTAGGCATTGCCACCGCGTAGCCACCTGGACCCAGCCTATGGAACTGCGTCTTTTTTGCGGCATTGGCCTTGTTTTTTCTCGACCGTTCCTTAGATAATTCTGATTCCTTGAATTTCACGAAAGCGGGCCAGTGTTCTCTTTGCTTCTCCAGTGTTCCCTTGAATTCTGGAGTCTTCCTTTCTGCAGCGAGGTAGTTGGCCCATACAGTTTTCTTGTGGGTGTTGAATGCAATTGCCATCTTCTTAAGAGCAGCGTCCTTGACGTTCTGCACATCTGCATCAGTGAAATAATCTGGTAGGGTGAAATGTTCCATCAGAGATTCCCAAAGCTTTTGTTTTGCTCTGTCGTCGACCCAAGTAACATCTGGACGTTTAGTTTTTGGCTCTTTCCATTCTTGAATGGAGATCGGGAGTTGGTCCTTCACAAGAACTCCGCACTGACGAATGAACTTGTTTGCAATGTTCTTAGGTGTGAGGGGTTCGCCACTAGCTTTGATGGAATCGATATTGTACTTTACACCCTCCTTCAACTTTTTGCCTGGGCCGTGCTTTGTCCTGTTGTCTGTAGAAGCAGATTTGCTCGATCCGGAGGGCTGAAAGAAGAAAGATCGATTCGTTAATATATCTTCAAATAAAAAAAACATGTGATGATCACTAGATGCCTACTTATATAAATATACCTCGCCGGTAGTCTTTGTTATTTCAAGATCAACATTGTATTTGTCATCATAATCATTGTCTGCGTCATCATAATCATAATCATAATCTTCTGACATGTCTGTCTTGTCATCCACTCCCGCGATGTTTCTCTTCCCAGAAAGAACTATATGGCGCTTTGGCTCATCGTATGATGCATTCGCTTCCTTATCTTTTATTTTTCTCGGCTTGGTAGACATATCCTTCACATAGAAAACCTGTGCCACATCATTAGCTAGGACGAATGGTTCATCTGCACACGCAAGATTGTTGAGATCCACTGTTGTCATTCCATACTGCGGGTCTTCCGTTACCCCGCCTCGTGTCATATTGACCCATTTGCACCGAAACAAAGGGACCTTCAAACCACGTCCATAGTAAAGTTCCCATATCTCCTCTATGTAACCATAATATGTTTCCTTTCTCGTCTTGGTTGTTGCATCAAAGCGGACATCACTGTTTTGGTTGGTGCTCTTCTTATCTTGGGCGATCGTGTAAAATGTATTACCATTTATCTCGTACCCTTTGAAAGTCATTATATTCGAAGATAGTAACTGGGACAGCGAGTACAGGTCATCTTCAATAGAGGCGTCATGCATGGTACATGTCTGCAACCAGCCGGCGAAACTCCTGGTTTGTTCACGTGTAATCCAGTCATCAGACCGCTCCGGGTGTCTGCAACCAGCCGGTCCAAACATTATAGTGGGGCATGAAACCGGACTTAAACAGGTGGACGTGAATTGTTCTTGACGTAGAGTAATTGTGATCATTCTTACAGACTAAACATGGACAAGGCATAAAACCATCCGCCCGCTTGTTTGCCTCAGCCGCAAGCAGAAAAGTTTGCACGCCATTAATGAACTCGGGAGAGCATCAGTCATCGTACATCCATTGTCGGCTCATCTTCATTACACAACACCAAAAAGACCAAAATAATACAAGTTCATGCATAAAGTTCATACAAGACATAAATGCAACAAACAAATAACTCTCTAACTAAAGCATTTAAATGCAACAACAAATGCGATCAAGATCGCAACTAAGGTCACAATTTATCCAACAGCATAATGATACCAAGCCTCACTATCAATGGCATATTTTCTAATCTTTCTAATCTTCAAGAGCATTTTCTCCATCTTGATCTTGTGATCATCGACGACATCGGCAACATGCAACTCCAATTCCATCTTCCCCCCCTCAATTCTTTTCAATTTTTCTTTCAAAAACTCGTTTTCTCTTTCAACTAAATTTAACCTCTCGACAATAGGGTCGGTTGGAATTTCCGGTTCACAAACCTCCTAGACAAAAATATCTATGTCAACTTGATGGGCATAATTTGTCATAAACACGAAATGCAACAACTAGTTTTAAAAGAGAATATACCACATCCGAATCATAACAAGGACGAGGGCCGACGGGGACAGATATCAAAACCATGGCACTATGTATAACAAACAACGTACGGGTAAGATAATTATACGAGTAACTATATATCCAAATCACACAAACATCAATTTGGTAATGTAAAACATTCATGAACAAGAGGCTCACCGCAAGGTGGTGCCGGCGACGGAACGGTGCGGGCGATCGACTGTGGTTACGACGGAGATTTAGAAGGCACTAAGTAAACCACACCTACATATGCAAACTAAGTGTTATTTTTTTTTACCTCAAATTGCATATAAATCAAATACTAGCACATATATTTCCTCCCAAATTACTGAACTCATAAATTAATCACTATATAAAGCATTGCAAGAGCTAATCTAGCAATGAGAGATGAAAGGACAAAGTTGCTAACCTTTGTGATCATTTGAATGGATGGGGGCCTTCAAATCTTGGCAAATTTTGGGAAAAATGTGTGATGAGCTCGAGAGGAAGAGGGGAAGAACAGAGAGGAGAGGGGAAAGCGGAAGAACAGAGCGAGCTCGGGTGGACGAAGGGTTTATGTAGGACGACCTTTAGCACCGGTTCGTTCCACGAACCGGTACTAAAGGTGTTGGAGGGGCCCCGCACTGAAAGCATCCTGCCACCACTCACTTAAGTACCGGTCCGTGGCACGAACCGATGCTAAAGGTCGGCCACGAACTGGTACTAATGAAAGCGGTCGGCTAGCCGTTGGAACCGGCACTAATGCACACATTAGTGCCGGCTCAAAAGCAAACCGGCACTAATGTGCTTGACATTTGACCCTTTTTCTACTAGTGCACACATGATACTCCAATTATCTTTTTGAATTCTCCAAACTACACTATATCGGAGAAGTTTGCTCTTATTAAGGATTATGTTGATGGGTTGAATTTTGCTACTACACATGATGATTTTAATGAATGTAATATGCATGTGCTTGCTGCTCCTACTTGCAATTATTATGAGGGAGGAACTACATCTTCGCCTCTGTATGTTTCCAACACGATAAAATTGCAAGAAACTGGTTATGCTTTGTATTGGCCTTTACTTGATGTGCATGAATTGTTCTTGTATGACATGCCGATGCATAGGAAGAGAGTTAGACTTCGTTTGCTTTTCGCTCACTACTAAATGCCAAATCATTGTTAATTCAAATTGGCTTTGATATACTTTGGGATCCGGGTGGATCCATTACTTGAGCACTTTATGCCTAGCTTAACGGCTTTAAAGAAAGCGCTGCCAGGGAGACAACCCGGAAGTTTTAGAGAGTCATATATTTCTGTTGGGTGCTTTTATAAAATTTAAAAACAAAAAAATATAGAGGGGAACCTAAAAACTTTTCACAAAAGAGAAGCGATTGGAAGTTATGCATTGGAGAAGTGAGGGTCGACCTTGAACACTTGTGTTCATGCTCATGGAAACAATGTAGAATTTTTCATGAAGATTCTCACAAAAATAATTATTCCCTTGTACAATTCCATTGTATTATAAAAATAATGTGCCAAGGTTTGCCTTTAGGATGTTTAGATTGCTTGTTGGTTTGTGCGGTGCAAAACAGAAACTTTGGCTGTAGTGCTCGATTTTACATTTTTTTACTGGAATGTCAAACGGTTCTGAAACTTTTTGCACTATCTTTCTATACAAAATGTTTATCTTTCATAATAGTTTCAGAATTTTTTGAGTTACAGAAGTATGGTGGATGTTCAAATGTTTACAGACTGTCCTGTTTTCATAGATTGCTGTTATAGCTTCATTATTTGCGTACGTTTGAATTCTTGTTGAAGCCTCCTTGACTTGGGGCCATAGAATTGTGATAGAGTACAGTGGGTTATGTTTTTATATAATTATACAATAATGTTACAGCAGTACATGATGGGATTTCATTGCCATGTCCACTAACCCCGCCACTAAAAGTTCGATTAAGTTTTGTGTGGATGAAGTGTTCGAAGATCGAGGAGGTCTCGATGTGAGGAGAAGGAGGAGAGGTAAGAGCACAAGCTTGGGGATGCCCAAGGCACCCCAAGTAAATACTCAAGGAGACTCAAGCGTCTAAGCTTGGGGATGCCCCGGAAGGCATCCCATCTTTCTTCAACAAGTATCGGTATGTTTTTGGATTCGTTTCGTTCATGTGATATGTGCAAATCTTGGAGCATCTTTTGTTTATTTTTCATTTTTCTTTTATTAACCATGCTGGTATGAGATAGTCCATTGTTGATTTATAGAATTCTCATTGCACATCACTTATATATTTTGAGTATGGCTTTATAGAATGCTTCATGTGCTTCACTTATATCATTTGAAGTTTGGATTGCCTCCTTCTCTTCACATAGAAAACTACTGTTTGAAGAATGCTCTTTTGCTTCACTTATATTTATTAGAGCGTGATATTTTGTAGAAATAATTATACTCTCATGCTTGACTTATATCTATTTAGAGAGTCAACAGGAATTGGTCAATTGCATGGTTAGTCATAAAATCCTACATAAAACTTATGGATCACTGAATATGATATGTTTGATTCCTCGCAATAGTTTTGCGATATAGAGATGGATATGTGGGAGGTACTAGTAAATGGTTGTGTTTAGTAATAATAATGGTGTTAAGGTTTGTGATTACCGAAGCATGCACGTATAGTCTCTCGTTATGCTATGATGTTTGAGCATGATTTATTATTGATTGTCTTCCTTATGAGTGGTGGTTGGGGACGAGCGATGGTCTTATCCTACCAATCTATCCCCCTAGGGGCATGCGTAGTAGTACTTTGCTTCGAGGGCTAATAAACTTTTGCAATAAGTATATGAGTTCTTTATGACTAATATGAGTCCATGGATTATACACACTCTTACCTTTTCGCAATTTGCTAGCCTCTACGGTACCGTGCATTGCCCTTTCTCACCTCGAGAGTCGGTGCAAACTTCGCAGGTGCATCCAAACCCGTGATATGATACGCTCTATCACACATAAGCCTTATTATATCTTCCTCAAAAAAGCCACCATACCTACCTATTATGGCTTTTCCATGGCCATTCCAAGATATATTGCCATGCAACTTCCACCGCTTCCGTTTGATGACTTGAGCATTCATTGTCCTATTGCTTTGCATGATCATATAGCTGACATAGTAGTTGTGGCTCAGCCACCGTTCATCATTTTCCATACATGTAACACTAGATCATTGCACATCCTTGTACATGCTAGAGGCATTCGTATAGAGTAATACTTTGTCATAGGTATTGAGTTGTAATTTTTATTTCTTTTGAGTTATAAGTAAATAGAAGTGTGATGATCATCATTATTCATTTTTTAGAGCAGTGCCCCAGTGAGGAAAGGATGATGGATACTATGATTCCCCCACAAGTCGGGATGAGACTCCGGACAATGAAAGAAGAAAAAAAAGAAAAAGAAAAGAAAAGAAAAAGGGAAAAGAAAGAAAAAAAGAAAAAAAAACAAAGAGAGAAGGGGCATTGTTAGTATCCTTTATCACACTTGTGCTTCAAAGTAGCACCATGTTTTTCATATGGATAGTCTCCTATGTTGTCACTTTTATAAACTAGTTGGAATTTTTCATTATAGGATTAGATGCACACCCACTTAGTTTTCATATTGAGCTTTCATACACTTATAGCTCTTAGTGCATTCGTTGCATGGCAATCCCTACTCCTCGCATTGATATCAATTGATGGGCATCTCCATAGCCCATTGGTTATCCGCGTTGATGTGAGACTTTCTTTCTTTTTGTCTTCTTTATATTTACCCCTATCATCATACTCTATTGCACCTGTAGTGCTATATCCATGGCTTGCGCTCATGTATTGCGTGAGGGTTGAAAAAGCTGAAGCGCGCTAAAAAGTATGAACCAATTGCTCGGCTTGCATCGGGGTTGTGCATGATAAATACTTTGTGTTAAGAAGAAAGAGCATGACAAGACTATATGATTTTGCAGGGATAGCTTTCTTTAGCGTTGATACTTTGAAAGACATGCTATCCCTACAAAATCATATAGTCTTGTAATGCTATGTCATCTTAACACAAAGTATTTATCATGCACAACCCCGATGACAAGCCAAGCAATTGGTTCATACTTTTTAACATGCTTCAGCTTTTTCAACCCTCACGCAATACATGAGCGCAAGCCATGGATATAGCACTACGAGTGGAATAGAGTATGATGATAGGGGTAAATATAGAGAAGACAAAAAGTAAGAAAGTCTCACGTCGATGCGGCTAACCAACGGGCTATGGAGATGCCCATTAATTGATATCAATGCGAGGAGTAGGGATTGCCATGTAATGAATGCACTAAGACCTATAAGTGTACGAAAGCTCAATATGCAAACTAAGTAGGTGTGCTTCTAATCCTATAATAAAAATTTCAACTAGTATATGAAAGTGAGAAAATAGGAGACTCTCCATATGAAAAACATGGTGCTACTTTGAAGCACAAGTGTGGTAAAGGATACTAATAATGCCCCTTCTCTCTTTGTTTATTTCTTTTTTTTTCTTTCTTTCTTTTCCTTTCTTTTTTTTCTTTTTTTTCTCTCACTGTCCGGAGTCTCATCCCGACTTGTGGGGGAATCATAGTCCCCATCATCCTTTCCTCACTGGGCACTGCTCTAAAAATGAATAATGATGATCATCACACTTCTATTTACTTATAACTCAAAAGAAATAGAAATTACAACTCGATACCTATGACAAAGTATGACTCTATATGAATGCCTCTGGCATTTACCAGGATGTGCAATGATCTAGCGTAACATGTATGAAAAATGATGAACGGTGGCTGAGCCACAACTAGTATGTCAGTTATATGATCATGCAAAGCAATATGACAATGAATGCTCAACTCATCAAACGGAAGCGGTGGAAGTTGCATGGAAATATATCTCGAAATGGCCATGGAAAAGCCATAATAGGTAGGTAAGGTGGCCGTTTTGAGGAAGATATAATAAGGATTATGTGTGATAGAGCGTATCATATCACGGGGTTGGGATGCACCTGCGAAGTTTGCACCACGTCTCGATGTGAGAAAGGGCAATGCACGGTACCGTAGAGGCTAGCAAATTGCAAAAAGGTAAGAGTGCGTACAATCCATGGACTCACATTAGTCATAAAGAACTCATATACTTATTGCAAAAGTTTATTAGCCCTCAAAGCAAAGTACTACTACGCATGCCCCTGAAGGAAATATGCCCTAGAGGCAATAATAAAGTTATTATTTATTTCCTTATATCATGATAAATGTTTATTATTCATGCTAGAATTGTATTAACTGGAAACTTGATACATGTGTGAATACATAGACAAACAGAGTGTCACTAGTATGCCTCTACTTGACTAGCTCGTTGATCAAAGATGGTTATGTTTCCTAGCCATAGACATGATTTGTCATTTATTAACGGGATCACATCATTAGGAGAATGATGTGATTGACTTGACCCATTCCGTTAGCTTAGCACTCGATCGTTTAGTATGTTGCTATTGCTTTCTTCATGACTTATACATGTTCCTATGACTATGAGATTATGCAACTCCCGTTTACCGGAGGAACACTTTGTGTGCTACCAAACGTCACAACGTAACTGGGTGATTATAAAGGTGCTATACAGGTGTCTCCGAAGGTACTTGTTGGGTTGGCGTATTTCAAGATTAGGATTTGTCACTCCGATTGTCGGAGAGGTATCTCTGGGCCCACTCGGTAATGCACATCACTATAAGCCTTGCAAGCATTGCAACTAATGAGCTAGTTGCGGGATGATGTATTACGGAACGAGTAAAGAGACTTGCCGGTAACGAGATTGAACTAGGTATTGAGATACCGATGATCGAATCTCGGGCAAGTAACATACCGATGACAAAGGGAACAACGTATGTTGTTATGCGGTTTGACCGATAAAGATCTTCGTAGAATATGTGGGAGCCAATATGAGCATCCAGGTTCCGCTATTGGTTATTGACCAGAGACGTGTCTCGGTCATGTCTACATAGTTCTCCAACCCGTAGGGTCCACACGCTTAAAGTTAGATGACGGTTAGATTATGAGTTTATGTGTTTTGATGTATCTAAGGAGTTCGGAGTCCCGGATGAGATCAGGGACTTGACGAGGAGTCTCGAAATGGTTGAGACGTAAAGATCGATATATTGGGCGACTATATTCGGACATCGGAAAGGTTCCGAGTGATTCGGGTATTTTTCGGAGTACCGGAGAGTTACGGGAATTCGTATTGGGCCTTAATGGGCCATACGGGAAAGGAGAGAAAGGCCCCAAAGGGTGGCCGCACCCCTCCCCATGGACTAGTCCGAATTGGACTAGGGAGGGGGGGCGCCCCCTTCCTTCTTTCTCCTTCTCCCTTCCCTTTTCCTACTCCAACAAGGAAAGGAGGAGTCCTACTCCCGGTGGGAGTAGGACTCCCCCCTTGGCGCGCCCTCCTCCTAGGCCGGCCGCCTCCCCCCTTGCTCCTTTATATACGGGGGCATGGGGCACCCCATAGACACAACAATTGATCTCTTGATCTCTTAGCCGTGTGCGGTGCCCCCCTCCACCATAATCCACCTCGATAATATCGTAGTGGTGCTTAGGCGAAGCCCTGCGTCGGTAGAACATCATCATCGTCACCACGCCGTCGTGCTGACGAAACTCTCCCTCAACACTCGGCTGGATCGGAGTTCGAGGGACGTCATCGAGCTGAACGTGTGCTGAACTCGGAGGTGCCGTGCGTTCGGTACTTGATCGGTCGGATCGTGAAGACGTACGACTACATCAACCGCGTTGTGTTAACGCTTCCGCTTTCGGTCTACGATGGTATGTGGACAACACTCTCCCCTCTCGTTGCTATGCATCACCATGATCTTGCGTGTGCGTAGGAAATTTTGAAATTGCTACGTTCCCCAACAGTGGCATCCGAGCCTAGTTTTATGCGTTGATGTTATATGCACGAGTAGAACACAAGTGAGTTGTGGGCGATATAAGTCATACTGCTTACCAGCATGTCATACTTTGGTTCGGTGGTATTGTGAGATGAAGCGGCCCGGACCGACATTACGCGTACGCTTACGCGAGACTGGTTTCACCGTTGCGAGCACTCGTTGCTTAAAGGTGACTGGCAGGTGTCTGTCTCTCTCACTTTAGTTGAACCGAGTGTGGCTACGCCCGGTCCTTGCGAAGGTTAAAACAGCACCAACTTAACAAACTATCGTTGTGGTTTTGATGTGTAGGTAAGAACGGTTCTTGCTAAGCCCGTAGCAGCCACGTAAAACTTGCAACAACAAAGTAAAGGACGTCTAACTTGTTTTTGCAGGGCATGTTGTGATGTGATATGGTCAAGACATGATGCTGAATTTTATTGTATGAGATGATCATGTTTTGTAACCGAGTTATCGGCAACTGGCAGGAGCCATATGGTTGTCGCTTTATTGTATGCAATGCAATCGCCATGTAATTGTTTTACTTTATCGCTAAGCAGTAGCGATAATCGTAGAAGCAATAGTTGGCAAGACGACAATGATGCTACGATGGAGATCAAGGTGTCGCGCCGGTGACGATGGTGATCATGACGGTGCTTCGGAGATGGAGATCACAAGCACAAGATGATGATGGCCATATCATATCACTTATATTGATTGCATGTGATGTTTATCTTTTATGCATCTTATCTTGCTTTGATTGACGGTAGCATTATAAGATGATCTCTCACTAAATTTCAAGATAAAAGTGTTCTCCCTGATTATGCACCGTTGCCAAAGTTCGTCGTGCCCAGACACCACGTGATGATCGGGTGTGATAAGCTCTACGTCCATCTACAACGGGTGCAAGCCAGTTTTGCACACGCAGAATACTCAGGTTAAACTTGACGAGCCTAGCATATGCAGTTATGGCCTCGGAACACTGAGACCGAAAGGTCGAGCGTGAATCATATAGTAGATATGATCAACATAGTGATGTTCACCATTGAAAAATACTCCATTTCACGTGATGATCGGTTATGGTTTAGTTGATTTGGATCACGTGATCACTTAGATGATTAGAGGGATGTCTATCTAAGTGGGAGTTCTTAAGTAATATGATTAATTGAACTTAAATTTATCATGAACTTAGTCCTGGTAGTATTAGCATATCTATGTTGTAGATCAATAGCTCGTGTTTAGCTCCCCTGTTTTATTTTTGATATGTTCCTAGAGAAAATTATGTTGAAACATGTTAGTAGCAAAGATGCGGATTGGATCCGTGATCTGAGGATTTTCCTCATTGCTGCACAGAAGAATTATGTCCTTGATGCACCGCTAGGTGACAGACCTATTGCAGGAGCAGATGCAGACGTTATGAACGTTTGGCTAGCTCAATATGATGACTACTTGATAGTTTAGTGCACCATGCTTAACGGCTTAGAATCGGGACTTCAAAGACGTTTTGAACGTCATGGACCATATGAGATGTTCCAGGAGTTGAATTTAATATTTCAAGCAAATACCCGAGTTGAGAGATATGAAGTCTCCAAGAAGTTCTATAGCTAAAAGATAGAGGAGAATAGCTCAAGCAGTGAGCATGTGCTCAGATTGTCTGGGTACTACAATCGCTTGAATCAAGTGGGAGTTAATCTTCCAGATAAAATAGTGATTGACAAAATTCTCTAGTCACCATCGCCAAGTTAGTAGAACTTCGTGATGAACTATAGTATGCAAGGGATGACGAAAGTAATTCCCGAGCTCTTCGCGATGCTGAAATCGACAAAGGTAGAAATCAAAGAAAGAGCATCAAGTGTTGATGGTTAACAAGACCACTAGTTTCAAGAAAAGGGCAAAGGGATAGAAGGGGAACTTCAAGAAGAACGGCAAGCAAGTTGCTGCTCAAGTGAAGAAGCCTAAGTCTGGTCCTAAGCCTGAGACTAAGTGCTTCTACTGCAAAGGGACTGGTCACTGGAAGCGGAACTACCCCAACTATTTGGTGGATAAGAAGGATGGCAAAGTGAACAAAGGTATATTGGATATACATGTTATTGATGTGTACTTTACTAGTGTTTATAGAAACCCCTCGGTATTTGATACTGGTTCAGTTGCTAAGAGTAGTAACTCGAAACGGGAGTTGCAGAATAAATAGAGACTAGTAAAAGGCGAGGTGGCGATGTGTGTTGGAAGTAGTTCCAAGATTGATATGATCATCATCGCACACTCCCTATACTTTCGGGATTAGTGTTGAAACTAAATAAGTGTTATTTGGTGTTTGCGTTGAGCATGAATATGATTTGATCATGTTTGTTGCAATACGGTTATTCATTTAAATTAGAGAATAATTGTTGTTCTGTTAACATGAATAAAACCTTCTATGGTCATACACCCAATAAAATGGTTTGTTGGATCTCAATCGTAGTGATACACATATTCATAATAATGAAGCCAAAAGATGCAAAGTTAATAATGATAGTGCAACTTATTTGTGGCACTGCCGTTTAGGTCATATTGGTGTAAAGCACATCAAGAAACTCCATACTGATGGGATTTTGGAATCACTTGACGCTTGCGAACCGTGCCTCATGGGCAAGATGACTAAAACGCCGTTCTCCGGAACTATGGAGAGAGCAACAGATTTGTTGGAAATCATACATACAGATGTATGTGGTCCGATGAATATTGAGGCTCGTAGCAGGTATCATTATTTTTTGACCTTCACAGATGATTTGAGCAGATATGGGTATATCTACTTAATGAAACAGAAGTCTGAAACATTGGAAAAGTTCATATAATTTCAGAGTGAAGCGGAAAATCATCGTAACAAGAAAATAAAGTTTCTACGATCTGATCGTGGAGAAGAGTATTTGAGTTACGAGTTTGGCCTTCAGTTAAAACAATGTGAAATAGTTTCACTACTCACGCCACCTGGAACACCACGGTGTAATGGTGTGTCCGAACATCGTAACCGTACTTTATTAGATATGGTGCGATATATGATGTCTCTTACCGATCTACCACTATCGTTTTGGGGTTATGCATTAGAGACAGCTGCATTCACGTTAAATAGGGTACCATCTAAATCCGTTGAGACGACATCTTATGAACTGTGGTTTGGCAAGAAACCAAAGTTTTCGTTTCTTAAAGTTTGGGGTTGCGATGCTTATGTGAAGAAACTTCAACCTGATAAGCTCGAACCTAAATCGGAGAAATGTGTCTTCATAGGATACCCAAAGGAGACTGTTGGGTACACCTTCTATCACAGATCCGAAGGCAAGACATTCGTTGCTAAGAATGGATCCTTTCTAGAGAAGGAGTTTCTCTCGAAAGAAGTGAGAGGGAGGAAAGTAGAACTTGATGAGGTAACTGTACCTGCTCCCTTAATGGAAAGTAGATCATCACAGAAACCAGTTTCTCCGACACCTGCACCAATTAGTGAGGAAGTTAATGATAATGATCATGAAACTTCAGATCAAGTTATTACTGAACCTCGTAAGTCAACCAGATTAAGATCCGCACCAGAGTGGTACGGTAATCCTGTTCTGGAGGTTATGTTACTAGACCATGACGAACCTACGAACTATGAAGAAGCGATGGTGAGCCCAGATTCCGCAAAATGGCTTGAGGCCATGAAATCCGAGATGGGATCCATGTATGAGAACAAAGTATGGACTTTGGTTGACTTGCCCGATGATCGGCAAGCCATTGAAAATAAATGGATCTTCAAGAAGAAGACTGCCGCTGACGGTAATGTTACTGTCTACAAAGCTAGACTTGTCGGAAAAAGGTTTTTGACAAAGTTCAAAGTGTTGAATACGATGAGATTTTCTCACTCGCAGCGATGCTTAAGTCTGTCCGAATCATGTTAGCAATTGCCGCATTTTATGAAATCTGGCAAATGGATAAACAAAACAGCATTCCTTAATGGATTCATTAAAGAAGAGTTGTATATGATGCAACCAGAAGGTATTGTCAATCCTAAAGGTGCTAACAAAATATGCAAACTCCAGCGATCCATCTATGGACTGGTGCAAGCATCTCGGAGTTGGAATATACGCTTTGATAAGTTGATCAAAGCATATAGTTTTATAGAGACTTGCGGTGAAGCCTGTATTTACAAGAAAGTGAGTGGGAGCACTACAGCATTTCTAATAAGTATATGTGAATGACATATTCTTGATCGGAAATAATGTAGAATTATTCTGCAAAGCATAAAGGAGTGTTTGAAAGGAGTTTTTCAAAGAAAGACCTTGGTGAAGCTGCTTACATATTGAGCATCAAGATCTATGGAGATAGATCAAGACGCTTGATAAGTTTTTTCAATGAGTACATACCTTAACAAGATTTTGAAGTAGTTCAAAATGGAACAGTCAAAGAAAGAGTTTCTTGCCTGTGTTACAAGGTGTGAAATTGAGTAAGACTCAAAGCCCGACCACGGCAGAAGATAGAAAAAGAATGAAAGTCATTCCCTATGCCTCGGCCATAAGTTCTATAAAGTATGACATGCTGTGTACCAGATCTATTGTATACCCTACACTGATTTTGGCAAGGGAGTACAATAGTGATCTAGGAGTAGATCACTGGACAGCGGTCAAAATTATCCTTACTGGAATAAGGATATGTTTCTCGATTATGGAAGTGACAAAAGGTTCGTCGTAAAGGGTTACGTCGATGCAAGTTTTGACACTAATCTAGATGACTCTAAGTCTCGGTCTAGATACATATTGAAAGAGGGAGCAATTAGCTAGAGTAGCTCCGGGCAGAGCATTGTAGACATAGAAATTTGCAAAATACTTACGGATTTGAATGTGACAGACCGGTTGACTAAAATTATCTCACAAGCAAAACATGATCATACCTTAGTACTCTTTGGGTGTTAATCACATAAGCGATGTGGACTAGATCACTGACTCTAGTAAACCCTTTGGGTGTTGGTCACATGACGATGTGAACTATGGGTGTTAATCACATGGTGATGTGAACTATTGATGTTAAATCACATGGCGATGTGAACTAGATTATTGACTCTAGTGCAAGTGGGAGACTAAAGAAAATATGCCCTAGAGGCAATAATAAAGTTATTATTTATTTCCTTATATCATGATAGATGTTTATTATTCATGCTAGAATTGTATTAACTAGAAACTTGATACATGTGTGAATACATAGACAAACAGAGTGTCACTAGTATGCCTCTACTTGACTAGCTCGTTGATCAAAGATGGTTATGTTTCCTAGCCATAGACATGAGTTGTCATTTGATTAACGGGATCACATCATTAGGAGAATGATGTGATTGACTTGACCCATTCCGTTAGCTTAGCACTCGATCGTTTAGTATGTTGCTATTGCTTTCTTCATGACTTATACATGTTCCTATGACTATGAGATTATGCAACTCCCGTTTACCGGAGGAACACTTTGTGTGCTACCAAACGTCACAACGTAACTGGGTGATTATAAAGGTGCTATACAGGTGTCTCCGAAGGTACTTGTTGGGTTGGCGTATTTCAAGATTAGGATTTGTCACTCCGATTGTCGGAGAGGTATCTCTGGGCCCACTCGGTAATGCACATCACTATAAGCCTTGCAAGCATTGCAACTAATGAGCTAGTTGCGGGATGATGTATTACGGAACGAGTAAAGAGACTTGCCGGTAACGAGATTGAACTAGGTATTGAGATACCGATGATCGAATCTCGGGCAAGTAACATACCGATGACAAAGGGAACAACGTATGTTGTTATGCGGTTTGACCGATAAAGATCTTCGTAGAATATGTGGGAGCCAATATGAGCATCCAGGTTCCGCTATTGGTTATTGACCAGAGACGTGTCTCGGTCATGTCTACATAGTTCTCCAACCCGTAGGGTCCACACGCTTAAAGTTAGATGACGGTTAGATTATGAGTTTATGTGTTTTGATCTACCGAAGGAGTTCGGAGTCCCGGATGAGATCAGGGACTTGACAAGGAGTCTCGAAATGGTCGAGATGTAAAGATCGATATATTGGACGACTATATTCGGACATCGGAAAGGTTCCGAGTGATTCGGGTATTTTTCGGAGTACCGGAGAGTTACGGGAATTCGTATTGGGCCTTAATGGGCCATACGGGAAAGGAGAGAAAGGCCCCAAAGGGTGGCCGCACCCCTCCCCATGGACTAGTCCGAATTGGACTAGGGAGGGGGGCGCCCCCTTCCTTCTTTCTCCTTCTCCCTTCCCTTTTCCTACTCCAACAAGGAAAGGAGGAGTCCTACTCCCGGTGGGAGTAGGACTCCCCCTTGGCGCGCCCTCCTCCTAGGCCGGTCGCCTCCCCCCTTGCTCCTTTATATACGGGGGTAGGGGGCACCCCATAGACACAACAATTGATCTCTTGATCTCTTAGCTGTAGCGACCAGACCTCAAATGGTCTGTGCTGCTGTGCACCAGTGTCATCCCTGGATCAGTAATGCTGACACGCACAGTACAA
Source organism: Aegilops tauschii subsp. strangulata (assembly GCF_002575655.3). Classification (NCBI taxonomy): domain Eukaryota; kingdom Viridiplantae; phylum Streptophyta; class Magnoliopsida; order Poales; family Poaceae; genus Aegilops; species Aegilops tauschii. The sequence continues at coordinate 463,885,298 of NC_053038.3, forward strand.
ATGGAGGATTTATAACAGAGTAGTAATCACACACTTATTACATCGAATATCTCCAAAGAGATTAAGTATGATAAACATGGCTTAAGGCCATCTAATAACGATAACAGCAGAAGACTTGGAAGATAAGTGAGTCCATCAACTCCAACGGCATCACTGAGTATAAGACCACGACCTAAGGCACCTTACTCGTCGTTTGAAAAGTCTGCAACATGAAACGTTGCAGCCCGAAAACGGGTCAGCACATAGAATATGCTGGCAAAGTAACACATAGAGAGTAATGAACAGTAATAATGCTATACTACATGCATATATGGCTGGTGGAAAGCTCTATGGGTAAGTTTTATGCGAAAAGCCAATTTCTCCCTACTGCAAAGGAATAAATTTTATTTATCATGGTGGTTGTTAAACATTGAGAAGGTACCTCCAACTCAATCCCAATTAAGTGTCATCAGTAACCCAACAAAATTAATTAAAAGTAACATGGTGATGAGATTCAAATGATAATCCAGGTACTAGATACTCAAGTTGTCCATAACCGGGGACACGGCTAACCATGATTAGTTTGTACACTCTGCAGAGGTTTGCGCACTTTTCCCCACAGGACTCGATCGCCTCCGTTTTATTTCTCGCACTGCATGGTGTTTGAGAAACGGATGACCGAGACACAGTCTTTCAGAAACAATCACTCTTTACTCTGGATGGACCGGTACACCTACTTTACCCTACATCTGCTAGCCCACCTCTTCAAGTGATCATGTAACCTACTCAACTATGCTAGAGCCCATAATAGCTTGTGGCTGCACACGGAAGTTTCTAGCATGAATAATCTTATGATCCCTTTGAGTCTGGGTGGCGGACCTTATAAAATCAGACAACACTGGGTTCTCCAGGTGCCACAATCCACCCAGATGTGAGTTTTAGTTGCCACCTTAGGTTGAACCATTAATAAACATCTCACATCTGTCATGAATATCTCTCAAACCCAATCCACTTCTACGGACATAGCATGGCAATAATAATAGCAACGTAGAAGTAACTCCCAAGGGTTTGATAATAAAACAGGTAATAGGTACTATCTCAACTACTTCCCAGTTCCCACAATTTAATCAGGTCCTTATCATGCAATTGTTTGAGGAATAGATCTAATGCAATAAAAACTGGGTATGGAAGGTATGATCAAAGTGTTACTTGCCTTGCTGATGATCCGCAAAACCTAGCGATTTGAAGTAACAAGCGGCACACTCCGGGTACTCTATCGCAAACAAACAAGCATACAATCAGTACTCATCTAATGCACAGGTAAAATTCGAATGAAAGATCCAACCAGAAAGTTCAACTTAAGAACTCCGGTTTGCAAAAGAATCAACTCGAAAGAAACAACGAAAGTCAAACGGCGAAAGAAACAAGCTTCGTTTACTAATCTGGATCTAGGTCAAATTTTACTGTAGTAAAAACTTGTTTGAGTAGGTTAAACGGAAAGAGAATTTTGAGACGAAACTCTAGGCGCTTGAATCGCCTGATTCCGATAAACGAGCGAGAAGTTAAACAGAAACGAAGATTCGATCAGAAATCGAATCTGAGATAATCGCAGAAAAATCCGACGAAAAAGAAAAACGGACGAACGGTAAAGAACGGGCGTTCGTTAACAGAGAAAAACCGACGAACGCGTTCGTTAAAACGAACGGTTCGGTGAACGCTCGTAAAATAACAAAACCAAAAAAAACGATCTAGGGTTTTTTTTTTAAACGAATGGTTTTTTTTAAACAAAAACCGGCGACGAACGAGGCGAGGTACGGCTACCTCGACGGGGCGTGCTCCGGCGGGGCTCCGGCGGCTCGGGGCGAGGGCGGCGGGGTGCGGGGGTGCGAGGGGCGGCGAGGGGGCGGCGGCAAACGGCGGCGGCGGCGGCTCCCGTGCGGGCGGCGGCGGCGGCAAGTGCGGCGGCGGCGACGGGCGAGGTGAGGGAAGAGGGGGGTGCGGGGTATATAAAGGGGGAGGGGGAGCTCGGCTTGGAGGAGGGGGCAAGCTCCGGCGGCGGGGTGGCTCCCGTGTCCATGGCGGACACGGCGCGGCGGCGTCCCGTGCGCGGAGAGGAGAGGGGCGCGGGGTGGGCCGGCGCTCGGCTGGGCTACGGCCCGGTCGGGCGTCGCGTAGTTTTTTTTTAAATGTTCCACGGAAAATAATTCATAGAAAAATAAATAAAAGTCAGAAAAATATAAAATAAATTTTCCCCGTCTAGTTAGAAAATCTAGAATAGGGTGAACATTTTTTGATTCAAAATAAAATATTTTGAAAACATGCAATATTTTTAATGCAATAAAAATTGCAAATAAATTCCAATAAATGATTTTAACATTTTACCTCCAGTATTTCAATTGTTTTGGAGAAGTCATATTTTCTCCTCTCGTTTGTTTTTAGAATGAAATATTTTTCTGGAGAGAAAATAATTAAAACCAAAATCCTCGTCTTATTATTTGATGAAAATCAAATATGAAAATTCGAGAAAATCCCCAACTCTCTCCGAGGGTCCTTGAGTTGCTTAGGATTTATCGAGGATTTGTCAAAATGCAATAAAACATGATATGCAATGATGATCTATGTATAACATACCAAATTGAAAATTTGGGATGTTACAAACCTACCCCCCTTAAGATGAATCTCGCCCTCGAGATTCGGGTTGGCTAGAAAACAGGTGGGAGTGGTCCTTCCGTAGATCTTCCTCTCGCTCCCAGGTGGCTTCATCTTCCATGTGGTGACTCCACTGGACCTTGCAAAAACTTGATAACCTTGCTGCGGGTAACTCGGCTGGCATACTCAAGAATCTTAACTGGTTTCTCCTCATAGGTCAAATCACTTTCCAGCTGAATTGCTTCCAGTGGCACAGTATCTCTCAGTGGTATCTCAGCCATCTCTGCGTGGCACTTCTTCAACTGAGAAACGTGAAATACTTCATGTACTCCAGACAATCCTTCGGGCAATTCCAGCTTGTAGGCAACCTCTCCCATACGTTCCACAACTCTGTATGGTCCGATAAAACGGGGTGCTAACTTTCCCTTAACTCCAAAGCGCTTTACTCCTCGAAGTGGTGATACTCGAAGATACACTCAGTCTCCGACTTCGTAAACTGTCTCCTTTCGTTTAGAATCAGCATAACTCTTCTGCCTGGACTGGGCTACCTTGAGCCTATCGCGAATCAACCTCACTTTCTGTTCAGACTCCTTAATCAAATCTGGTCCAAACAGCTGACGGTCTCCAACTTCGTCCCATAACAACGGTGTTCTACACCTCCTTCCGTACAAGGCTTCGAAAGGGGCCATCTTCAAACTGGTCTGATAACTGTTGTTATAAGAAAACTCCGCATATGGCAAATTATCGTCCCAACTAGATCCATAATCTAGTGCGCATGCTCTCAACATGTCCTCCAAAATCCGGTTGACTCTCTCGGTCTGTCCATCTGTCTGCGGGTGAAAAGTTGTACTGAATTCCAGCCTGGTTCCCAATGTTTCATGTAACTGCTTCCAAAACTTCGAGGTAAATTGGGTTCCTCTGTCTGGTACAATGGTCCTCGGAACTCCATGCAAACATACGATCCTGGTCATGTATATCTTTGCCAACTTAGCACTGGTGTAAGTGGTCTTCACTGGAATGAAATGAGCCACTTTCGTCAAACGGTCGACTACAACCCATATCGAGTCATAGCCTGAACAAGTCCTGGGTAATCCTGTGATAAAATCCATGCCTATTTTATCCCACTTCCATTCGGGTATCGGCACTGGTTGTAGCAATCCTGCTGGCTTCTGATGCTCTGCCTTCACTCTCTGACATACATCACAAACTGCTACATATTCTGCAATATCCTTCTTCATTCCGGTCCACCAGAAAGTATTCTTCAGATCCAAATACATCTTGGTATTCCCTGGGTGAATCGAGTACGGTGAATCATGGGCTTCTTGCAAAATCAACTTCCTGATCTCCGGATCATTTGGCACATATACTCGGTCCTCAAACCATAAGGTATCGTGCTCATCCTCACGAAATCCCTTGGCTTTTCCTTTGATCATCTTCTCCTTTATCTCTTCAATCTCCTTGTCTGTCTTCTGGGCTTCTCTGATCCTTTCCATCAAGGTAGACTGAATCTCCAATGTCACTAAATAGCCTCTTGGGACTATCTCCAAGCATAGCTCGCGAAGGTCCTCGGCTAACTCCTGAGGTAACTTTCCTGTCATGAGGGTGTTGACATGACTCTTGCGGCTCAACGCGTCTGCTACTACGTTAGCCTTTCCAGGGTGATAATGCAATCTCATATCGTAGTCCTTAATGAGCTCCAACCATCTCCTCTGTCTGAGATTTAACTCCTTCTGCGTGAAAATATACTTCAAACTCTTGTGATCTGTGTACACCTCACAATGGTTTCCGATGAGAAAATGTCTCCATGTCTTCAATGCATGCACCACGGCTGCTAATTCCAAATCATGCGTAGCATAATTCTTCTCATGGGGTTTAAGTTGTCGTGAAGCATATGACACAACTCTTCCTTTCTGCATAAGCACTGCTCCAAGTCCTCGACGAGAAGCGTCGCAATAAACTTCATAGTCCTTGCGTTGATCTGGTAGAATCAACACTGGTGAGGTAACCAATCGTTTCTTCCACTCTTGGAAACTAGCTTCACATTCCTCAGTCCAATTGAATTTGGTGTCCTTCTTCAATAGCTCAGTCATGGGCTTAGCAATCCTTGAGAAATTCTCGATGAATCTCCGGTAGTATCCTGCAAGTCCAAGAAAACTCCGGATTTCTCCAACTGTCATGGGTGATTCCCAACTTGTCACTGTGTCAACCTTGGCAGGGTCTACTGCTATTCCTTCTCCAGAAATAACATGTCCAAGGAATCCAACTTCCTTCAGCCAAAATTCACACTTGCTGAACTTGGCATATAACTGATGTTCTCTGAGCTTCTCGAGTACCAGTCGCAAATGCTCCTCATGCTCTTCCTCATTCTTGGAAAAGATTAAAATATCATCAATGAACACCACGACGAACTTATCCAAAAACTCCATAAACACTTTGTTCATCAGATTCATGAAATAGGCAGGTGCGTTAGTCAGTCCAAATGACATAACGGTATACTCATACAATCCATATCTGGTGGTAAAAGCCGTCTTAGGTATATCCTGCTCTCGAATCTTTAACTAATGGTATCCCGATCATAGATCGATCTTGGAAAATACTTTAGCTCCTTGTAGGCGGTCAAACAAATCATTGATCATCGGCAGTGGATACTTGTTTTTGATGGTCACTTCATTCAACCCTCGGTAATCAACAACCATCCTCAGCGATCCATCTTTCTTCTCCACTAGAAGTACTGGTGATCCCCAAGGTGACGAACTTGGGCGAATATAGCCTTTATCCAGTAACTCCTTGATCTGCTTCTTAATTTCCTCCAAATCCTTTGCTGGCATCCTGTACGGTCTCTTAGATATTGGCCCTGTGCCTGGCAAAAGTTTAATCAAGAACTCAATGTCTCTATCTGGTGGCATGCCTGGCAACTCTTCTGGAAATACATCCGGATAATCCTTCACCACTGGTACTTCCTCCTGTACAACTCCTGATAAGGAATTTACTTGAGTCCTCTTCGGCATATGCCGGGATACATACTTGATCCTTTTTCCTTCCGGGGTGGTAAGCAAAATCATCTTGCTGGCACAATCAATGTTTCCTCCATACAACGATAGCCAATCCATTCCCAAAATCACATCCAAACCTTGCGATTCCAAAACAATGAGGTCTGAGGGGAAAACATGCCTTCCAATGGCCAATGGTATCTGAAAACATCCTTGGCTTGCCATATTCTCTGCTCCTGGCGAGGTTACTAACATAGGGGTTTTGAGAACTTGGGTGGACATCTTAAACTTATTCACGAATCCCCTTGATATGTATGAATGCGATGCACCAGTATCGAAAAGAACGGTTGCAGTAAATGACTTAACCAAAAACATACCTATTACTGCATCAGGCTGAGCTTCAACCTCCTCCACGCTCACGTGGTTCACATGTCCTTTGTTGAACGGGTTCGGCTTCTTCCCAGAGCTTCCATTGCTATTTCCATTTTGGGCTTCAGGACAATCAGTTGCATAATGTCCAGTCTTCTGGCACTTGAAACAAGTAATGTGACTTAGATCCCTCTTGGTTGGGGTAGATGGGTTGGTGCGGTTCTGTCCGTTGCCTCCTCCATTCCCATTACCATTCTTGGAGCCATTATGGTTGTGCGAACTACCTCCTCCATGGGTATGCTGAAACTGTCCTCCCGGCTTCGGGACAAATCGTGGCTTCTACTGAGCTCCAGACTTGTACTTTCCTTGTCCATACTTCCTCTTGCGGTTTTCAATCTACTGTTGCTTCCCTTCAATCATGAGAGCTCTATCTACTAGCTCCTGGTAGTTGTTGAAGGTTGCTACCATCAACTGCATACTCAGTTCATCATTCAGTCCTTCCAAAAATTTCTCCTGCTTGGCAGCATCTGTAGCAACGTCATCTGGTGCATAACATGGTAACTTACTGAAATCCTCCACATACTGGCCTACGGTGCGTCCTCCTTGGCGTAGGTTACGAAACTCACGCTTCTTCATAGCCATAGCTCCTGCTGAAACATGAGCTGTACGGAAAGCTTGCTGAAACTGGTCCCATGTGATAGTGTCAATGGGGTGCGTGGCTGTATAATTCTCCCACCATGATGCTGCGGGTCCATCAAGCTGATGTGTGGCAAAATGCACTCTTTCCGCATCTGTGCATCCTGCAATGGTCAACTCCCTTCCAACTTTGCGGAGCCAATCATCTGCAACAATCGGCTCGGTGCTACTGGAAAACACCGGCGGGTTTAGCCTTAAGAAACGGGCTAAGTGATCAACAGGTGGTGGTGGCGGTGGTTTGTTGTTGTTGTTGTTGTTGTTGCCTTGGTTCTGCACTAACACTTGCATCAGGGCATTCTGTTGCTGAATCAACTGGGTGATCTCTGGCGGGAAAACAAATCCAGTGTCGCGTCTCGGAGGCATCTGATAGGTTTAGAAAAGATGAGAGTTAAGAATAGAATGAGGTCTAGAGAGAAAACACTACCCATATGCTCATGAGACAAATACAATCAATATCACTCAATCAATTCAAACAAGGCAAAACAATCGATCTAACTAGCGTTACAAAGTGCTTGAACTATACTATTAAATGGGGGAAAACTACTACTGACATGGTGGTCTACTAGAAATTCTGATCCGTTGAAGACTCCATGATGTCTGCTCCAGCTTCGTCAACCCAGTCATCTTCACTTGGTTCCGAGTCGGTGTCGTCGATGATGATGTAGTTATCCGGACAAGTGCATTCGTCGACTTCTGCTTTTGGCACTGGATTTCCCATGAATACTCCAATCTTCTTCTCCAGGTCGTCATTCTTCCCTACTAGTGCGATGATTTCCTCCATATAATCCTCGCGTGTAGCCTTGAGTTCTTCTTGGAGCTCCTTGATCTTGGTTAATGCCTTCTTCAGTTCTTCCTTGTCCGTGCACATCTGGTTCTCCTGGCGACGAATATGTTGATTTTGCTCCTGGATGAAAGCTGCAATAGATCCATCCTTCTTGGTTCTGATCATCTCCCATTGCGCGTCTCGGCGTCCACAAATTTGGTAAATTGTATCCTTAAGCTCCTGGTGGTAGACTTCTCCAATACGTCCCATGGCGATGTGTGCGGCCATGCTCTTCCCTAAACTCCAGGTTGGTGCTTCGAAAACCAATCTTATGGGTTCAGTAACTGGCACAAACGTCCTTCCTGGAATGTGAACTTGAATCTTCCAGCTCTCCTCTTTGGGTAATGTGGCGTTGTAGGTTCCGGTGATGCTTGGTATTCCTATGTTCAAGTACTTGGTGACTTCCTTCAAGTGTCGACCAAAAGGCGTGTCTTCATCTGGTTGCATGAACTTGCTCCTTGCATCCGCCATTCCTAGAAGAGTAGAAAAAGGAGAGGGGTCAGAAATGAGAAGAGAGAAGCTTTCTAGGGCTTAAGCTTAGTGGTCGTGTCCTACAGTCAGCGTGTGCTCTGATACCAACTTTGTAGCGACCAGACCTCAAATGGTCTGTGCTGCTGTGCACCAGTGTCATCCCTGGATCAGTAATGCTGACACGCACAGTACAAATGGAGGATTTATAACAGAGTAGCAATCACACACTTATTACATCGAATATCTCCAAAGAGATTAAGTATGATAAACATGGCTTAAGGCCATCTAATAACGATAACAGCGGAAGACTTGGAAGATAAGTGAGTCCATCAACTCCAGCGGCATCACTGAGTATAAGACCACGACCTAAGGCACCTTACTCGTCGTCTGAAAAGTCTGCAACATGAAACGTTGCAGCCCGAAAACGGGTCAGCACATAGAATATGCTGGCAAAGTAACACATAGAGAGTAATGAACAGTAATAATGCTATACTACATGCATATATGGCTGGTGGAAAGCTCTATGGGTAAGTGTTATGCGAAAAGCCAATTTTTCCCTACTGCAAAGGAATAAATTTTATTTATCATGGTGGTTGTTAAACATTGAGAAGGTACCTCCAACTCAATCCCAATTAAGTGTCATCAGTAACCCAACAAAATTAATTAAAAGTAACATGGTGATGAGATTCAAATGATAATCCAGGTACTAGATACTCAAGTTGTCCATAACCGGGGACACGGCTAACCATGATTAGTTTGTACACTCTGCAGAGGTTTGCGCACTTTTCCCCACAAGACTCGATCGCCTCCGTTTTATTTCTCGCATTGCATGGTGTTTGAGAAACGGATGACCGAGACACAGTCTTTCAGAAACAATCACTCTTTACTCTAGATGGACCGGTACACCTACTTTCCCCTACATCTGCTAGCCCACCTCTTCAAGAGATCATGTAACCTACTCAACTATGCTAGAGCCCATAATAGCTTGTGGCTGCACACGGAAGTTTCTAGCATGAATAATCTTATGATCCCTTTGAGCCTGGGTGGCGGACCTTATAAAATCAAACAACACTGGGTTCTCCAGGTGCCTCAATCCACCCAGATGTGAGTTTTAGTTGCCACCTTAGGTTGAACCATTAATAAACATCTCACATCTGTCATGAATATCTCCCAAACCCAATCCACTTATACGGGCATAGCATGTCAATAATAATAGCAACGTAGAAGTAACTCCCAAGGGTTTGATAATAAAACAGGTAATAGGTACTACCTCAACTACTTCCCAGTTCCCACAATTTAATCAGGTCCTAATCATGCAATTGTTTGAGGAATAGATCTAATGCAATAAAAACTGGGTATGGAAGGTATGATCAAAGTGTTACTTGCCTTGCTGATGATCCGCAAAACCTAGCGATTCGAAGTAACAAGCGGCACACTCCGGGTACTCTATCGCAAACAAACAAGCATACAATCAGTACTCATCTAATGCACAGGTAAAATTCGAATGAAAGATCCAACCAGAAAGTTCAACTTAAGAACTCCGGTTTGCAAAAGAATCAACTCGAAAGAAACAACGAAAGTCAAACGGCGAAAGAAACAAGCTTCGTTTACTAATCTGGATCTAGGTCAAATTTTACTGTAGTAAAAACTTGTTTGAGTAGGTTAAACGGAAAGAGAATTTCGAGACGAAACTCTAGGCGCTTGAATCGCCTGATTCCGATAAACGAGCGAGAAGTTAAACAGAAACGAAGATTCGATCAGAAATCGAATCTGAGATAATCGCAGAAAAATCCGACGAAAAAGAAAAACAGACGAACGGTTAAAGAACGGACGTTCGTTAACAGAGAAAAACCGACGAACGCGTTCGTTAAAACGAACGGTTCGGTGAATGCTCGTAAAATAACAAAACCGAAAAAAAACCGATCTAGGGTTTTTTTTAAACGAATGGTTTTTTTAAAAACAAAAACCGGCGACGAACGAGGCGAGGTGCGGCTACCTCGACGGGGCGTGCTCCGGCGGGGCTCCGGCGGCTCGGGGCGAGGGCGGCGGGGGTGCGAGGGGCGGCGAGGGGGCGGCGGCAAACGGCGGCGGCGGCGGCTCCCGTGCTGGCGGCGGCGGCGGCAAGTGCGGCGGTGGCGACGGGCGAGGTGAGGGAAGAGGGGGGGGTGCGGGGTATATAAAGGGGGAGGGGGGAGCTCGGCTTGGAGGAGGGGGCAAGCTCCGGCGGCGGGGTGGCTCCCGTGTCCATGGCGGACACGGCGCGGCGGCGTCCCGTGCGCGGAGAGGAGAGGGGCGCGGGGTGGGCCGGCACTCGGCTGGGCTACGGCCCGGTCGGGCGTCGCGCAGTTTTTTTTTAAACGTTCCGCGGAAAATAATTCATAGAAAAATAAATAAATGTCAGAAAAATATAAAATAAATTTTCCCCATCTAGTTAGAAAATCTAGAATAGGGTGAACATTTTTTTAACACAAAATAAAATATTTTGAAAACATGCAATATTTTTAATGCAATAAAAATTGCAAATAAAATCCAAATAAATTCCAATAAATGATTTTAACATTTTACCTCCAGTATTTCAATTGTTTTGGAGAAGTCATATTTTCTCCTCTCGTTTGTTTTTAGAATGAAATATTTTTCCGGAGAGAAAATAATTAAAACCAAAATCCTCGTCTTATTATTTGATGAAAATCAAATATGAAAATTCGAGAAAATCCCCAACTCTCTCCGAGGGTCCTTGAGTTGCTTAGGATTTATCGAGGATTTGTCAAAATGCAATAAAACATGATATGCAATGATGATCTATGTATAACATACCAAATTGAAAATTTGGGATGTTACATTAGCCGTGTGCGGTGCCCCCCTCCACCATAATCCACCTCGATAATATCGTAGCGGTGCTTAGGCGAAGCCCTGCGTCGGTAGAACATCATCATCGTCACCACGCCGTCATGCTGACGAAACTCTCCCTCAACACTCGGCTGGATCGGAGTTCGAGGGACGTCATCGAGCTGAACGTGTGCTGAACTCGGAGGTGCCGTGCGTTCAGTACTTGATCGGTCGGATCGTGAAGACGTACGACTACATCAACCGCGTTGTGTTAACGCTTCCGCTTTCGGTCTACGTGGGTACGTGGACAACACTCTCCCCTCTCGTTGCTATGCATCACCATGATCTTGCGTGTGCGTAGGAAATTTTGAAATTACTACGTTCCCCAACAGCCCCTAGGGGGGTAGATTTGTAGGAAAAGACCAGCACTCGTTCCCGACCGCCACTCATAAGGAAGACAATCAATAATAAATCATGCTCCAACTTCATAGAATAACGAGAGACTATACGTGCATGCTTCGGGAATCACAAACCTTAACACCAATATTCTTACTAACCACAACCGTTTACTAGTACCTCCCACATATTCCATCTCTATATCGCAAAACTATTGCAAGGAATCAAACATATCATATTCAGTGATCAATAAGTTTTATGTAGGATTTTATAACTAACCATGCAATTCACCAATTCCCGTTGACTCTCTAAATAGATATAAGTGAAGCATGAGAGTTTAATTCTTTCTATAAAAGATCATGCTCTAATAAATACAAGTGAAGCAAAAGAGCATTCTTTAAATAATGGTTTTCTATGTGAAGAGAAACAGGCAATCCAAACTTCAAATCATATAAGTGAAGCACACGAAGCATTCTATAAAGCCACACTCAAAAGATATAAGTGAAGTGCAATGAGCATTATATAAATCAACCATGTACTATTTCATACCAGCATGGTGCATAGATGAAAAGTGAAAAATAAACACAAAATACGCTCCAAGATTTGCACATATCACATGAGCGAAACGAATCCAAAAACCGATACTTGTTGAAGAAAGATGGGATGCCTTCCGGGGCATCCCCAAGCTTAGACGCTTGAGTCTCCTTGAATATTTACTTGGGGTGCCTTGGGCATCCCCAAGATTGAGCTCTTGCCTCTCCTCCTTCTCCTCACATCGAGACCTCCTCGATCTTCGAACACTTCATCCACACAAAACTTAACCGAACTTTCAGTGGCGGGGTTAGTGAATATGGCAATGAAATCCCATCATGTACTACTGTAACATTATTGTATAATTATAAACAAACATTACCCACTGTATGCTATCACAATCCTATGGCCCCAAGTCAAGGAGGCTTCAACAAGAATTCAAACATATGCAAATCATGAAGCTATAACAGCAATCTGTGAAAACATGACAGTCTGTAAAGATTTGAACATCCACCATACTTCTGTAACTCAAAAAATTCTGGAAAATTAGGACAAAATAAGCATTTTGTATAGAAAGACAGTACAAAAGCTTTCAGAACCGTTTGACGTCCCAGTAAAAAATGTAAAATCAAGCACTACAGTCAAAGTTTCTATTTTGCACCGCACAAACCAACAAGCAATTCAATCATCCTAAAGGCAAACCTTGGCACATTATTTTTACAATACAATGGAATTGTACAAGGGCATAATTATTTTTGTGAGAAACTTCCATGAAAAATTCTAGATTGTTTCTATGAGCATGAACACAAGTGTTCAAGGTCGACCCTCACTTCCGCAATGCATAACTTCCAATCGCTTCTCTTTTGTGAAAAAAGTTTTTAAGTTCCTCTCTATATTTTTCTGTTTTTAAACTTTATAAAAGCACTCAACAGAAATAAATGACTCTCTAAAACTTCCGGGTTGTCTCCCTGGCAGCGCTTTCTTTAAATCCATTAAGCTAGGCATAAAGTGCTCTAGTAATGGATCCACCCGGATCCCAAGGTATATCAAAGCCAATTTTAATTAACAATGATTTAACATTTAGTAGTGAGCACAAAGCAACATATATCATGCAATGACGAAGTCTAGCTCTCTTCCTGTGCATCGGCATGTCATACAAGAACAATTCATGAACACCCAGTAAAGGCCAATACATAGCATAAGTAGTTTCTTGCAATTTTATCATGTTGGAAACATAGAGGGGTCGAGATGTAGTTCCTCTCTCATAATAATTGCAAGTAGGAGCAGCAAGCACATGCATATTATACTCATCAAAGTTATCATGTGTAGTGGTAGAACGCAACCCATCAATGTAATCCTTAATAAGTGCAAACTTTTCCAATATAGTGTATTTTGGAGAATTCAAAAAGATAATAGGACTATCATGTGTGGGTGCAATAGCAACAATGTTATTCTTAATATAAGGGACAATAGGAAGTTCATCTCCATAAGCATAATTTAAATTGGCATCATGGCCACAAGCATAGCAATCATCAAGTTCATCAAAAAGAGATATTTCAAACGAATCAATGGGATCATAGCAATTATCATAGCATTCATCACTCGGTAAGAACGAAGGGACATTAAACAATGTATGGGATAAATAGTTACTCTCATTAGAAGGTGGGCACGGGTGATCAATCCGCTCTTACTCCTTTTGTTCTTCGCTTTCCTCCTCATCTTTTTCATCCAATGAGCTCACAGTTTCATCATTTTCTTCTTCCATAGACTCCTGCAAAATATTAGTTGTTTCTTGGACAGCGGAGTTATTCTGAATAAATACATCAATATCGTAATTGTATTTATAATTATCATAGCAACATTTAAGGATAGCAAGATTTTCAGGTCTATAAACTGAATCATCAAAATGTTCAAACTTTTCAAACAAAGATTCAATTTCATATGCACCCTTAAGAGCAACAAATTCTTCTATTCGTTCCACATCATAGTAATCATATATACCATTAGCTTAAGAAGCTAAGGTTTCATTATCATTAATTTTGCATGAAATAGGAAGGTGTGGAGCATTCATTCTAGAGCAGCAAGTATAATCATGTCTCAAGCATAGATCCCAACCATACCAATGCAACATATAAATTTCATCCCATAAAAGTTTCCCTTTTTGTGTCAAGCGATGATCCCTAAAGTATTCACGTTGATCCAACGTTACTCCCAATATATAGTTGAATGGGGTTTTCTCAGGATTATCAAAGTAGTGCATAATATTTTTCACATAACAAGCATCGAGGGTTTTAGGAGGTTCCCCATCTCCATGAGTAGCAAGTACCACTAATTTTTTTTGTGTTTCGTGTTCCATATCCATAACTAAAGATAGAGAACAACTTAGAACAGAAAATAAAAACTACTTAGTGATAAAGCAAACAAGCACACGCGAGAATATTCACCCCCACGCTATTGCTCCCCGGTAACGGCACCAGAAAAAGGTCTTGATAACCCACAAGTATAGGGGATCATTTGTATCCTTCTTCAATAAATAAGAGTGTCGAACCCAACGAGGAGCTAAAGGCAGAACAAATACTCCCTCAAGTTCTATCGACCACCAATACAACTCTACGCACACTTGGCGTTTGCTTTATCGGAAACAAGTATGAAACTATTTTGTAGGTGTGATGCTAGAACTACTTTGCAAGAATAAAACTAGAAGTACTTTGCAAGATAATAAGAGTTAGGTATTTAGTAAAAGGGTTTGCGTCAACAAGAAAGTTATTTGTCCCTAGGAATCTATAACAAGTACCGGTAATCATTCCTGCAATTTTATCTGAGGGAGAGGCATGAGCTAACATACTTTCTCTACTTGGATCATATGCACTTATGATTGGACCCCTAGCAAGCATCCGCAACTACTAAAGATCATTAAGGTCGTGAAACCCAACCATAGCATTAAGTATCAAGTCCTCTTTACTCCCATACGTCATACCCCACTTACTCGGGTTTAAACTTCTATCACTCTCGCAACCCACCATAAGCGAACCATGAACATATTGCAACACCCTACAGCGGGGGCCCCTCACGTTTGCGTGAGAATGGAGGGCACCGTAGGATAGCACCATAAATAAAATATACAATCATACCAACCAAGATCACGATTAATCCACAGGACGAAACGGATCTACTCAAACATCATAGGATAACCATAGATAATTGGGAAATAATATATGGAGTTGAGCACCATGTTTAAGTAGAGATTACAACAGGGAGAAGAGGTGTTACACCGCTGCATAGAGGGGGAGAAAGTTGGTGTTAACGGTAGCAAGATTGTTGATGTAGATCGCCGTCCCGATCCTTGCCCGGGTGCACTCCGGCGCCACCGGAAGCGAGGGGGAGAGAGCCCCCCTCCTTCTCCTTCTTCCTTGGCCTCCCCCTAGATGGGAGGAGCGTTCCCCCTCTGGTCCTTGGTCTCCATGGCGGCGGAGGGGCGGGAGCCCCTCCGTGATTGGATCTCCCTCTATGTTCTCTTCTGTTTCGCGCTCCCCAGATCTAGCCGAAAACCGTTTCTTATATTTTGGGAGATCTGTAACTCCGATTGCGCTGAGATTTTAACACGATTTTTTTCGGATATAAGCTTCCTTGCGCCCGAAGTAGAGCTCCAACCGAAGTTCCTGGAGGGCACAACCCACCACCATGCACCAGGGGCCTCTGGCGCGCCCTGGTGTCTTATGGGCTCTGTGGGCCTCCGTTTGCGGTGATTCCAACTCCCAAAAATCACATATTTTCCAAAATAATTCTCCGTGAAATTTTATTGCATTTGGACTTCGTTTGATATGGATACTCTGCGACAAAAAAAACATGCAGAAAACAGGAATTGGCACTGGGCACTGGATCAATAGGTTAGTCCAATAAATCATATAAAAAGTTACCAACAGTATGTAAAAGTTGTATAATATTGGCATGAAACAATCAAAAATTATAGATACGATGGAGACGTATCAACAGGAAAAATCACGTTGCAAGTAATCATGTGAACTAGATATGTGTTTGATATTTTGATATTATGTATGTTATGATTTCCTTAGTGGTGTCATGTGAACGTCGACTACATGACACTTCACCATATTTGGGCCTATGAGAATGCATTGTGGAGTAGTTGTTAGATGATGGGCTGCGAGAGTACAGAATCTTAAACCCTAGTTTATGCGCTATTCCATAAGAGACCGATTGGATCCAAAAGTTTAATGCTATGGTTAGGATTTATCCTTAATACTTTTCTCATAGTTGCGGATGCTTGTGAGGGGATTAATCATAAGTAGGAGGTTTGTTCAAGTAAGAACAACACCTAAGCACCGGTCCACCCACATAACAAATTATCAAAGTATAAAAGACCCAAGATACATGAGATGAGCAAAGATACAACCACTCTTGTGACCATACCAATATGCACTTATACCCCAAGTTCTTGAGGGCACACGAATCGAATCAACATGATGAAAGTGACTACATGAAATTCCCGTGTACCCTCAAGAACGTTTTTCTTACTATAAAAGACCGTTTTGGCATGTCCTTTGCCTCAAAAGGATTGGGCTACCTTCCTGAACTTTTGTTACTATTATCATTACTTGCTCGTTACAAAATATCTTGCTATCAAACTACTTTGTTACTTACAATTTTCGCATTTACACACATTACCTCACTGAAAACCACTTGTCATTTCCTTCTGCTCCTCGTTGGATTCGACACTCTTACTTATCGAAAAGAGCTACAATTGATCCCTATACTTGCGGGTCATCAATATCCTAATCATGCTAGTATCCAATCTTTCTCTAATAATAAAGCGATTATCGCTTCTGCCCGCTTGCTCACCGTCGTCGCACTTTTGCTAAAAAGACCCTGTTGTTTTTTATTATTCAACCCGCAATCCTCATGTTAAGTAAATCAGAACCGGTATGTATGAACAAAAAAAACACCAGCACGATCCTGACTCCCTCGATCCCATCTCCACCTCCCTAGCGCTGCCACCTCCTGCAACGCCACACCCTGCATCACCGTGCGCAGCCACCTCCTGCAACGCCACACCCCGTATCACCGTGCGCCACCGGCCGCTGCGTGCCACCGCCGCCCATCCAGCCGGCGCGCCTACCCCTACCCCACGTGCCCCCACACCCGTGGCCTTCCACCGCCGGTTACAGTCGACGCCGCGCACGACCCTGCCTCACCACGCGCCGCCGGCCCGCCCCCGTGGGTGCACGCCGTCGGTCCCCCGCGCCCTGCCGGACCGCCTACCGTCGCCGGCTCTCCCCGCCCCGGGGTCTCATCTCTCCCTGAGATCCTCTCCAACCCGGGCCATCCGCCACCCCCAGCCTCCTCGATCTGCAGCCTCCTGCTCCCCCAGCGGGCGCGAGGGATCTCGGGTCGCCGTCGCCCTTCGGGAGCTCCATCTCCTCCCTGCCTTCTTTCCATGGCGTGAGGCCTTGAGGAACCAAGTGACGTACGTCATCACGAATTCACGATGGAGATACCGTGCTGTTGCGTGTCCTCGTGTCTCCAGGGGCGTCCTCGGTCCCAGCCACCCATCATCAAGATTCAGCGTCCTCTCTCCTCCTTCCGTTTAATGTGAGTAAGCCTCCACTACCCGCTCCCAACTATGTAAAATTTGTAGCTGGGGTTGACATGGGAGACGCCTTGATGCAAAGGTACAGGCTTACATACGTGCTGCTGGCCGCTGCCCTGTTACCCCCACCGCCAACAGGGTCGTCCATGACCAGGCCCCCA
The DNA here is from genome assembly GCF_002575655.3 of Aegilops tauschii subsp. strangulata. Lineage (NCBI taxonomy): Eukaryota > Viridiplantae > Streptophyta > Magnoliopsida > Poales > Poaceae > Aegilops > Aegilops tauschii. Next base: position 463,902,794 of record NC_053038.3, read on the forward strand.
AGCTACGGAGTGACATGCTGCTGCTGCTGCCCACCACCATCTGTAAGACATGGAAATCTAGGAAGTTGCAGGTTTGTGCGACACTAATGCTCGCCATGATTTTGCTGAAATGCTCCCATGTAGATATCTAGATATATATAACGTTCATGTTCATATATTAAGTATTTGTAAAATGTTCATGTACAATGTCAGTATGCAACAATAAATCACAGCTCCCAGCAGTTGTACTTACCATTACTCTTATCATTTTAGACTAAGTTGTATGGATTAGATGACTGATCGCTTATGGTTTGGTAGTAGGTTCTGTTACAATCTACAGCTGAATATGGTACAAGGTTGATGGACTTTGTTTGTGTGGATTACCAATTTAGCAGCAACTATGGACATTGTTTGTGTGCACTACCAATTTAGCAGCAATTCTGCTGTAACTTTGGCAACACAACCAACATCAAGTGGCACACTGGTAGTCTAGGCTCGGTTTAAAATTCGAATTAGTGATGCTTTAATCTATGAGTAGTTCATCGTCCGTTTCTGAATTATGAAATATTGATTTTATTCACACAAGATTCTCTACCTGATGTTTTCAGTTAGATAAAAACAGTTATTGACTGCTCATGTTATCTACAATAAGCATCTCTTTTGACACTCCTTAACGTAGAAATGGTCATAGAATTTAAATAAGGCTGCGAGTTAAAATCAATAAGCAGCTTCGGATCGATCGCAAGGGTGAGGAGTGGGTCCGTTAATCCCTATGGGAACAAAAATATCACCCAACCGAGGAGGAAGAAGATGAGGTGCTGAGGAGGAGAATGGAATGAGTAAGATGACCCAACCGATGAGGAAGAAGATGCCGCTGGGTGTGAAGCAGCAGGACTGAGGAAGATGGAGGAGCGGCGCTGGGAGGAAGAAAGAACAACTGAGGAGATGCGACACATTATAAAATATCTCTCCCACGACAGCAGTACAAAATTACTTTTGCATTACCAAACTGTACTATGTGGCAAACTGTCCTCGTTTTTTTTTAATATTTTTTTTGAGAACCATGCATACTAATCATGCAATGGTAGGAGTACATTCATCAACCATGATGTGCCTAGCATTTTCATGCACGCTAGCAATCATTAGGTGATCCCCGGAGCTTCTCGTTGTTGCAGCAATCTCATGAGCTAGCTTGTTGCCTAAGCGCCTGACAATCATGATTTCAGTGCTGTCAAAAGCGTTCATAGCTCTCTTTACATCCTCCAGTACTCCTAAATAGGTCGACTTGCTTATCTTGCGATTCTGTAGTTCCTTGCCAACTGTAGCGCAGTCCCCCTCCACAATCAGGCCTCCTCTATAGAATTTTGAAACTGTGCTTGGTTTTTAGCCTTACTTTCTTTTAGAAATTTGCAGTATGTCAAGTTAATAAGCTCTAGATAGTGGAGACAATTTCAGCCAATCTATACTCTGGTTGCACGTTACCTAACTGCTAATTGCTTCACTTTGATATTTGTAAGCACAAACATAATTAATGGATGTTGTATTAAAAAATGGTCATCCGTCAAATGTTAAAACCATGCCTTAATACAAGATCGGTCAAGTTAAAGAGTTAACATAGTACACCTAATTAAATTTTCTAAAATTTGTATTGTGGAATAAACATTTAATAATTTGTGTATATCATTTTCATTTTAAATTTCTTACGATTGCATTTTACTTATGATCTTTCTTGTGAAAAGACTAGATTTTGCCGAAAGTACAAGGCATCTAAAAAATTAAAATTACAATGAGATTCTGAGATCACCGAATAACCACTACTGCTGCTAGAACGAGCTGTTACCGTCGCTCCCTACTGGAGCCGGCTTTACCTTGTCCATGACAGCTGGGAAGTCTTCATGCACGTGCTCCTAAAGACCAGTGTCCTTGAGTCGCAGTCGTCACCGTTGAACCCTTGCATAGATCTGAAGTACTTGACATCAAACTCGCAACATGACAAGAAACCCTGACCTCACCGCCTCAAGCAGACGACAGGAATCTATGTCGAAGCTTCGTCGACTATGATTCTCATGTCTTGTGTGATGTGATTTTTAGGAGGGTGTGGCTCCCATTGCAATACATGCTATATTCATCCGGGCAGTTGATGATGGTCTAAAACAGATGAGTGCAAGGGTACTTTTTTTCTCCCGGTGCAACGCACGGGCATATTTTGCTAGTGTTACTTATGCATAAAGCATGTTTATGACCGTTATCGCTCTCTAGATGGCCGCTTCACAACCTATTTGCTAGCCTTCGCCTATACTAAGCGGGAATACTGCTTATGCATCAAAATCCTGAAACCCAAGTTATTCCATATGAGTCCACCATACCTACCTATATGCGGTATTACCCTGATGTTCTAAGTAAATTTGCATGTGCCACCTTGATGACCCACAAGTATAGGGGATCAATTGTAGCTCTTTTCGATAAGTAAGAGTGTCGAACTCAACAAGGAAATGACAAGTGGTTTTCACTAAGGTAATGTCTGCAAGTGCTGAAATTGTAAGTAGTAGAGTAATTTGATATCAAGATAATTTGTAACGAGCAAGTAACGATAGTAGTAACAAAAGTGCAGCAAGGTAGACCAATCCTTTTGAGGCAAAGGACAGGCCAAAATGGTCTCTAATGATAAGTAAAGTGTTTCTGAGGGCACACGGGAATTTCATCTAGTCACTTTCATCATGTTGGTTTAATTCGTGTTCGGGACTTTGATAATTTGATATGTGGGTGGACCGGTGCTTAGGTGATATTCTTACTTGAACAAACCTCCTACTTATGATTAACCCTCCCACAAGCATCCGCAAATACGAGAAAAGTATTAAGAATAAATTCTAACAATAGCATTAAACTTTTGGATCCAATCGGTCCCTTACGGAATAGCGCATAAACTGGGGTTTAAGCTTCTGTCACTCTCGCAACCTATCATCTAATTGCTACTCCACAATGCATTCCCTTAGGCCCAAATATGGTGAAGTTTCATGTAGTTGACGTTCACATGACACCAGTAAGGAAATCAGAACATACATACTATCAAAATATCGAACACATATTAAGTTCACATGATTACTTGCAACATGATTTCTCCCGTTACTTCAAGAACAAAAGTAACTACTCACAAATGATAATCATGCTCAAGATCAGAGGGGTATTAAATAGCATATTGGATCTAAACATATAATCTTCCACCAAATAAACCATATAGTAATCAACTACAAGATGTAATCAACACTACTAGTCACCCACAAGCACCAATCTATAGTTCTGGTAACAAGATTGAATACAAGAGATGAACTAGGTTTTGAGATGAGATGGTGCTGTTGAAGATGTTGATGGAGATTGCCCTCCCCAAGATGGGAGAGTTGTTGGTGATGATGATGACGATGATTTCCCTCTCCAGGAGGGAAGTTCCCCTGGCGGAATCGCTCCGCCGGAGGGCAAAAGTGCTCCTGCCCAAGTTCCGCCTCGATACTGCGGCGCTCCGTCCCGAAAGTCCTCTCCTGATTTTTTCTAGGTCAAAATGACTTATATACCAGAAGATGGGCACCGGAGGTCGGCCTAGGTGAGCACAACCCACCAGGGCGCGCCTGGGCTCCCGGGCACGCCCAGGTGGGTTGTGCCCACCTGGTGGGCCCCCTCTGGTAGTTATTTGCTCCAATATTCCTCATATATTTGGTAAAAAATCTCCGTGAAGTTTCAGCTTGTTTGGAGTTGTGCGGAATAGGTGGCCTCACGTAGGTTTTGCAGGTCCAGATTTCCAGCTGCCGGAATTCTCCCTCTTTGTGTATACCTTGCATATTATGAGAGAAAAGGCATTAGAATTAATCCAAAAAGCATTATTATGGATAAAAACATTATAAATAACAGTAAGAAAACATGATGCAAAATGGATGTATCAGCTCCCCCAAGCTTAGACCTCGCTTGTCCTCAAGCCAAAACCGAAATCGAAAAACATGTCCACATGCTTAGAGAGAGATGTGTCGATAAAAACAAAATACGGACATAGAAGCATCATGTTCATTATTATAACAACAACAAACTTAAACATAAAACTTTTATCAAAGAACTTTTATCATAGACTTCTCATGAATAAGTGACAATTCATCACACTATTGAAGTATAAAGCAAAAACTCTATTAGAAACCAACAAACTATGTTCTCAGTCAACTTTGCAACTACAATTCATCATCTTTTCAGGAAGGGTCGCGTATCGGAGCCTTTACGCAAGTCCACATACTCAACCATCATATAGTCTTCTAAGATTGTTCACACTCACCGCGTACACATGAGCAAAACGTTTCAACCGGACATATAGAAAGATAGGGGATTATACTTTCGCCGCCCAACGTATTCACCTCAAGGGTGATGTCAACCATAATAACTCATGCTATCTATATTCAACTGGACATATGTGCATAGATCTTTCCTCACCACATGATGCTTGCCAAAGGAGAAAAATAAAAACAGGAATAGAAGGAAAACTTTGACTCTTTGCATAAACGTAAATACATAAAAGTAAAAGATAGGCCCTTCGCAGAGGGAAGCAGAGGTTGCCATGCGCTTATTTGTTTGTATTCTCAACCCCTTAGTGCAAAAGAACGTCACGTTACATTGCTCCTTGTGATAGCGACCTTTATTATGCAGTCTATCGCTTTTATTCTTCACCATCACAAGTTCGTGCAACGCTCAATTTTCTCTTACACTAAATGATCTCGCACTTTTAGAAGCAATTTTTATTGCCTTTTTGCACCGATGACAACTTACTTGAGGGATCTTGCTCAATCCCTAGGTAGGTATGGTGGACACTTGAAAATAAGATTTGGGTTTGAGGGTTTTTCGATGCACAAGTAGTATCTCTACTTAGTGCGGAATTTTTGGCTAGCAAAGATAGGGGCAAGCACCACATGTTAAAGGATCTATGACAATATGACTTTTATGTGAATATAAACAAACATAAACCATTAAGTTGTCTTCCTTGTCCAACAACAACAATTTTGGCATATAATATTTTGATGAGGGCTCACAATCACAAAAGATTTCTAGGATAGTATATTTATATTTGAATCTTCTCTTCCCTTATTAATTCTTTCATGAGTTGCGTCATTGACTAATGCTATGTTTGTCAATCTCTAATAAAAAATTTCACTTATACTTTTCCTTATGTGGTGTCATCACCTACCATAAGATTAGTATATGATCTTCTTGAATTATTTCCTTTCTTTTATTTATTTTGTTTATCTTTTTCTTATTCCTTATTTCTTTTCTTTTATTTGCAACATGAAAGTAAAGAAAGCAAAAACTCAAACTAAACTTTATTATATATCCTGCACACGATTACAAGGATAGGTCACTAAGTAAACTCTCAAAGAAGAAAGGATCGAACTAAACTTTTATTCATCTAAAGAAAAATATCAAACTAAAATAAGTAAAGGCAAAAGGATAGTGGGATGATACGATACTGGGGCACATCCCCCAAGCTTGGCGGAAGCCAAGGGGAGTGCCCATACCCGATACTTAATTCTCCTTTGGTGGTGAAGAAGAAGGTGGTGGTGAAGAGATCTTGTCCTCGGATTTCCATGGCAGTGGTCCACCATCATAAGAGGAGGAGTGAGCCTCACGGGTCCTGCAACTAGCAGCCAAACTCATACCTTTAAACCTCGCCTCATATTAGAAACTTGGTTTTGGAGATCATAGATCCGGCTTTGGAGGAAGTTGATTTGCTCGTTGAGGGTGAAGACGATGTCCTTCATGGGCTTGCCATCCACCTTGAGATCACGGGAGAGGTCCGTGATTGTGAGGTGATTAGCATTGAGTCCAAGCTCCACCATCCCCTTGCACCGGAAGACGTCCTGCTCCATAGCTTCGAGCCTAGCCTCCATAGTTCCTGTCCCTTTGGGACCGTGCACATCGCGGATGTGGAGCAACCCCTCATGCATCTGGATGACCTGAGGGTGCTGCACTGCAACACCCAATATGCGACTATACTCCATACGTGTCGAGGCATAACTTGGGGTATAAGTGCATATTGGTATGGTCACAAGAGTGGTTGTATCTTTGCTCATCTCATGTACTGAATAGATAGAATACAAGCTTTGGCTTAAAATCGCCACAATGTCACACAAATATCATCAAGTTATAAAATCATTCGAGATGAACAAAAAGTCCGGCTACGGACGAAATCAAATGAATAAAAGACAACCACCCAAGCTAAGTCTCGGTCGACCCTACTGGGCACCACTACTGATCATACGGGAAGGAAACATAGTAACGGCCAAGGTCTTTGTCGAACTCCCACTTGAGTTCAGTGGCATCACCTGCATTAGTCTCGTTGGTACCTGCAACTATGTTTGTAGTATCTGCGAGACACGAGGACTCGGCAATCTCAAAACCCGCGATAGCAAGACTATTTAATCTCATAGGAAAAGTATGGGTATATGGTGGAGTTGCAGCAAGCGCTAAGGAAGTATGGTGGCTAAACTTACGAGTACAAGAATAAGATGAGAAACTACGCAACGGACGTAAGCTAGAAGTGATCAAGAAGTGATCCTGAACTACTTACATTCAAACATAACCAAACTGTGTTCACTTCCCGAACCTCGTCGAAAAGAGACTATCACAGTTACACACGCGGTTGGTGCATTTTAATTAAGTCAAGTGTCAAGTTCTCTACAACCGGATATTAAAAACTCCCATCTGCCACATAACCGCGGGCATGGCTCTCGAAAGTTTAAACCCTGCAGGGGTGTCCCAACTTAGCCCATGACAAGCTCACGATCCGTGGACACAATCCTCCATCGCGGGACCCTCCGATCAGACTCGGAATCCTGGTGCACAAGACATTTAGAAAATGGTAAAACTAGTCCAGCAAGACCTCCCGACGTGCCGACACCCCGATAGGAGCCGCGCGTATCTCGTCTCAGGCCACGGTCGAATTGGCTAAGTTTCCGGCTGACACACCCGTTGGTGGCCCCGGCTATTACCAGTTTGGACCAACACTCATGAGGAGCACTGGCCCGGGGGGTTGATTAAGAATCCTCGGGTTAATTACTCCCTGTGCAAAAGTTTAGTTGTTATTAGGCAAATGGTAAAACCAATGTTGGGCCTTGCTGGAAGAGTTCTATTCAAAGCAAACTGTCAAGAGGGGCCCATAAACCCTCATCGTGTTAGGGACGCAAAATTCAAGGAACATAACACCGGTATGACGGAAACTAAGGCGGCAAGAGTGGAACAAAACACCAAGCAAAAGGCCAAGCCTTCCACCCTTTGCCAAGTATATAGATGCATTAATTAAATAAGAGATATTGTGATATCCCAACATATCCATGTTCCAACATGGAACAACCTGCATTGCACCTGCAACTAGCAACGCTGTAAGAGGGGCTGAGCAAAAGAGGTAACATAGCCAAACAACGGTTTGCTAGGAAGGTGGGTTAGAGGCTTGACATGGCAATAAGGGAGGATTGATAAACAAGTGGTAGGTGGCGCGACATAACGGTAGAACGAACAACTGGCAAGAAAAGATAGAAGTGCTATCAGGGGTAATGATCATCTTGCACTACTAGGGAAAACCTTACAACTAGCACTGGTTTTTGAGCTACCAGTAGGGTGGGCGCCAGCGCTACTGCTACGGCGCTACAGCTATTTTGTAGCAGTAGCGCTTGTTTAGGCCAATGCTACTGGTAAGTTCAGATACTAGTAGCGCAGCACTGGAAAGCGCTACTGGTAATATTTTGGCCCGCGCCACTGCTAAAATTTATGTTTTTTTTCGCATTTTGGCGCTGTACATGTTTAAACAGATATATCTTTTATACAATAACAACTCATCATGAACTAGTTTGTTTAAATAGCATATTCATTACCACTTGTCATCACCACCAAACAATGTTCGTCAATGAGACATCATATAACAAGTTGGTCACTAGTCATAATCACAACTCCTCCTCATCATCATCAACTCTAACACATTGTAGCACATAATAACACATTCTAGCTACGACCTACTCCTCTTATAGGACCTACTCTACCCTCTCTTAGGTAAAATATCATAAAACAAGATAGGCATTGACTCTCCATTAAGGAAAAATGACTCTCCATAATAAAGAACGGAGATCATCCTATCTCCAAGTCTTGGCCTACACACAATGTTGCTTCCAAGTAGCTCTCTACGATGGTATAAACATTTTTTGAAATCATTTATTATAATGGCTTCCTCGCTTTTAGAAATCCGGTATGGACAGGAGTGATGTGGATACTGCGGCTGACCTGGTCGTGGTGGTCGTAAGCTCATAACATCAACGCGACCTCTCGGCAACATCAGATGAGGCACACAATCCATCGGGATTTTCTGTTCAAAAACACAGTAATAACTTTGTGGTTAGCAATGTAGTTTAGTTTTAGAAAAATTTATGCAAAAGACGCACGGATGTCGTAATAGTAGAAAATCTTACCATGCTATCTCCATTGATGTTACTGTAGTTCAACATGTGCACTAGTGGCACATATTGACCATAATGTGGAGGAGTTTGATAATAGCTATTGTAATTCTCAAGATTAGTAAAAAATGCGATAAGACCATCGTTCTCCTTATAAGTTAATTGTGCTTCATCATTGTAGTAGTAGGTTCTGTCTACCATTTTCCGTACATTTTTTGAAGAATGAAAATAAGTTGTCAATGGAAATAAGTTGTCAAATATTTTGAAATAAACAATATAAATTACTTAATAAATATGTTTGAGAAACTCACACAGCGGTAGAACTGGAAGCGTGTCAACAAGGACCCAAATGGTCATATTCTTTTCGTCGATGTTAGGATCACCAAGATCGAAGGTGAGAAGCATACCCTCATGAAAATCATACGCCTTGCAAAGGGCTTCCCAATTCAGGCAACCAAAATTGGATGAGTTCACATAATTGTATAGATTTACAGCAAAATCATAACCATGATGGGTCCTTAGTTGAATTATCTTTGTCTCCATGCTTTCATGATCTTCAAAACCCATCTTCTCCAAGACATAGCGTCTTGCATGGCATGGGATAAGCTAGTCGAATTGTAAAAGACGGAAATTACATGTTGAAGAAGCAGAGAAGTCGTGCAAAAAATAACAAAAAACACTTGTCTCGTTGCATACCGTTTTAACATCGAAGGTCTCTTGGAGCTTGATGCTGAAGCGCCGACCTTCTACCAGGTGAGGCATGTCGCACAGACCGCGCTCATCTTCGCAGTACTCGCACATAGCGAATTCCCTTTCGTTGTCAGACATTTTCTAATAGGTGATTAATAATCCATCATCGAATACATATATAGTAGTATGTAGCAAAGATCATCATATAACAACTAAAACACCTAAATTTTTTAGTTTGTAGTAGTTTGTAGCAAAGATCATCATCGAACCTAGTTTGTAGCAAAGATCATCATATAATCCATCATCGAATACATATATAGTAGTTTGTAGCACAAACCGCGCTCATCTTTTGCATTCAATAAGCAAATAACTAATAGGTAATTAATAATCCATCATCGAATACATATATAGTAGTTTGTAGCAAAGATCATCATATAATATCACTAATACATCTCGAATAATAGCTCCTCTAGGTTCAGTGGGCCGCGGTGGACACCCAAAGAGAAGGAACCATCACCGGATCATAGCTCCGGTGAGATCCCCAAAGAATCTGCCAGGTATTGGAGAACCTGCCGTCCGCCAACGCAACCATGTAGCACTGGACGTGTGCGTCCTCCTCCGTGACATGGTGCTGTACCACCTGCGTGGGGGACTCAAGCCTCTGCACCGATGCAGGCCCACGTGACCGCCACCAAAGAAGCTCCGGGTCGACGACGGGCTGGGTCCTCATTAAGCTGCGCTCACCAGAAGGTAGCACAACCCAGTACCAGCCCGGCGGAGCCCAGTCCCGGACATGGCCCCTCAGCTCAAGCAGGAGTCCTCCGCCGAGTCAACGACGAGGATGCGGGATAGGCATCATCGACGTCGATAACAAAATGCTTAATTATGAAAACAAAATTAATAAACAGTTAGCTAAATTCGGCATGACCTTTGCTAAAAGCCGGACATATCGAGTGCCTGAAATTTGCCAGAACGTAAATGAATCGACATTTCTGGCAAAACATAGGCCACTCGGTTAAACAACTAAGATTGTGACATGTTCGAAATATGACATATATCCACTTCAAATTTGCATATAACAGGAATAATTGTTTTTACTAAAAAAATAACAACAAATGTGATAGTTCAAAATATGATCCTAAGATTAACTAGCTAGGCTTCATACTACATTATCCTAAGATTCATACTACATTATCCTAAGATTAACTAGCTAGGGTTCATACTACATTATCCCAAGATTAAACAACTAAGATTAAACACCTAAGATTAAACAACTAAGATTAAAAACCTACATTATCCTAAGATTCATACTACATTATCCTAAGATTAAAGAACTAAGATTAAAGACCTAAGATTAAATAACTAAGATTAAAAATCTACATTATCCTAAGATTCATACTACATTATCCTAAGATTAACTAGCTAGGTTTCATACTACATTTTCCTATGATTAAACAACTAAGATTAAAAACCTAAATTTTTTAACTTGCTAGGGTTCAAAAGAAACTAGGGAGGAGGAGGAAGGAGGGAGGAGGATGTACCTCTCGGTGAAAGAAGGCCGGCGCGGGGGGGGGGGGGGGGGGGGAGGAGAGCCGGCGCGGCGGCCGAGGCGGCCGGCGGGGGAGGAGGCCGACCCGGGGGAGGGCAGCCGGCGGGGAGGAGGGCCGGCGCGGGCGAGGGAAGCCGGCGCAGGGAGGAGGGCCGGCGCGGGGGACGGCAGCGTGCGGGGGTCGACGGCGGCGCGCGGGGGATTGAGGGAGGAGTGTGGAGTGTGTGAGTGAGCTGAGTGATGAGGCCAGGGGGTGCGAGCAGGCCGGGGGCGCGCGGGGGAGGGAGTGGGCTTAACAGTAGCGCGGGTAATGGCCAGCGCTACTGCTAAGCCCACTTGCTATAGCGCTGGCGCACATCACATGCTACAGCTAAGTGGTCTGCCCTTTTGGGCCCGGCGGCCCGCTAAACAGCAGCGCGGCCCACGCCAACCAGCGCGGCTGCTATTCAGTAGCAGTAGCGCCCGTTTTGGCCGGTGCTACTGGTACATACCAGTAGCGTGGGCGACCAAACAGACGCTACTGCTAAAATTCTATGTATAAGCATTTTCCTAGTAGTGTTGCCTGCAATGTTCGCAGGGTTGTCGAAAGCTTGCTCCTCGTAAACGTACTCGACAGGGTCCTCATTCATGAAATCATCTCCCGGCTCTACCCAAAGCAAGAACACAAGCAATGGAACACCAATCAATCACGGTGCAATGCACAAGCAACATGATGCAAGACATGGCATGGAATGCAAGATATGTGCAATGTATATGGGTACTCCGGAAGGGGAAAGATGATCATGGCTTTAACTTGGCAAAACAAGCATGCCACTGGATAGATTGAGAGATTTCGGTCGAAATCGATATAAAGATCACCAGAAACGGATGCACAGTTTGAAAATGACAAGCCAACCAAAATGCAATGCAATCTGTCAAAAACAGCAACATGGCCACTTACATGCAAAGTTTAAATATGCTACATCATGCAAGCATGAAAACAAAATACATGGCAATGAATTAGAGGTGGAGGTATACAAATCATGAACACTGAGCTACTCCTAGAACTCACTAGAACAGGTCTAAAAATGAATGAAAAAAATGCAAATGATAACAGTTCAATAGACAGCAGAAAAAAACACTGAGCATGACAGAAACAGCATCAGGTAGCAAAGTTTAGAGCTAGTAAACTACATGTTATAGGAACCTATCATGGCAAACTTGAACATGGCAAGCTAGTACTAAATGCAAGTAACAAAACTCCCTTACTGAACTTGATCCAAAGATCCACACAAAAGATGATAGCATCAATGCAAACATGGCAAGTGATATGAATTACATGGCATGGCAGAAACAGATTCATGTAGGCATGTTTGTGAGCTTGTGCAACTCACCAAAAAGCATTGCATGGCACAACAATGCAACCAACACTAAGAAGACACATTTATGAATCTAATCATGGCAATACCATGGTTATAGGATGCCTAGATCACTAGTTATTCACATGGCAAAAATGAACTTATTGTTAACAAACTGACAATATTATTTAGCAAATTGAGAGCATGGCAAGATCTACGAAACATCCTTAATGCGCATCTCCAAAATATGCATGGATTCACTTGTAGCATCAAGTTAACATGGCAACATAATGTAGCAAGAAAAGACAGCAGAAATCACTAAGTCACTGAAATCAGCAACATCAAGTACCCTACTTTGCATGCTTGTGCTAGTCACCACAAGGCACATAAAAATAGAAGGATGGCACCACTGTAAATATGGCATGAAGATACTCCTAAAACATGTTGACATGATCCTCAAAAGATAAACACACAAAATGCTATAAAAAGACAAATAGGCAAGTTATTAGTTTCCAGCAGATAACATCATTTAGCACTTTTGCAACGATGATTAGGGCATCAATATGGATAGTAAAATGCAAGAAAACTACGCCATCGTCTATATCACTCAGAGATGAACATTTTGACATATCACACGCTCAAATCGGAGCAACCAGCACGAAGTTATGACATGTCAAAGGTGCACGCATGAAGTCACTAATCAGGGACTTGGTGGAATTTTATACCGCGAAGAAGTCAACGCGAGGTTTGCGGATCGGGTCAGGGAAGGTGGATCCAGGCGCGGGTCCGGGCGGCGAGGGGATCCGGTGAGCCCGCGTGGACTCCGGCGAGGCCGGTGGGCGGTGGAGGCGGCGGATGGGGCCGGGAACGGCGGATCCAGCTGGCTCTTCGCCGGATCTGGCCGGAGACGGGGGCCGGCGACAAGGAAACGAGTGGCGGCGGCTGCGGCGCAAGGCGGCGGCAGCCGGCGGAGGCGGCTCGGGCGGTGGAGATGAGCGAGGGCGCGGGGCGGCGCGCATGGGCCCGGGCAGGCCTGCCCTGGGCTTGCAGGCCGGTGGCGGGGCGCGATGCAGCGGGGCGGACGGAGGCCACGTGGCACCCTCTGATTTGAGGAGAGTGTCGGCTGGACGCATCCGGCCGGCGGCGGACGTGTCCGGCGGCGCGGGGAGGGGTGGATCTAGGGTTTCGCCTGGAAAATGGAGGGGGTGCCTATTTATAGGTAGAGGGAGCTAGGAGAGGCCTATTAAGGTGCGGTTTTCGCCCACACGATCATGATCCTACGACGGAGAGCATGGAGGGGGTTTAGATGGGCTAGTGGGCTATTGTGGAGGGGTGTTGAGCTGCAAAGAGAAAGGGGTTTCGGCGGTTACGTGGTTAACCGTTGGGACATCAAACGACCTCCAAATGGAACAAAATTTGACAGGGGGCCTACCGGTGATGTACCAAGGCCACTCGGCAAATCTCGGCGCATTCCGAGAAGGTTTTTCTCCCGCTCATGAAACGAGATCTGAGAGGTGCAACAGGTGCATGAGTGAGTGTCGGATTCCGAAACGGACAACGGGGAAAATGACTAGATGCATGAGACGAACACGAATACAAATGAGATGCAGATGATGACATGAGATGAAATGCATGACATGAACAAAATGCAAAACGAGGACAAAACCCAACTACGGAGGATATAACATATAACTTTGCCAAAAATGGCAAGATTTGGAGGTACAAATATGGAATGTTACATCCGGGACGTTACATGCACCACCTCCCGCAGATATGGGTTGATGACGTTCTCGAAGAACTTGTCCTTGGAGGAGCTTGAGGTGGCCAAGGTAGACGGGATCTGACAGAAAATAGAAAGAAAAGAGAACAGGGGATTTCTCTGCGATATGGTGATCAACATGTTCGGGAAGTATATATAGATTTTTTTAATCTTGGGGGACAAGCAAACGGAAGAAAAGCGGAGTCCGGAAGGTCTCCCAGGTGGGCACAACCCACCTGGGGGTGCCAGGCAAGCCTGGCGCACCCTGGTGTCTTGTGCTCACCAGGGTACGCTACCTGGAAGTTTCTTTATTTCCTAATTTTCTAAATAGTCCAAAACTGACAAAAAATATTTTTGCGGATTTTTTGGTCTGTTTACTTACCGTATCACGTACCTCCTTATTTTCACGATTATGGAGTGTTCTGGAAGGACTCTTTTATGTGTTCTTTCGGTGTCAAAGTTTGGATAATATTACTTTAAACGTTAATGGGCATACCTGAGATGTAATGTTTTATTCATTGCCCATTGACAACCTTCAGGTTAGTGCCTTCGGCATTATTTATTTTGATAGCCCCGGACCGATAAACCTCCTCGATAACATAGGGGCCGTCCCATTTTGAGAGGAGTTATCCTGCAAAGAATCTGAAACGGGAGTTGTATAAAAGAACATATTCTCCGACTTTAAACTCATGTTTTTGGATTCTTTTGTCATGCCATCTTTTAACTTTTTCTTTGAATAATTTTGCATTTTCATAACCACGGGTTCTCCATTCATCTAATGAACTAATATCAAATAACCTCTTTTCACCAGCAAGTTTGAAATCATAGTTGAGCCCTTTGATAGCCCAATATGCTTTATGTTCTAACTCAAGAGGCAAATGACAAGCTTTTCCAAAAACCATTTTATAAGGACACATACCCATAGGATTTTTATATGCTGTTCTATAAGCCCAAAGTGCATCATCTAATTTCTTAGACCAATTCTTCCTGGACCTATTGACAGTCTTTTGCAGAATTAATTTTATTTCTCTGTTGCTAAGTTCAACTTGACCACTAGACTGAGGATGATAAGGTGATGCAATTCAATGGTTAACATCATACTTGGCAAGCATTTTACGGAAAGCATCATAAATGAAGTGTGAACCACCATCAGTCATTAAATATCTAGGGACTCCAAACCTTGGGAAAATAACTTCCTTAAGCATTTTAATAGAGGTGTTGTGATCAGCACTACTGGTTGGAATAGCTTCTACCCATTTAGTAACATAATCAACAGCAACCAAAATATGTGTATACCCATTAGTGGAAGGAAAAGGTCCCATTTCATCAAATGCCCAAACATCAAATGGTTCAACAGCAAGTGAATAGTTCATAGGCATTTCTTGACGCTTACCGAAATTACCTATCCTTTGACATTCATCACAAGATAAGACGAACTTACGGGCATCCTGGAAGAGAGTAGGCTAATAAAATCCAGATTGCAATACCTTGTGACCAGTTCTATCTCCAGCATGATATCCTCCATAAGCCCCGGAGTGACATTTTCGTAGGATTTGTCCCTGTTCATGCTCAGGTACACAACGTCTCATAATACCATCTACTCCTTCTTTATAAAGATGTGGGTCATCCCAAAAGTAATGTCTTAAATCATAGAAGAATTTTTTTGTTTTGTTGGTATGTAAAGCTAGGTGGTAAATATTTAGCAACAATGTAATTAGCATAGTGAGCATACCAAGGAGTATTATGAGCAACATTTATTGCAGCTAACTGCTCATCAGGAAAACTATCATCAATAGGTAGTGGGTTATCAGGCACATTTTCAAGCCTAGACAGGTTATCAGCTACGGGGTTCTCCGCTCCTTTTCTATCAATGATATGTAAATCAAATTCTTGTAACAAGAGAACCCATCGAATAGGTCTAGGTTTAGCATCTTTCTTTTCCATAAGATATTTAATAGCAGCATGATCGGTGTGAACAATTACTTTGGAGTCAACAATATAAGGTCTCAATTTATCACAAGCAAACACCACTGCTAAGAATTCTTTTTCAGTAGTAGCATAATTTCGTTGAGCACTGTCTAGAGTTTTACTAGCATAATGAATAACATTCAATTTCTTATCAACTCTTTGTCCTAGAACAGCACCAACGGCATAATCACTAGCATCACACATAATTTAAAAAGGCAAGTTCCAATGAGGTGGTTGAAAAATAGGTGCAGAAACTAAGGCATTCTTGAGTGTTTCAAAGGCTTCTAAACAATCATCATCAAAAACAAAAGGAATATCCTTTTGCAAAAGATTCGTTAGAGGCCTAGAAATTTTCGAAAAGTCTTTGATAAATCTCCTATAGAAACCAGCATGGCCTAAGAAACTACGAATACCTTGAAAGTGCGTTATATCGACTAGAGGGGGGGTGAATAGGCAATTTTTATGAATTCTTCACTGAGGTATTTGCGGGAGAGGAAATTCCTAAGTGAAGAACTTTTGCAGCGGAATAAGTACTCAAAAGTAAACATAACAGAACACAAGCATGGTCATCATGTTGAAATGAAGACAAGCACGGAGTACATAAAGCGTAATCACAGGATAACACAGGATCAAGACAAACAGACTGAAGAAATTGAACTGAGGAAATTGAGAAAGTCTTCAGTCAAAGTCTTCAAACACAGATATGAACAAGTGCACAACACAGTTATGTGGAAATAAAAGAGTTGGGGAAATAGAACCAGTAAGCTTGGTGAAGACAATGATTTTGTAGACCAGTTCCATCTGCTGTCTCAGTTGTATGTCTGGTTCGAGCGGATAGGTATTTAAACCTAAGGACACACAGTCCTCACTGTATTCTCCTTGAGCTAAGGTCACACAAACCTCGCCCAATCACTCGTGGTAAGTCTTCAGGTGACTTCCAAACCATCACAGACTCGGTCACTCGGCAATCCACAATTCCTCTTGGATGCTCTAGACCATGACGCCTAACCGTCTGCAAGAAGCACAGTCTTCAAAGGTAACAAGCGTCAGATCAACACATGATCAATCTCTTCAGTGATGCTCAATCACTTCGGGTTTGTAGGTGTTTGGGTTTGGGTTTTCCTCACTTGATGATTTTCGCTCAAAGTCCTCGGAGGATGGGATGCTCTCAAATGACAAGTGCCAGTTTCTCTCGGAGCAGCCAACCAGCACGTGGTTGTAGGGGGCGGCTATTTATAGCCTAGGGAGTAGCCTGACATGATAAGACATAAATGCCCTTCAATGATATGACCGTTAGGTGGGTAGATATTTTGGGACAGCTAGCACAAGGCACAGCAACGGTCGGAAATTTGAGTATCAGGTTCCTCAGGGCTATCATGTTCCTCACCGTGTAGGCAATCCACACTGGCGAATTCCTAACTCCTCAGTCAGAACAAATTCCTCAGAGACCAGAAGAACTTTGTCTCTCTCACTGAAGAATATGACTGAACTGTATGAGGTTTCCAATGGCTTCACTCGAAGGGATTGGTAGGTGTAGGATTTTGAGTTGAGCATCACATGGAAATTTTTCCTTAGTATTTCCTTGAGCCCCTTTAACAGTACGGTCTTTCCTATGACTCAAGAAAGAGAAAATGAAACTATGAAAACAAAAGTCTTCACGCTTCATGTTCCTTGAATGAATACCAAGTCTTCAATGTCACACCAATTTCTTCACTTTCAAAGTCTTCAGAAATCCAAAGTCTTCAGTCGAAGAACTTCATATTTAGGGGTCGACTTTCTCTGTAAATATCAAACTCCTCATAGACTTATAGACCTGTGTACACTCATAAACACATTAGTCCCTTAACCTATAAGTCTTCAATACACCAAAATCACTAAGGGGCACTAGATGCACTTACAATCTCCTCCTTTTTGGTGATTGATGACAATATAGGTTAAGTTTTCAACGGGGATAAACATATGAAGTGTAAATACTGAAATTGAGGAATTTGATTGCAAGATATAGAATAACTCCCCCTGAAGATGTGCATAGTGAGGAATTTGCTTTTGAAGCAATGCACACTTGAAGAGTAGAATCATGGAGATCTCCCCCTATATCTTGTAATTCATACACGCATTTGATATACAATATGAAGAACTTGAAATGCATGATGAAATATGGTGACTGATGTAATTCAGCATGCGTGCATTAACATTAACAAGGAATAAGCATGCAGAAAACCACAGCAAAAGTATCAGGCCACCATAGAGTTTAAGTTTACAACTCAATCCAGCAAAGTCTTCAAAAGAACGAGAGTTGTAACTTAGCAAAAAACACCCATATAG
Source organism: Aegilops tauschii subsp. strangulata (assembly GCF_002575655.3). Lineage (NCBI taxonomy): Eukaryota > Viridiplantae > Streptophyta > Magnoliopsida > Poales > Poaceae > Aegilops > Aegilops tauschii. The sequence continues at coordinate 463,920,866 of NC_053038.3, forward strand.
ATATACCCGCTTGAAGACTAACTCAAATTGCTCCCCCTTTGTCATCGAATGACCAAAAGGATCGAAAATGAGGACTAACGCCCCTGAAGAATATCAAGTTGATGAAGGAGCACCAGCGTTGTTGGGGTCGTTTGTTGATGTAGGGCCTGCCGCAGTGTCATCCAAGTCTTCATACTCGTCGGTGTCGCATGATGAAGAATACGAGCTGGCCACCAAGGAAGGAACCTTGACCTTCTTGTATTTCTTCGGTGGAGGAGCAAACCAGTCAAAATCTTCCTTGAGACCCATTTTCTTCAGATCTTCTTCGCTATAAATGTGAGACAGAACAGTCTAGGTATGGTTGAAGGTTTCATGGAGGTAGTAATGGTTTTTCTTCACAGCATTGTGGGTAGCAGTCATGTTGTGAAGAATTGAACCAAACTGACGCTTGACCCATTCGTGATTTCGATCAACCTTCTGGTGAAGACTGAGGAGAAGCTCACGATCAGTCATCACCCTGGGAGATGTGCCTTGAGGATTTTGCTTGTTGCGTTGGCGGCAGAGTCATGAGTGGCGGAGTCATCATTGGTGGAGTAAGATGCAGCTTTGCGAAATTGACCATCCAATGGACGAATGCCTTCATCAATAACAGCAGAGGCCTTGCCCTTGTCATCAGCTGAGGAAAATGTCTGTTTGACGACTTCAATCGGGGGCAAGTAGCTGCAATGGTTCAGTGTATCAGCTTTGTAGTTTAGTGAAGACCTTGTTCTGATGAATCTCATAATCCACGGAGCATAAGGCTTCAACTCAAATGGTGACATTGCGACATTGGCCAGAGTCCTCATGAAGAAATCATGGAAGTTGACGGGAACGCCATGAATGATATTGAATACCAGATTCTTCATGATGCCAACGACTTCTTCTTCATTCGAGTCGTGGCCCTTGATAGGACTCAATGTCTTCGTCAAAATGCGATAGACAGTCCGAGGAACATATAGCAATTCCTTCACGAGGAATTTGGTTCTTGGGGCCTGACCTGGCTTCAATGGCTTCATCAGGACATGCATATAGTGAGCAGTAAGCTCAGGCTCTTGGTACAGGCAACGAGCAGCTTCATGGGGAGGACTAAGAGGCAAAGCACGAAGCAATTCAGTAGCTGGAGCCTTATAGTGAGTGTTTTCAGTCATCCAGTCCAGCACCCAGGAATTCACATCTTCAGAGTCTCCGGTGATGTGTAGCGTTGCATAAAATTGAAGAATGAGTTCTTCATTCCAATCATAGATATCAGTGCAGAAATTTAACAGTCCAGCGTCGTGAAGAACACTAAGGACTGGCATGAAGCACGGCAGAGATTCCATATCCACGTGAGGAATGTGCTCATGATCGAAGACTTTGTCTTTGTTGAACAACACTGAGGAATAGAAATTTGCCTGGCTTGCAGTTCAGAAACGCCTCTTCCTAATGCGAGCAGAGTCATAGGGGTTGTAATCTGTGAAAAATACACGCTCGCCGAAGAAATAATCAGTCTTGAATTTTTGCTTCCTGGAGAATGGATCCTTTGGCTTGGGTTGAGGAGTGTCAGTCAGTTGCATCACAACCTCGGGAATTGCAATCTCAGGTTCTTCAGGCTGAGGAATTTCTGGTTCCTCTTCAGTGGCAGTCTGTGTCTTCAATGATTCACCAGCAGCAGTTTCATCAGCACTAGGGGCTGGAATTTCTTCATGAACAGACGAAGTGGGGTGAGTTTCTTTAGAGCCCATTGGAACAGTATGTGCTGGGGACTGAGGGATTTGCTGCAATGGCGTGAATAGAGGAGAGTTGGGGTGCTGACTATCCCAAAAATCATCATTCATCAATGGAGTAGTACTCCCAATGTCCAAGTCAGAATTTTGTTCATCCAATTCCTCAACGCCGGCCTCTTCAGCAGTGAACTGAGGCATGGGCGAGGAGACAATTGGAGTTGAAGGGATTGTGTCCGCTTCAAATTCTTCATCCATCTGCTCTGAGGAAGTAGCAGAGGGAATGTCTTCATCAGATCCGCTGGGGATCACATATTCCTCATCGAAAGGTACGAGTTCCTTTGATGGCATGCTGGAAACAGGAACAGCATCAATTGGATTTTCAAATGAGCTTGTCAATTTCTTCATCTTCTTCGGAGCTGAAGAATCTGATGAAGCTGATGCTTTCCTTTTCCTCACTGCTGCTCACTCAGCAGCCTTTGTCTTCTTCACATCTTTATGCAGAAGGAAGAATAGTACTTGAGGTTGGTGCATTTTCTTCAGGCACAACTGATGCAGTTGCCCTCGCATTCTCAGTTTCTTCAGGCACATCAACTGAACCTTCAGATGGCCTGGCTTGTTCTTCAGGCGCAACACTAGATGTTGCCCTGGCAATTTCTTCAGCAGCTGGAATACAGTCATCAGCCCTGGAACTCACATTTTCTTCAGCAGCCTGATTTTCATCAGCCGTGCTGGCGTGCTCTTCTGTCCATTGAGCAGATGCTTTGGGTTGAGGAATTTCTGGTTGCGATGGAGCTGCAACCTTGGTGGTGAATTTCTCTGTCAGTTTTACAAACCCGACCTTGGCTCCTTGCCAATCAGCATAGTAAGCGTTGAAATCATTGCTGAGGCCTTTGATTTCAGCCTGGATCTTCACAAGTTCATCAGTTGTTATCTTGACAACATTTTTCTTCAGAAAGCGCTCTTTCTTGTACTGAGCTTTCTTCAGCTGCCTGGCCTTCTCAAATTTCCATTTTTCTTCAGCAATGAAAGCTGACAACATATGACTTTGACCAGGAGAGAGATTCAGTTCAGGCAAGGGAGTGTTTGGATCTTTGTGCCACAGATCAATGAAATCCAGGATCTTCTTCGGATCCAGTAAAAGAGGCACAACACTGCCCTTGGCACTAGCGGTCCTGTGCGGCCTGTCCCTGATGATTTCGGCTAGCTCTTCATCATCAGCCTCATCATCATTAGAGGGCACTTGGAAGGCGGCCTGCTTCTTGTGAGGACTTGGTCGAGGACCTCGTCCAGCAGTGGTCTTTTTCTTCAGCAGAGAGGGGCCAGCTGAGAAAACTTGGAGCAGCTGAGGAACTTGCAGAGGCTCCTGAGGCAATAGATATGCCTGTTGTCCTTTGGCACGTGGCGAGATGCACATGTGCTGAGGATTTGGTCGGAGCAGCCGAAGACTTTGGCGGAGGAGCTGAGGACTTTGGAGGAGCAGGAGCAGTTTGAGGAGTTGGCCGTGAGGGCTTTGAGGAATCTGGCGGTGAGGGCATTGCTGAGGAACTTGGCCGTGAGGGCATTGAAGGTGAAGCACTTGGCTTATGCGCAGGCTTCTTTGCCATGGCCTTCTTCGGCTTGCTAGCAGAGGCTTCAGCAGTGGCAGCAGCAGCAGCAGAGTCTTCGTTGAATTTCCTCACAGCTTCTCTTGCTTGTCTGGCCAACTTGGCCTGGCGCTTGGCCCATTCATCAGGATAGTCCTCACCGCGCTTGAGGCTGGTGGGATCCGCTTCTTGACCAGGTGCCAACGGAGGTCTTGGGCATGGAGGATTTAGAGCGAATTTCTTCATGTACTTGGGAGTAACATACCTGTACTCTCTCCACTCTCTTGCCCATCTCCTCTCTATCCTTTGGATGCGCACCTTGCGCTGATTTTTGTCCTCCTTTCCAAACTTGGCCTCATCAGGAGTGCAGTAATCCGCATATATGTCATCAGGGATTTCAAAAGCAGTATTAACCTCATGCCTCTTTCCTCCCTTTTGTGGCTTCTTTCCATCAGCCATTTTCTTCAGATGAGGAATTTGAACAATGGAATTCTCTGAAGATGTATGCAACTTTTCTTTGAGGAACGCTGCAAATGAGTTAAGTTGATGAGAACCTAGTGATTCAGCAGCGGACATGAGTACCTGTGAACAGAGTATAGTTGCGAGGAATTTGGAGAGGTCATATGCGTTCTCAGAAGGTTTTGTAAAATGAATAAGTTTGAGGAATTTGACCAGATGAGTCTTGAAGAATTTCACTAAGCGTACTTTGTCTTAGGTTCCAGAGTTGTATAGATTGAGAATCCACACAATTGAGGAATGTTGAAGAAAAACGAAGCTTAGAGAAATGAATCAAGAACAAATGACATGTGAGGTGTTTAGTGTGTGAAGATTTGAAGAAAAACACCTTTGAAGATTTTGTAGTAATCATTTGAATCAAAGAGGGCAGTAAAAGTAACTTTTAATTACACTGGACGAAGAACACGACGAACTGGGAAGTGTAGATGTCAAGTTCATCAGTTCAGATCTTCCACGCCCTAACTTGGCTGAGGAAGACAGCTACGGCGGCGGCGGAGGGAAGAAATCCGCGGCCGGCGCGAGTACGACGGCGACGAGGTCGAGGCAGTGAAGCTCTTCCTCACCGGCGACAATGAAGTAGCGGCGGCGCCAGGGTTTGAGAAGCTCGATCTGGAGTGAGGTCGAGCGGAGTAAAAGAGAAGTGAGGAAGGGGGCGGGTATATATAGCCACGGTGAAAAACTGTTCGCCCGAAGAAATTGGACGAACGTGCCCCTGACCCTTCTCATTCGCTTGACATGTGTCACCCACGTACTGAGAAGTGGGGATCGTGTGAGATCGTGGGTGAATAGGTAAGTGTTTTCGTGGGATGCGGAACGGTTTGAGCGGCAAAACCGAAAATTTTGGATAAGATGAGTTAAAAGTTCCGTTCGCAAATTCTTCAGCTGAAAAGAACATAGTGAAGATTTTGAACGAGTTTCAAATAGAACGCACATGAAGAATTTGTGAATAGATTAGGTTGAGTATAGCATAGAGGGGGAAGGGTCCGATCACATTCACTTAGCAGAAAAAGCAACTTGAAGAAATAGAAATAAGTGAATGATGTAGAGGACATAAACTCACACACACACACACACACACACACACATATATATATATAGCCAATGAAGGAAAATGACGGAAAAGTTGAAGATAATGCAAAGTTGAAGAAAATGAACAACTGAGGAATTTCAAAACAAAAAACTCAAATTGAAGATTTACAACTTTTGGTGGTGGCGTGACCCACCGTATAAGAATGATGATTTCAGACACCGCGTACAATTGTCGTAGGGCTCTGAGAATCAAATTCTTCGTTAATTTCTTCACACTTAGAGTGTTATTCTTCATTGATTGAAGATAAACTTTTCTTCATGTGTTGCACATCTAAGTCATCAATTTTTGCATAAGTGTTAGGATGAGTGCCCTTTTCAAAGAACATTCGAATATTCTAAGATATTTAGCTCACACCGCAACTTGCTAAATCTCTTCTCATCCAAGGGCTTTGTGAAGATATCGGCTAGCTGTTCTTCAGTCTTCACATCCTCAATAGAAATGTCGCCCTTCAACACATGATCATGAAGAAAATGATGACGAATCTGAATGTGCTTTGTCTTCGAGTGCTGAACTGGGTTGTGATCAATCTTGATGGCACTCTCATTGTCATAGAAAGAGGCACATTCTTCATGTTGACGCCGTAGTCCTTGAGAGTTTGCTTCATCCACAGCAATTGAGCACAGCAAGAACCAGCAGCAATGTACTCAGCTTCAGCAGTAGACAGTGATACGCAGTTTTGTTTCTTCGAGGACCAATAGGCCAAATATCGTCCGAGGAAATGGCATGTGCCAGATGTTGACTTGCGGTCCACACGATCACCAGCATAGTCAGAGTCAGAATATCCAATGAGATCAAAAGCCGAGCCTTTGGGGTACCATAATCCAAGTGTTGGTGTGTGAGCTAGATATCTAAGAATATGCTTCACAGCCTTATGGTGTGATTCCTTCGGTGTAGCTTGAAATCGGGCACACATGCAAACACTAAGCATAATATCTGGCCTAGATGCACATAAGTACAATAAAGAACCAATCATGGAGCGGTATACCTTTTGATCGAAGTCAATACCATTTTCATCAGTGCACAGATGGCCATTTGTGGGCATAGGAATTTTGATGCCTTTACAGTCTTGCATGCCGAATTTCCTCAGTACATCCTCGAGGTATTTCTCCTGAGATATGAATATGCCATTGCGCTGTTGACGAATTTGAAGACCTAAGAAGAATTTCAATTCTCCCATCATAGACATTTCATATTCCTCTCTCATCATATAACCAAATTCGTCAGTGTAACGTTGGTCAGTACAGCCAAAGATAATACCATCAAGATAAATTTGGCACACAAATAATTCACCATCATAAGACTTAGTGAAAAGAGTAGGATCAAGTGAACCGGGTTTGAAGCCTTTCTTCATGAGGAATTCCTTCAAAGTATCCTACCATGCCCGAGGGCATGCTTGAGGCCATAGAGGGCCTTATTGAGTCTGAAGACTTTGTCAGGATGCTTTGGATCTTCAAAACCTCGGGGTTGAGCAACATATACTTATTCCTCAAGCTTACCATTGAGGAATGCACTTTTCACATCCATTTGATATAAGGTGATATCATGATGGTTAGCATAAGCAAGTAATATGCGAATAGCCTCAAGTCTAGCAACAGGTGCAAAAGTTTCATCGAAATCAAGTCCTTCAACCTGTGTGTAGCCTTGAGCTACTCACCGTGCATTATTCCTCACCACAAGGCCATTTTTATCTTGCTTGTTGCGGTAGATCCACTTTGTGCCAATGATATTATGTTTGCGAGGATCTGGACGATTGACCAGTTCCCAAACGTTGTTGAGCTCGAACTGATGTAATTCTTCTTTCATGGCCTGAATCCACTCAGGCTCCAGAAATGCTTCATCTACCTTAGTGGGCTCTGTGATAGAGACAAAATCATAGTGCCCACAAAAGTTAGATAAATGTGAAGCTTTTGAGCGTGTGAAAGGACCTGGTGCTTCAATGTCATCGATGATCTTCTCAACTTGCACTTCTTTTGCAACGCGAGGATGAGTAGGTTGTCGTCAAGGAATTTGATCAGCATTTTCTTCAGGTGCCTCGGCTCGATGTTCTTCACGTTCTGGAATAAATTCTTCAGCAGATTCTTCGGTAGGGATGACATCCTCAGTAGCCTTGAACTTGATAGTTTCCTCAGGTGTTGGTTCATCTATCACAGAAGGTAGGTGCTCTCTTTGCGAGCCATTAGTTTCATCGAACCGCACATCTACAGTTTCAACAACCTTGTGAAGAACGTTGTTGAAGACTCTGTAGGTGTGCGAGTCCTTTCCGTAACCAAGCATAAAACCTTCATGTGCTTTTGGTGCAAATTTTGAGTTGTGATGAGGATCTCTAATCCAACATTTAGCACCGAAGACTTTGAAATAACTCACATTGGGTTTCTTGTCTGTGAGGAGTTCATAGGCAGTCTTCTTGAAGAATTTGTGAAGATATACTTTGTTGATGATGTGGCACGCAGTATCAATTGCATCAATCCAGAAACGACGAGGCATTTTGTATTCATCAAGCATAGTGCGAGCCATCTCAGCAAGAGTCCTATTCTTGCACTCCACGACGCCATTCTGCTGAGGAGTATAAGGAGCAGATAACTCATGAGTAATACCAAGTTCATCAAGATAGTCATCAAGACCAGAATTCTTGAACTCAGTTCCGTTGTCACTTCTCATGTGCTTGATCTTCACACCAAAGTTGGTTGAAGCACTCAAGGAAAATCGTTTGAAGACTTCCTGCACTTTGTTTTTGTAAGTAACAATGTGTACCCATGTGTAATGAGAGTAATCATCAACAATAACAAAGCCATATTGAGATGCATCATTTGAAACTGCAGAATAATGGTTAGGACCGAAGAGTTCCATATTAAGCAATTCAAATGGGCGAGTGGTAGTCATGATTGTCTTCGCTGGATGCTTAGCCTTGGTCATCTTTCCAGCTTCACAGGCTCCGCATAAGTGATCCTTGAGGAATTTGACATTCTTGATGCCAATGACATGCTTCTTCTTTGCAAGTGTGTGCAAATTCCTCATGTTTGCATGACCAAGTCGTCGATGCCATAGCCAGCCTTCTGAAGCTTTTGCAAGTAGGCACACGTCTGGTTGTGGTCCTGTAGAGAAATCAACAATATACAAGTCGCCTCTCCTAAAGCCTTCGAAGACTTTGGAATTGTCAGCTTCCATGATCACAACACAACGATACTTGCCAAACACAACAACCATATCAAGATCGCAAAGCATTGAGACAGACATGAGATTGTATCCTAAGGACTCGACAAGCATGACTATGTCCATGTGTCGATCCTTTGAGATCGCAACCTTACCTAGACCCAATACCTGACTTTTGCCTTTGTCAGCGAAGATGATATGCTTTAGATGCGATGGAGATAAGGTAGCATCCATCAATAGATTCTTGTCACCAGTCATGTGATTTGTACATCCACTATCGAGGACCCACTCATTGACTTTGGCTTGATCATCCTGCAGATGAATTGGTGCAGCTTACGAACTCATATACTTCATTAGTGAAGAATATGACATCAATTCATCATATCAGACAATAGAACAGATAAAGCAGTAGAGGACGTGAGAAATGAGAGTTCATTTCTTCAATGATTAGCCTGCGTCCTTTTAGGCATCTTTCAGGTCTCCAACAAATTCTTCAGACATTTTAGCACGTCTGGAGACCTGACCCTACATAAGAGATTACTTCTTTTTCTTCACCACCCACATCTGAAGGGGTGGCAAAGAGTTCATCACTCTGCGAGCTCCATTTGAGAAAGGTGGCATAGAAGCCAGACCATTTTGTTTCACATAAGAGGAGTTAGGATAAGCATATGAATAAGCAGAGAAATTCTTCGAAGACTTATGAACATAATGGTTAGAAGAATAATGCTCATATTCATAGCCCTTAGCTCTTCCCGGCGAAACGGAGGTGTTAGCATGATGATAATCATATGAGGACTTTGATCCTTTAGAGGAATTTGATCCACGTGAGGAATTTGGTGCGTATGAGGACTTGGATCCATATGAAGAATTTGGTCCATATGAAGAATTTGATCTGGGGTTCCTATTCTTCACTGGTGGTGTCATGATGACATTCACCTGAAGATTTTCAAGGCATCTTTTGGGAACCCAGATTTTCTTCATAGGGGAACCGTTCCTGTAGTTAGTGCCAACATATCTAGCAAATACTTCACCATTCATATTTTTGAACAGTTTATGGTTGGAGTCAAATGACTCATCAGAGGAATGAGAAGATTCACATGTAAAGCCAGATAGATTGGATGGATCTACTGGAGGTCCCTTTGCAGCAACCCATGAGGTTTTGGGGTACTGCTCAGGCTTCCAATATGTACCATCAGCATTGAGTTTCCTCTCAAAGGCAATACCCTCTTTCCTAGGGTTCCTGTTGAGGATCTGCTTTTTAAGCACATCACAAAGAGTCTGATGCCCTTTGAGGCTTTTGTACATGCCTGTCATGTACAATTCCTTCAGCCCTGCATCATAAGTGATACTAGCAATGTCCTCAGATGAGGAATTAGTGATAGCAGAGACAGTTGAAGAATTTGTAGCATTAGAAGCATTTGAGCATTCAGGTGAAGAATTAGCAGATTCACGTTCAATGCATTTCAAACATGGAGGAACAAATTCTTCCCGAGCAGCGCTGATTTGTTGAGCTAGCAATGAATCGCGCTCCTTCTGAAGATCTTCATAACTCACTCTTAGTTTTTCAAGATCTTGCTTTCTTTGAAGAAATTCATAAGAAAGCTTCTCATGATCAGATAAGAGAGTGTTATGATGACCGTGAAGGTTGTCAACGCTAGACTGAAGTCTCTGAAGACTTTCAGTCAAGGTTTTAGTGCGATCCATTTCTTCACCCAACATATCATCACTTTTGTCTAGCATGTTTTGAACCTTTTCAAAAGCCTTTTGTTGTTTCACAGCAATCTTAGCAAGTTTAGAGTAGCTGGGCTTGAGGTTTTCATCAGATTCATTCTCACTTGATTTAGAGGAGGTATATTTGAGTACCTTGGCACCCTTTGCCATGACGCAATAGGTGGGAGTGTAGTCATCATTGCCTTCATCAGCCTTATTGGTGAGGTCATTTTCTTCAGAGTTGAAGATAGACTTGCTGACGAATGCAGTAGTGAGGGCTAGACTCGCCACACCGGACTCGGACTCCTCAGATGCCTCCTCTTCCTCATGTTCCTCAGATTCAGCCTCAGAGTCCATTTCCTTGCCAATGAATGCCCGAGCCTTCTTGGAGCTACTCTTCTTCTGAAATGAAGATTTTGAGGATTTTTATGATGAAGACTTTGAAGATTTCTTCTTCTTCTTCACATCATTAGAACTGTAATCCTTGTATTTTTTCTTCTTTGATTCCTTTTCCCACTGAGGACAATCTTGAATGTAGTGACCAGGTTTCTTGCATTTGTGGCAAAGCCTCTTCTTGTAGTCACTAGATGAGGAATCATTGGTCCTTGAGGGTTTTCCAAAGTGTCCACGTCTTGAGAACTTCTGAAATTTCTTCACGAGCAGTGCTAGTTCATGGCTCAGTTCTTCAGGATCACCAAGGCTGCTGCCAGAATCTTCATCTTCAGATTCAGACACTGCCTTGGCCTTCAGGGCACGTGATCTGCCATAGCTCGAACCGTAGAGATCTCTTTTCTCAGCAAGCTGGAACTCATGAGTGTTTAGCCTCTCGAGGATATCAGCGGGATCAAGTGACTTGTAATCGGCACGTTCTTGTATCATCAAAGCCAGAGTATCAAATGAGGAATCAAGCGATCTCAACAATTTCTTCACCACCTCATGGTCGGTGATGTCAGTGGCACCAAGTGCTTGAAGCTCATTTAAGATGCCAGTGAGGCGATCGAAGGTTTGTTGAACATTTTCATTGTCGAGTCTTTTGAAGCAGTTGAAGAGATTGCGAAGAACGTCAACTCAAGAGTCACGCTGTGTTGAGACTCCTTCATTGACTTTGGACAGCCTATCCCAGATAAGCTTGGCAGTTTCCAAAGCACTCACTCTTCCATACTACCCTTTGCTCAGATGACCACATATGATGTTCTTCGCTTGAGAATCGAGTTGCTTGAATCTCTTCACATCAGTAGCGCTCAGAGAAGGTGTGATTGAGGGAACACCATTTTCCACAACATACCAGAGATCGTTATCAATTGCCTCAAGATGCATTCGCATCTTATTCTTCCAGTAGGGGTAGTCCGTCCCATCGAAGGTAGGACACCCAGCAGAGACCTTGATCATACATGCGGTCGACATAACTAAAACTCCAGGCGATTAAACCAAAATCACACAGAACAAGGGAGTACCTTGCTCTGATACCAATTGAAAGTGTGTTATATCGACTAGAGGGGGGGTGAATAGGCGATTTTTATGAATTCTTCACTGAGGAATTTGCGGGTGAGGAAATTCCTTAGCGAAGAATTACTTGCAGCGGAATAAGTACTCAAAAGTAAACATAACAGAACACAAGCATGGTCATCATGATGAAATGAAGACAAGCACAGAGTACGGAAAGCGTAATCATAGGATAACACAGGATGAAGACAAACAGACTGAAGAAATTGAACTGAGGAAATTGAGAAAGTCTTTAGTCAAAGTCTTCAAACACAGATATGAACAAGTGCACAACACAGTTATGAGGAAATAGAACCAGTAAGCTTGGTGAAGACAATGATTTGGTAGACCAGTTCCAACTGTTGTCTCAGTTGTACGCCTGGTTGGAGCGGATAGGTATTTAAACTTGAGGACACACAGTCCTCACCGTATTCTCCTTGAGCTAAAGTCACAGAGACCTCGCCCAATCACTCATGGTAAGTCTTCAGGTGACTTCCAAACCTTCACAGACTCAGTCACTCGGCAATCCACAATTCCTCTTGGATGCTCTAGACCATGACGCCTAACCGTCTGGAAGAAGCACAGTCTTCAAAGGTAACAAGCGTCGAGTCCACACAGGATCAATCTCTTCAGTGATGCTCAATCAATTTGGGTTTGTAGGTGTTTGGGTTTGAGTTTTCCTCACTTCATGATTTTCGCTCAAAGTCCTTGGAGGATGGGATGCTCTCAAATGACAAGTGTCAGTTTCTCTCGGAGCAGCCAACCAGCTAGTGGTTGTAGGGGGCGGCTATTTATAGCCTAGGGAGCAGCCTGACATGATAAGACATAAATGCCCTTCAATGATATGACCGTTAGGTGGGTAGGTATTTTGGGACAGCTGGCACAAGGCACAGCAACGGTCGGAAATTTGAGTATCAGATTCCTAAGGGCTATCATTTTCCTCACTATGTAGGCAATCCGCACTGGCGAATTCCTAACTCCTCAGTCAGAACAAATTCCTTAGAGACCGGAAGAACTTCGTCTCTGTCACTGAAGAATATGACTGAACTGTATGTGATTTCCAATGGCTTCACTCGAAGGAATTGGTAGGTGTAGGATTTTTAGTTGAGCATCACACGGAAATTTTTCCTTAGTATTTCCTCAGCCCCATTTAACAGTACGGTGTTTCCTATGACTCAAGAAAGAGAAAATGAAACTACGAAAACAAAAGTCTTCACGCATCATGTTCCTTGAATGAATACCAAGTCTTCAATGTCACACCAATTTCTTCACTTTCAAAGTCTTCAGAAAGTCTTCAGAAATCCAAAGTCTTCAGTCGAAGAACTTCATTTTTAGGGGTCGACTTTCTCTGTAAATATCAAACTCCTCATTGACTTATAGACCTGTGTACACTCATAAACACATTAGTCCCTTAACCTATAAGTTTTCAATACACCAAAATAACTAAGGGGCACTAGATGCACTTACATACCTTTTATATCCTTAGGACATAGCATTTTCTCAATTGCATCAACCTTAGCTTTGTCCACTTCAATACCTCTTTCAGAAATTTTATGACCGAAGACAATGCCTTCATTAACCATAAAGTGGCACTTCTCCCATTTCAAGACAAGATTTGTTTGTTCACATCTCTGCAAAACTCGATCAAGATTGCTTAAACAATCATCAAAAGACTTCCCATAAAAAGAGAAGTCATCCATGAAAACCTCAAGAATCTTTTCACAAAAGTCAGAGAATATAGCAGTCATACATCTTTGAAAGGTAGCAGGTGCATTGCATAAACCAAAAGGCATACATCTATAAGCATAGGTTCCAAAGGGACAAGTAAAAGTGGTCTTTTCTTGATCAGGTTGAGAAACAAGTATTTGTGAAAAACTAGAATATCCATCAAGGAAGCAAAAATGTGTGTGCTTAGACAATCTTTCAAGCATTTGATCAATAAAAGGCATAGGGTAATGATCTTTTCTAGTTGCTTTGTTTAATTTTCTAAAATAAATTACCATTCTGTAGCCTGTAACAGTTCTTTATGGAATAATTTCATTCTTATCATTAGGAACAATAGTTATACCTCCTTTCTTAGGGACACAATGAACAAGACTTACCCATCTACTATCAGTTATGGGATAGATTATACCTACTTCCAGAAGTTTTAAGATTTCCGTTCTTACCACTGCTTTCATCTTCGGATTTAACCGACGTTGGTGATCAACAACGGGTTTAGCATCAGGTTCCATATTAATTTTATGCTGACAATAGAGTGGGACTATTGCCCTTTAAATCATCAAGAGTATATCCAATAGCAGCTCGGTGCTTCCTTAGAACTTTCAATGATCTTTCTTCTTCATGTTGTAAAAGGTTAGCACTAATAATACCAGGATATATCTTCTTTTCATCAAGATAAGCATATTTCAAAGTATCTGGCAATTCTTTTAATTCAAACACAGGATCACCTTTAGGTGGAGGAGGACCTCCTAGAGTTTCAATAGGCAAGTTGTGTTTAAGCAGAGGACGTTGTTCAAAGAAAATCCTATCTATTTCATTTCTTTCATGCATATGTAAATAATTTTCATGGTCTAGCAAATATTGTTCTAGAGGATCAGTAGGTGGCACGGCAATAGAAGCAATACCAATTAATTCATCCTTACTAGGCAATTCTTTTTCATGAAGCTTTCTACCAAACTTGGAAAAATTAAACTCATGAGACTCATCACCAAAACTAACACCGACAGTTTGTTTCTTACAATCTATTCTACCATTAATGGTGTTCAAGAGAGGTCTGCCAAAGATAATGGGACAAAAGTCTTCTTGTGGGGAACCAAGAACAAGAAAATCAGTAGGGTATTTTATTTTCCCACACAAGACTTCAACATCTCTAACAAGCCCAATTGGTGATATAGTGTCTCTATTAGCAAGTATAATAGTAACATCTATGTCTTCTATCTCTGCAGGTGCTATGTCATTCATAATTTCTTGATATAATGTGTAAGGAATAGCACTCACACTAGCACCTATGTCACATAAACCATGATAACTTGATCTCCTATTTTAACCGAGACAACGGGCATGCCAGCAATAGGTCTATATTTATCCTTTTTATCAGGTTTGGCAATTCTAGCAGCTTCTTCCTAGAAGTAAATAACATGCCCGTCTACATCTTCTTCCAAGAGATCTTTAACCATAGCAATACTAGGTTCTACTTTGATTTGTTCATCAGGTTTAGGTGTTCTAATATAGCTTTTGTTGACCACAGTTGAAACTTTAACATGTTCCTTTATCCTAACAGGGAAAGATGGTTTCTCAATAGAAGCAGAAGGAACAACGGGATCAACATTGTAATGTATAGTTCCTTCTTTAACTGGTACCGATTCTTTGATTTCTTCTTTAATAGGTGGGTGATATTTAAAACACTTCTCTTTAGGGAGATCAACATGAGTAGCAAATGATTCACAAAAGGAGGCTACTATCTCAGAGTCAAGTCCATATTTAGTGCTAAACTTTTGAAAAGCATCGGTATCCATAAAAGATTTAACACAATCATACTTAAGCTTAATACATGACTCTTTACCTTCGTCGAGTTCCCAATCTTCAGAGTTGCATTTAATTCTTTCCAAAAGATCCCACCGGAATTCAATAGTCTTCTTCATAAACGAACCAGCACAAGAGGTATCACGCATGGTTTGATCATTACGAGAAAGCCAAGCATAAAAATTCTGGATAATAATTTCTCTTGAGAGCTCCTGATTGGGGCATGAATGTAACATTGACTTAAGCCTCCCCCAAGCTAGAGCGATACTTTCTCCTTCACGAGGCCAAAAATTATATATACAATTCTGATCACGATGAACTAGATGCATAGGATAAATTTTTTTATGGAACTCCAATTTCAAACGATTCCAATTCCAAGATCCAATATCATCGCATAGCCTACACCATGCCAATGCTTTTCCCTTCAAAGATAAAGGGAAAACCTTTTTCATAACTTCAACTCCTGGTAACCTGCAAGCTTGAACAATCCACAAATTTGTTCTACATATATCAAGTGCATATCAGGATGTTCGGTTCCATGACCTGCATAAGGATTAGCTAGCAGTTGTTCTATCATACCCGAAGGAATTTCATATTCAATATTTTCCGTAGGTGCAGTAGGTTGAGGGGTAGCTAATTGTGGTTCCGGTCGATGTGAAGATACCCCGAACAAACCCCTCAAAGGATTGTTTTCCATAGTAACAAGTGACAATATATTTCAGCATACTATATAAATGTTTCCTTACCAAAGGCGCTTCACTCCCCGGCAACGGCGCCAGAAAATAGCCTTCATGACCCACAAGTATAGGGGATCAATTGTAGCTCTTTTCTATAAGTAAGAGGGTCAAACCCAATGAGGAGTAGCAGGAAATGAAAAGTGGTTTGCAGTAAGGTAATGTCTGCAAGTGCGGAAATTGTAAGTAGTAGAGAAATTGATAGCAAGATAATTTGTAACGAGCAAGTAACAATTGTAGTAAAAAAAGTGCAGCAAGGTAGACCAATCCTTTTGAGGCAAAGGACAGGCCAAAACGGTCTCTTATGATAAGCAAAGCGTTCTTGAGGGCACACGGGAATTTCATCTAGTCACTTTCATCATGTTGGTTTAATTCGTGTTCCGTACTTTGATAATTTGATATGTGGGTGGACCAGTGCTTAGGTGCTGTTCTTACTTGAACAACCAACTGCTTATGATTAACCCTCCCGCAAGCATCCACAACTACGAAAAAGTATTAAGAATAAATTCTAACCATAGCATTAAACTTTTGGATCAATCGGTCCCTTACGGAATAACGCATAAACTGGGGTTTAAGCTTCTATCACTCTCGCAACCCATCATCTAATTGCTACTCCACAATGCATTCCCTTAGTCCCAAATATGGTGAAGTTTCATGTAGTCGACGTTCACATGATACCACTAAGGGAATCACAACATACATACTATCAAAATATCAAACACATATTATGTTCACATGATTACTTGCAACATGATTTCTCCCGTGACCTCAAGAACAAAAGTAACTACTCACAAATGATAATCATGCTCAAGATTAGAGGGGTATTAAATAGCATATTGGATCTGAACATATAATCTTCCACCAAATAAACCATATAGTAATCAACTACAAGATGTAATCAACACGACTAGTCACCCACAAGCACCAATATATAGTTCTAGTAACAAGATTGAACACAAGAGATGAACTAGGGTTTGAGATGAGATGGTGTTGTTGAAGATGTTGATGGAGATTGCCCTCCCCAAGATGGGAGAGTTGTTGGTGATGATGATGGTGATGATTTCCCCCTCCGGGAGGAAGTTCCCCCGGCGAAATCGCTCCGTTGGAGGGCAAAAGTGCTCCTGCCCAAGTTCCGCCTCGATACTGCGGCGCTCCGTCCCGAAAGTCCTCTCCTGATTTTTTCTAGGTCAAAATGACTTATATACCAGAAGATGGGCACCGGAGGTGGGCCTGGGTGAGCACAACCTACCAGGGTGCGCCTGGGCTCCCTGGCGCGCCAAGGTGGGTTGTGCCCACCTGGTGGGCCCCCTCTGGTAATTATTTGCTCCAATATTCCTCATATGTTTGATAAATAATCTCTGTGAAGTTTGAGCTTGTTTGGAGTTGTGCAGAATAGGTGGCCTGATGTAGCTTTTCCAGGTCCAAATTTCCAGCTGCCGGAATTCCCCCTCTTTGTGTATACCTTGCATATTATGAGAGAAAATGCATTAGAATTACTCCAAAACGCATTATTATGGATAAAAACATTATAAATAACAGTAAGAAAACATGATGCAAAATGGACGTATCAGAGGTGCTCTGCATTTATGTTTTGCGGTCTCGGAAAGGGCTAGCGAGATACCACTATTGTCATATTATATCATGGTTGTTTTGATAAAGTGTTGTCATTTGAGATATCTTATTATTACTCGCTAGTTGATTATGCCATTGATATGAGTTATTATAATTTTTAAGAGTTATTATCGACATGGTTAGTTATAATATTTGTTGAAAACCTCGGTGCTACTTAAGCTTACTTATGTAAACAAGAGCAAAATGGGTTCGTAAAAGTTTTTCTTTTTCACTTTCAGTTTATCAACTGAATTTCTTAAGGACAAGCGAAGGTTTAAGCTTGGGGGAGATGATACGTCTCCGTCGTATCTACATTTCCTCATGCCTTTCTTCTTGTTTTGGACTCTAATTTGCATGATTTGAATGAAACTAACCCAGACTGACGTTGTTTTTAGCAGAACTACCATGGTGTTGTTTGTGTGCAGAAATAAAAGTTCTCGGATCGGCACGAAACTTTGCGAGGATTTTTTATACAATAAAAGAGAGTAACTGGAGGCAAGAACCACCGGAGGGGGGCACCTGGGTGGGCACAACCCACCAGGGCGCGCCCCCCTCCTGGCGCGCCCAGGTGGGTAGTCCCCACCTGGTGGTCGAAGAGAAAAATCAGGGAGAAAGAATTACCGCGTTTCACGAGATGGAGCTGCCGCCACCTCCTGTTCTTCATCGGGAGGCCTGATCTGGAGTCCGCATGGGGCTCCGGAGAGGGGGATCTTCGATTTTCATCATCACCATCCCTTCTCCATCGCCAATTCCATGATGCTCCCCATCGGGAGTGAATAATTCCTTCGTAGGCTCGCTGGTCGGTGAGGAGTTGGATGAGATTCATCATGGAATCGAGTTAGTTTTGTTAGGGCTTCATCCCTAGTATCCACTATGTTCTGAGATTGATGTTGATATTACTTTGCCATGCTTAATGCTCGTTGCTTTGGGCCCGGGTGCCATGATATCAGATCTGAAACGTTTATATTATCACCATTATATCTATGTTCTAGATTTGATCTTGCAAGTTATAGTCACCTATTACGTGTTATGACCGCAAACCCCGGAGTGACAGAAGTCGGGATACTTTCCGGTGATGACTGTAATTTGATGAGTTCATGTATTCACTATGTGTTAATGCTTTGTTCCGGTTCTTTATTAAAAGGAGGCCTTAATATCCCTTAATTAGTTTCCAATTGGACCCCGCTGCCATGGGAGGGTAGGACAAAAGATGTCATGCATATAAGTGCATCTAGTGCCCCTTAGTGATTTTGGTGTATTGAAGACTTATAGGTTAAGGGACTAATGTGTTTATGAGTGTACACAGGTCTATAAGTCTATGAGCAGTTTGATATTTACAGAGAAAGTCGACCCCTAAAAATGAAGTTCTTCAACTGAAGATTCACTATAGAAATCAGCTATTTTGCCGTCTGCCACGGCGGACGGCAAAGGCCTTTGCCATCAGCCGCGGACGGCAAAAGGCTCCGGCAAAGTAGGCTACGGTAAACAGCTACTTTGCCGTCTGCTTTTGGCGGCTGACGGCAAAGGGACCTTTGCCATCAGCAGCAGACGACAAAGAAAGCAGACAAACGGACTAACAGCGTAGCCTTTGCCGTCTGCCTCGTGAGTCACAGACAGCAAACAAAAGGGATAATATTTAAAAAAACACAACAACAATGCTCCCGAGTGCTGCGGTCAACGCATGCAAGTGCACTTCCCTATCTTTCTTTTTAACAGGGAAAGGACAGGCCGTGCCTTGGTGCCTTTTGTTCAACATTAGTGGAGTACAAAGTTCAAACAGGACCCCGAGAAAACTAAAGTTACAACATAGTCCTAGAAATTAACACAAAAGGCCCTAAAAATTAAAACTAAAAGGCAATCAAGTCCTTGCTCTCCACTGCAGTGCTCTGCCCGCCCCGTCGTCCAGCCCGACTATGGCTGCGCCGCCGCCCGGCGCTTCTCGCTGCGCCACTGTCTGACCCTGCTCAGCCGCGCTCGGGAGCTGACTTGCTCCGGCGCGGGGGCGAGGGGGTGCACGCGAGGGAGGTCGGGGATGGGAGGTGCGCGACCGGCGGAGCTCGCGAGGCGGGGCGCACGGCCGGCGGGTGAGGAGCTCGAGTGCGCACGGGCTCAGGTGAGCTTCACGTGGCGCTGGCAAGGTGGCAGAACTTCACGTGGCACTGGCGAGGTGGCAGAGCTTCACGCGGCGACGACGACGGAGATGCACACGGCGAGGCTGTTGGCCATGATGGACAGGCGGTCGAGGGGCGCAGCGTCGGCCGGACGGAGGGGCGGGAGGGCGCTGACGCGGCGACGGATGGACAGGCACGCGAGCGGTGGCCGCCCCGTGCGGCTGCTCGGGGATGAGCGTGCGTTGGGCTGAACCTGCGGCTGCTCGGGAGCGCCAGACAGGCAGGCGCGCGCGGCGTGCGTTGGCCCGCGGCATGCGGCTGCTCGGGGGAGTAGGAGAGAGGTGGGACTAGCAGGAGAGAGGAGAGCGATGACCGGCGGTGTGCTACTACTCTGGCAGAAGGAGAGGGGAATCATGGGTGGGGCTATGCGTCGATGGGGCTGTGCGTGGGCGCGCGTGCATCATGGGTCAGTGGGGGCATGCGTCCGACGGCTGTGAGTGGGTGGGACGTGCGTCTAGGATTTCGCCAAGTCATCGATCCGTGTGGTCTATCCGCGTGGTGTGCTTCTTCTTTGCCGTCCGCCGAGGCTTTGCCGTCCGCTTTTCTTTATCTTTGCCGTCTGCTAGCAGACGGCAAAGAGGGGGGCGTTAAGTTTTTCTAATCAGCTCGTTACTGGAGGCCACCTCTCTCTTTGCCGTCAGCCAGCTGACGGCAAAGAACTGACAGATGGCAAAGACCAATTTTGCCGTCTGTCAGTTGTTTGCCGTCTGCTTTTTGATAGCTGATGGCAAAGACCTTCTTTGCCATCTGCTAGCAGACGGCAAAGAACTGGCAGACGGCAAAATCCCTGATTCCAGTAGTGAATTTGGATTTCTGAAGACTTTCCGAAGACTTTGAAAGTGAAGAAATTGGTGTGACCTTGAAGACTTGGTATTCATTCGAGGAACATGAAGCGTGAAGACTTTTGTTTTCGTAGTTTCATTTTCTCTTTCTTGAGTCATAGGAAACATCGTACTGTTAAAGGGGGTCGAGGAAATACTAAGGAAAAATTTCCAAGTGATGCTCAACTCAAAATCCTACACCTACCAATCCCTTCGAGTGAAGCCATTGGAAATCTCATACAGTCCAGTCATATTCTTCAGTGACAGAGACGAAGTTCTTCTGGTCTCTGAGAAATTTGTTCTGACTGAGGAGTTAGGAATTCGCCAGTGCGGATTGCCTACACAGTGAGGAACACAATAGCCCTGAGGAATTTGAACCTCAAATTTCCGACCGTTGATGTGCCTTGTGCCAGCTGTCCCAAAATATCTACCCACCTAACGGTCATATCATTGAAGGGCATTTATGTCTTACCATGTCGGGCTGCTCCCTAGGCTATAAATAGCCACCCCCTACAACCACTAGCTGGTTGGCTGCTCCGAGAGAAACTGACACTTGTCATTTGAGAGCATCCCATCGTCCGAGGACTTTGAGTGAAAATCATCGAGTGAGGAAAACCCAAACCCAAACACCTAGAAACCCAAAGTGATTGAGCATCACTGAAGAGATTGATCTTGTGTGGATCCGACGCATGTTACCTTTGAAGAATGTGCTTCCTCCAGACGGTTAGGAGTCATGGTCTAGAGCATCCAAGAGGAATTGTGGATCGCCGAGTGACCGAGTTTGTGAAGGTTCGGAAGTCACCTGAAGACTTACCACGAGTGTTTGGACGAGGTCTATGTGGCCTTAGTTCAAGGAGAGTACGGTGAGGACTGTGTGTCCGGGACTGTGTGTCCTCAGGTTTAAATACCTAGCCGCTCCAACCAGATGTACAACTGAGACAGCAGTTGGAACTGGTCTACCAAATCATTGTCTTCACCAAGCCAACTGGTTCTATTTCCTCAACTCTTTCATTTCCTCATTACAGTTGTTCTGTGCTTGTTCATATCTGTTTGAAGACTCTGACTGGAGACTTTCTCAATTTCCTCATTTCAATTTCTTCAGTCTGTTTGTCTTCATCCTGTGTTATCATGTGTTTACGCTTTCAGTACTCTATGCTAGTCTTCATTTCATCATGATGACCATGCTTGTGTTCTGTTATGTTTACTTTTGAGTACTTATTCCGCTGCAAGTAATTCTTCGCTAAGGAATTTCCTCACCTGCAAATTCCTCAGTGAAGAATTCATAAAAATCGCCTATTCACCCCCCTCTAGTCGATATAACGCACTTTCAATTGGTATCAGAGCAAGGTACTCCCTTGTTCTGTGTGATTTTGGTTTAACCGCCTGGAGTTTTAGTTATGTCGGCCAGAGGAATGAAGACTGTGTCATGCCCCATCTTTGACGGTCACGAGTATCCCAAGTGGAAGGCCATGACGAAGAAGCGCCTCATGGCGATGAACAGTGAACTGTGGACCGTCACTGAGATTGGTCTTACCGATCTGTGCAAGATGGAGGAAGCTGATGATATTCGCAAGTACACTCTTCTAAACCTCACGGCGAAGGACGTCATCTGCTCCTGTCTGTCTCAAAATCAGTTCAGGAACATCATGCATCTCGATCATGCGAAGCTTATCTGGGATCGTCTCTCTGAGGTCTATGAAGGTCATCGAACCCGTCATGATCCTTGGTTTGAGGACTTCAAGGAATCTGTAAGTGCATCTAGTGCCCCTTAGTGATTTTGGTGTATTGAAGACTTATAGGTTAAGGGACTAATGCATTTGTGAGTGTACACAGGTCTATAAGTCTATGAGGAGTTTGATATTTACAGAGAAAGTCGACCCCTAAAAATGAAGTTCTTTGACTGAAGACTTTGGTATTTCTGAAGACTTTGAAAGTGAAGAAATTGGTGTGACCTTGGCGACTTGGTATTCATTTGAGGAACATGAAGCGTGAAGACTTTTTTTCGTAGTTTCATTTTCTCCTTTTTGAGTCATAGGAAACACCGTACTGTTAAAGGGGGTCGAGGAAATACTACAGAAAAATTTCCATGTGATGCTCAACTCAAAACCCGACACCTACCAATCCCTTCGAGTGAAGCCATTGGAAATCTCATACAGTTCAGTCATATTCTTCAGTGACAGAGACGAAGTTCTTCTGGGCTCTGAGGAATTTGTTCTGACTGAGGAGTTAGGAATTCGCCAGTGCGGATTGCCTACACTGTGAGGAACATGATAGCCCTGAGGAATTTGATACTCAAATTTCCGACTGTTGCTGTGCTATGCGCCAGCTGTCCCAAAATATCTACCCACCTAACGGTCATATCATTCAAGGGCATTTATGTCTTATCATGTCGGGCTGCTCCCTAGGCTATAAATAGCCGCCCCCTACAACCACTAGCTGGTTGGCTGCTCCGAGACAAACTGACACTTGCCATTTTAGAGTATCCCATCCTCCGAGGACTTTGAGCGAAAATCATCAAGTGAGGAAAACCCCAAACCCAAACACCTACAAACCCAAAGTGATTGAGCATCACTGAAGAGATTGATCCTGCGTGGATCCGATGCTTGTTACCTTTGAAGACTGTGCTTCTTCCAGATGGTTAGGCGTCAAGGTCTAGAGCATCCGAGAGGAAATTGTGGATTGCTGAGTGACCGAGTTTGTGAAGGTTTGGAAGTCACCTGAAGACTTACCACGAGTGATTGGACGAGGTCTGTGTGACCTTAGTTCAAGGAGAATACGGTGAGGACTGTGTGTCCGGGACTGTGTGTCCTCAGGTTTAAATACCTAGCCGCCCTAACCAGACGTACAACTGAGACAACAGTTGGAACTGGTCTACCAAATCATTGTCTTCACCAAGCCAACTGGTTCTATTTCCTCAACTCTTTCATTTCCTCATTACTGTGTTGTATGCTTGTTCATATCTGTGTTTGAAGATTTTGACTAAAGACTTTCTCAATTTCCTCAGTTCAATTTCCTCAGTCTGTTTGTCTTCATCCTGTCTTATCCTGTGTTTACGCTTTCTGTACTCTGTGCTTGTCTTCATTTCATCATGATGACTATGCTTGTGTTCTGCTATGCATACTTTTGAGTACTTATTCCGCTGCAAGTAGTTCTTCACTAAGGAATTTCCTCACCCACAAATTCCTCAGTGAAGAATTCATAAAAATCGCCTATTCACCCCCCTTCTAGTCGATATAACGCACTTTCAATTGGTATCAGAGCAAGGTACTTCCTTGTTCTGTGTGATTTTGGTTTAACTGCCTGGAGTTTTAGTTATGTCAACCGCAGGTATGATCAAGGTCTCAGCTGCGTGCCCTACCTTCGATGGGACGGACTACCCCTGCTGGAAGAATAATATGCGAATGCATCTTGAGGCAATTGATAACGATCTCTGGTATGTTGTGGAAAATGGTGTTTCCTCTGTCTCACCCTCACTGAACGCTGGCGATGTGAAGAGATTGAAGCAACTCGATTCTCAAGCGAAGAATATCATATGTGGCCATCTGAGCAAAGGATAGTATGGAAGAGTGAGTGCTTTGGAAACTGCTAAGCTTATCTAGGATAGGCTGTCCAAAGTGAATGAAGGAGTCTCAACTCAGCGTGACTCTCGAGTTGATGTTCTTCACAATCTCTTCAACCGCTTCAAAAGACTCGACAATGAAAATGTTCAACAAACCTTCAATCGCCTCACTGACATCTCAAATGAGCTTCAAGCACTTGGTGCCACTGACATCACCGACCATGAGGTGGTGAAGAAACTACTGAGATCGCTTGATTCTTCATTTGATACTCTGGCATTGATGATACAAGAGTGTGCTGATTACAAGTCACTTGATCCCGCTGATATCCTCGAGAGGCTAAACACTCCTGAGTTCCAGCTTGCTGAAAAGAGATATCTATATGGTTCGAGCTATGGCAAATCACGTGCACTGAAGGCCATGGCAGTTTCTGTGTCTGAGGATGAAGACTCTGGCAGCAGTCTTGGTGACCCTGAAGAACTGAGCCATGATCTAGCACTGCTCGTGAAGAAATTCCAGAAGTTCTCAAGACGTGGTCGCTTTGGAAGACCCTCAAGGAGCAATGATTCCTCATCCAGTGACTACAAGAATGGGCTTTGCCACAAATGCAAGAAACCAGGACACTACATTAAAAATTGTCTTCAGTGGGAAAAGGAATCAAAGAAGAAGAAATACAAGGATTACAGTTCTAATGATGCGAAGAAAAAGAAGAAATCCTCACAATCTTCATCATCAAAATCCTCAAAGTCTTCATCTCACAAGAAGAGCAGCTCCAAGAAGGCTCGGGCATTCATTGGCAAGGAAATGGACTCTGAGGCTGAATGTGAAGAAAATGAGGAAGAGGAGGCATCTGAGGATTCCGAATCCGGTGTGGCGAGCCTAGCGCTCGCTACTGCATTCGTCAGCAAGTCTATCTTCAACACTGAAGAAAATGACCTCACCAACAAGGCTGATGAAGGCAATGATGACTACGCTCCCACCTATTGCTTCATGGCAAAGGGTGCCAAGGTACCCAAATATACCTCCTCTGAATCAAGTGAGAATGAATATGATGATAACCTTAAGCCCAGCTATTCTAAACTTGCTAAGATTGCTGTGAAACAACAAAGGGCCCTTGAAAAGGTTCAAAACATGCTAGACAAAAGTGATGATATGTTGGGTGAAGAAATGGATCGCACTAAAACCTTGACTGAAAATCTTCAGAGACTTCAGACTATGTTTGACAACCTTCAAGGTCATCATAACAGTCTCTTGTCTAATCATGAGAAGCTTTCTTATGAATTTCTTCAAAGAAAGCAAGATCTTGAGAAGCTAAAAGTGAGTTATGAAGATCTTCAGAAGGAGCGCGATTCCTTACTTGCTCAACAAATCAGCGCTGCTCAGGAAGAATTTGTTCCTCCATGTTTGAAATGCATTGAACGTGAATCTGCTAATTCTTCACCTGAATGTTCAAATGCTTCTAATGCTACAAATTCCTCAACTGTCTCTGCTATCATTAATTCCTCATTTGAGGACATTGCTAGTATCACTAACGATGCAGGGCTGAAGAAATTGTACATGACAGGCATGTACAAAAGCCTCAAAGGGCATCAGACTCTTTGTGATGTGCTTAAAAAGAAGATCCTCAACAGGAACCCTAGGAAACATGGTATTTCCTTTGAGAGGAAACTCACTGCTGATGGTACATATTGGAAGCCTGAGCAGTACCCCAAAATCTCATGGGTTGCTGCAAAGGGACCTCTAGTTGATCCATCTAATTTATCTGGCTTTACATGTGAATCTTCTCATTCTTTTGATGAGTCATTTGACTCCAACTACAAACTGCTTAAAACTCAGAATGGTGAAGTATTTGCTAGATATGTTGGCACTAACTGCAGGAACAGTTCCCCTATGAAGAAAATCTGGGTTCCCAAAAGGTGCCTTGAAAGTCTTCAGGTGAATGTCCTCATGACACCACCTGTGAAGAATAGGAACCCCAGATCAAATTCTTCATATGGACCAAATTCTTCATATGGATCCAAGTCCTCATACGGACCAAATTCCTCACATGGATCATATTCCTCAAGAGGATCAAAGTCCTCATATGAACATCATCGTGCTAACAACTCTGTTTCGCAGGGTAGAGCCAAGGGCTACGAATATGAGCATTATTCTTCTAATCATTATGTTCATAAGTCCTCGAAGAATTTCTCTGCTTATTCATATGCTTACCCTAACTTCTCTTATGTGAAACGAAATGGATTGGCTTCTATGCCACCTTTTTCGTATGGAGCTCGCAGAGAGATGAACTCTTTGCCACCCCTTCAGATGTGGGTGGTGAAGAAAAAGAACTAATATCTTCTGCAGGGTCAGGTCTCCAGACGTGCTCAAACGTCTGAAGAATATGCTGGAGACCTGAAGAGTGCCTGAAAGGACGCAGGCTAATCATGAAGAAATGAACTTTCATTTCTCATGTCCTCATACTGTTTTTAACTGTTGGATTGCTTGATGAAATTGGTCTGATGAACTGTGATGTCATATTCTTCACTGATGAAGTATATGAAGTTCGTAAGCTGCACTAATTCATCTGCAGGATGATCAACCCAAAGCCACTGAGTGGGTCCTCGATAGTGGATGTACAAATCACATGACTGGTGACAAGAATCTATTGATTGATGCTCCCTTATCACCATCGCATCTGAAGCATATCATCTTCGCTGACAAAGGCAAAAGTCAGGTATTGGGTCTAGGTAAGGTTGCGATCACAAAGGGTCGACACATGGACAAAGTCATGCTTGTAGAGTCCTTAGGATACAACCTCATGTCTGTCTCAATGCTTTGTGATCTTGATATGGTAGTTGTCTTTGACAAGTATCGTTGTGTTGTGGTTATGGAAACTGACAATTCCAAAGTCTTCGAAGGCTTTAGGAGAGGAGACTTGTATATTGTTGATTTCTCTACAGGACCGCAACCGGCCGTGTGCCTACTCGCAAAAGCTTCAGAAGGTTGGCTATGGCATCGACGACTTGGTCATGCAGGCATGAGGAATTTGCACACGCTTGCAAAGAAGAAGCATGTCATTGGCATTGAGAATGTCAAATTCCTCAAGGATCACTTGTGTGGAGCTTGTAAAGCTGGAAAGATGACCAAGGCTAAGCATCCAGCAAAGACTATCATGACCACTACTCGACCATTCGAATTGCTTCACATGGACCTCTTTGGTCCTAACATTACTTAGCTGTCACGAATGACGCATCTCTCTATGGGCTTGTTATTGTTGATGATTACTCTCGTTACACATGGGTACACATTGTTACTTACAAACATGAAGTGCAGGAAGTCTTCAAACGATTTTCCTCGAGGGCTTCAACCAACTTTGGTGTGAAGATCAAGCACATCAGAAGTGACAATGGAACTGGGTTCAAGAATTCTGGTCTTGATGACTATCTTGATGAACTTGGTATTACTCATGAGTTATCTGCTCCTTATACTCCTTAGCAGAATGGCGTCGTGGAGCGCAAGAACAAAACTCTTGTTGAGATGGCTCGCACTATGCTTGATGAGTACAAGAGGCCTCGTCACTTCTGGATTGAGGCAATTTATACTGTATGCCACATCATCAACAGGGTATATTTTCACAAATTCTTCAAGAAGACTGCCTATGAACTCCTCACTGACAAGAAACCCAATGTGAGTTATTTCAAAGTCTTCGGTGCTAAATGTTGGATTAGAGATCCTCATCACAATGCTAAATTTGCACCGAAAGCACATGAAGGTTTTATGCTTGGTTACAGACAGGACTCGCACACCTACAGAGTCTTCAACACCGTTCTTCACAAGGTTGTTGAAACTGTAG
The DNA here is from genome assembly GCF_002575655.3 of Aegilops tauschii subsp. strangulata. NCBI lineage: Eukaryota > Viridiplantae > Streptophyta > Magnoliopsida > Poales > Poaceae > Aegilops > Aegilops tauschii. The sequence goes on from NC_053038.3 coordinate 463,948,372, forward strand.
ATGTGCGGTTCGATGAAACTAATGGCTCGCAAAGAGAGCACCTACCCTCTATGATAGATGAACCAGCACCTGAGGAAACTATCAAGATCAAGGCTACTGAGGATGTCATTCCTACTGAAGAATCTGCTGAAGAATTCATTCCAGAACATGAAGAACGTCGACCTAATGCACCTGAAGAAATTGCTGTAGAAAATGGTGCTGAAGAAAATGCTGATCAAATTCCTCGACGACAACCTACTCATCCTCGTGTTGCAAACGAGTGCAAGTTGAGAAGATCATCGATGACATTGAAGCACCAGGTCCTCTCACACGCTCAATAGCTTCACATTTATCTAACTTTTGTGGGCACCATGCTTTTGTCTCTATCACAGAGCCCACTAAGGTAGATGAGGCATTTCTGGAGCCTGAGTGGATTTAGGCCATGCAAGAAGAATTAGATCAGTTCGAGCTCAACAACGTTTGGGAACTGGTCAATCGTCCAGATCCTCGCAAACACAATATCATTAGCACAAAGTGGATCTACTGCAACAAGCAAGATGAAAATGGCCTTGTGGTGAGGAATAAGGCACGGTTAGTAGCTCAAGGCTACACACAGTTTGAAGGAATTGATTTCGATGAAACTTTTGCACCTGTTGCTAGACTTGAAGCTATTCGCATATTACTTGCTTATGCTAACCATCATGATATCACTTTATATCAAATGGATGTGAAAAGTGCATTCCTCAATGGTAAGCTTGAGGAAGAAGTATATGTTGCTCAGCCCCCAGGTTTTGAAGATCCTAAGCATCCTGACAAAGTCTTGAGACTAAATAAGGCCCTCTATGGCCTCAAGCAGGCCCCTCGGGCATGGTATGATACTTTGAAGGAATTCCTCATGAAGAAAGGCTTCAAACCCGGTTCACTCGACCCTACTCTTTTCACCTAAATCATATGATGATGAATTGTTTGTATGCCAAATATATGTTGACGATATCATCTTTGGCTGTACTGACCAACGTTGTAGTGATGAATTTGCCTATATGATGAGTGAAGAATATCAAATGTCTATGATGGGAGAGTTGAAATTCGTCTTAGGTCTTCAAATTCGTCAACAGCGCAATGGCATATTCATATCTCAGGAGAAATACCTCAAGGATGTACTGAGGAAATTCGGCATGCAAGATTGCAAAGGCGTCAAAATTCTGATGCCCACAAATGGCCATCTGTGCACTGATGAAAATGGTATTGACTTCGATCAAAAGGTATACCGCTCCATGATTGGTTCTTTATTGTACTTATGTGCATCTAGGCCAGATATTATGCTTAGTGTTTGCATGTGTGCCCGATTTCAAGCTACACCGAAGAATCACACCATAAGGCTGTGAAGCATATTCTTCGATATCTAGATCACACACCAACACTAGGATTATGGTACCCCAAGGGCTTGGCTTTTGATCTCGTTGGATATTCTGACTCTGACTATGCTGGTGATCGTGTGGATCGCAAGTCAACATCTGGTACATGTCATTTCCTCGGACGATCTTTGGTCTGTTGGTCCTCGAAGAAGCAGAACTGCGTATCACTGTCTACTGCTGAAGCTGAGTACATTGCTATTGGTTCTTGTTGTGCTCAATTGCTATGGATGAAGCAAACTCTCAAGGACTACGGCGTCAATGTGAAGAATGTGCCTCTCTTCTGTGACATTGAGAGTGCCATCAAAATTGCTCACAACCCAGTTCAGCACTCGAAGACAAAGCACATTCAGATTCGTCATCATTTTCTTCGCGATCATGTGTTGAAGGGCGACATTTCTATTGAGCATGTGAAGACTGAAGAACAGCTATTGAGCATGTGAAGACTGAAGAACAGCTAGCCGATATCTTCAGAAAGCCCTTGGATGAGAAGAGATTTAGCAAGTTGCGATGTGAGCTAAATATCCTAGAGTCTTCGAATGTTCTTTGAAAAGGACACTCATCCTAACACTTATGCAAAATTGATGACTTAGATGTGCAACACATGAAGAAACGTTTTTTCTTCAATCAATGAAGAATAACACTCTAAGTGTGAAGAAATTAATGAAGAATTTGATTCTCAGAACCCTACAACAATTGTACGCGGTGTCTGAAATCATCATTCTTATACGGTGGGTCACGCCACCACAAAAGTTTAAAATCTTCAATTTGAGTTTTTCCTCAGTCTTGAAATTCCTCAGTTGTTCATGTTCTCCAACTTTGCATTGTCTTCACTGTTTCCGTCGTTTTTCTTCATTGGCTATATATATATATATATGAGTTTATGTCCTCTACAGCATTCACTTATGGCTAATTCTTCAAGTTGGTTTTTCTGCTAAGTGAATGTGATCGGACCCTTCCCCCTCTATGCTATACTCAACCCAATCTATTCACAAATTCTTCATGTGCGTTCTATTTGAAACTCGTTCAAAATCTTCACTGTGTCCTTGTCAGCTGAAGAATTTGCGAATGGAACTTTTAACTTATCTTATCCAAATTTTCGGCTTTGCCGCTCAAACCGTTCCGCTTCCCACGATATACTTATCCATTCACCCATGATCTATAACACGATCTCCACTTCTTAGTACGTGGGTGACACATGTCAAGCGAATGAGAAGGGTCAGGGGCATGTTCGTCCAATTTCTTCGGGCGAACAGTTTTTCACCGTGGCTATAAATACCCCCTCTCCCCTTCCTCACTTCTTTTACTCCGCTCGACCTCTCTCGAGCTCGAGCTTCTCAAACCCTAGTGCCGCCGCTACATCATCGTCGCCGGTGAGGAAGAGCTTCACTGCCTCGACCTCGTCGCCGCCGTACTCGCGTCGGCCGCGGAAATCTTCACTCCGCCGCCGTCGTAGCCGTCTTCCTCCGCCAAGTTAGGGCATGGAAGATCTGCACAGACGAGCTTCACTTCTCCACATCCCAGTTCATCGTGTTCTTCGTTCAGGGTAATTAAAAGTTACTTTTACTGCCCTCTTTGATTCAAATGTTTACTACAAAATCTTCAAAGGTGTTTTTTCTTCAAATCCTCACACACTAAACACCTCACATATCATCTTTCTTGATTCGTTTCTCTAAGCATCATTTTTCTTCAAGATTCCTCAATTGTGTGGATCTTCGATGTATACAACTCTGGAACCTAAGACAAAGAACGCTTAGTGAAATTCTTCAAGACTCATCTGGTCAAATTCCTCAAACTTGTTCTTTTTGAAAAACCTTCTGAGAACGCATATGACCTCTCCAAATTCCTCGCAACTATACTCTGTTCACAGGTACTCATGTCCGTTGCTGAATCACTAGGTTCTCATCAACTTAACTCATTTGCAGCGTTCCTTGAAGAAAAGTTGCATACTTCTTCAGAAAGTTCAATTGTTCAAATTCCTCAACTGAAGAAAATGGCTGATGGAAAGAAGCCACAGAAAGGAGGAAAGAGGTCTGAGGTCAATACTGCCTTTGAAATCCCTGAGGACATTAATGCTGGGTACTGCACACCCCCTGAGGAAGATAAAAAGTAGCGCAAGGTGCGCATTCAGAGGATAGAAAGGAGATGGGCAAAAGAGTGGAGGGAGTACAGGTATGTGACTCCAAAATACATGAAGAAATTCGCTGTTACTCCTCCATGCTCAAGACCACCATTGGCACCTGGCCAAGAGGCAGATCCCACTAGCATCAAGCGCGGTGAGGAGTTTACTGAAGAATGGGCCAAGTGCCAGGCCAAGCTGGCCAAACAGGCAAAAGATGCAGTGAGAAAATTCAACGAAGACTCCACTGCTGCTGCTGCTGAGGCCTCTGTAAGGCTGAAGAAATCCATGGCAAAGAAGCCTGCGCACAAGCCAAGTGCTTCTTCTTCAATGCCATCACGGCCAATTTCCTCAGCTAAGCCCTCACGGCCAATTCCTCAAGCCGCTCCTGCTCCTCCAAAGTCCTCAGCTGCTCCGACAAAATCCTCAGCACCTGTGCATCTTGCCACATGCCAAAGGACTACAGGCATCTCCATTGCCTCAGGAGCTTCAGCTAGTTCCTTAGCTGCACCTAATTCTTCAACAGGACCCTCTCTGCTGAAGACAAAGACCACTGCTGGACGTGGCTCTCCCCCAAGTCCTCACAAGAAGCAAGTAGCCTTCCAAGTGCCGTCTGAAGAAGACGAAGCTGATGATGAAGAACTTGCTGAAATCATCAGAGACAGGCAAGTCAGGGCCGCTAGAGCCAAGGGCACAGATGTGCCGTTGCTTTTGGATCCAAAGTTGATCCTCGACTACATTGACCTCTGGCACAAGGACCCAAACACTCCTATGCCTGATTTCAAGTTGACACCTGGCCAAAGTCACATGCTGACCCATTTCATCCAAGAAGAAAAATGGAAATATGAGAAGGCCAGGCAGCTCAAGAAAGCACAGTACAGGAAGGAGAAGTTCCTGAAGAGCAACGTTGTCTCTATGACAACTGATGAACTTGTAAAGATCCAGTCTGAAATCAAAGTCCTCAGCGATGATTTCAACGCTTACTATGCTGATTGGAAAGGAGCCAAGGTCAGGTTTGTTAAACTGACTGAGAAGTTCACCACCAATGTTGCAGCCCCATCGCAACAAGAAATTCCTCAGGCTGATGCATCTGCTCAGCCAACTGAAGAACATGCCAGCACCGCTGATGATAATCAGGCTGCTGAAGAAAATGTGAGTTCCAGGGCTGATGACTACATTCCAGCCACTGAAGAAATTGCCAGGGCATCCACTAGTGGTGCGCCTGAAGAAAATGAAGAGGTCAGGGCAACTGCATTAGTTGTGCCTGAAGAAACTGAACCAAATTCCTCTGCTCCTCCTGCGCCTACCCCAACTCCGATCCTTCCATCTGCATCAGATGTGAAGAAGACCAAGGCTGCAGAGCATGCGGCTGTGAAGAAAAGGAAAGCATCAGCTCCGAAGAAGATGAAGCCTTTGACAAGTTCATTTGCTAATCCAATCGATGATGTTCCAGTTTCCTCCATGCCATCAAAGGAAATCATCCCTTTTGATGAAAAATATGAGATCCCTAGCGGATCTGATGAAGAAAATCCTTCTGCTGCTTCATCAGAGCAGATGGATGAAGAAATTGAAGCGGATCAAATCCCTTCAACACCAGTTGTTTCCTCGCCTATGCCTCAGTTCACAGCTGAAGAGGCTGGCGTTGAAGAAATTGAAGATGAAGATATGGACATTGGCTGTACCACACCTGTGATGAATGATGACTTTTGGGAAAGTCAGCACCCCAATTCTCCACTCTTCACTCCACTACAGCAAATTCCTCAGTCCCCAGTCACTACAGTTCAAATGGGATCTGATGAAGCTCATGACGACATTCCAGCCACTAGTGCTGAAGAAAATGAGAATGAAGCATTGAAGAACTAGGCTGCCACTGAAGAGGAACTAGAAATTCCTCGGCCTGAAGAACTTGAGATTGCGATTCCTGAGGTCATCATGCAACTGACTAACACTCCTCTGCCCAAGCCAAAGGATCCATTCTCAAGGAAGCAAAAATTCAAGGCTGATGATTTCTTCGGCGAGCACGTATTCTTCACCGAGTACAACCCTTATGACTCTGCTTGCATAAGGAAGAGGCGTTTCTGGACTGCCAGCCAGGCAAATTTCTATTCCTCAGTGTTGTTCGACAAAGACAAAGTCTTCGATCATGAGCACATTCCTCACGTGGATATGGAATCTCTGCCGTGCTTTGTGCCAGTCCTCAGTGTTCTTTACGACGCTGGACTGTTAAATTTCTGCACTAACATATGTGATTGGAATGAAGAGCTAATTCTTCAATATTATGCAACACTGCACATCACCGGCAACTCTGAAGACATGAATTCATGGGTGCTAGACTGGATGTCTGAAAACACTCACTACAAAGCACCAGCTACTGAATTGCTTCGTGCTTTGCCTCTCAGTCCGCCCCTTGAAGCTGCTTGTTGCGTCCACAATGAACCTGAGCTTACCGATCACTACATGCAAGTGCTGATGAAGCCTTTGAAGCCAGGTCAGGCCCCAAGAACAAAATTCCTTGTGAAGGAATTGTTGTATGTGCCTCGGACTGTCTATCGCATTCTGTCGAAGACATTGAGTCAAATCAAGGGCCACGACTCAAATGAAGAAGAAGTCGTTGGCATCATGAAGAATCTGCTTTTCAATATCATTGATGGCGTTCCCGTCAACTTCCATGATTTCTTCATGAGGACTCTGGCCAATGTCGCTATGTCACCGTTTGAGCTGAAGCCTTATGCACCTTGGATTATGAGATTCATCAGGACAAGGTCTTCACTCAACTATAAAGCTGATACACTGAACCATTGCAGCTACTTGCCTCCGATTGAAGTCCTCAAACGGACATTTTCCTCAGCTGATGAAAAGGGCAAGCCTACGGCTGTAATTGATGAAGGCATTCGTCCATTGGATGGACAATTTCGCAAGGCTGCATCTTACTCCACCAATGATGACTCTGCCACCCATGACTCTGCTGCCAACGCACCCAAGCAAAATCCTCAAGGAAGAGCACCCAGGGTGATGACTGACCGTGAGCTTCTCCTCAGTCTTCATCAGAAGGTTGATCGCAATCATAAATGGGTCAAGCGTCAGTTTGGTTCAATTCTTCACAAGATGACTGCTACCCACAATGAAGTGAAGAAAGACCACTACTACCTTCATGAAACCCTCAACCGCACCGGGGTTGTTCTGTCTCAAGTCTATAGTGAAGAAGATATGAAGAAAATGGGTCTCAAGGAAGATCTTGACTGGGCTGCACCCCCTCCGAAGAAGTACAAGAAGGTCAAGGTTCCTTCCTTGGTGGCCAGCTCCTATTCTTCATCGCGCGACACCGACGAGCATGAAGACTTGGACGACACTGCGGCAGGCCCTACTACAACAAACGACCCCAACAACGCTGGCGCTCCTTCATCACCTTGATATTCTTCAGGGGCGTTAGTCCTCATTTTCGACCCTTTTGGTCATTCGATGACAAAGCGGGAGAAATTTGAGTTAGTCTTCAAGCGGGTCTATCTTATGGGTGTTTTTTTTCTAAGTTACAACTCTCGTTCTTCTGATGACTTTGTTGGATCGAGTTGTAAACTTAAACTCTATGGTGACCCGATACTTTTGTTGTGTTCTTCTGCATGCTTATTCCTCGTTAATGTTATTGCACGCATGCTGAATTACATCAGTCACCAAATTTCATCATGCATTTCAAATTCTTCATATTATATTGTCAAATGCGTGTATGAATTACAAGATATAGGGGGAGATCTCCATGATTCAACTCTTCAAGTGTGCATTGCTTCAAAAGCAAATTCCTCACTATGCACATCTTCAGGGGGAGCTCTTCTATATCTTGCAATCAAATTCCTCAATATCAGTATTTACACTTCATATGTTTACCCCCGTTGAAAACTTAACTTATATTGTCATCAATCACCAAAAAGGGGGAGATTGTAAGTGCATCTACTGCCCCTTAGTGATTTTGGTGTATTGAAGACTTATAGGTTAAGGGACTAATGCGTTTGTGAGTGTACACAGGTCTATAAGTCTATGAGGAGTTTGATATTTACAGAGAAAGTCGACCCCTAAAAATGAAGTTCTTCGACTGAAGACTTTGGTATTTCTGAAGAATTTCTGAAGACTTTGAAAGTGAAGAAATTGGTGTGACCTTGGCGACTGGTATTCATTTGAGGAACATGAAGCATGAAGACTTTTGTTTTCGTAGTTTCATTTTCTCCTTCTTGAGTCATAGGAAACACCGTACTGTTAAAGGGGGTCGAGGAAATACTAAGGAAAAATTTCCATGTGATGCTCAACTCAAAATCCTACACCTACCAATCCCTTCGAGTGAAGCCATTGGAAATCTCATACAGTTCAGTCATATTCTTCAGTGACAGAGAAGAAGTTCTTCTGGTCTCTGAGGAATTTGTTCTAACTGAGGAGTTAGGAATTCGCCAGTGTGAATTGCCTACATAGTGAGGAACATGATAGCCCTGAGGAATTTGATACTCAAATTTCCGACCGTTATTGTGCTATGCGCCAGCTGTCCCAAAATATCTACCCACCTAACGGTCATATCATTGAAGGGCATTTATGTCTTATCATGTCGGGCTGCTCCCTAGGCTATAAATAGCCGCCCCCTACAACCACTAGCTGGTTGGCTGCTCTGAGAGAAACTGACACTTGTCATTTGAGAGCATCCCATCCTCCGAGGACTTTGAGCGAAAATCATCAAGTGAGGAAAACCCCAAACCCAAACACCTACAAATCCAAAGTGATTGAGCATCACTGAAGAGATTGATCCTGCGTGGATCCGACGCTTGTTACCTTTGAAGACTGTGCTTCTTCCAGACGGTTAGGCGTCAAGGTCTAGAGCATCCAAGAGGAAATTGTGGATTGCCGAGTGACCGAGTTTGTGAAGGTTTGGAAGTCACCTGAAGACTTACCACGAGTGATTGGACGAGGTCTCTGTGACCTTAGTTCAAGGAGAATACGGTGAGGACTGTGTGTCCGGGACTATGTGTCCTCAGGTTTAAATACCTAGCCGCCCTAACCAGACGTACAACTGAGACAACAGTTGGAACTGGTCTACCAAATCATTGTCTTCACCAAGCCAACTGGTTCTATTTCCTCAACTCTTTCATTTCCTCATTACTGTGTTGTATGCTTGTTCATATCTGTGTTTGAAGATTTTGACTAAAGACTTTCTCAATTTCCTCAGTTCAATTTCCTCAGTCTGTTTGTCTTCATCCTGTGTTATCCTGTGTTTACGCTTTCTATACTCTATGCTTGTCTTCATTTCATCATGATGACTATGCTTGTGTTCTGCTATGCATACTTTTGAGTACTTATTGCGCTGCAAGTAGTTCTTCGTTAAGGAATTTCCTCACCCACAAATTCCTCGGTGAAGAATTCATAAAAATCGCCTATTCACCCCCCCCCCCTCTAGTCAATATAACGCACTTTCAGAATCTCTCAAAGCGATGACATTCGAACCAGAATCATCATCCTCTTCATCATGCCTTATGGCAAAAAGTGCTGAGGTAACTGAATGCTACCTGTCCGAGTCTAGTGATGATGAATCTGGTGATGAATTTGGACCCAGCTATGTCAAACTTGCTTCCCTTGCCACTAAACAACAAAGAGCTTTGGAAAAAGTTCAATACATGCTAAATAAGAGCGATGATATGTTGGGTGAAGAAATGGATCAGTTAAAAGCTTTGGCTGAAAGTCTTCAGAGACTTCATACTAAGTATGACACCCTTCAAGATCAACATAACACTCTCTTATCTGATCATGAGAAGCTTTATTATGAATTTCTTCAAAGAAAGCAACATCTTGAGAAGCTAAGAGTCAGTTATCAAGATCTTCAGAAGGAGCACGATTCATTACTTGCTCAACAAATCAGCGCGTCTCAGGAAGAATTTGTCCCTCCATGTTTGAAGTGCATTGAACGTGAATCTGCTAATTCTTCACCTGAATGTTCAAATGCTTCCAATGTTACAAATTCTTCACCTGCCTATGCTATCACTAATTCCTCATCTGAGGACATTGCTAGTATCACTGACGATCGAGGGCTGAAGGAATTGTACAGGACAGGCATGTACAAACGCCTCAAAGGGCATCAGACTCTTTGTGATGTGCTTAAAAAGCAGATCCTCAACAGGAATCCTAGGAAAGAGGGTATTGCCTTTGAGAGGAAACTCCATGCTGATGGTACATATTGGAAGCCTGAGCAGTACCCCAAAACCTCATGGGTTGCTGCAAAGGGACCTCCAGTTGATCCATCTAATCTATCTGGCTTTACATGTGAATCTCCTCACTCTTCTGATGAGTCATTTGACTCCAACTATAAACTGTTCAAAAATCAGAATGGTGAAGTATTTGCTAGATATGTTGGCACTAACTGCAGGAACGGTTCCCCTGTGAAGAAAATCTGGGTTCCCAAAAGGTGCCTTGAAAATCTTCAGGTGAATGTCATCATGACACCACCAATGAAGAATAGGAACCCTAGATCAAATTCTTCATATGGACCAAATTCTTCATATGGATCCAAGTCCTCATACGGACCAAATTCCTCACGTGGATCAAATTCCTCAAAAGGATCAAAGTCCTCATATGAATATCATCGTGCTAACAACTCTGTTTCGCAGGGAAGAGCTAAGGGCTATGAATATGAGCATTATTCTTCTAACCATTATGTTCATAAGTCCTCGAAGAATTTCTCCGCTTATTCATATGCTTACCCTAACTCCTCTTACGTGAAACAAAATGGATTGGCTTCTATGCCACCTTTCTTGTATGGAGCTCGCAGAGTGATGAACTCTTTGCCACCCCTTCAGATGTGGGTGGTGAAGAAAAAGAACTTATCTATTATGCAGGGTCAGGTTTCCAGACGTGCGTGAACGTCTGAAGAATTTGCTGGAGACCTGAAAAGTGCCTGAAAGGACGCAGGCTAATCATGAAGAAATGAACTTTCATTTCTCACGTCCTCCTACTGCTTTATCTGTTCTATTACTTGATGAAATTGATCTGATGAATTGATGTCATATTCTTCACTGATGAAGTATATGAGTTCGTAAGCTGCACTAATTCATCTGCAGGATGATCAACCCAAAGCCACTGAGTGGGTCCTCGAGAGTGGATGTACAAATCACATGACTGGTGACAAGAATCTATTGATGGATGCTCCCTTATCCCCATCGCATCTGAAGCATAGCATCTTCGCTGACAAAGGCAAAAGTCAGGTATTGGGTCTAGGTAAGGTTGCTATCTCAAAGGATCGGCACATGGACAAAGTCATGCTTGTCGAGTCCTTAGGATACGACCTCATGTCTATCTCAATGCTTTGTGATCTTGATATGGGTGTTGTCTTTGGCAAGTATCGTTGTGTTATGATCATGGAAGCTGACAATTCCAAAGTCTTCGAAGGCTTTAGGAGAGGAGACTTGTATATTGATGATTTCTCTACAGGACCACAACCAGCTGTGTGCCTACTTGCAAAAGCTTCAGAAGGCTGGCTATGGCATCGACGAATTGGTCATGCAGGCATGAGGAATTTGCACACGCTTGCGAAGAAGAAGCATGTCATTGGCATTGAGAATGTTAAACTCCTCAAGGATCACTTGTGCGGAGCCTGTGAAGCTGGAAAGATGACCAAGGCTAAGCATCCAGCGAAGACTATCATGACTACCACTTGCCCATTTGAATTGCTTCATATGGATCTCTTCGGTCCTAATCATTATGCTGCAGTTTCAAATGAAGCATCTCAATATGGCTTTGTTATTCTTGATGATTAATCTCGTTACACATGGGTACACATTGTTACTTACAAACATGAAGTGTAGGAAGTCTTCAAACGATTTTCCTCGAGGGCTTCAACCAACTTTGGTGTGAAGATCAAGCACATCAGAAGTGACAATGGAACTGAGTTTAAGAATTCTGGTCTTGATGACTATCTTGATGAACTTGGTATTACTCATGAGTTATGTGCTCCTTATACTCCTCAGCAGAATGGCATCGTGGAGCGCAAGAACAGGACTCTTGCTGAGATGGCTCGCACTATGCTTGATGAATACAAAACGCCTCGTCGTTTTTGGATTGATGCAATTGATACTGCGTGCCACATCATCAATAGAGTATATCTTCACAAATTCTTCAAGAAGACTGCCTATGAACTCCTCACTGACAAGAAACCCAATGTGAGTTATTTCAAAGTCTTCGGTGCTAAATGCTGGATTAGAGATCCTCATCACAACTCAAAATTTGCACCGAACGCACATGAAGGTTTTATGCTTGGTTACGAAAAGGAATCGCACACCTATAGAGTCTTCAACAACGTTCTTCACAAGGTTGTTGAAACTGTAGATGTGCGGATCGATGAAACTAATGGCTCGCAAAAAGAGCACCTACCTTCTGTGATAGATGAACCAGCACCTGAGGAATCTATCAAGTTCAAGGCCACTGAGGATGTCATTCCTACCGAAGAATCTGCTGAAGAATTCATTCCAGAACGTGAAGAATGTCGAGCTGGTGCACCTGAAGAAAATGGTGCTAAAGAAAATGATCCTGAAGAAAATGCTGATCAAATTCCTCGACGACAACCAGCCCATCCTCGCGTTGCAAAAGAAGTGCAAATTGAGAAGATCATCGATGATATTGAAGCACCAGGTCCTCTCACACGCTCCAGAGCTTCACATTTATCTAACTTTTGTGGGCACTATGCTTTTGTCTCTATCATAGAGCCCACTAAGGTAGATGAAGCATTTCTGGAGCCTGAGTGGATTCAGGCCATGCAAGAAGAATTACATCAGTTCGATCTCAACAATGTCTGGGAACTGGTCAAACGTCCAAATCCTCGCAAGCACAATATCATTGGCACCAAGTGGATCTACCGCAACAAGCAAGATGAAAATGGCCTTGTGGTGAGAAATAAGGCACGACTAGTAGCTCAAGGCTACACACAGGTTGAAGGAATTGATTTCGATGAAACTTTTGCACCTGTTGCTAGACTTGAGGCTATTCGCATATTACTTGCTTATGCTAACCATCATGATATCACATTATATCAAATGGATGTGAAAAGTGCATTCCTCAATGGTAAGCTTGAGGAAGAAGTATATGTTGCTCAACCCCCAGGTTTTGAAGATCCAAAGAATCCTGACAAAGTCTTCAGTTTCAATAAGGCCCTCCATGGCCTCAAGCAGGCCCCTCAGGCGTGGTATGATACTTTGAAGGAATTCCTCATGAAGAAAGGCATCAAACCCGGTTCACTCGACCCTACTCTTTTCACTAAATCTTATGATGGTGAACTGTTTGTGTGCCATATATATGTTGATGATATTATCTTTGGTTGCACTGACCAACGTTATAGTGATGAATTTGCCTATATGATGAGTGAAGAATATCAAATGTCTATGACGGGGGAATTGAAATTCTTCTTAGGTCTTCAAATTCGTCAACAACACAATGGCATATTCATATCTCAAGAGAAATACCTCAAGGATGTACTGAGGAATATCGGCATGCAAGATTGCAAAGGCGTCAAAATTCCAATGCCCACAAATGGCCATCTGTGCACTGATGAAAATGGTATTGACTTCGATCATAAGGTATGCCGCTCCATGATTGGTTCTTTATTGTACTTATGTGCATCTAGGCCAGATATAATGCTTAGTGTTTGCATGTGTGCCCAATTTCAAGCTACACCGAAGGAATCACACCATAAGGCTGTTAAGCATATTCTTCGATATCTAGCTCACACACCAACACTTGGATTATGGTACCCCAAGGGCTCGGTTTTTTATCTAATTGGATATTCCGACTCTGACTATGCTGGTGATCGTGTGGACCGCAAGTCAACATCTGGTACATGTCATTTCCTCGGACGATCTTTGGTCTGTTGGTCCTCAAAGAAACAGAACTGCGTATCACTGTCTACTGCTGAAGCTGAGTACATTGCTGTTGATTCTTGCTGTGCTCAATTGTTGTGGATGAAGCAAACTCTCAAGGACTATGGCGTCAACGTGAAGAATGTTCCTCTCTTCTGTGACAATGAGAGTGCCATCAAGATTTCTTACAACCCAGTTCAGCACTCGAAGACAAAGCACATTCAGATTCGTCATCATTTTCTTCGTGATCATGTGTTCAAGGGAGACATTTCTATTGAGCATGTGAAGACTGAAGAATAGCTAGCCGATATCTTCACAAAGCCCTTGGATGAGAAGAGATTTAGCAAGTTGCGGTGTGAGCTAAATATCTTAGAATCTTTGAATGTTCTTTGAAAAGGACACTCATCCTAACACTTATGCAAAATTGATGACTTAGATTTGCAACACATGAAGAAACGTTTTTCTTCAATCAATGAAGAATAACACTCTAAGTGTGAAGAAATTAACGAAGAATTTGATTCTCAGCACCCTACGACAATTGTACGCGGTGTCTGAAATCATCATTCTTATACGGTGGGTCACGCCACCACCAAAAGTGGAAAATCTTCAATTTGAGTTTTTCCTCAATCTTGAAATTCCTCAGTTGTTCATGTTCTTCAACTTTGCATTGTCTTCACTGTTTCCGTCGTTTTTCTTCATTGGCTATATATATATGAGTTTATGTCCTCTACAACATTCACTTATGGCTAATTCTTCAAGTTGGTTTTTTTTGCTAAGTGAATGTGATCGGACCCTTCCCCCTCTATGCTATACTCAACCCAATCTATTCACAAATTCTTCATGTGCGTTATATTTCAAACTCGTTCAAAATCTTCACTATGTCCTTGTTAGCTGAAGAATTTGCGAATGGAACGTTAAAACTTATCTTATCCAAATTTTTGGCTTTGCCGCTCAAACCGTTCCGCATCCCACGAAATACTTATCTATTCACCCACAATCTCACACGATCTCCACTTCTCAGTACGTGGGTGACACATGTCAAGCGAATGAGAAGGGTCAGGGGCACGTTCGTCCAAATTCTTCGGGCGAACAGTTTTTAACTGTGGCTATAAATACACCCTCCCCTTCCTCGCTTCCTTTACTCCGCTCGACCTCTCTCCCGCTCGAGCTTCTCAAACCCTAGCGCTGCCGCTACTTCATCGTCGCCGGTGAGGAAGAGCTTCACTGCCTCGACCTCGTCGCCGTCGTACTCGCGCCGGCCGCGGAAATCTTCACTCCGCCGCCGCCGTAGCCGTCTTCCTCCGCCATGTTAGGGCGTGGAAGATCTGCACTGACGAACTTCACATCTCCACATCCCAGTTCATCGTGTTCTTCGTTCAAGGTAATTAAAAGTTACTTTTACTGCCCTCTTTGATTCAAATGATTTCTACAAAATCCTCAAAGGTGTTTTTCTTCAAATCCTCACACACTAAACACCTCACATGTCATCTGTTCTTGATTCTTTTCTCTAAGCTATAATTTCTCTTCAAGATTCCTCAATTGTGCGGATTTCTGATCTGTACAACTCTGGAACCTAAGACTAAGAACGCTTAGTGAAATTCTTCAAGACTCGTCTGGTCAAATTCCTCAAACTTGTTCTTTTTACAAAACCTTCTGAGAACGCATATGACCTCTCCAAATTCCTCGCAACTATACTCTGTTCACAGGTACTCATGTCCGCTGCTGAATCACTAGGTTCTCATCAACTTAACTCATTTGCAGCGTTCCTTGAAGAAAAGTTGCATACATCTTCAGAGAATTCCATTTTTCAAATTCCTCAGCTGAAGAAAATGGCTGATGGAAAGAAGCCACAGAGAGGAGGAAAGAGGCCTGAAATCAATACTGCCTTTGAGATCTCTGATGACATATACAAAGATTATTGCACTCCTGATGAGGCTAGGTTCGGAAAAGAGGACAAGAATCAGCGCAAGGTGCGCATACAGAGGATAGAGAGGAGATGGGCAAGGGAGTGGAGGGAGTACAGATATGTTACTCCCAAATACATGAAGAAATTCACACTCAATCCTCCATGCCCAAGACCTCCATTGGCACCTGGCCAAATAGCTGATCCCACCAGCCTCAAGCACAGTGAGGACTATCCTGACGAATGGGCCAAGCGCCAGGCCAAGTTGGCCAAACAGGCTAAGGAAGCAGTGAGGAAATTCAACGAAGACTCTGCTGCTGCTGCTGCTGCTACTGCTGAGGCCTCTGTCAAGCCTAAGAAGGCCATGTCAAAGACGCCTGCGCACAAGCCAAGTGCTTCGCCATCAATGTCCTCAAGGCCAAGTTCCTCAGCTATGCCCTCACGGCCAGAATCCTCAAAGCCCTCATGACCAATTCCTCACGCTACTCCTGCTCCTCCAAAATCCTCAGCTCCTCCTCCAAAGTCCTCAGCTACTACGACCAAATCCTCAGCACCTGTCCATCTTGCCATGTGCCAAAGGACTACAGGCATCTCTATTGCCTCAGGAGCTTCTGCTAGTTCCTCAGCTGCACCAAATTCTTCAACGGGACCCTCTCTGCTGAAGACAAAGACCACTTCTGGACGAGGTTCTCGCCCAAGTCCTCACAAGAAGCAGGTCACCTTCCAAGTGCCGTCTGATGAAGACGAAGCTGACGATGAGGAACTTGCTGAAATCATCAGAGATAGGCAAGTCAGGGCCGCTAGAGCCAAGGGCACAAATGTGCCTCTGCTTTTGGATCCAAAGTTGATCCTCGACTACATTGATCTCGGGCACAAGGACCCAAACACTCCTATGCCTGATTTCAAGTTGACTCCTGGCCAAAGTCATATGCTAACTGCCTTCATCCAAGAAGAGAAATGGAAATTTGAAAAGGCCAGGCAGATCAAGAAAGCGCAGTATAGGAAGGAGAAATTCCTGAAGAAAAACATTGTCTCTATGACAACTGACGAACTTGTGCAGATCCAGTCTGAAATCAAAGTCCTCAGTGATGATTTCAATGCTTACTACGCTGATTGGCAAGGAGCCAAGGTCAGGTTTGTAAAACCGACTAAGAAATTCACTTCCAGTGTTGCAGCTCCAACGCAACAAGAAAATCCTCTGGCTGAAGCATCTGCACAGCCGACTGAAGAACATGCCAGCCCCGCTGATGACATTTAGGCTGCTGAAGAAAACGTGGGTTCCAGGGCTGATGACTGCATTCCAGCCACTGAAGAAATTGCCAAGGCATCCACTAGTGGTGCGCCTGAAGAAAATGAAGAGGTCAGGACAACTGCATCAGTTGTGCCTGAAGAAAATCAACCACATTCCTCTGCTCCTCCTGCGCCTACCCCAACTCCAATCCTTCCATCTGCTTCAAATGTGAAGAAGACTAAGGCTGCAGAGCATGCAGCAGTGAAGAAAAGAAAAGCATCAGCTTCATCAGATTCTTCAGCTCCGAAGAAGATGAACAAATTGACTAGCTCATTTGAAAATCCAATTGATGATGTTCCTGTTTCCAGCATGCCATCAAAGGAAATCGTCCCTTTTGATGAAGAATATGTGATCCCTAGCGGATCTGATGAAGAAAATCCTTCTGCTGCTTCGTCAGAGCAGATGGATGAAGAAATAGAAGTGGATGAAATCCCTTCAACTCCTTTTGTCTCCTCGCCTATGCCTCAGTTTACTGCTGAAGAGGTCGGCGTTGAAGAAATGGAAGATGAAGATGTGGACATTGGTTGTACCACACCCGTGCTAAATGATGACTTTTGGGAAAGTCAGCACCCCAACTCTCCACTCTTCACACCATTGCAACAAATTCCTCAGTCCCCAGCAGCTACAGTTCAAATGGGGTCTGATGAACCACATGCCACACCGTCTATCCATGAAGAAATTCCAGCCACTAGTGCTGAAGAAAATTTAAATGAAGAATTGAAGACCCAGGCTGTTACTGGAGTAGAAGCTGAAATTCCTCACCTTGATGAAACTGAGATTGCGATTCCTGAGGTGATAATGCAATTGGCTGACACTCCTCAACCCAAGCCAAAGGATCCATTCTCAAAGAAGCAGAAATTCAAGGCTGATGATTTCTTCGGCGAGCACGTGTTCTTCACTGCCTACAATCCCTATGATTCTGCTCGTCTTAGAAGGAAGCGCTTCTGGACCGCCAGCCAGGCCAACTTCTATTCCTCAGTGCTCTTCAACAAGGACAAAGTCTTCGACCACGAGCATATTCCTCATGTGGACATGGAATCACTGCCTTGCTTCACACCTGTCCTCAGTGTGCTTCATGACACAGGCCTCCTCAACTTTTGCACAGACATAGTTGATTGGAATGAAGAACTCATTCTTCAATTCTACGCAACATTGCACATCACAGGAGATGCTGACGATGTGAACTCCTGGGTTTTGGACTGGATGAACAAAAACACTCACTACAAGGCACCGGCCTCTGAATTGCTTCACGCCCTGCCCATCAGTCCTCCACCTGAAGGAGCTCGTTGCATGTACCAAGAGCCTAAGCTTACTGATCACTATATGCAAGTGCTGATGAAGCCATTGAAACATGGTCAAGCCTCAAGGACAAAATTCCTCGTGAAGGAATTGCAGTATGTACCAAGGACAATCTATCGCATTCTGACGAAGACTATGAGTCCAATCAAAGGCCACGACTCATCTGATGAAGAAATTGTCGGCATCATGAAGAATCTGGTTTTCAACATCATTCATGGCATTCCTGTCAATTATCACGATTTCTTCATGAGGACTCTGGCAAATGTTGCACTTTCTCCGTTTGAGCTGAAGCCTTATGCACCTTGGATTATGAGATTCCTCAGGACAAGGTCTTCACTCAACTACAAGGCTGATTTTCAGAATCACCTCAGCTACTTGCCCCCGATTGAAGTCCTCTAGCGGACCTATTCCGAAGCTGATGAAAAGGGCAAGGCACCAACTGTTATTGATGAAGGCATTCGTCCATTGGATGGTCAGTTTCGCAAAGCTGCATCTTATTCCACCAATGATGACTCTGCCACCCATGATTCTGCTGCCCATGCCTCCAAGCCAAATCCTCAAGCCACTGCTCCTCGTGTGATGACTGACCGTCAGCTTCTCCTCAGTCTTCACCAGAAGGTGGATCGAAACCATAAATGGGTTAAGCGTCAGTTTGGTTCAATTCTTCACAACATGACTGCTACACATAATGCAGTGAAGAAAAACCATTACTACCACCATGAAGTCTTCGATTGCACCTGGGCTATTCTGTCACATGTATATGGTGAAGAAGATCTGAAGAACATGGGTCTCAAGGAGGACTTTGACTGGTCTGCACCTCCACCGAAGAAATACAAGAAGGTCAAGGTTCCTTCCTTGGTGGCCAACTCCTATTCTTCATCGCGAGAAACCGATGAGCATGAAGACTTGGACGACACTGCGGCAGGCCCTACATCAACAAACGACCCCAACAACGCTGGCGCTCCTTCATCAACTTGATATTCTTCAGGGGCGTTAGTCCTCATTTTTGATCCTTTTGGTCATTCGATGACAAAGGGGGAGGAATTTGAGTTAGTCTTCAAGCGGGTCTATCTTATATGGGCA
The DNA here is from genome assembly GCF_002575655.3 of Aegilops tauschii subsp. strangulata. NCBI lineage: Eukaryota > Viridiplantae > Streptophyta > Magnoliopsida > Poales > Poaceae > Aegilops > Aegilops tauschii. The sequence continues at coordinate 463,967,327 of NC_053038.3, forward strand.
GTTTTTTCTTAAGTTACAACTCTCGTTCTTCTGATGACTTTGCTGGATCGAGTTGTAAACTTAAACTCTATGGTGGCCTGATACTTTTGTTGTTTCTTCTGCATGCTTATTCCTCGTTAATGTTATTGCACACATGCTGAAATACATCAGTCACCATATTTTATCATGCATTTCAAATTCTTCATATTATATGTCAAATGCGTGTATGAATTACAAGATATAGGGGGAGATCTCCATGATTCTACTCTTCAAGTGTGCATTCCTTCAAAAGCAAATTCCTCACTATGCACATCTTCAAGGGGAGTTCTTCTATATCTTGCAATCAAATTCCTCAATATCAGTATTTACACTTCATATGTTTATCCCCATTGAAAACTTAACCTATATTGTCATCAATCACCAAAAAGGGGGAGATTGTAAGTGCATCTAGTGCCCCTTAGTGATTTTGGTGTATTGAAGACTTATAGGTTAAGGGACTAATGTGTTTATGAGTGTACACAGGTCTATAAGTCTATGAGGAGTTTGATATTTACAGAGAAAGTCGACCCCTAAAAATGAAGTTCTTCAACTGATGATTTTGGATTTCTGAAGACTTTCTGAAGACTTTGAAAGTGAAGAAATTGGTGTGACCTTGAAGACTTGGTATTCATTCGAGGAACATGAAGCGTGAAGAATTTTGTTTTCATAGTTTCATTTGCTCTTTCTTGAGTCATAGGAAACACCGTACTGTTAAAGGGGGTCGAGGAAATACTAAGGAAAAAAATTCAAGTGATGCTCAACTCAAAATCCTACACCTACCAATCCCTTCGAGTGAAGCCATTGGAAATCTCATACAGTTTAGTCATATTCTTCAGTGACAGAGACGAAGTTCTTCTGGTCTCTGAGAAATTTGTTCTGACTAAGGAGTTAGGAATTCGCCAGTGCGGATTGCCTACACAGTGAGGAACATAATAGCCCTGAGGAATTTGAACCTCAAATTTCCGACCGTTCTTGTGCCTTGTGCCAGCTGTCCCAAAATATCTACCCACCTAACGGTCAAATCATTGAAGGGCATTTATGTCTTATCATGTCGGGCTGCTCCCTAGGCTATAAATAGCCGCCCCCTACAACCACTAGCTGGTTGGCTGCTCCGAGAGAAACTGACACTTTTCATTTGAGAGCATCCCATCCTCCGAGGACTTTGAGTGAAAATCATCGAGTGAGGAAAACCCAAACCTAAACACCTAGAAACCCAAAGTGATTGAGCATCACTGAAGATATTGATCCTGTGTGGATCCGACGCTTGTTACCTTTGAAGACTGTGCTTCTTCCAGACGGTTAGGCGTCATGGTCTAGAGCATCCAAGAGGAATTGTGGATTGCCGAGTGACCGAGTCTGTGAAGGTTTGGAAGTCACCTGAAGACTTACCATGAGTGATTGGGCGAGGTCTATGTGACCTTAGCTCAAGGAGAATACGGTGAGGACTGTGTGTCCGGGACTGTGTGTCCTCAGGTTTAAATACCTATCCGCTCCAACCAGACGTACAACTGAGACAACAGTTGGAACTGGTCTACCAAATCATTGTCTTCACCAATCTTACTAGTTCTATTTCCTCAACTCTTTTATTTCCTCATAACTGTGTTGTGCACTTGTTCATATCTATGTTTGAAGACTTTGACTAAAGACTTTCTCAATTTCCTCAGTTAAATTTCTTCAGTCTGTTTGTCTTCATCCTGTGTTATCCCGTGATTACGTTTTCAGTACTCTGTGCTAGTCTTCATTTCATCGTGATGACCATGCTTGTGTTCTGTTATGTTTACTTTTGAGTACTTATCCGCTGCAAGTAGTTCTTCGCTAAGGAATTTCCTCACCTGCAAATTCCTCAGTGAAGAATTCATAAAAATCGCCTATTCACCCCCCTCTAGTCGATATAACGCACTTTCAATGCAAGTTCTTTCCATAAGCACGTATGACAATTTACGGAATACATGCCTACATTATATTTATGAACTGGAGCTAGTGCCATATCGCCCTAGGTTATAACTGTTATATGATGAATATCATCCAACGAATTCACTGATCCAATGCCTATGAATTTCTCTTATATTGTTTTTCCTAAGTTACTACTACTATCGTTACTGTTACACTTGCTACAAAATCATTACTATCACTATTATTCTTACTATTGTTGTTGTTAGTACTATCAAAACTATCACACTACTTTGCTACTGATCACTTTGTTGCAGATAATTAATCTCCAGGTGTGGTTGAATTGACAACTCAGCTGCTAAGACTTGCAAATATTCTTTAACTTCCCTTGTGTCGAATCAATAAAGTTGGGTTGAATACTCTACCCTCAAAAACTGTTGCGATCCTCTATACTTGTGGGTTATCAGTACCGCTGGAGGTGAAGGACTCGTCGAGTTTCGGCAGGGGTGTGTCGCGGCCGCCGGATTGGTGGAGCGGCGGCGAAGGCAAGAAAAAAAACTGAAGGAGAGAAAATGGGAGGATGGAGGCGCAGGATCCGAGAGGGATTTTGGGTGGGTTTTTTATGGGCCCACGGTGTCGGAGTCCTACGCGACTATTGTCCAGACTCCCGCAAAACCCCCCAGTTTGTCTTGGATTTACCAAAAAGTACGTCCGAACCGCTTAGCGGATCGATACAGACCCGTGTTGGATGACTTAACACGTTCAGACTGTGTAGTCCATACGATTGTAGGCGGTTTGAGCGTTGGCTTTGCAATGGAAGTGTATCGAAGATTTGAATGATTAGTTTTTTTCCTAGGGTAATAAATTCTAAGTTCTAAAATTCAAGCGGAGAGACTTTTTTTCAAAAGATTAGATTCATAGTTTAAAAAGATATGAAAATATAAAAATAAGAGCTACCATTCATAAAATTTGTACAAAATGTCAATTGATTCATAGGCGTGGACAAATTAGAGTTATTTACTCTAATCCGAAGCATAAACCATAACTGGGGAGCATGGAGCTACTAGGAGAGAAGCAACATTTTTCTTTTTCTTTTGAATATTAAGTGGCATAAATTATTCGTATATGTTCTTCCTGCTTGGCCTGTGCCCACTGTCTGCAATTTCGTTCACTTTATTCTATCCTTTTTTTAGAATAAACTTCATTCTAGCGTGTAACATTATCGTGTGAGCTTTCTGTTTGAAGAGTACATGGCATGTCATCCTCTCATCGACCTTTAATTTTGTGGTCTTTATGGTACTCTCCATTTTATTACCGCTAGATCGATGTAGTACTGGATTAAATCGACCTGTGCTTAGGTGAGTGTTTTAGGTATTTTCGTTTGACACAAACATAGTGTCCAACTTATACGACTTTATTGTTGCAATTATGTCATTTTTATTCCTTTTTGTTGGACTTGTTACTGTTGGTTGGGTGCATTCTAATTATGCAGAGGTCGAATGTCAATCATAATGACTTGTGTCTGCTCGATGCTACATTTGAGCTAATAAAAAGCACCATTTATCAAAACAGGTATTTTCATTTGGCCTTTTCTTATTTCCATAGAATAAATGATTTGATCCCTAGCCAAATGCGGAGTTTTACTTTTGTCTGCATCCCTCCCCACGCCACACTTTAGCCCGGTTCCCCCACACTTTGCCTAGTCTGCCACACTTCTCTGTACGTGATCGTGTCCGTCGCTACAACGCTTGTGCACGCCAATGCCTTGCTTTGAACACCGGTTTTCCACTTCCACTACTTGGGAAAAAGGAAAAAACTCCACCCCGCCCCCACACAGCTCCTACCCAGGGTGACACGGGCGGAACCCTAAAACCGTCGCCAACATCTTCCCTCTCGTTGCCCAGCCCCTCGCTGCCGCCGAAGGATGCGGTCAGGTTAAGCCCCTAGTGCGGACGACAGAGGTAGGGTTCCTCTCCTTGTGGTGCATTAGGCGGTCTTTACCCGATGGCTTGGCTTGCGGCAGCTGCTGCCCTCGATGTTCTGGGAGCGGACAGTGAGCGTCCCATGGTCTGGTGGCGCAATGGCGGGGCTTGTTGGCCGAACGGTGGTGGTCATTGACGGACGAGCTCGATCTTGGCCCAAGTGGGCTTGTTTTCGGTGGCTCTTGTTACAGTTGCCTTCAGTGCTCTTAGGCTTGCAGTGGACATCGGTTGTGTGATATGATGGTTGTAAGTGTGCGGTGCGTACATTATGGTGTCATACGTCTCCAACGTATCTATAATTTTTTATTGTTCCATGCTATATTATATTCTGTTTTGGATGTCTAATGGGCTTATTTATACACTTTTATATTAATTTTGGGACTAACCTATTAACCGGAGGCCCAGCCCAAATTGTTGTTTTTTGCCTATTTCAGTGTTTCCCAGAAAAAGAATATCAAACGGAGTCCAAACGGAATGAAACCTTCGGGAACGTGATTTTCGGAACAAACGTGATCCAGAGGACTTGGAGTCCACGTCAAGCAATCAATGAGGAGGGCACAAGGCAGGGGCGCGCCTACCCCCCCCCCCCCCACGCGTGCCCTCCACCCTCGTGGGGCCCACGTTGCTCCACCGACGTACTTCTTCCTCCTATATATACCTACGTACCCCCAAACCATCAGAGGCATCCACGAAAACCTAATTCAACCGCCGCAACCTTCTGTACCCGTGAGATCCCATCTTGGGGCCTTTTCCGGCGTCTTGCCAGGGGGGGGGCATTGATCATGGAGGGCTTCTACATCAACACCATAGCCTCTCCGATGATGTGTGAGTAGTTTACCTTAGACCTTCAGGTCCATAGTTATTAGCTAGATGGCTTCTTCTCTCTCTTTGGATCTCAATACAAAGTTCTACATGATTCTCGTGGAGATCTATTCGATGTAATCTTCTTTTGCGGTGTGTTTGTCGGGACCGATGAATTGTGGGTTTATCATCCAGATTATCTATGAACAATATTTGAATCTTCTCTGAATTCTTTTATGTATGATTGGTTATCTTTGCAAGTCTCTGCGAATTATCAGTTTGGTTTAGCCTACTAGATTGATCTTTCTCGCAATGGGAGAAGTGCTTAGCTTTGGGTTCAATCTTGCAATGTCATTTCCCAGTGACAGCAGGGGCAGCAAGGCACGTATTGTATTGTTGCCATCGAGGATAACAAGATGGGGTTTATATCATATTGCATGAGTTTATCCCTCTACATCATGTCATCTTGCTTAAAGCGTTACTCCGTTCTTATGAACTTAATACTCTAGATGCATGCTGGATAGCGGTCGATGTGTGGAGTAATAGTAGTAGATGCAGGCAGGAGTCCGTCTACTTGTCACGGATGTAATGCCTATATACATGATCATACCTAGATATTCTCATAACTATGCTCAATTCTATCAATTGCTCGACAGTAATTTGTTCACCCACCGTAATACTTATGCTCTTGAGAGAAGCCACTAGTGAAACCTATGGCCCCCGGGTCTATTTTCCATCATATTAATCCTACAACACTTAACTATTTCTATTGCCTTTTATTTTACTTTGCATCTTTATTTCTCTTTATCATGAAAATACCAAAAATAATATCTTATCATATCTATCAGATCTCACTCTCGTAAGTGACTGTAAAGGGATTGACAACCCCATTATCGTGTTGGTTGCGAGGTTCTTATTTGTTTTGTGTAGGTGTGTGGGACTCGAGCGTAGCCTCCTACTGGATTGATACCTTGGTTCTACAAACTGAGGGAAATACTTACGCTACTTTGCTGCATCACCCTTTCCTCTTCAAGGGAAAAACCAACGCAGTGGTCAAGAGGTAGCAAGAAGGATTTCTGGCGCCGTTGCCGGGGAGTCTATGCAAAAGTCAACATACCAAGTACCCATCACAAACTCTTATCCCACGCATTACATTATTTGCCATTTCCCTCTCGTTTTCCTCTCCCCCACTTCACCCTTTCCGTTTTATTCGCCGCCTCTTTTCGTTCGCTTCTTTTTTGCTTGCTTCGTCGTTATGGCTAGTTCATTATCTACCCCTTTGTCCCCCGAGTTTGAAGTTCTTCACGTCAAACAAAAACAAGGAGAAATTATAAAAGATGCTTGGTATAGGATGATAGAATCCTATCGTGGTTGCACTATAGAGGGAGATTTAAAGGTTTTACTTCGTAATTTTTATGTTGGGCTAACCTTATCCCATAGACAACTCCTTGATTTTGCCGCCAAAGGGAATTTTATTGAAACTGATCCTAGTTTTGCTTATGAAATTATAGAGGGATAGTAGGAGTACTTCCCCCACCAAAGGGACTAACTCTTACCCATGAGGGAACCCAAATCTTAGAAAAATTAGGTGAATTGCAAAAATCTCTTGAACCTCTTAAAAATGTTGGAGGAAACCTCAATCGTATGAATACTTTGATCACACTTTGCAATAAACGGTTGGATGCTCTAGATCTAAGAATCTCTGAATATGAAGGGAAACGTAAGTAACCTCCCGGATTCGAGCATAACTCCACTAAAAAGATAAATACCAAAGATGGCAATACCTAGATCTGTCCGTATTTTTATGCCTAGCTAGGGGCGTTAAACGATAGCGCTTGTTGGGAGGCAACCCTATTTTATTTTTAGTTTTTTTGCTATTGCTTCTGTTTAGGAATAAATCTTTGATTTAGCCTCTGGTTAGATTTGTTTTTATGTTTTAATTAGTGTTTGTGCCAAGTTAAACCTATAGGATCTTCTTGGATGATAGTTATTTGATCTTGCTGACAATTCCAGAAACTTTCTGTTCACGAAAACAATTGTTAAAAATCACCAGAACGTGATAAAATATTGATTCTAATTGCAGAATATCATTAAACAAATTGTCTAGGTCGTCCTATTTTGGTAGAATTTGTGGAGTTCCAGAAGTTTGCGTTAGTTACAGATTACTACAGACTGTTCTGTTTTTGACAGATTCTGTTTTTCGTGTGTTGTTTGCTTATTTTGATGAATCTATGGCTAGTAAAATAGTTTATAAACCATATAGAAGTTGGAATACAGTAGGTTTAACACCAAAATGAATGAATAATGAGTTCAATACAGTACCTTGAAGTGGTGTTTTGTTTTCTTTCGCTAACGGAGCTCACGAGATTTTCTGTTAAGTTTTGTGTTGTGAAGTTTTCAAGTTTTGGGTAAAGATTTGATGGAGTATGGAACAAGGAGTGGCAAGAGCCTAAGCTTGGGGATTCCCATGCCATCCCCAAGATAAGCTAAGGACACCAAAAAGCCAAAGCTTGGGGATGCCCCGGAAGGCATCCCCTCTTTCGTCCTCATCCATCGGTAAATTTACTTGGAGCTATATTTTTATTCACCACATGATATGTGTTTTGCTTGGAGCGTCTTGTATGATTTGAGTCTTTATTTGTTAGTTTGACACAATCAATCTTGCTGTACACACCTTTTGAGAGAGACACACATGATTCGGAATTTGTTAGAATACTCTATGTGCTTCACTTATATTCTTTGAGCTATATAGTTTTGCTCTACTGCTTCACTTCTATCTTTTAGAGCATGGCGGTGGTTATATTTTATAGAAATTATTGAACTCTCATGCTTCACTTATATTATTTTGGGAGTCTTAAACAGCATGGTAATTTGCTTTAATTGTGAAATTAATCTTCTATATTGAGTCCGTTAAATATCATGAGAAGTTAGATACTTGATAAGTGTTTTGAGATATAAAGGTGGTAATATTAGAGTGTGCTAGTTGAGTAATTGTGAAATTGAGAAATACTTGTGTTAAAGTTGGCAAGTCCCGTAGCATGCACGTATGGTAAAAGTTGTGTAACAATTTTGACACATAGGTGTTCTTTTATTGCTTTCCTTATGAGTGGCGGTCGGGGACGAGCGATGGTCTTTTCCTACCAATCTATCCCTCTAGGGGCATGCGTAGTAGTACTTTTCTTCGAGGGCTAATAAACTTTTGCAATAAGTATATGAGTTCTTTATGACTAATGTGAGTCCATGGATTATATGCACTCTCAACCTTTCACAATTTTCTAGCCTCTACGGTACCGCGCATTGCCCTTTCTCACATTGAGAGTTGGTGCAAACTTCGTCGGTGCATCCAAACCCCGTGATACGATACGCTCTATCACACATAAACATCCTTATATCTTCCTCAAAACAGCCACCATACCTACCTATTATGGCATTTCCATAGCCATTCCGAGATATATTGCCATGCAACTTTCCACCGTTCCGTTTATCATGACACGTTTCATCATTGTCATATTGCTTTGCATAATCATGTAGTTGACATCGTATTTTGTGGCAAGGCAACTATTCATAATTTTTTCATACATGTCACTCTTGATTCATCGCATATCCCGGTACACCGCAGAGGCATTCACATAGAGTCATATCTTGTTCTAAATATTGAGTTGTAATTGTTGAGTTGTAAGTAATAAAAGTGTGATGATCATCATTATTAGAGCATTGTCCCATGTGAGGAAAGGATGATGGAGACTATGATTCCCCCACAAGTCGGGATGAGATTCCGGACTAAAATAAAAAAAGGCCAAAGAAAAAAAAAGAAAAAAGAGAAGGCCCAAACAAAAAAATGAGAGAAAAAGAGAGAAGGGACAATGCTACTATCCTTTTCCACACTTGTGCTTCAAAGTAGCACCATGATTTTTATGATAGAGAGTCTCCTATATTGTCACTTTCATATACTAGTGGGAATTTTTCATTATAGAACTTGGCTTGTATATTCCAATGATGGGCTTCCTCAAAATGCCCTAGGTCTTCGTGAGCAAGCAAGTTGGATGCACACCCACTTAGTTTCTTTTGTTGAGCTTTCACATATTTATAGCTCTAGTGCATCCGTTGCATGGCAATCCCTACTCCTCTCGTTGACATCAATTGATGGGCATCTCCATAGCCTATTGATTAGCTGCATCAATGTGAGACTTTCTACCTTTTTTGTCTTCTCTCATAACCCCCATCATTATACTTTACTCCACCCATAGTGCTATATCCATGGCTTGCGCTCATGTATTGCGTAAGAGTTGAAAAGGCTGAAGCGCGTTAAAAGTATGAACCAATTGCTCGGCTTGTCATCGGGGTTATGCATGATGAGAACGTTTGTGTGACAATATTGAAACATAGCCTAACTATATCATTTTGTAGGGATAAGGTTTCTTCGGCTATGTTATTTTGATAAGACATAATTGCTTGGTTAGCATGTTTAAGTATTATTGTTTTTATGTCAACATTAAACTTTTATCTTGAATCTTTCAGACCTAAATATTCATGCCACAATAAAAAGGATTACATTAAGAAGTATGCCAAGAAGCATTCCACATCAAAAATTCTGTTTTTATCATTTACCTACTCGAGGACGAGCAGGAATTAAGCTTGGGGATGCTTGATACGTCTCCAACGTATCTATAATTTTTTATTGTTCCATGCTATATTATATTCTGTTTTGGATGTTTAATGGGCTTATTTATACACTTTCATATTATTTTTGGGACTAACCTATTAACCGGAGGCCCAGCCCAAATTGTTGTTTTTGCCTATTTCAGTGTTTCACAGAAAAAGAATATCAAACAGAGTCCAAACGGAATGAAACCTTCGGGAACGTGACTTTCGGAACAAACGTAATCCAGAGGACTTGGAGTCCACGTCAAGCAAACAACGAGGAGGGCACGAGGCAGGGGGCGTGCCTAGCCCCCCCCCCCAGGCTCGCCCTCCAACCTCGTGGGGCCCACGTTGCTCCACCGACGTACTTCTTCCTCCTATATATACCTACGTACCCCCAAACCACCAGAGGCATCCACGAAAACCTAATTCCACCGCCGCAACCTTCTGTACCCTTGAGATCCCATCTTGGGGCCTTTTCCGGCGTCCTGCCGGAGGGGGCATTGATCATGGAGGGCTTCTACATCAACACCATAGCCTCTCCGATGATGTGTGAGTAGTTTACCTCAGACCTTCGGGTCCATAGTTATTAGCTACATGGCTTCTTCTCTCTCTTTGGATCTCAATACAAAGTTCTCCACGATTCTCGTGGAGATCTATTCGATGTAATCTTCTTTTGCGGTGTGATTGTCGGGACCGATGAATTGTGGGTTTATGATCCAGATTATCTATGAACAGTTTGCCGATGATCATGGATGTAATCTTCTCTGAATTCTTTTATGTATGATTGGTTATCTTTGCAAGTCTCTTCGAATTACCAGTTTGGTTTGGCCTACTAGTTTTATCTTTCTTGCAATAGGAGAAGTGCTTAGCTTTGGGTTCAATCTTGCGGTGTCCTTTCCCAGTGACAGCAGGGGCAGCAAGGCACGTATTTTATTGTTGCCATCAAGGATAACAAGATGGGGTTTATATCATATTGCATGAGTTTATCCCTCTACATCATGTCATCTTGCTTAAAGCGTTACTCCGTTCTTATGAACTTAATACTCTAGATGCATGCTGGATAGCGGTCGATGTGTGGAGTAATAGTAGTAGATGCAGGCAGGAGTCGGTCTACTTGTCACGGACGTGATGCCTATATACATGATCATACCTAGATATTCTCATAACTATGCTCAATTCTATCAATTGCTCGACAGTAATTTGTTTACCCACCGTAATACTTATGCTCTTGAGAGAAGCCACTAGTGAAACCTATGGCCCCCGGGTCTATTTTCCATCATATTAATCTTCCAACACTTAGCTATTTCTATTGCCTTTTATTTTACTTTGCATCTTTATTTCTCTTTATCATAAACATACCAAAAATATTATCTTATCATGTCTATCAGATCTCACTCTCGTAAGTGACCGTAAAGGGATTGACAGCCCCTTTATCGCGTTGGTTGCGAGGTTCTTATTTGTTTTGTGTAGGTGCGTGGGACTCGAGCGTAGCCTCCTACTGGATTGATACATTGGTTCTCAAAACTGAGGGAAATACTTACACTACTTTGCTGCATCACCCTTTCCTCTTCAAGGAAAAAACCAACGCAGTGCTCAAGAGGTAGCATGGTGTGATATAGAGCGTCGTGCGGGATTCCTCAGCGGTGGCTGGTGTCGGTGTGGAACGACACCTATGGGATCACAAGAATCCCTACTACGGTTGCCGGGGCGCGGGGTTGCAAGAAGAGCAGGATCAGCAGCCAGCACAAGGATCATTTACCCAGGTTCAGGCCACGAGGATGCGTAAAACCCTAGTCCTGCTTTGGTGGGTGTATTTCAGAGAGTTCTTGAGCTCTCGAACTAGCAGTGGTGAGTGCGTGGTTCGAAAAAGCCGAATCCTTCTCCAGTATGCCATGGGCCTCGTTTTATAGGCGAAAGGGGCTGCCAAAGTGCCATACAGGAGGTGGAAAGGCATACAGTATTGCGAGCTTATCGCTCGTATTACAGGACAAGACGCATTTAATGCGCCTCTGAGGTGTCCCCTAGCTTTATCGGGGACGGGGGCGAGGCCCGTCCCGTCTGTCGCCGCTCCTCCTCGCTTCGACACGCGCCCTGGCCAGCAATGCGTGCGGCGCCATGTAGGCAGGCAGGCAGCTGAGGAGGCGCGGTGGTAGGGTCTTCACGAAGATCTGCATGCTGCCACGCAGGCGCTTGATGAGTTGACCCGGAAGCTGCATGTTGCCACGCAGGTGCCTGCCCAGCTGGTCGAGCTGGCAGCTGCATGTGAACGGCGGTGGAGACTTGGCTGGTGTGGGCCTGGCAGTAGCCCTGTTGGCGTCTTCGGCGAGAGCCTTGCCGGGGGGACCCGGCAAGGGTCTTGCCGTGGCGTGCAGTCGTCCCCGGCAAGAATCTTGCCGGGGGTCTTGCGGCTCTCCTCGGTAAGGATCTTGCTGAGGATCGTTGTCTTCTAATCCTCATCTGATCTTGAATATGTCTTCACAAAGATCTGCATGCCACCACAGAGGTGCCTCCCGAGCCCTGGCCCCACGTGATGTTGGAGACCGTGGGCTCAAGGGTGGCTTGCTCTGTTGGTGTGGGGCGAGCTGCCCCGGCAAGGGTCTTGCTGGGGCTGCTGAGGCAGTCCCCGGCAAGGGTCTTGCAGGGGGAAACTACTCTGCCCCTCTGCCTCTTTGCGTTCTCGATCTTGGCGTTGCTCTGGCTGTCTTGGCTTTTGTTTTGCCCTGGTTCACCTCCCCTGCCCTGCTTGGTGTGGCCTTGGGCGCGGCTCCGACTGCCCGTGCACAGGTAAAGGGGTACAAAGGTGCACCCCTTCTTTTGTACACCGACAGGAGCCCTCGGGCCAGGGCCACACATAAGCGCGACGCGTTGTTGGGCCAGGCCCAAAACGGTGCGCGGGCAGGCGGGGCGGTTTTTGAAGGAAATATGCCCTAGAGGCAATAATAAAGTATTATATATTTCCTTATATCATGATAAATGTTTATTATTCATGCTAGAATTGTATTAACCGGAAACATAATACATGTGTGAATACATAGACAAACAGAGTGTCACTAGTATGCCTCTACTTGACTAGCTCATTAATCAAAGATGGTTATGTTTCCTAGCCATAGACATGAGTTGTCATTTGATTAACGGGATCACCTCATTAGGAGAATGACGTGATTGACTTGACCCATTCCGTTAGCTTAGCACCCGATCGTTTAGTATGTTGCTATTGCTTTCTTCATGACTTATACATGTTCCTATGACTATGAGATTATGCAACTCCCGTTTACCAGAGGAACACTTTGTGTGCTACCAAACGTCACAATGTAACTGGGTGATTATAAAGGTGCTCTACAGGTGTCTCCAAAGGTACTTGTTGGGTTGGCGTATTTCGAGATTAGGATTTGTCACTCCGATTGTCGGAGAGGTATCTCTGGGCCCACTCGGTAATGCACATCACTATAAGCCTTGCAAGCATTGTGACTAATGATTTAGTTGCGGGATGATGTATTACGGAACGAGTAAAGATACATGCCGGTAACGATATTGAACTAGGTATCGAGATACCGACGATCGAATCTCGGGCAAGTAACATACCGATGACAAAGGGAACAACGTATGTTGTTATGCGGTCTGACCGACAAAGATCTTCGTAGAATATGTGGGAGCCAATATGGGCATCCAGGTCGCGCTATTGGTTATTGACCGGAGAGGTGTCTCGGTCATGTCTACATAGTTCTCGAACCCAAAGGGTCCACACGCTTAAAGTTACAATGACAGTTATATTATGAGTTTATATGTTTTGATGTACCGAAGGTTGTTTGGAGTCCCGGATGTGATCACGGACATGACGAGGAGTCTCGAAATGGTCGAGACATAAAGATTGATATATTGGACGACTATATTCGGACACCGGAAGTGTTCCGGAGAAGTTTCGGATTAAACCGGAGTGGCGGAGGGTTACCGGAACCCCCCGGGGAAGTATTGGGCCTTAGTCGGCCTTGAGGGGAGAGAGAGGGCAGCAGCCCGGAGGTGGCGCGCCCCCTCCCAGGAGGAGTCCTAGTTGGACTAGGAGAGGGGGGCGCAGCCCCCTTTCCCTCTCCCTCTCCCTCTCTTTCCTTCCCCCCTTCTTTTCCTAGTAGGACTAGGAAAGGGGAGTCCTACTCCTACTAGGAGGAGGACTCCCCCCCCCTCTCTTTGGCGCGCCAAGGGCAGCCGGCCTCCCCCTTGCTCCTTTATATACGGGGGCAGGGGGGCACCTCTAGACACACTTGATATACGATATTTTAGCCGTGTGCGGTGCCCCCCTCCACCATATTACACCTCGATAATACCGTTGCGGAGCTTAGGCGAAGCCCTGCGTCGGTGGAACATCATCATCGTCACCACGCCGTCGTGCTGACGAAACTCTCCCTCAACACTCGGCTGGATCGGAGTTCGAGGGACGTCATCGAGCTGAACGTGTGTAGAACTTGGAGGTGCCGTACGTTCGGTACTTGATCGGTCGGATCGTGAAGACGTACGACTACATCAACCGCGTTTTGATAACGCTTCCGTTGTCGGTCTACGAGGGTACGTGGACAACACTCTCCCCTCTCGTTGCTATGCATCACCATGATCTTGCGTCTGCGTAGGAAATTTTTTGAAATTACTACGTTCCCCAACAGTTTTTACCGCGGTAAAACTTTTTCGCGCGCTTCGCTTCCCACGACCCGCGCGCAGCGTGGCGCGGCGTGGAGGGGTGCGCGTGACGTGGGCAGCATGCATGGGGCAGTTCCCGCATGCATGCGTCATATCGTAGTAAAGAGGCGGCTCGCGCCTTCCCCATAAAAAGAGGGAGGCGTGGAGGTGCGGCTCATTTACCGCTCGGGGCCGGGTCACGGTCTTCAAGGTGTCCACACCCCATGATCACGGGCTGGGGAGAGGTCGCCTCACCCGTCCCCTGACTCTGCATGTTCGCCACGCCCCTCCATGCGCTTGGGGTGGCAAGTGGTGGAGGCAGGAAACCGGGCCGTTACTGGTTGGGGCAGCGGGTCGGTCCTGATTCCCTGCGCCTCTGGTGGCTGGATTGGCCGAGCGGGGCGGCCGAGCCCCGACCCCGCCCCTTTATAAGGAGGGGGAAGGGGGATGGCATCCCGCACTCTTCTGTCATCTATCTCCTCCTGCTTCCGCTTCTCCCTTTCACTCGCCATGGAGAAAGGGAATCCTGGTCGTTCGTCGGTGGCGGCGAGGGTTGCTGCTCGACAGCGCGTCCCTCCCCCTCCTGAGCCCGTGGTGGCGGAGCCGGCCGCGAGGGGAGGGGGAGGGGGCGAGGCCGTGGGCGAAGCCGAGGCAGAGGTCGTAGTGCTCGGGGAAGAGGAGGACGAGGCGGCGAGCCGGCTTCGCCCCCGCCAATGATGCATTTTCCGATGGAAGGCCATGTCGGAGACCAGCCCCGCGAGTTCTTCATCAGGCTGCACCGGCCTCCACGTCGCCGTCTTTGTCTTCCCGCCCCGTTTGCTCGGGAGATGGAGCGTGACCCGCCCCAATCCCTCAGATTCCACATGAGGGGCTGTGGGAATGGGGGCACGCGGGTCGACGTCGACTTCCTGGCTCCTCGGGTCATGTACCTCCGTTGTGGATGGAAGACATTCGCTCGTATCCACAGCCTGACGGCGGGGCTCGTCCTCTACTTCAAATTAATGGAGGACGTCCTGCTCTCCGTCAAGGTCTTCGGAGACTTTGGGACTCGCGTGAAGTGTTGCGTGGAGAGCTCCGACGATGGAAGCTCTTCCTTGAGCGAAAGTGACGAGGAGGACAGCAGGGCAGATGACGGGGACGAGTCCGACCAGGCGTTGGATGCCCCGCGCCTGGGCGGGTGCGCCAGCAGCAGCATCTGCACCTGGCCGCTCCTCCGGCAGAGTTTTGCCGGGGGCAGGGCCAGCTCCTTGAACTTCTCGGGGCCGTCTCCTTGGGCGGCTGGCGTTGGGAGGCTGCGGAAGGGGAAGAGGGCGGGCGGCAAGGCCGTCAACTCGGAGTACGCGGGCACCGACGCCTTCATCGTCGCATACTGCCTGTCCTGCCGCCTCGTCTTCCAGCTCCTTTCCCGGCACCGTCATCACCGGCCCACCCGTGGGCGACCACCGAGGTGTTCTCTTGGTGCTTTCTGCTGCTCGTAGCTCGCCTAGGCGCCCCTTTTGCCCCTTAGCCTTCTTGACCTGCCTCCTGAGGAGAGGGACAAGAAAGGGATTACGGGCATCTTATCTCTTTTTTAACCTGTAAGCCTTCGGGCCTTGTTAAATTTAAAGCTTGTAATCCCCCTTGCTCATGTTTTTCATTCCGTACGGACTGTACCTGTGTGGGATGTTTCTAATGAAAAGGGATGTTTGCCGTGTTTTTCTTTCGTGTGTAGACCCCGCGACAAGGAGCGAATCCTTGTTACAATTTAAGATAAACGTTTTCACCCGGCAACAGGCCTTGCCGTCCCCCGACTTCGCTCGACCATTCTCGCGCCCTTGGTAGAGGCAAGGATGAAGCGGGCTTAGGCTCCTCGTTCTACTTCCTTGCCACCGCGACTACAACCAAATCCGGGCCCAGGAGATAATCCTTGGGTATAGAAAAAGGGGAGCACGGTGGCCTAGAAATAAAACAAGGTTTCACATATCCTAGTTCCGTTCTGAAATGCATGATAGAGGATGAAAGACTTATTTGGATCTGCAGCCCCCGGCAACCTTGTCTTGCCGCGGTTGGATCCTTGTGCTTGCAGCCCCCGGCAACTCTGGTTTGCCAGGGTCGGGACGTCGGTCCGTTTCCTTTCTTCCAAGTAGCTCAGCAGAAGTGCTCATGTGCCATGCGAACCAAAGGAGGACAGAAAAGAGACAGATAGACGTGCACTCGACCTCTAGGCTAGGGGTTAGTCGCCGCTAAGCACTATCAACCCTAACCAAGGAAGAGACTCAACCTAGCATGCATGCTATAACTTAGGGCGCCGGCGCTTCATTTATTTATGCTCAGGGTCTGCGCCTGGCTTTGTACAAAGGGTCACATGCCTTGTCGGCAAAGCTTGTACAAAAGGTGGCTTGCCGGGAGGCCCTGCAAGCCGCGCCTTATGGGTAAAACTTGCGAAGATGCTCGATGTTCCAGGAGTTGCTCACTGGGACAGCATCTTCGGTCTCCAGGCGGACTGCGCCGGGCCTGGTGACTCGCATTACCCGATACGGGCCTTCCCACTTTGGCGTCAACTTGTTGGAATTCTTGGCCAACTGAACGCACCAAAGAACAAGGTCGCCTTCCTCAAAGCTTCGGGCATGAACCTTGCGGCTATGGTAGCGCCGCAAGGCTTGCTGGTAGCATGCTGCTCTCACAGCCGCCCGAAGACGATCTTCATCAAGGAGCGTCGCGTCATCTTGACGCAACTTCTCTTGCTCAAGCTCATCATAAGCGAGCACTCGAGGTGACCCATATATGAGTTCCGTGGGGAGAATTGCTTCTGCTCCGTATACCAGGGCAAAAGGTGTCTGGCTGGTGGCTCGATTTGGCGTCGTCCTGATCGACCAAAGAACCGCCGGCAACTCATCAATCCAGCACCTTCCACTCTTGTGCAACTTGTCAAAGGTCTTCGTTCTCAGGCCTCGCAACACTTCAGCATTTGCCCTCTCCACTTGGCCGTTTCTCCGTGGGTGTGCCACGGAAGCAAAACAGACCTTGCTACCGAGATCTTGAATGTATTGCATGAAGGTGTGGCTTGTGAACTCCGTGCCGTTGTCGGTGATGACTCTGTTTGGCACACCAAAACGGCAGACCAGTCCCTTGAAGAACTTGACGGCTGACTGAGCAGTCACCTTTCTCACTGCTTCCACTTTCGGCCACTTTGTGAACTTGTCGATTGCAACGTACAAGTACTCAAAGCCCCCGACAGCGCGGGGGAAAGGGCCCAGTATATCGAGCCCCCAGACCGAGAATGGCCAGGAGAGAGGGATTGTTTGAAGGGCTTGAGCTGGTTGATGAAGCTTCTTTGAATGGAACTGACACGCTTCACACTTGGTTACTAGTGCCGTTGCATCCTGGAGGGCGGTGGGCCACATATGCCTCCATGTATCTCTGCCAACAGCTCCAGTCCTTCCTCCCGGGGGATGCACTTCAGTTTCACACCGTTCGGCCTTCTCCTGTACAGGACGTCATCGACGAACTGATACAGGGCGGACCGACGGGCTACTTTTTCCGCTTCTTCCTGCTCCTCAGGAAGCTCCCCTGTTTGGAGGAATTGGACGGTATGCTGCGCCCATGCGGAAGCCTGGGGCTCGACAGCAAGGACCAAAGGCATCTCTTCCGCCATGGGAGCGGCTGTCTCTACGGCCAGGGCTTGACGCCCTGCCGGAGCCAGTTGCTCTTGAGCAGGCCCAGCGTCCGCGGCAGCACCCTTGCCGGCGGCCCAGGGGGCTCGGTAGGAAAGTACTTGCCGGGACCTGACTTCCTCCGCTTGTTCTGCCCCGTTGATGGTTCGACGGATGGTTGAGTTAACCGGAGCAAAAAGGTACCTGGTTCCACAGGTAGCATGAATACAGCACGCTTTGATAGGCAATCGGCGATGTCGTTCTCCATTCGGGGGACGTGCTCCACTTGGATACTGTCAAAGCGTTCCTCCAGCTTCCTTACCTCATCTACGTAGGCCTCCATCAATGGGCTCTGGTAATCCTTGTTGACATGCCTAACAACAAGCTGCGAGTCACCCCTGACGATGAGCTTCTTAACCCCGAGGTCTGCCGCGATCCTGAGACCGGCGAGCAATCCCTCGTACTCAGCAGTGTTGTTGGTGGACATCTCCCTGGGGAAGTCCATCTGGATCACGTACTTGGGGTGCTCTCCGGTGGGCGCGACGATCAGCACACCGGCACCGGCGCCTTGCAGCGAGAAACCCCCATCAAAGTACATGATCTAGTCGCGGTCTGCTTCCTTGCCGGGGAGAGTGGTCTCAAGGATTTCTTCGTCAGGCGTTGAGGTCCATTCTGCAATGAACTCCGCCAAGACTCTGCTCTGGATTGTCGAGGTACTTTCAAACTTCAAACCGAAACTTGATAACTCCAAGGCCCATTCCACAATCCTTCCGGTTGCATCTGGGTTATGCAGTATCCGTTGCAACGGGAGGCGGGTAGCGACAGTGATCTCGTGGGCTTGGAAGTAATGACGCAGCTTCCTCGAGGCCATAAGGAGGCCGAAGAGCAATTTTTGTACACCGGAACACCTCGACCTAGCCCCCTGCAAGAGGGAGCTGACAAAGTAAACCGGGCGTTGCATCATCTTCTTCTTCTGCACCACCTCACTCAACTGCGCGGGCACTGCCTTGGTGGCATCAGACTCTGTCGGGGGCCGCGCCTTGCCGGCACCAGGCCCTGCCGGGGGAATCTTTAGCTTGCCATCCGCTGGTTCTGCCGCCGTCACTGCCTCCTCGTCGACCTCCCTCTGTGCCACCAGTTCAGCACTGACCACTTGATTCGTCGCCGCCAGATATAGCAGCAACGGCTCTTGTTGTTTAGGCGCAACCAGTATTGGCGTGGAGGAAAGGTATTTCTTCAGATCCTGCAATGCTGCCTCGGCTTCTGGGGTCCACTCCATTGGGCCCGCCTTCTTCAAGATTTTGAAGAAAGGGAGGGCGCGTTTGGCGGACTTGGAGATGAATCGGCTCATGGTGGCGACGCAGCCGGTGAGCCGGCGCACATCTTTGATCCGCTTGGGCGCCTCAATCTGCTCAATAGCCTTGATTTTGTGTGGGTTTGCCTCGATCCCGCTCTGTGACACAAAGAACCCGAGAAGCTTGCCGAACGGAACACCGAAGACACACTTCTCAGGGTTCAGCTTGAGGTTGATCTTGCGCAGGTTGGCAAATGTCTCTTCCAGATCTTGCACAAGAGTTGGCCCGTCCTTGGTTTTGACCACTATGTCGTCCATCTATGCCTCCATATTTCTATGGAGCTGTGGTTCAAAACCAATTTGGACTGCTCTTGCGAACGTCGAGCCAACACTCTTCAACCCGAAAGGCATCCATAAAAAGCAATACGTACCACATGGGGTGATGAATGCTGTCTTTTCTTCATCCTCTCTTGTCATGAAGATTTGGTGGTAGCCCGAGTAGGCGTCGAGGAATGATAACAGATCACACCCGGCCGTGGAGTCAACAATCTGGTCAATGCGCGGCAACGGGAAGGGGTCCTTAGGACAAGCCTTATTGATATCTGTGTAATCAATACACAGCCTCCACTTCCCATTTGCCTTGCGCACCACTACCGGATTGACCAACCACGTCGGGTGGAGCACTCCTCTCACCAAACCTACCGCTTCCAACTTCCTGACCTCCTCTGTGATGAACTCCTGCCTCTCCAGAGCCTGCTTTCTGACCTTCTGCTTGACGGGCCACGCATGAGGGCAGACAGCTCGGTGGTGCTCAATCACCTCCCTGGGAACACCGGGGATGTCGGATGCTTGCCACGCAAACACATAGACATTCTCCCATAGGAAGGTGACGAGCGCGCCTTCCTATTTGCTGTCGAGGGTGGGGCCTATGGTGAAGGCCCCTCCCGTGCCATCCTCCCTGGCGGACACCTTCTTGGTCTGCGGTGGCTCGGCTCTGGATTTCTTGCTCTTGCCGGTAGAGCTCTCTGGCACATCCTTGACGGTAGCGTAGCACTCCGAAGAGGCGTGCTTGCCGGAGTGGGTGCGAGAGGTCTTGTCGGGCTTCCCCTTCCCTTCCGGGCCTCCAGCAGCAGGAGTAGGTGCCTTGACGGCAGCTGCTGCAACTGCTTCCCGGTAGAGTTGGTCGGCGCAGATCAGCGCGTCCTTCTTGTCGGAGGGGACGGAGATGATGGTCAATGGCCCGGGCATCTTTAGCATGTTGTAGGTGTAGTGTGATGCCGCCATGAACTTGGCTAGTGCCGGGCGGCCGAGGATCCCGTTGTAGGGCAAGGGGATCTCGGCCACGTCGAAGATGATCCTCTCCGTCCTGTAGTTCAACTCTCCTCCAAACGTCATGGGCAGTGTGACCTTCCCCTTCGGCTGGCTCCTCCCCGGATTGACCCCTTGAAACGTACCCGTTTGCTCGAGGTCTCCATCAGGAATCTGCAGTCTTTTGATCACGACAGGCGAGATCAAGTTCAGGTCGGCCCCGCCGTCAACCAACATCTTGTTCACCTTGAGGTTATGTATCGTTGGTGAGACCAACAATGGAAAACACCTGACCGCGATTGTGCGGTCAGGGTGGTCCTCGGCGTCAAAGATGAGGGGCGTGCTGGACCACTTCAGCAGCTTCTGAGCATCGAATGATGGTTCCGCTGCTATAATCTCACGCGCCCACTGCTTGAGCTGGCGGTGAGAAGTATGCAGCGAGGCGCCACCATCGACGCACATGGCCTCCGTAGCCTTCTGGAACTCTTGCTCACCGGACTCGTCGTCCTCGTCGTGATCATCGTCTTCTTGTTTCCTCTCACGGCCCCAGGCGGGCCTCTCTTGCTGGTTGTCCTTGCCGCGGCGGACTCCTTGGCTGCCACGCTTCTTGTCGGATCCCTCGCCACCATCCTGGTCCTTCTCCTTGTCCCGCCTCTTGTACTCAGCTTTTTGCTTGTCAGCAAGCAGCTCGACTTGTCGGCAGTTCTGGAGGTTGTGGCCCTTGGTGCGGTGGATCTTGCAGTATTGCTTGCCGGAGCTTCCTGGCTTGTCGGTAGCCGCCAAGGCCCGGCAGGCGGCGCACCCGGCAATCTCCTTGCCGGGGGCGTCTGCCTTGACCTTCTTGGCAGCGCCGGTGTCGTCAGATCCTTCAACGGCAAGCACGGCCTTGCCTTTGCGTTTCCTATTGCGACACCGGCCCTTCTTCGTCGGGGTGGCGGCGTCTTCATCGATTGAGTCGGTTTCCGCACCGACGTCTTCGCCGGGGTACTTCCTTCCCTCTTCAGCCCGGGCGCACCTATCGGCCAGACGTAGAGCTCGACCACATCCTTAACCTTGGTCATCGCCAGCTCTTCGCGCATCTTGCGGTTGCGCACGTTCTGATGGTACGCGCTGATCACAGCGGCGGGATGAACGTCGGGGATGTTGTACTGCACCCGGCTGAATCTCTGGATGTACTTGCGCAGGGTTTCCCCTTCCAACCGGGGAATGATATGCAGATCACTGGCCTGGCCATGAGCTTGGTGGCTTCCTGTGAAGGCGCCAATGAACTCATGGCACAGATCCGACAAAGAAGAAATGGAATCCGCCGGCAAGTGCATCAACCAGGACATAACATTGGGCTTCAGTGCCAGCGGGAAATAGTTGGCAAGCACCTTGTCGTCGCGAGCTCCAGCAGCCTGCATCGCGATGGTGTAGATGCTGAGGAACTCAGATGGATGGGTCTTGCCAATGTACTTCTCGCCGACGTAGGGCTTGAACGTGCGGTGGGACGGCCAATGGAACTGCCGCGGCTCACGGGTGAAGGCCGGGCAGCCCACCTCGTAAGGTAGGTCGCCGGAGCACCCCGGTGCTGGGTGGTCCATAGCAGGTCCCGCCCGCTTGTCCGACTGGTGGCGTGTATCGCGCCGGCGCGCGATGGTGGTCCGAGCATCTTCGGGAGCTCATTCTCGAAGAACTTGGCGTTGGTCGCGGTGGGTCCGCGGGTCGGACGACGCTATAGAGATGTTATCACAAGCGTCGTCACGACGGGCAGACGCCCGCGGCGGCTGGCGAGGTGGAGGAGAGTGCACCATGGCCGCAGCTCCCCCGGTCCTCCCAGCGCCAGCAGGTGGTGGCTCGGTGGAGCGCCGACCCGAGGGCCCGGCTGGTCGTGGATCGTCTTTGTTGGCGACGGCGACGAGGCTCCGGATGGTGGCCCTCCACTCGTCGAGCTTCTCTGCAGCAGGAGGGAAGTCGAGGTGGAGCTGCGCGCGCCCCAAAACTTCTGCTGGCGTGGGCGGCGGTGACAGCAGCGTGGATCGCGGCGCGCTTCGACTTCTAACTATGTTAGAAGGAGCACCGTTACGACCCAGCGGCTGCGTGGCATTTTCGCCAGCACTTCGGCGGGCATGCTGAACCCCTTCATCCCGCGGATGACGCACAGGGCTCTTCCCACGGCGGTGCCCAGGGTCACCAGCGTGGTGACGCTGCTCGGCGCGCACACCATGAGAAGAGCGCGCTATGGTCGCCGGCGTGGGCGTCTTGGAGGTCACTGCGCCACCCGAAGGTGGCACAGCGACACCCCTGGAGGGCCCCGCGCCGCCTGCGGGGGCCCAGCTCTGTCTTTGGATCTGGCGATGTGCGGCCGGTCATCTGGGGTGCGAACGACGCTGCTCGCCAGGCTCTAACTGCCAGGGCGATGCTGGTGCTCGCGGACCGCGGCCCGGGTCCTGTCCGCGACCGGTCCACTGCTCGTCCGCACCGGCACGGGCCGTTCGGCTCCCAACGAGCCGATCGCCATGGCCGTCTTCTTCTTAGGAGCCATGGCGACGAAGAACTGCTAGGCTAACTACTTGACCAGATTCTCACAATTGCGCCCCCTCCCTGGCGCGCCAAAGATGTCGGTGTGGAACGACACCTATGGGATCACAGGAATCCCTCCTACAGTTGTCGGGGCACGGGGTTGCAAGAAGAGCAGGATCAATAGCCAGCACAAGGATCGTTTACCCAGGTTCGGGCCGCGAGGATGCGTAAAACCCTAGTCTTGCTTTGGTGGGTGTATTTCAGAGAGTTCTTGAGCTCTCAAACTAGCTGTGGTGAGTGCGTGGTTCGAAAAAGCCGAATCCTTCCCCAGTATGCCATGGGCCTCCTTTTATAGGCGAAAGGGGTTGCCACAGTGGCATACAGGAGGTGGAAAGGTGTACAGTATTGCGAGCTTATCGCTCGTATTACAGGACAAGACACATTTAATGCACCGCTGAGGCGTCCCCTAGCTTTATCTGGGACGGGGGCGAGGCCCGTCCCGTCCGTCGCCGCTCCTCCTCGCTTCGACACGCGCCCTGGCCAGTGATGCGTGCGGCGCCATGTAGGCAGGCAGGCAGCTGAGGTGGCGCGGTGGTAGGGTCTTCACGAAGATCTGCATGCCGCCACGCAAGCACTTGATGAGTTGACACGGAAGCTGCATGTTGCCACGCAGGTGCCTGCCCAGGTGGTCGGGCTGGCAGCTGCATGTGAACGGCGGTGGAGACTTGGCTGGTGCGGGCCTGGCAGTGGCCCTGTTGGCGTCTTCGGCGAGAGCCTTGCCGGGGGGCCCGGCAAGGGTCTTGCCGTGGCGTGCAGTCGTCCCCGGAAAGAATCTTGTCGGGGGTCTTGCGGCTTTCCTCGGTAAGGATCTTGCCCAGGATTGTTGTCTTCTAATCCTCAACTGATCTTGAATATGTCTTCACAAAGATCTGCATGCCACCACAGAGGTGCCTCCCGAGCCCTGGCCCCACGTGATGTTGGAGACCTTGGGCTCAAGGGTGGCTTGCTCTGTTGGTGTGGGGCGAGCTGCCCCGGCAAGGGTCTTGCTGGGGCTGCTGAGGCAGGCCCCGACAAGGGTCTTGCCGGGGGAAACTGCTCCGCCCCTCTGCCTCTTTGTGTTCTCGGTCTTGGCGTTGCTCTAGCTATCTTGGGCTTCGGTTTTGCCTTGGTTCACCTCCCCTGCTCTGCTTGGTGTGGCCTTGGGCGCGGCTCCGACTGCCCGTGCACAGGTAAAGGGGTACAAAGGTGCGCCCCTTCTTTTGTACACCGACAGCTGGATTCTAGCGGTTCGTGGGATGTGGTGGCCTCCTCCACCTGACATCATTTGTGCAAGTCATGTTGGCCCTCTGGATTTACTTGCTCCATTAGAGGAGGCGACGATGCCAGCTGTACTCTGAGCCAGGGAGTGGGAAAATTGTTATCATTGGAAGCTCCTTTCACATATGAATTTGACAGTATGCTTTGTGCAACTTGCATGTCATATACTATTGCGCTAACATTTGGCCAAAGTTAGCCTCGAAAAGCGCATTAGGAATTATATAGATGGAAGGAGGGAGTACCTACCATTACCTACCAGATTTGCAGAAATCAGATCATCTAATGATAACACTTATTTACCATATGTTATGCCTCACGTCTATGAGAATGATATGGATGTTACTGACATGCATTCATCACATGATTCTCTACCGCCAAGTGAGGAACTTGCTTTTCTTTTTGAAGGAACTTCTTTTGCAGATCCACAGGTTCAGATTCATCAAACTGTTATGATTCAACGAACATGCAAATAAAATTGGATACACAGATCAATATCCTAGGTGACTCTGAAGTCTCTTCATTTTCTATAATTATTTATTTTTTATCATCAAGTTACATTATCTGAAACTGGTTCTACGTAAGTTCTGTTTGTTGCTCCTAACATAATTATGTATTGCAATTCTCAGAATCTTATGCATTCTTCTACGAATATAAATATATTGACTACTGCTTGTCACGGTGATTATGGGCCAGGCGAAATTGCTTTGTTTTCTATTATCAGACATACAATCACTCCATCTTCCTCTAATATTCCTCTGCCCTTCACGAATGAGTACAATAGATTGTTTGAACATTTTAGTTGGTACACATTTCTTTTGCACTCATGTGTACCCATGTTTATCTCTCAATTCCTTCTCATTTATGTTAGCTTACTTCTTCAAATGTCAACGAAGTTTGAATTATACTGACGACTCCTTAGAGTGGATACATGATGTCCCGTTGTTGACCCATGCTCATCAACTTGAGTCCAAGCGATCCCGGCAGTTCATGAAAGGTTGGGGTGCTAATATTGGGAGGGATCTTCGGATCCAGAAGACCTCCCTCCTTGAGGAGATCCGAGCCCTTGATCTTCACGTAGATATTTCAGGGATCTCCGCTGAAGAGTGGGCTCATAGATATGATCTGGAAGACTCTCTCATGGAGATCTATTCCAAGGAGGAGGAATTTTGGCGCCAGCGAGGGTCTATAAATTGGGTGTTGTTTGGTGATGCCAACATGGCGTACTTTCAGGCCATCGCTAACGGCCGTAGGAGACGCTGCTCCATTCCCCTTTAATGGGAAGGAGGTCAGCTTTTTCAGGACCCCCCTGCTACCCGCTCGCTGGTTGACGACTTCTACAAGTCGTTATTTGCGGGGCATCCTCAGGGTGGAATCGCCCTTGCTGACCATATCTGGTCGCCTGACCGGCAAATCTCCTCGGAGGAGAATGCGGCCCTGCTCACCCCATTCGACGCCTCTGAGGTGGAGGCTTTTGTCAAAGCCGTGAACCCGGCCTCGGCCCCTGGCCCCGATGGACTGTCGGTTCGTTTCTTCTAGGCATTCTGACCGATGGTCAAGGAGATCATACTTGACCTGTTCCGTGAGTTCTCTAGGGGAACATTAGACGTATCCCGGCTTAACTACGGGATCATCTCCCTGATCCCCAAGGTGCCGGGAGCCGCTGACATCAGGCAATTCCGTCCTATCACAGTCCTCAATGTGATATTTCGGATTTTGGCCAAGGGGTACGCCACTAGGGCGGCCCTAATTGCCCCTGGATCCACCCCCCGAAATAGTCGGCCTTCACGAAAGGCAGGTATATCCTGGATGGGATCCTCGTTCTCCCCGAGGTCATCCACGAGGTCAAGAGCAAGCACCTTCGTGTTGTATTCTTCAAGATTGACTTCCATAAAGCATACGACACCGTCCACTGGTCCTTCCTTCGGGAGGTGATGTTCAAGCGTGTACGATGGTGAACATAAATGGTGATATTGGGCCTTACTTCATGACTGGTCAAGGAGTTCGGCAAGGTGAGCCGATCTCCCCATTTCTTTTCAACCTCGTGGTCGATGCTCTAGCCTCGATCCTAGATTTGGCCAAGCAGGCCGGCCACATTAGGGGGATTTGCACCCATCTTGTGGCCAATGGAGGTCTGACCCACCACCAATATGCAGACAAGACCATTATGATGGTGGAAGGATCGGACGAGGACATTCGGAACCTCAAATTCCTCCTCCTCTGCTATCAGGAGATGTCGGGCCTCACGATTAACTTCAACAAAAGTGAGGTGATGGTCCTTGGATATTCTCAGGCGGAAGCTCAGCAAATTGCCAATCGCTTGAATTGCCGCTTGGGGTCCTTCCCGACTACTTACCTAGGCATGCCAATTAGTGACATGCGTCTACTGGAGAAGGACTTCCTCCCATTAATCGCCAAGCTCCAGCCTAGGATGGAGCCTTGGCACGGGAGATGGCTTTCCAAAGTCGCTTGAGTGATTCTGATGAACTCCTCCCTTATTAGCCTTCTAATGTACGTCATGGGATTCTATAGTCTACATGAATCCCTTCATCATGAGTTCACCAAACTCCTCTCCAGATTCTTCTGGGCTGGAGAGAACAATAAACAGAAGTACCAAATGGTGAAATGGTCTAAGATCTTTAAGCCTAAGGACCAAGGAGGCCTTGGGGTCATTTCTTCTAAGCGGATGAATATTGCCCTCCTCTCCAAATGGCTTTGGCAGATTCAGACCGATGAGGGAGGCCTGTGGCTTGAGATTATCCACGCGAAATACCTTCGCGGGCAACCGCTGGCCTTCACCCTTAGATCTGGTGGGTCCCAATTCTGGCAATCGGTGATCCATCTGATGCCGGTCTTGTGCATTGGGACCTCCATTAAAGTGGGCACCAGATCCGGCAACCTATTTTGGCTGGATAGATGGGCCGGGACCCGCCCCTTTGCGCAACACTTTTACGCGTTGTTCTCAATCTGTGTCCGCCCACAACTCTCTGTGGCTGTGGCCTTAGCTGACTTGGGCGCTATTGCCTTCCGCCGTACCTTCGGGGTGGTGGAGCTCGGTTAATGGGATGAATTCCTCGAGTGTATTGCCCTCCATTCCCCCTCACTTGAGCCCGACTCACTGTCTTGGCATCTCGATCCAAGCAATAGATTCTTGACTAGATCCCTATACCAGGCGATTGTTCCCCCTGGCCCGGTGGAACTATCGGTGCTTTGGGAGATCAAACTCCCTTCGAAAATCCGCATATTTCTCTGGCAATGGGTCCGAGGCCGCCTCCCTTCGGGCATGGAGGTCCAAAAACGTAATGGCCCTGGAGATGGCATCTGCCCCATTTGTTTGGTACCGGAAGACTGCAATCACATCTTCTTCCAGTGCCCTGCGGCGCAGTTCCTATGGAGCTTCTTCCGAGAGGTGGTCAACGGCAATTGGTGCCATGACAACCTCCCGAACTTGTTTGGGGAGGTTCTTAGACTCCCCGGCACTAGTCGCGCCTCAACTTGGGTGGCTTTGGGCACCTTGGCATGGACCCTATGGTCTACCCGCAATAAACTAGCCATCGAACGCGTGATTCCATGTCGTGTGACTGATGTTATCTATAAAATGTGTGGCTTCTTACAGCTCTGGAGACCGATTAGCAAGCGGCGCGACCGAGACGTCATCGACAACATCATTGCGGGTCTTCGTTCCTCGTCGTCGGCTTTTGCTCCACCACCGCCTCCTCCGCCACCCCCTCCTGAGCCGGATTAGCTTTCTTTAGCTTTGTTTGGGGCTTGTCCTGCTATGCCCCCAGCATGACTTTATGACTTGATTGTACTCTGTACTGATGTGTTGGATGCTTGGCTCCTTGCTTTATAATATAAAGCGGGGGGAAACCCTTTTTCTCAAAATCAACTTGAGTCCAACAAACCATCCTCACATCAAGGAGTTCATACTACTGAGTAAAACAGATTGACAAAACAATTCAAATAGTACATACTTTGCTGCAATTTCAATTATACATCAGTTTATTTCTTCCTCCAATTTTACAAAGGTTAGTCATGTTCTTTACTACTAGTCTTAACTTTCTTTACATATGACAGAATAGTCTGAATTATAGGTTTGAACCCCTTGATATTATGTCACCTTCTACCATTGCAACACAGGTGGTGTTGCAGAAATTCATGTTGCGGGAATTTTTGCAACGTAGGTCAAGTGCAAAGTTTTTTACAACAAAAAGTTTTTGTCACAGTTTTTTGCAAGTGAGGTCTTGTTGCATTTTTTCTATCACAGAGGTCTTGTTGCAGTTAACGAAGGTCTTGTTTTTTCGCAACAAAGACCTTGTTGAAGAAACTCACTGTAGCGGATACCAAGCAACAAGCAGCGACCACGTCGGCCGAAAAGAAAGGCCGGTGCTCCCTCGGGGCAGCGGCGAACGCAGCTCCCCACGGTGGACGCGAACGCCAGTGCTCCCCTGGGACGGTGGTGTATCTTGACCTCGAGCGCACCGTGACGCGACGTTCATAGTGGAGGCGGACGGTAGCGGCGGCCAACGCAGCTTCCCATGGTGGATGCAAACGCCGGTGCTCCCCCGGGACAACGGTGTAGCTTGAGCACGGGCGCATCGTGACGCGATGTTCATAATGGAGGTGGTGCGCCCATGCCAGACCAGGGTACAACCGGCTGCTCCTTATGCATTCGTTCGGGGCGTGCTATGCGTCTGCTAAATGCTCCATAAAAGATCAACCGGGCCGCGAGACGTCAGATCTGCTGCATCAAGCGCTCAACCGTGTCTTCATCATTGCAACACATGTTTTGTAGCAGGATTACTTCTGCAACACAGGTCTTGTTGCAGATTTTTTTTTCCACAAAATATTTTGCAACTGAGGTTAGTTACATTTTTTTGCAAATGAGGCCTTGTTGAAGAAAATTTTCGTAAGAGAGATTTTATTGCAAAACATAGACCCGTTGTGGACTATTGTAACACCGCATATGTTCAGAAGCATAACTCATGTTGCAAAATCGTGTTCGGCAAAGGACGGCATGCGGGCTCTCACTTGGACGTGTGTCATATAGAGAAGGTGGCGGACGTGGCTCCTGCGATCTGCCGGGTGATGGTAAGCGTTTTCCATTCATGAGAGAGAGACATCTAAGAGAGAAAGAAGGAACAGAACATGAGCTAGACGTATGATTAGTTAGTTCAGAAACTCCCGCAACATTGAGGATGGCTCCCCTATCCTCCTCCCCCGCTCCCCCTCTCCTCCTCCCTCTCCCCGCCCTGCCACGCTCCTTGCTGGTCATGCTCCGTCGTCTTCTTCTCCTCTCGCGTCGCCCTCCGTGCCCTGCTCCTCCCTCCCCCCTCCCCCTCCCTCGTCGCCGCGGGTGTCGAGGGCCCCGGCGCTGTCGTTCGGTTCTAGTTTCTGGGCTCTGGACATTGATGGTGCTGACTCCTCGGATGGGCAGGATGCTCCCTCGCTGGTGTCCCCCTTGTCGGCGTTGGCTTTCAAGGGCGCGCCTCGTCCTCGCAAGTTTGCGCCTGGGGGCAGGGGCCGGTCGGTGGCGCCGCCGGGGGTGGGTGCTAGTTAGATTCGTGTTTCTCGCCGCCGTCGGAAATCTGGTAAATTCCCCTCCCCCTCTTCGGCCTCGGGGATCCTTGGTGCGGCGCCGGCCATGGGGAGGCCGATGGCCGGTGGTGCCTGCTCTCCTGTCTCGCGTGGCTCGCTATCTTCCCCTGCCTCTGCCTTTGGCTGTTGTCGCCGGTGATCCTGCGCCCGCCGGGGATCGCGGCGGCGGCGGTCGCGCGAACCCTAGATCCGGCTCTCCCCATGGTGGCTAGTGGGCCACGTGGGGGCCTGGACCTTGGGCTTCCGGGGCCGCACGCGTGTGGGTGGCCCACACACCCTCCTTTGTCCTTGATGGACGCTTTCCCACCTCTCCCTCGCGTGGGCCCTGGGTTGTTGTCAGTGGACAATACTCCCCCTCCTCTTTCTCGGCCCATGCGGCCTGCTCGGCCCAGCTAAGGATGGCCCGGTCGGGCTATATATGGGTGCCCCGCGGCTCCATCCCTCCCCTTCTAGGGTTTCCGGCCTCTGCTGCGGATCTGCGTAGACACATAGCTCCTATCCACCATCTCATCAGATCTACCCCACACCCTCCTCTTCTCCTCTCCTTCGCGGCATCTCTCACCATGGATAAGTCCAGGGGGTCCTCTAGTGAAGCCATGTCCGGCAGCAAGCGCCGGCGCGAGGAGTCACAGGGCTCGGGAATCGATCTGGAGCTTGAAGCTTCTCTGCGCTCCAAGTTGGAGGCAGAGCAGGCGGTGCGCGAGCAGGTGGCTCGTGACCGCGAGGCAAGGGCGGCTGGTCCGGAGTGGCTCCAGCATGCGGAGCGTGAGTGGGTGCAGCCTGGATCTAGCCTTCTGGGGTCCGGATCTGGGTCTGTGGGGCCTCCGGCGCTGGATCCCTGGGAAGTTGCGGCGGCGGGCGGGGCTGGTGGTTCCTCCTCCTCGGGGCCGCGCCCGGCCCTTGCTTCTGGTCGGGGCTCGGCGGTTCTGCTTCGGCAGCCTCCTCGTCACTCTGGTGCTGGGGCCGGCTCCCATCCGCCCTCGCATGTCTTCTCTGATCCTGTTCGTCGTCCTCCTGGCCCCTCCCCTGGGTCCTCATTGACGGGGTTGGGGGATGGCATCCTTCCCCCTCACCCCACCCTCCTCGTCAAGTCCCAAATGTTCTGAGCAACCCTTCCGTCCTCACATGTTTCGCATGCCACCAACCTGGTCACTTCCAATCGAGATGCTCCAACCCTCTTTTTTGCTTGATCTGCCGATCTGAAGGCCACCTCACTGTCAACTATCAAAATCGCCTGAAGCCCCCGGCTTTCGTTCATTTTGGGACGGGACTCCCTAGATATTCTTTCTTTGCTCTAGATAGCAATCTCCCGCTGGTGGTTGTGGCCCCATCTCTCTCCAATGCTCCTATTGTAACGGTCCAGGGACAGAAGATTTATCACCAAACTCTGCTGGAAGGGTTGTGGATCTGGGATGAGGGTGGCTGGGACTGGCAAGTGAACCAGATTTCGGATTTTCAGTTTGCGGTGGTCTTCCCCTCTAAGGACTGTGTGCGTATGATTGCCTCCTGCACCAGCTTCACTCTTCCTCTCAACCAGCTGGTGGTGCCTGTCAAAGCTGCGACTTGTGGTGTCAAAGCGGTGGGACCGCTCTCTCAAGTGTGGGTGCTAGTTGATGATGTCCTGGCCAGTCTACGTTCGATCCCTTTTCTGATGGCTTTCGGTGTCTTGGTAAACCTGTGGAGGTGGATACTGAGTCCTT
The DNA here is from genome assembly GCF_002575655.3 of Aegilops tauschii subsp. strangulata. Classification (NCBI taxonomy): domain Eukaryota; kingdom Viridiplantae; phylum Streptophyta; class Magnoliopsida; order Poales; family Poaceae; genus Aegilops; species Aegilops tauschii. The sequence goes on from NC_053038.3 coordinate 463,998,675, forward strand.
GGAGAAGATTGGCCCGGTTCGGCTCAAGGTCTGGCGCGTGGATCCTGTTTGTGTTTGAGGTGCTATTGATGGCTTCCCTTCCTCCAACGGTTTGCGGCTGCGGGTTAGGGTGGAGGGGGCTGAGGCGTTCCAGGCCCCCCACCTCCTCCCCCTTCCAACCCTGAGAATTCAGACAAGAATGACAAGAATGGTGGTGGCTCTGTTGGTGGGAAGAATCTTAGTGGGGGCTCTGATCCACGCTACACTCAATCTGAATGGGATAGGCTTGATGACTCTGAGCGTGAGGTTTTTAAATCAAATGTTCCAGTGGACAAGGCACCAAAAGAGGCGATGGAAGTGCCCAGTCAGGAAGCAAGGGACTTGCGTGAGGGTGTTAAAAAGGAGAATGCTACTACGGCCACTGGCACTCCCATCTCAGGGGTCTGCTCTAATCTGCTAGTCTGCTCGTGATACGTCTCCAACGTATCTATAATTTTTGATTGCTCCATGCTATAGTATCTTCTGTTTTGGACATTATTGGGCTTTATTATACACTTTTATATAATTTTTTGGACTAACCTATTAACCGAAGGCCCAGCCCAGAATTGTTGTTTTTGCCTATTTCAGAGTTTTGCTGAAAAAGAATATCAAACGGAGTCCAAACGGAATGAAACCTTCGGGAACGTGATTTTCGGAACGAACGTGATCCAGAGGACTTGGACCCTACGTCAAGAAAGCTACCAGGAAGCCACGAGGTAGGGGGGCGTGCCTACCCCCCTGGGCGCGCCCTCCACCCTCGTGGGCCCCACGTTGCTCCACCGACGTACTCCTTCCTCCTATATATACCTACGTACCCCCAAACTACCATATACGGAGCCAAAACCTAATTCCACCGCCGCAACCATCTGTACCCGTGAGATCCCATCTTGGGGCCTGTTCCGGAGCTCCGCCGGAGGGGGCATCGATCACGGAAGGCTTCTACATCAACACCATAGCCTCTCCGATGAAGTGTGAGTAGTTTACCTCAGACCTTCGGGTCCATAGTTATTAGATAAATGGCTTCCTCTCTCTTTTTGGATCTCAATGCAATGTTCTCCCCCTCTCTTGTGGAGATCTATTCGATGTAATCTTCTTTTGCGGTGTGTTTGTTGAGACCGATGAATTGTGGGTTTATGATCAAGTTTATCTATGAACAATATTTGAATCTTCTCTGAATTCTTTTATGTATGATTGGTTATCTTTGAAACTCTCTTCGAATTATCAGTTTGGTTTGGCCTAATAGATTTATCTTTCTTGCAATGGGTGAAGTGCTTAGCTTTGGGTTTAATCTTGCGGTGTCCTTTCCCAGTGACAGTAGGGGCAGCAAGGCACGTATAGTATTGTTGCCATTGAGGATAACAAGATGGGGTTTATATCATATTGCATGAGTTTATCCCTCTACATCATGTCATCTTGCTTAAAGCGTTACTCTGTTCTTATGAACTTAATACTCTAGATGCATGCTGGATAGCGGTCGATGTGTGGAGTAATAGTAGTAGATGCAGGCAGGAGTCGGTCTACTTGTTTCGGACGTGATGCCTATATACATGATCATGCCTAGATATTCTCATAACTATGCTCAATTCTGTCAATTGCTCAACAGTAATTTGTTCACCCACCGTAAATACTTATGCTCTCGAGAGAAGCCACTAGTGAAACCTATGGCCCCCGGGTCTATTTTCCATCATATTAATCTTCCAACACTTATTTATTTTTGTTGCCTTTTATTTTACTTTGCATCTTTATCACAAAAATACCAAAAATATTATCTTATCATATCTATCAGATCTCACTCTCGTAAGTGACCGTGTAGGGATTGACAACCCCTTATCGCGTTGGTTGCGAGGATTTATTTGTTTGTGTAGGTGCGAGGGACTCGTGTGTAGCCTCCTACTGGATTGATACCTTGGTTCTCAAAAACTGAGGGAAATACTTACGCTACTTTGCTGCATCACCCTTTCCTCTTCAAGGGAAAACCAACGCAGTGCTCAAGAGGTAGCAAGAAGGATTTCTGGCGCCGTCGCCGGGGAGGTCTATGCAAAAGTCAACATACCAAGTACCCATCACAAACCCTTATCTCCCGCATTACATTATTTGCCGTTTGCCTCTCATTTTCTTCTCCCCCACTTCACACTTGCCGTTTTATTTGTCCTCTCTTTTCCGTTTGCCTCTTTTCCGTTTGCTTGTCGTTATGGCTAGTCCCTTATCAACTCCGTTGTCCCCAGAGTTTGACGTCTTTCACTTCAAACAAAGACAAGGAGAAAACTTAAAAGATGCCTGGTTGAGAATAATGGAGTCTTACCGTAATTGTACCTTTGAAGTGAACCTGAGAATTTTGCTTCGCAATTTTTATGTTGGATTAAATGTGTCCCATAGACAACTCTTGGATTGCGTTGCCAAAGGCAATTTTATTGAAATTGATTCCCATATTGCGCATGAAGTTATAGAAAGTATAGTGGGAACACTACCTCAACAAAAGGGGCCTCATCATACCCAGGAAGAGACAAAAGTTTTTGAAAAAATTGTGAAGTAACTAAGATTTTACAGAAGTCTCTTGAACCTCTTAAGAACGTTAGCGGGAATATTCACCGCATGAATATGTTGATTACTCTTTGCAATAAGCGGTTGGATTCTTTAGATCTAAAAATTTCAGAATATGAAGGGAAACGTAAAGAACCTCCCGGATTCGACCTTGTTTCCGCTAAAAAGTTGAAAGCCAAAGATGGCAATACCTAGATCTATCCTTGCTATTATGCCTAGCTAGGGGCGTTAAACGATACCGCTTGTTGGGAGGCAACCCAATTTTATTTTTAGTTTTTTTTTGCTTTTTGCTTCTGTTTACGAATATATATTTGTTCTAACCTCTGGTTAGATTTGTTTTTATGTTTTAATTAGTGTTTGTGCCAAGTTAAACCTATAGGATCTTCTTGGATGATAGTTATTCGATCTTGCAGAAAATTCCAGAAACTTTCTGTTCACGAAAATAATTTTTAAAAATCACCAGAACGTGATAAAATATTAATTCCAATTGCTTCTGATCAATAAACAAGTTGTCTAGGCTTTCCTATTTTGGCTTATTTTTTGGAGTTCCAGAAGTTTGCGTTAGTTACAGATTACTACAGACTGTTCTGTTTTTGACAGATTCTGTTTTTCGTGTGTTGTTTGCTTATTTTGATGAATCTATGGCTAGTAAAATAGTTTATAAACCATAGAGAAGTTGGAATACTGTAGGTTTAACACCAATATAAATAAATAATGAGTTCATTACAGTACCTTGAAGTGGTCTTTTGTTTTCTTTCGCTAACGGAGCTCATGAGATTTTCTGCTGAGTTTTGTGTTGTGAAGTTTTCAAGTTTTGGGTGAAAGATTTGATGGATTATGGAACAAGGAGTGGCAAGAGCCTAAGCTTGGATATGCCCATGGCACCCCCAAGATAATCTAAGGACACCTAAAAGCCAAAGCTTGGGGATTCCCCGGAAGGCATCCCCTCTTTCGTCTACTTCCATCGGTAACTTTACTTGGAGCTATATTTTTAGTCACCACATGATATGTGTTTTGCTTGGAGCGTCTTGTATGATTTGAGTCTTTGCTTTTTTGTTTACCAAAATCATATTTGCTGTACACACCTTTTGAGAGAGACACACATGATTCAGAAATTATTAGAATACTCTATGTGCTTCACTTATATCTTTTGAGTTATATAGTTTTTGCTCTAGTACTTCACTTATATCTTTTAGAGCACGGTGGTGGATTTGTTTTATAGAAACTATTGATCTCTCATGCTTCACTTAGATTATTTTGAGAGTCTTAAATAGCATGGTAATTTGCTTTAATAATCCTAATATGCTAGGTATTCAAGATTAGTAAAAACTTTCTTATGAGTGCGTTGAATACTAAGAGAAGTTTGATGCTTGATGATTGTTTTGAGACATGGAGGTAGTGATATTAAAGTTGTGCTAGTTGAGTAGTTGTGAATTTGAGAAATACTTGTGTTGAAGTTTGCAAGTCCCGTAGCATGCACGTATGGTAAACGTTATGTAACAAATTTGAAACATGAGGTGTTCTTTGATTGTCCTCCTTATGAGTGGCGGTCGGGGACGAGCGATGGTCTTTTCCTACCAATCTATCCTCCTAGGAGCATGCGCGTAGTGCTTGGTTTTTGATGACTTGTAGATTTTTGCAATAAGTATGTGAGTTCTTTATGACTAACATTGAGTCCATGGATTATACGCACTGTCACCTTTCCACCATTGCTAGCCTCTTCGGTACCGTGCATTGCCCTTTCTCACATTCAGAGTTGATGCAAACTTCATCGTTGCATCCAAACCCGTGATATGATACGCTCTTTCACACATAAACCTCCTTATATCTTCCTCAAAACAGCCACCATACCTACCTATTATGGCATTTCCATAGCCATTCCGAGATATATTGCCATGCAACTTTCCACCATTCTGTTTATCATGACACGTTCATCATTGTCATATTGCTTTGCATGATCATGTAGTTGACATAGTATTTGTGGCAAAGCCACCATTCATAATTCTTTCATACATGTCACTCTTGGTTCATTGCATATCCCAGTACACTGTCGGAGGCATTCATATAGAGTCATACTTTGTTCTAGTATCGAGTTGTAATCATTGAGTTGTAAATAAATAGAAGTGTGATGATCATCATTTTCTAGAGCATTGTCCCAAGTAAGGAATAAAAAAAAAAGGCCCAAAAAATGAGAGAAAAAGAGAGAAGGGACAATGTTACTATCCTTTTACCACACTTGTGCTTCAAAGTAGCACCATGATCTTCATAATAGAGAGTCTCTTGTTTTGTCACTTCCATATACTAGTGGGAATTTTTCATTATAGAACTTGGCTTGTATATTCCAACAATGGGCCTCCTCAAGTGCCCTAGGTCTTCGTGAGCAAGCAAGTTGGATGCACACCCACTTAGTTTCTTTTGTTGAGCTATCATATATCTATAGCTCTAGTGCATCCGTTGCATGGCAATCCCTACTCCTTGCATTAACATCAATCGATGGGCATCTCCATAGCTCATTGATTAGCCTCGTTGATGTGAGACTTTCTCCTTTTTTGTCTTCTCCACATAACCCCCGTCATCATATTCTATTCCACCCATAGTGCTATGTCCATGGCTCACGCTCATGTATTGTGTGAAGGTTGAAAAGCTTTGAGATTACTAAAGTATGAAACAATTGCTTGGCTTGTCATCGGGGTTGTGCATGAGGAGAGAATTCTTGTGTGACGAAAATGGAGCATGACTAAACTATATGATTTTGTAGGGATGAACTTTCTTTGGCCATGTTATTTTGAGAGGACATAATTGCTTAGTTAGTATGCTTGAAGTATTATTATTTTTATGTCAATATTGAACTTTTATCTTGAATCTTTCGGATTTGACTATTCATACCACAATTAGGAAGAATTACATTGAAATCATGCCAAGTAGCATTCCACATCAAAAATTCTGTTTTTATCATTTACCTGCTCGAGGACGAGCAGGAATTAAGCTTGGGGATGCTTGATACGTCTCCAACGTATCTATAATTTTTTATTGCTCCATGCTATACTATCTTCTGTTTTGGACATTATTGGGCTTTATTATGCACTTTTATATTATTTTTGGGACTAACCTATTAACTGGAGGCCCAACCCAGAATTGATGTTTTTTTCCTATTTCAGAGTTTTGCAGAAAAAAATATCAAACAGAGTCCAAACGGAATGAAACCTTCGGGAACGTGATTTTCGGAATGAACGTGATCCAGAGGACTTGGAACCTACGTCCAGAAAGCTACCAGGAAGCCATGAGGTAGAGGGCGCGCCTACCCCCCCCCTGGGCGCGCCGTCCACCCTCATGGGCCCCACGTTGCTCCACCGACGTACTCCTTCCTCCTATATATACCTACGTACCCCCAAACTACCATATACGGAGCCAAAACCTAATTCCACCGCCGCAACCATCTGTACCCGTGAGATCCCATCTTGGGGCCTGTTCCGGAGCTCCGCCGGAGGGGGCATCGATCACGGAAGGCTTCTACATCAACACCATAGCCTCTCCGATGAAGTGTGAGTAGTTTACCTCAGACCTTCGGGTCCATAGTTATTAGATAAATGGCTTCCTCTCTCTTTTTGGATCTCAATGCAATGTTCTCCCCCTCTCTTGTGGAGATCTATTCGATGTAATCTTCTTTTGCGGTGTGTTTGTTGAGACCGATGAATTGTGGGTTTATGATCAAGTTTATCTATGAACAATATTTGAATCTTCTCTGAATTCTTTTATGTATGATTGGTTATCTTTGAAACTCTCTTCGAATTATCAGTTTGGTTTGGCCTAATAGATTTATCTTTCTTGCAATGGGTGAAGTGCTTAGCTTTGGGTTTAATCTTGCGGTGTCCTTTCCCAGTGACAGTAGGGGCAGCAAGGCACGTATAGTATTGTTGCCATTGAGGATAACAAGATGGGGTTTATATCATATTGCATGAGTTTATCCCTCTACATCATGTCATCTTGCTTAAAGCGTTACTCTGTTCTTATGAACTTAATACTCTAGATGCATGCTGGATAGCGGTCGATGTGTGGAGTAATAGTAGTAGATGCAGGCAGGAGTCGGTCTACTTGTTTCGGACGTGATGCCTATATACATGATCATGCCTAGATATTCTCATAACTATGCTCAATTCTGTCAATTGCTCAACAGTAATTTGTTCACCCACCGTAAATACATATGCTCTCGAGAGAAGCCACTAGTGAAACCTATGGCCCCCGGGTCTATTTTCCATCATATTAATCTTCCAACACTTAGTTATTTTTGTTGCCTATTATTTTTCTTTGCATCTTTATCACAAAAATACCAAAAATATTATCTTATCATATCTATCAGATCTCACTCTCGTAAGTGACCGTGTAGGGATTGACAACCCCTTATCGCGTTGGTTGCAAGGATTTATTTGTTTGTGTAGGTGCGAGGGACTCGTGTGTAGCCTCCTACTGGATTGATACCTTGGTTCTCAAAAACTGAGGGAAATTCTTACGCTACTTTGCTGCATCACCCTTTCCTCTTCAAGGGAAAACCAACGCAGTGCTCAAGAGGTAGCAGCTCGCTGTCCCCACCTTCTCTGACATTGAGGACCTGCCTCCATCTCTCCTCTGTCCATCTGATCAGCCCTCATCTAAACAAAAGAAGAAATCTTCGGTGCGGAAATTCTCAGCTAAAAGAAGGGTTTCTTCGGGCTTCAAGCAGTCGATGACGGGCATTTGTCGTCGCCTGGACAAGGACCTGGGGTTAGCGTCGCAATCTGGCCCTGCTTCTGCTTCTCCTGCGGCGCGATCTCCACAGATCCGGTCTCCTGCTTCCACGGCCCGTATGGGGCAGCGGGTTCGGGATTCGGGTGAACCGGTGCCGTTGCGGGCGGAGCGGAGTAGTGTGGCGTGGCCATGGAACTCCCCCCCCCCCCAGGTGTGGTGTCCGATCCTTCCCCTCCTCCTTCCCTCATTTGGCTAGTTTTGCCTTCTATGTCGGATGATCATCTTTTACATATTCTTTCCGATGTGGGGGTGTCTCTTGATCCCGGGCTTGGGTCGCCTGCTCTTCACCTCTCCACTATTAGGGCCAATGAGGTGGCCCAGGAAACCATTGCTAAGGCCAAAGAGGTTGAAGCTGCTGCGGCTTCAGCTGGCTCGCAGGTTGGGGCAATGATGGAGGGATTGGAGGTTGGTAGTGGCCAACCCCAACCTCTTACGTCCAGAAGGGGTAATTCCAAATTATCAAAAACCTGCGTTGCCCCTTGCAGGTCTAGTCTTCGCATCAAAAACCTTTCCCGTTGGGAATATACCCCACGGTATGACCCGGCCGGAAGTATGACCCGGCTAGGACTTGGTGTTTCATTGGTAAACCACCCGAGCCTGGTGACTCGTTGGTGACCCGGCAGATTATAAGCCAGATTGTAAGCCGGCAGACAGTTATAAGCCAGATTGTAAGCCGACAGATTGTAAGCCAGCGGACAGTTCTAAGCCAGATTGTAAGCCGACGGACAGTTATGACCCGGCAAGTACTTAGCCATGAAAATGAGTCGCGTAGAGTTAAGAAGCCCAAGACGTTAAGAAGCCCATGGTGAGAAGCCCACGGAGAGAAGCCCGTGAGGAGAAGTCAGAATAGTTTAAGTCTTAATCCTAGTTGGACTCTACATGTAATCCGCCCCTTCAACTTATATAAGGAGGGGCAGGGCACCCAAGAGGGACAGGAAAATAATCTCTAAGGCTAGACACAACTATTGGGGAGCCGGCTTATCCGGCAACTCCTTGATGAGCATAATGAGACCTAGCCACAAACATCATGTAGAGCTATTACCGAGTGATGTTTCTCGGGGCCTGAAGATGTCTAAATCCTTGTCTTGTGTGTTGATCCGCCTTGCGTCTCTCATCCCGATCAACCCCTCTTAAGCTATCAGATAGATGTGTTGGCCTCATGACTAAGTCCTCACACTAGGACATCTACCGTGACAAATCCACAACAGTTGGCGCCCACCATGGGCTTGGGCGCACGGTGGTGTTGAGTTCTTGGAGGGATATTTTCTAAGGGATCGAGAAGCTCGTAATTGATCAGATGAAGAGCCAGGAAACAATCACGCACGGTAACCCGACATGGGCAACCTTGGACAGAGTCGGCATATTCATCATTTGACGAGCAAAAATCGTGATTAGGTTTGAGCTACCAGTATGAGTTTTTGAGTTGGTGAGATTAAGGTTACATCACGTGCAAACACCATCTTGAAATTTACCAAGACTGGTCGAAGTAAAGATCAGTCCAATCCGCTGACCGCAAGTTCTGCAGAGATCAAAAGAAATTAAAGTGGCTTCAGATGCGCTTCCACAAGTCGCCGAGTTCATTCCACTGCCCCTACTCATGGTCCGAGTTTGTTTCTGTTACAAGTTGCTACTATACGCCGCAGCTGCCACTGCACGTCATCAAGTCGGACAGGAAAACCATTGTATAAGGCGGAGTTCAAATCATGTTTGCCGATTTTTAATAAAAAAAGGGGGGAGCAAATCAATCACGATCTGGAAGTGGATACAGGCACGATCCGGAAGTGGATACAGCATTGACCCGGCTTCTACGCTGCCTCCCTTGGTCGGTGTGGCCTCTGAGCCGCCGTCGTCGGGTCCCCACTGGCTCACCTCCGTGGCCTCTTTGCTCCGCTCACCACCAAAGCGTCGCTGATCCGCCCCTCTGCTGCGGATTCGCCGGGGGCCTCCGAGCCGGCTCCGCTACTAACCTACGCCATGGCCGCCTCAAGCTCCCTGTGTGTTAGGGCGCCTCTGTTTCATCAAGTCGCCGAGCCTTCCGCCCCGCCGGCCGCTTCTTCCACTACGCCTTGAACCTCCACCTGCGCTGATGTGGCCCACGGCTCTGCGGCAAGCTGCCGACGCCAAAGTCGCCGGCCTCGAGCCGCCCCTTCCGCCGCATGCCCGCAGCGCTGTCTTTGCTGTGTCAAATCGCCGGGTTACCTCCGTGCCAAGTCACCGTTGTGGATGCCTCAATCACCAGGCTCGGCCATGTCTACGCCAAGTCGCCATTGCCGTTGCAGGTACACCTCGAGCGGGCCACCGTCGCAAGTCGCCATCGCGGCTGCAGCTCCGCCTTGCTTCGGCCTTGAGCCGCCTACCTCAAATCTCCACTTGTGGCGGGTTACTACCTTCTGTAGCTTCTGCTGGGCCTCGTGCTGCTCCGCCCGTGGTTGGTCTCCCATGCCGCTGCTACAAATCGACCGTTTTTCTGCTCGATCTTCAATCACGCCGCCTAGTGCTACCTCTTGAGCACTGCGTTGGTTTTTCCTTGAAGAGGAAAGGGTGATGCAGCAAAGTAGCGTAAGTATTTCCCTCAGTTTTTGAGAACCAAGGTATCAATCCAGTAGGCGGCTACGCGCGAGTCCCTCGTACCTACACAAAACAAATAACTCCTCACAACCAACGCGATAAGGGGTTGTCAATCCCTTCACGGTCACTTACGAGAGTGAGATCTGATAGATATGATAGCATAATATTTTTGGTATTTTTGTGATAAAGATGCAAAGTAAAATAAAAAGCAAAGTAAAAAGCAAAGGAAATAACTAAGTGTTGGAAGATTAATATGATGAAGATAGACCCGGGGGCCATAGGTTTCACTAGTGGCTTCTCTCAAGAGCATAAATATTTTATGGTGGGTGAACGAATTACTGTTGAGCAATTGATAGAATTGAGCATAGTTATGAGAATATCTAGGTATGATCATGTATATAGGCATCACGTCCGAGACAAGTAGACCGACTCCTGCCTGCATCTACCACTATTAATCCACTCATCAACCGCTATCCACCATGCATCTAGAGTATTAAGTTCATGAAAACAGAGTAACGCCTTAAGCAAGATGACATGATGTAGAGGGATAAATTCATGCAATATGATAAAAAAACATCTTGTTATCCTCGATGGCAACAATACAATACGTGCCTTGCTGCCCCTACTATCACTGGGAAAGGACACCGCAAGATTGAACCCAAAGCTAAGCACTTCTCCCATTGCAAGAAAGATCAATCTAGTAGGCCAAACCAAACTGATAATTCAAAGAGACTTGCAAAGATAACCAATCATGCATAAAAGAATTCAGAGAAGATTCAAATATTGTTCATAGATAATCTTGATCATAAACTCACAATTCATCGGTCTCAACAAACACACCGCAAAAAGAGGATTACATCGAATAGATCTCCACGAGAGAGGGGGAGAACATTGTATTGAGATCCAAAAAGAGAGAAGAAGCCATCTAGCTACTAACTATGGACCCGAAGATCTGAGGTAAACTACTCACACTTCATCGGAGAGGCTATGGTGTTGATGCAGAAGCCCTCCGTGATGGATGCCCCCTCTGACGGAGCTCCGGAACAGGCCCCAAGATGGGATCTCGTGGGTACAGAAGGTTGCGGCGGTGGAATTAGGTTTTTGGCGCCGTATTTGATCGTTTGGGGGTACGTAGGTATATATAGGAGGAAGGAGTACGTCGGTGGAGCAATAAGGGGCCCACGAGGGTGGAGGGCGTGCCCTGGAGGGTGGGCGCGCCCCCCTACCTCGTGGCCTCCTCTTTTGTTTCTTGACGTAGGGTCCAAGTCTCCTGGATCATATTCTTCCTAAAAATCACGTTCCCGAAGATTTCATTCCGTTTGGACTCCGTTTGATATTCCTTTTCTGCGAAACTCTGAAATAGGCAAAAAACAGCAATTCTGGGCTGGGCCTCCGGTTAATAGGTTAGTCCCAAAAATAATATAAAAGTGGATATAAAGACCAATAATGTCCAAAACAGTAGATAATATAGCATGGATCAATCAAAAATTACAGATACGTTGGAGACGTATCAGGCATCCCCAAGCTTAATTCCTGCTCGTCCTCGAGTAGGTAAAGGATAAAAACAGAATTTTTGATGCGGAGTGCTACTTGCCATAATTTTAATGTAATTCTTCTTAATTGTGGTATGAATATTCAGATCCGAAAGATTCAAGACAAAAGTTTAATATTGACATAAAAATAATAATACTTCAAGCATACTAACAAAGCAATCGTGTCTTCTCAAAATAACATGGCCAAAGAAAGTTATCCCTACAAAATCATATAGTCTGGCTATGCTCTATCTTCACCACACAAAGTATTTAAATCATGCACAACCCCGATGACAAGCCAAGCAATTGTTTCATACTTTTGACATTCTCAAACTTTTTCAATCTTCACGCAATACATGAGCGTGAGCCATGGATATAGCACTATATGTGGAATAGAATGGTGGTTGTGGAGAAGACAAAAAGGGAGAAGATAGTCTCACATCAACTAGGCGTATCAACGGGCTATGGAGATGCCCATCAATAGATATCAATGTGAGTGAGTAGGGATTGCCATGCAACGGATGCACTAGAGTTATAAGCACATGAAAGCTCAACAAAAGAAACTAAGTGGGTGTGCATCCAACTCGCTTGCTCACGAAGACCTAGGGCATTTTGAGGAAGCCCATCATTGGAATATACAAGCCAAGTTCTATAATGAAAAATTCCCACTAGTATATGAAAGTGACAAAATGAGAGACTCTCTATCATGAAGATCATGGTGCTACTTTGAAGCACAAGTGTGGTAAAAGGATAGTAACATTGTCCCTTCTCTCTTTTCTCTCATTTTTAAAAAACAATATTTGGGCCTTTTCTCTCTTTTTTTTATGGCCTCTTTTCTTTTTTTTTGTCCGGAGTCTCATCCCGACTTGTGGGGGAATCATAGTCTCCATCATCCTTTTCCTCACTTGGTACAATGCTCTAAAAATGAAGATCATCACACATTTATTTTCTTACAACTCAACAATTACAACTTGATACTTAGAACAAAATATGACTCTATATGAATGCCTCCGGCGGTGTACCGGGATATGCAATGAATCAAGAGTGACATGTATGATAGAATTATGAATGGTGGCTTTGCCACAAATACGATGTCAACTACATGATCATGCTAAGCAATATGACAATGATGGAGCGTGTCATAATAGACGAACGGTGGAAAGTTGCATGGCAATATATCTCGGAATGGCTATGGAAATGCCATGATAGGTAGGTATGGTAGCTTTTTTGAGGAAGGTTTATGGTGGGTGTATGATACCGGCGAAAAGTGCGCGGTATTAGAGAGGCTAGCAATGGTGGAAGGAAGAAAAGTGCGTATAATCCATGGACTCGACATTAGTCATAAAGAACTCATATACTTATTGCAAAAATCTACAAGTTATCAAAGCAAAGTATTACGCACATGCTCCTAGGGGGATAGATTGGTAGGAAAAGACCATCGCTCGTCCCCGAGCGCCACTCATAAGGAAGACAATCAATAAATAAATCATGCTCCGACTTCATCACATAACGGTTCACCATACGTGCATGCTACGGGAATCACAAACTTTAACACAAGTATTTCTCAAATTCACAACTACTCAACTAGCATGACTCTAATATCACCATCTTCATATCTCAAAACAATTATCAAGCATCAAACTTCTCATAGTATTCAACACACTCATAAGAAAGTTTTTACTATTCTTGAACACCAAGCATATTAGGATTATTTAAGAAAATTACCATGCTATTTAAGACTCTCAAAATAATCTAAGTGAAGCATGAGAGATCAATAGTTTCTATAAAAAAATCCACCACCGTGCTCTAAAAGATATAAGTGAAGTACTAGAGCAAAATTATATAACTCAAAAGATATAAGCGAAGCACATAGAGTATTCTAACAAATTCCAAATCATGTATGGCTCTCTCAAAAGGTGTGTACAGCAAGGATGATTGTGGTACACTAAAAAGAAAAGACTCAAATAATACAAGACGCTCCAAGCAAAACACATATCATGTGGTGAATAAAAATATAGCTCCAAGTAAAGTTACCGATGGAAGTAGACGAAAGAGGGGATGCCTTCCGGGGCATCCCCAAGCTTCAGCTTTATGGTGTCCTTAGATTATCTTGGGGGTTCCATGGGCATCCCCAAGCTTAGGCTCTTGCCACTCCTTGTTGCATAATCCATCAAAAAAATTCACCCAAAACTTGAAAACTTCACAACACAAAACTCTACAGAAATCTCGTGAGCTCCGTTAGCGAAAGAAAACAAAAGACCACTTCAAGGTACTGTAATGAACTCATTCTTTATTTATATTGGTGTTAAACCTACTGTATTCCAACTTCTCTATGGTTTATAAACTATTTTACTAGCCATAGATTCATCAAAATAAGCAAACAACACACGAAAAACAGAATCTGTCAAAAACAGAACAGTCTGTAGTAATCTGTAACTAAAGCAAACTTCTGAAACTCCAAAAAATCAGCCAAAATAGGAAGACATAGGCAATTTGTTTATTGATCAGCAGCAATTGGAATCAGTATTTTATCATGTTCTGGTGATTTTTAACAAAAAAATTTCGTGAACAGAAAGTTTCTGGAAATTACAGCAAGATCAAATAACTATCATCCAAGAAGATCCTATATGTTTAACTTGGCACAAACACTAATTAAAACATAAAAACACATCTAACCGGAGGCTAGAACAAAGATTTATTCCTAAACAGAAAGGAAATATATTGGGTTGTCTCCCAACAAGCGCTTTTCTTTAAAGCCTTTTAGCTAGGCATTGATAATTTTAATGATGCTCGCATAAAAGACAAGAATTGAAGCGCGAAGAGAGCATCATGAAATACGTGACAAACACATCTAAGTCTAACATACTTCCTATGCATAGGCATCTTATAGGAAAACAAATTATCATAGCAAGCAAAAACTAGCATAAGCAAGGAAGCGGAAAGGAACAATAGAAATCTCAACATAACGAGATGTAATTTAGTATTGAAGCAAGTCTTAAGCGGTTATATGCTCTCTTCTTAGGACTTGGGGGCTACAAGTGATATGCATATAAGGGAGGTATATTTTCAAGCTTGATGTTAGCAACATTTATGACCCGCTGCCATCAATATTTACAAACCGGCAATTTTGGCAATGCCAAACTGGCAAGTTCTACATCTTCAAGCCAGCTGAAAAATCAGATGAGTATTTCAAGATCAGTATTTTTTGTTAAGAATTGGGAGCTGAATCAAATGAATTATTCTTCACAATATTGTTCTGTGAGAACAATGTCAGCAAATTGATTATGAGGCTGGCCTATTAACCCGGACTTTCCAGAAGAAGGAAATGACAAGGACTTAAGGATGATCAGGTGCCGGCTTACAAGAATTTTTAACTCGGAGCACAACCTGTCAAATATGTTCTTGTGTTTATTTTGCAGGATCAGTTTAACGTGGATAAATCCAAGTTAAACTGGGGGCTAATGTCGGGGATATACCCCGCGGTATGACCCGGCTAGGACTTGGTGTTTCATTGGTAAACCACCCGAGCCTGGTGACTCGTTGGTGACCCGGCAGATTATAAGCCAGATTGTAAGCCGGTGGACAGTTATAAGCCAGATTGTAAGCCGGCGGACATTTATAAGCCAGATTGTAAGCCGGCGGATAGTTATAAGCCAGATTGTAAGCTGGCGAAAAGTTATGACCCGGCAAGTACTTAGCCATGAAAATGAGTCGCCTGGAGTTAAGAAGCCCAAGACGTTAAGAAGCCCATGGTGAGAAGCCCATGGAGAGAAGCCCGTGAGGAGAAGTCATAATAGTTTAAGTCTTAATCCGAGTTGGACTCTACATGTAACCCGCCCCTTCAACTTATATAAGGAGGGGCAGGGCACCCGAAGAGGGACAGGAAAATAATCTCTAAGGCTAGACACAACTAAACAAGAGCCGGCTTATGCGGCAACTCCTTGATGAGCATAAGGAGACCTAGCCACAAACAGCATGTAGAGCTATTACCGGATGATGTTTCCCGGGGCCCGAAGCTGTCTAAATCCTTGTCTTGTGTGTTGATCTGCCATGCGTCTCTCATCCCGATCAACCCCTCTCAAGCTATCACATAGATGTGTTGACCTCAAGACTAAGTCCTCACACTAGGACATCTGCCATGACAAATCCACGACATTTCCTTTAAATGAAAGCTCTGTGTTGGAACATTAGAGGTTTCGGCACTAGGGGGCGCAGGGACCAAATTAGAGACATTGTTCATGGAGATAATGTTGACATTCTAGGGTTGGTTGAAACTTTAAAAGAATCCTTCTCCCCTAAACGGGACGTGTTTGATTTTGTGGCCTTTGATCATGGTATTTTCTGGGCAAGTATTGTAGTGCATCACAGACATCTGGACACCCTCTGGGAATTCATGGTTGTGTACGGCCCTGCGGACCACTCGCTGACCTCCTTATTTCTTGATGAGCTCTCTTCTAAAATTGAGGCCTGCACAATCCCTATTGTCATCGGAGGCGATTTTAACCTCCTTCGCACCCCCTCTAATAAGAGTAATCTAAACTTCTCCTGGCCTCTTGCGAATGCGTTTAATGACTTCATTAGCAACTATGCTATCCGCGAGATACCCAGGGTGGGTGCCCGTTTTACCTAGTCTGATCATCAGAATATCCCGATCCGGTCGGTGTTGGGTCAGGTGTTTATCTGCTCCAGATGGGATTCCCTTTTCCCTCGTGCCTCCCTAATAGCGAAAGCCAATGTGGGCTCGGATCACACCCCCCTTATTCTGGATGCTGGTCTGAATTAGCTTATGACCTCTTCTCGTTTCCAGTTTGATGCTTCTTGGCTTCTCGTGGAGGGGTTCTCGGTCATGTTGGCTATCATAATAATAAACCTCCTTACCCCCCTACTAGATCATTTGGTCCCATGGACGACTGGCACAAGTGTTCTTATGAGTTGCGTAAGTTTCTTAGGGGCTAGTCTCGCAACAATGCTGCGGAAGAGCGCAGGGCGAAAAAATCTTTAGAGACCCAGATCGAGAGCCTAGACCGTACTGCTGATTCCTCGGGCCTCTTGGAAGCGGGGTGGTCTATGCGATACAATCTTGAAGCCGCTCTGATGCAGTTGCATCATCAGTCCGAAATTTATTGGCGACAACGTGGCACCCTCAATTGGACGCTTAAAGGGGATTCTCCAACGGCCTACTTCTTCGCTATTGCCAATGGTAGAAGAAGACGATGCTTCTTTGATAGCCTCCTCATTAATGGTGTCCGTACTTCGGACCAATCTCTCATTCTATCTGATGTGGTTGAGTTTTTTTCGTCCTTGCTGGGGGCCAAACCGGAAAGTGGCTTTACTCTTTCCCCTTCCCTTTGGGATAATATTAATAAGGTATCTGCCGATGAGAACGAGGCCTTAATGATTCCTTTTTCTGATAAGGAAATTTGGGATGTCGATAATCTCGGCCAATCCTAATGCTGCTTCGGGTCCTGATGGGTTCTCTATTCCTATATTCGAGAAATTTTGGCCGCAGTTGCGGCGGCTGGTGTGCCAGATCATTCAGGGTTTTTGTTTGGGGAAAATTGACATCTCTCGCCTGAACTATGATGTGATTACCCTTATCCCAAAAGTTAAAGGAGCTGAGCTGATTTCTCAGTTTAGACCTATTGCTCTTATCAACAATTTTGTGAAATTCCCTGCAAAAGGCTTTGCGACCCGTCTTACTCCTATCACTCATAGAACTATCAGCCCCTTCCAATCTGCATTTATCAAAGGTTGTTTTATTCTTGAGTGGTTATTCTAAAACTGGACTTTGAGAAAGCCTACGACTCGGTCAGTTGGCCGTTCTGGAGGAAGGTTCTCCTAGCTAAAGGCTTTGACGGAGCCTATGTTCATAGGATCATGTAGTTGGTCTCGGGGGGGGGACACTGCGATTTCTGTTAATGGTCAAGTTAGTAACTACTTCGCCAATGGCAAGGGCCTACGGCAGGGTGACCCAACCTCTCCAATCATGTTCAACTTTGTCGCTGATGCGCTCTCTCGTATCTTGTCCAGAGCTGCCTCTCATGGCCACATTTCCCCTGTCATTTCGCACCTCATCCCAGATGGAGTCACTCACCTTTAATATGCATATGACACTGTCATTATGGTCGAGCTTAACGATACATGCATTGCTCACCTCAAGTTCATTCTTCTTTGTTTTGAGGAGGCCTTGTCTGGGCTGAAAATTAACTTCTCAAAGAGCGAGGTCATTGTCACCGGTGTGGATGACATTGAGGCTCTGAGGGTGGCTCGTCTTCTCAAGTGTCAGCTAGGGTCCTTCCCTTTCAAATATCTAGGCCTCCCTATCTCACCGGATGTGTTACATGCTAAAGAATTTGCTCCTGCGGTCGCTAAGGTTGGCAATAGGGTGCTTCCTTGGCGTGGTAGATACAACACTTGTGCCGGGAAAGTGGCACTGATTAACGCATGCTTGTCTCCTCTACCTATGTTCCTCATGGGCTTTTACCTTCTTTCGGCTGGTACACACGCGGGATTTGATAAACATAGAGGTGCGTTCTATTAGAACGCGGCAGATAATCGGTGCAAGTACAGGCTTGTTAAGTGGCGGCTCATGTGTAGGCCAAAAAACCTTGGGGGTTGGGAATCATTAACACTGCCGTCATGAACAAATGCCTCCTGATTAAGTAGTGGTGGAAGATCATGTCTAACGGGGCTGGTTCCTTATGGTACTCTATCCTTAAAGCCAAGTATTTCCCCCATCAAGTCCTATGTTTGCAGTGGCTCGACGTGGTTCGCAATTCTGGAAAGACCTAATCAGGGTCCGCCCGCTGTTTTTAGCTCATGTTAAGTTCATTGTTGGTGATGGTACCTTTGTCCGATTTTGGCTTGATTGGTGGTGTCGAGACTAAACTCTCTCTGTGAGTTTTCCTACTCTTTTTTCTTATCGCCCTAACCCGAATATCTCCATTGCGGAGCTTTCAGCTAATAATTGGGACCTCGCTTTCCGCCGTCCTGTAGAGTTGGAAGATTGGCAAAGACTTACTGCCCTCTTCCCCTCGCTCTCGGAGATCCCGGATTCGGTGGTTTGGCCTCTCACTTTGTCTGGTGGCTTTTGAAGGAAATATGCCCTAGAGGCAATAATAAAGTTGTTATTTATATTTCCTTATATCATGATAAATGTTTATTATTCATGCTAGAATTGTATTAACCGGAAACTTAGTACATGTGTAAATACATAGACAAACAGAGTGTCCCTGGTATGCCTCTACTTGACTAGCTCGTTAATCAAAGATGGTTAAGTTTCCTAGCCATAGACATGTGTTGTCATTTGATGAACGGGATCACATCATTAGAGAATGATGTGATGGACAAGACCCATCCGTTAGCTTAGCATAATGATCGTTTAGTTTTATTGCTAATACTTTCTTCATGACTTATACATGTTCCTCTGACTATGAGATTATGCAACTCCCGAATACCGGAGGAACACCTTGTGTGCTATCAAACGTCACAACACAACTGGGTGATTATAAAGATGCTCTATAGGTGTATCCGATGGTGTTTGTTGAGTTGGCATAGATCAAGATTAGGATTTGTCACTTCGTGTATCGGAGAGGTATCCCTGGGCCCTCTCGGTAATGCACATCACTATGAGCCTTGCAAGCAATGTGACTAATGAGTTAGTTATGGGATGATGCATGATACGTCTCCAACGTATCTATAAATTTTTATTGTTCCATGCTATTATATTATCAATCATGGATGTTTATATGTATTTATATGCTATTTTATATGATTTTTGGGACTAACCTATTAACCCAGAGCCCAGTGCCAGTTTCTGTTTTCCTTGTTTTTGAGTTTCGCAGAAAAGGAAAACCAAACGGAGTCCAATTTACGAGAAGAAGGCCATGGAATAAAAGAGTTGGGCCAGAAGAGTCCCGGGCTGCCCACGAGGGTGGGGGGCGCGCCTCCCTACCTCGTGGACAGCCTGGAGACCCCCCTGACTTGTTCTCGACACCAAAACCTCTTATATATACTGAAACCTCCAGAACATAACCTAGATCGGGAGTTCCGCCGCCGCAAGCCTCTGTAGCCACCGAAAACCAATCTAGACCCGTTCCGGCACCCTGCCAGAGGGGGGAATCCCTCTCCGGTGGCCATCTTCATCATCCCGGCGCTCTCCATGACGAGGAGGGAGTAGTTCACCCTCGGGGCTGAGGGTATATACCAGTAGCTATGTGTTTGATCTCTCCCTCTCGTGTTCTTAAGGTGGTACGATCTTGATGTATCGCGAGCTTTGCTATTATAGTTGGATCTTATGATGTTTCTCCCCCTCTACTCCCTTGTAATGGATTGAGTTTTCCCTTTGAAGTTATCTTATCAGATTGAGTCTTTAAGGATTTGAGAACACTTGATGTATGTCTTGCATGTGCTTATCTGTGGTGACAATGGGATATCACGTGATCTACTTGATGTATGTTTTGGTGATCAACTTGTGGGTTCCGTAACATTGTGAACTTATGCATAGGGGTTGGCACACGTTTTCGTCTTGACTCTCCGGTATAAACTTTGGGCACTCTTTGAAGTTCTTTGTGTTGGTTGAATAGATGAATCTGAGACTGTGTGATGCATATCGTATAATCTTACCCACGGATACTTGAGGTGACATTCGAGTATCTAGGTGACATTAGGGTTTTGGTTGATTTGTGTCTTACGGTGTTATTCTAGTACAAACTCTTGAATAGATCGATCAGAAAGAATAACTTTGAGGTGGTTTCGTACCCTACCATAATCTCATCGTTTGTTCTCCGCTATTAGTGACTTTGGAGTGACTCTTTGTTGCATGTTGAGGGATAGTTATATGATCCAAGTATGTTATTATTGTTGAGAGAACTTGCACTAGTGAAAGTATGAACCCTAGGCCTTGTTTCCTAGCATTGCAATACCGTTTGTGCTCACTTTTATCATTAGTTACCTTGCTGTTTTTATATTTTCAGATTACAAATACCCATATCTACCATCCATATTGCACTTGTATCACCATCTCTTCGCCGAACTAGTGCACCTATACAATTTACCATTGTATTGGTGTGTTGGGGACACAAGAGACTCTTTGTTATTTGGTTGCAGGGTTGTTTGAGAGAGACCATCTTCAACCTACGCCTCCCACGGATTGATAAACCTTAGGTCATGCACTTGAGGGAAATTTGCTATTGTCCTACAAACCTCTGCACTTCGAGGCCCAACAACGTCTACAAGAAGAAGGTTGCGTAGTAGACATCAAGCAGTTTCTGGTGCCGTTGCCGAGGAGGTTAGTGCTTGAAGGTATATCTTTAGATCTTGTAATCGAATCTTTTAGTTTCTTGTTTTATCACTAGTTTACTCTATAAAATAAAACTAAAAAATGGATTTAAGGGTACCTCATATGCTTCATCTTTTTAATGTCTTTCGTGAAAATGATGGGAAGGAAAATTGTGCTCAAGTACTAGAAGAAGAATTACATAGAATGCTTGGCATAAAATATGTGAATGATGAGCATGATTGCAATGTTGTTAGTATGAATTCTTTGAATACCCATGATGCTAATGATATGCAAAGCCACAAGCTTGGGGATGCTATGTTTGATGAAGATGATATGTTTAGTCCCCCAAGTTTTGATGAGCAAATTTATTATGATGAAAGCATGCCTGCTATCTATGATGATTATTGTGATGACTTGTACGCTATTAAGAATAATTATAACCATGAAACTTGTCATCATGATTTTAGTTTTCAATTGGATTATGCCTCACATGATAATTATTTTGTTGAGTTTGCTCCCACTATTATTCATGAGAAGAAATTTGCTTATGTGGAGAGTAATAAAAATTCTATGCTTGTAGATCATGAAAAGAATGATTTATGTGATGGTTATATTGTTGAATTCATTCATGATGCTACTGAAAATTATTATGAGGGAGGAACATATGCTTATAGGAATTTCAATAATATCAAGTTTCCTCTCTATGTGTATAAGTTTTGAAGTTATGCTTGTTTTGCCTTCCTATGCTAGTTGATTATTGTTCCCATAAGTTGTTTTCTCATAAAATCCCTATGCATTGAAGTGGGTTAGCCTTAAATGTGCTAGTCATATTCTTCATGATGCTCTCTTTATGTTTCAATTCTTATCTTTTATGCGAGCATCATTGAAATCATCATGCCTAGCTAGGGGCGTTAAATGTTAGCGCTTGTTAGGAGGCAACCCAATTTTTATTTTTGTTCCTTGCTTTTTGTTCCTGTTTAGTAATAAATAATTCATCTAGACTCTGTTTAGATGTGGTTTTATGTTTTAATTAGTGTTTGTGCCAAGTAGAATCTTTGGGAAGACTTGGGTGAAGTCTTTGCGATCTTGCTGTAAAAAATAGAAACTATTGCGCTCACGAGATTAGCTGCCATTTTTTATTGGAGAGTGATTTTAGGTTGATTATTTTTGCAGATAATTAATAGACAAATTACCCAGGTCCACCAATTTATTTCAGAATTTTTGGAGCTACAGAAGTATTCGAATGATACAGATTACTACAGACTGTTCTGTTTTTGACAGATTCTGTTTTCGTGTGTTGTTTGCTTATTTTGATGAATCTATGAGTAGTATCGGAGGGTATGAACCATAGAGAAGTTGGAATACAGTAGATATTACACCAATATGAATTTAGAATGAGTTAACAATAGTACCTAAGTGGTGATTTATTTTCTTATACCAACGGAGCTTACGAGTTTTCTGTTGAGTTTTGTGTTGTGAAGTTTTCAAGTTTTGGGTAAAGATTCGATGGACTATGGAATAAGGAGTGGCAAGAGCCTAAGCTTGGGGATGCCCTGGATGGCATCCCCTCTTTCGTCTTCGTTCATCGGTAACTTTACTTGGAGCTATATTTTTTATTCACCACAAGATATGTGTTTTGCTTGGAGCGTCATTTTATTTTCTTTTGTTTTGCTTGTTGTTTGAATAAAATACCAAGATCTAAAATTCTTAAATGTTAGGGAGTCTTCACATAGTTGCATAATTATTCAACTACTCATTGATCTTCACTTATATCTTTCGGAGTAGTTTGTCATTTGCTCTAGTGCTTCACTTATATCCTTTTAGAGTACGGCGGTGGTTTTATTTTGAAGAAATAGATGAACTCTCATGCTTCACTTATATTATTTTGAGAGTCCTAAACAGCATGGTAATTTGCTTGGGTTATAAATTTAGTCCTAATATGATGGGCATCCAAGAGGGATATAATAAAAACTTTCATATAAGTGCATTGAATACTAAGAGAAGTTTGATACTTGATGATTGTTTTGAGATATGGAGATAGTGATATTAAAGTTGTGCTAGTTGAGTAGTTGTGAATTTGAGAAATACTTGAAGTTTGCAAGTCCCGTAGCATGCACGTATGGTAAACGTTGTGTAACAAATTTGAAACATGAGGTGTTCTTTGATTGTCATCCTTATGAGTGGCGGTCGGGGACGAGCGATGGTCTTTTCCTACCAATCTATCCCCCTAGGAGCATACGCGTAGTACTTGATTTTTTATGGCTTGTAGATTTTTGCAATAAGTATGTGAGTTCTTTATGACTAATGTTGAGTCCATGGATTATACGCACTCTCACCCTTCCATCATTGCTAGCCTCTTCGGTACCGTGCATTGCCCTTTCTCACCTTGAGAGTTGGTGCAAACTTCGCCGGTGAATCCAAACCCCGTGATATGATACGCTCTATCACAGATAAACCTCCCTATATCTTCCTCAAAACAGCCACCATACCTACCTATTATGGCATTTCCATAGCCATTTCGAGATACATTGCAATGCAACTTTCCACCGTTCCATTTATTATGACATGCTTCATCATTGTCATATTGCCTTGCATGATCATGTAGTTGACATCGTATATGTGGCAAAGCCACCATGCATAATTTATCATACATGTCACTCTTGATTCATTGCCATCCCGGTACACCGCCGGAGGCATTCATATAGAGTCATATTTTGTTCTAGTATCGAGTTGTAATCATCGAGGTGTAAATAAATAGAAGTGTGATGATCATCATTAATAGAGCATTGTCCCAAATAAAAAAATAAAAAAAAGGAGAAAGGCCAAATAAAAAAGGAGAAGGCCCAAAAAAGAGAAAGGCCAAATAAAAAAAGGGAAAGGCCCAAAAAAGGAAATAAAAAGGGACAATGCTACTATCCTTTTTCCACACTTGTGCTTCAAAGTAGCACCATGATCTTCATGATAGAGAGTCTCTTATATTGTCACTTTCATATACTAGTGGGAATTTTCATTATAGAACTTGGCTTGTATATTCCAACGGGCTTCCTCAAATGCCCTAGGTCTTCGTGAGCAAGCAAGTTGGATGCACACCCACTTAGTTTCTTTTGTTGAGCGCTCATACATTTATAGCTCTAGTGCATCCGTTGCATGGCAATCCCTACTCCTTGCATTCACATCAATTGATGGGCATCTCCCTAGCCCATTGATTAGCCGCGTCAATGTGAGGCTTTCTTCTTTTTTGTCTTCTCCACACAACCCCCATCATTATATTCTATTCCACCCATAGTGCTATGTCCATGGCTCACGCTCATGTATTGCGTGAAAGTTGAAAAAAGTTTGAGATTACTAAAGTATGAAACAATTGTTTGGCTTGTCATCGGGGTTGTGCATGATGAGAGCATTCTTGTGTGACGAAAATGAAGCATGGCCAAACTATATGATTTTGTAGGGATGAGCTTTCTTTGGCTATGTTATTTTGAGAAGACATAATTGCCTGGTTAGTATGCTTGAAGTATTATTATTTTTATGTCAATATTAAATTTTTGTCTTGAATCTTATGTATCTGAATATTCTTGCCACAATAAAGAATATTACATTGAGAATTATGTTAGGCGGCATTCCACATCAAAAATTCTGTTTTTATCATTTACCTACTCGAGCACGAGCAGGAATTAAGCTTGCGGATGCTTGATACGTCTCCAGCGTATCTATAATTTTTTATTGTTCCATGCTATTATATTATCAATCGTGGATGTTTATATGCATTTATATGCTATTTTATATTATTTCTGGGACTGACCTATTAACCCAGAGCCCGGTGCCAGTTTCTGTTTTTTCCTTGTTTTTGAGTTCCGGAGAAAAGGAAAACCAAACGGAGTCCAATTGACCTGAAACTTCACGGAACTTATTTTTGGACCTGAAGAAGACCATGGAGTAAAA
Source organism: Aegilops tauschii subsp. strangulata (assembly GCF_002575655.3). Classification (NCBI taxonomy): domain Eukaryota; kingdom Viridiplantae; phylum Streptophyta; class Magnoliopsida; order Poales; family Poaceae; genus Aegilops; species Aegilops tauschii. Next base: position 464,023,335 of record NC_053038.3, read on the forward strand.
GAGTTGGGCCAGAAGAGTTCCGGGCTGCCCACGAGGGTGGGGGGACACGCCCACCCCCCTGGGCGCGCCTCCCTACCTCGTGGACAGCCTGGAGACCCCCTGACTTGTTCTCGACGCCAATACCTCTTATATATACTCAAACCTCCAGAACATAACCTAGATCGGGAGTTCCACCGCCGCAAGCCTCTGTAGCCACCGAAAAGCAATCTAGACCCGTTCTGGCACCCTACCGGAGGGGGGAATCCCTCTCCGGTGGCCATATTCATCATCCCGGCGCTCTCCATGACGAGGAGGGAGTAGTTCACCCTCGGGGCTGAGGGTATCTACCAGTAGCTATGTGTTTGATCTCTCTCTCTCTTGTGTTCTTGAGGTGGTACGATCTTGATGTACCGCAAGCTTTGCTATTATAGTTGGATCTTATGATGTTTCTCCCACTCTACTCTCTTGTAATGGATTGAGTTTTCCCTTTGAAGTTATCTTATCGGATTGAGTCTTTAAGGATTTGAGAACACTTGATGTATGTCTTGCATGTGCTTATCTGTGGTGACAATGGGATATCACGTGATCTACTTGATGTATGTTTTGGTGATCAACTTGCGGGTTCCGTAACATTGTGAACTTATGCATAGGGCTTGGCACACGTTTTCGTCTTGACTCTCCAGTAGAAACATTGGGGCACTCTTTGAAGTTCTTTGTGTTGGTTGAGTAGATGAATCTGAGATTGTGTGATGCATATCGTATAATCATACCCACGGATACTTGAGGTGACATTGGAGTATCTAGGTGACATTAGGGTTTTGGTTGATTTGTGTCTTACGGTGTTATTCTAGTACGAACTCTTGAATAGATCGATCAGAAAGAATAACTTTGAGGTGGTTTCGTACCCTACCATAATCTCTTCGTTGGTTCTCCGCTATTAGTGACTTTTGAGTGACTCTTTGTTGCATGTTGAGGGATAGTTATATGATCCAAATATGTTATTATTGTTGAGAGAACTTGCACTAGTGAAAGTATGAACCCTAGGCCTTGTTTCCTAGCATTGCAATACCATTTGTGCTCACTTTTATCATTAGTTACCTTGCTGTTTTTTTTTATTTTTAGATTACAAATACCCATATCTACCATCCATATTGCACTTGTATCACCATCTCTTCGCCGAACTAGTGCACCTATACAATTTACCATTGTATTGGGTGTGTTGGGGACACAAGAGACTCTTTGTTATTTGGTTGCAGGGTTGTTTGAGAGAGACCATCTTCAGCCCACGCCTCCCACGGATTGATAAACCTTAGGTCATCCACTTGAGGGAAATTTGCTACTGTCCTACAAACCTCTGCACTTGGAGGCCCAACAACGTCTACAAGAAGAAGGTTGCGTAGTAGACATCAAGCAGTTTCTGGTGCCGTTGCCGGGGAGGTTAGTGCTTGAAGGTATATCTTTAGATCTTGCAATCGAATCTTTTAGTTTCTTGTTTTATCACTAGTTTACTCTATAAAAGAAAACTAAAAAATGGAATTAAGGGTACCTCATTTGCTTCATCTTTTTAATGTATTTTGTGAAAATGATGGGAAGGAAAATTGTGCTCAGGTACTAGAAGAAGAATTACATAGAATTCTTGGCATCAAATATGTGAATGATGAGCATGATTGCAATGTTGTTAGTATGAATTCTTTGAATACCCATGATGCTAATGATATGCAAAGCCACAAGCTTGGGGATGCTATGTTTGATGAACATGATATGTTTAGTGCCCCAAGTTTTGATGAGCAAATTTATTATGATGAAAGCATGCCTGCTATCTATGATGATTATTGTGATGACTTGTATGCTATTAAGAATAATTAGAACCATGAAACTTGTCATTATGATTTTAGTTTTCAATTGGATTATGCCTCACATGATAATTATTTTGTTGAGTTTGCTCCCACTATTATTCATGAGAAGAAATTTTCTTATGTGGAGAGTAATAAAAATTATATGCTTGTAGATCATGAAAAGAATGATTTATGTGATGGTATATTTTTGAATTCATTCACGATGCTAATGAAAATTATTATGAGGGAGGAACATATGCTTGTAGGAATTCCAATAATATCAAGTTTCTTCTCTATGTGCTTAAAGTTTTGAAGTTATGCTTGTTTTGCCTTCCTATGCTAGTTGATTATTGTTCCCATAAGTTGTTTGCTCACAAAATCCCTATGCTTAGGAAGTGGGTTATACTTAAATGTGCTAGTCACATTCTTCATGATGCTCTCTTTATGTTTCAATTCTTATCTTTTATGTGAGCTTCATTTGAATCATCATGCCTAGCTAGGGGCGTTAAACGTTAGCGCTTGTTGGGAGGCAATCCACTTTTTATTTTCGTTCCTTGCTTTTTGTTCCTGTTTAGTAATAAATAATTCATCTAGCCTCTGTTTAGACCGACATTACATGACCGCGTTCATGAGACTGGTTCTACCGACGTGCTTTGCACACAGGTGGCTAGTGGGTGTCTGTTTCTCCAACTTTAGTTGAATCGAGTTTGACTACGCCCGGTCTTTGTTGAAGGTTAAAATAGCACACTTGACGAAAAATCGTTGTGGTTTTGATGCGTAGGTAAGAACGGTTCTTGCTAAAGCCCGTAGCAGCCACGTAAAACTTGCAACAACAAAGTAGAGGACGTCTAACTTGTTTTTGCAGGGCATGTTGTGAGGTGATATGGTCAAGACGTGATGAGATATAAATTGTTGTATGAGATGATCATGTTTTGTAGAAGTTATCGGCAACTGGCAGGAGCCTTATGGTTGTCGCTTTATTGTATAAAATGCAATCGCCATGTAATTGCTTTACTTTATCACTAAGCGGTAGCGATAGTCGTGGAAGCAATAGTTGGCGAGACGACAACGATGCTACGATGGAGATCAAGGTGTCAAGACGATGACGATGGTGATCATGACGGTGCTTTGGAGATGGAGATCAAAGGCACAAGATGATGATGGCCATATCATATCATTTATTTTGATTGCATGTGATGTTTATCCTTTATGCATCTTATTTTGCTTAGTACGGCGGTAGCATTATAAGATGATCTCTCACTAAATTTCAAGGTACAAGTGTTCTCCCTGAGTATGCACCGTTGCTACAGTTCGTCGTGCCGAGACACCACGTGATGATCGGGTGTGATACGCTCTACGTTCATATACAACGGGTGCAAGCCAGTTTTGCACACGCAGAATACTCGGGTTAAACTTGACGATCCTAGCATATGCAGATATGGCCTCGGAACACTGAGACCGAAAGGTCGAACATGAATCATATTGTAGATATGATCAACATAGTGATGTTCACCATTGAAAACTACTCCATCTCACGTGATGATCGGACATGGTTTAGTTGACATGGATCACGTGATCATTTAGATGACTAGAGGGATGTCTATCTAAGTGGGAGTTCTTAAGTAATATGATTAATTGAACTTTAATTTATCATGAACTTAGTACCTGATAGTATTTTTGCATGTCTATGTTGTTGTAGATAAATGGCACGTGCTACTGTTCCTTTGAATTTTAATGCGTTCCTAGAGAAAGCTAAGTTGAAAGATGATGGTAGTAACTACACGGAATGGGTCCGTAACTTGAGGATTATCCTCATTGCTGCACAGAAGAATTATGTCCTGGAAGCACCGCTGAGTGCAAAGCCCGCTACAGGAGCAACTCTGGTCATTATGAACGTCTGGCAGAGCAAAGCTGATGACTAGTCGATAGTTCAGTGTGCCATGCTTTACGGCTTAGAATCGGGACTTCAACGACGTTTTGAACGTCATGGAGCATATGAGATGTTCCAGGAGATGAAGTTAATATTTCAAGCAAATGCCCGAATTGAGAGATATGAAGTCTCCAATATGTTATACAGCTGCAAGATGGAGGAGGATAGTTATGTCAGTGAACATATACTCAGAATGTCTGGGTACCACAACCACTTGACTCAACTGGGAGTTAATCTTCCTGATGATAGTGTCATTGACAGAGTTCTTCAATCACTGCCACCAAGCTACAAAAGCTTCGTGATGAACTATAATATGCAAGGGATGGATAAGGCAATTCCTGAGCTCTTCGGGATGCTAAAGGCTGCAGAGGTTGAAATCAAGAAGGAGCATCAAGTGTTGATGGTTAACAAGAGCACTAGTTTCAAGAAAAAGGGCAAAGGGAAGAAGGGGAACTTCAAGAAGAATGACAAGCAAGTTGCTGCTCTAGTGAAGAAGCCCAAGTCTGGACCTAAGCCTGAGACTGAGTGTTCTACTTCAAAGGGACTAGTCACTGGAAGCGGAACTGCCCCAAGTATTTGGCGGATAAGAAGGATGGCAAAGTGAAAGGTATATTTCATATACATGTTATTGATGTGTACCTTACTAATGCTCGTAGTAGCGCCTGGGTATTGATAGTGGTTATGTTGCTCATATTTGCAACTCGAAACAGGGGCTATGGATTAAACAAAGATTTGCTAAGGACAAGGTGACGATGCGCGTGGGAAATGGTTCCAAAGTCGATGTGATCGCCGTCGGCACGCTACCTCTACATCTACCTTCGGGATTAGTTATACACTGAATAATTGTTATTTGCGGCCAGCGTTAAGCATGAACATTATATCTGGATCTTGTTTGATGCGAGGCGGTTATTCATTTAAATCAGAGAATAATGGTTGTTTTATTTATATGAGTAATATCTTTTATCGTCATGCACCCTTGATGAGTGGTCTATTTTTGTTGAATCTCGATAGTAGTGATACACATATTCATAGTATTGAAGCCAAAAGATATAAGTTTAATAATGATAGTGCAACTTATTTGTGGCACTGCCGTTTAGGTCATATTGGTATAAAGCGCATGAAGAAACTCCATGCTGATGGGCTTTTGGAATCACTTGATGCTTGCGAACCATGCCTCATGGGCAAGATGACTAAAACTCCGTTCTCCGGAACAATGGAGCGAGCAACTGACTTGTTGGAAATAATACATACTGATGTATGCGGTCCGATGAGTGTTGAGGCCCGCGGCGGGTATCATTATTTTCTGACCTTCACAGATGATTTAAGCAGATATGGGTATATCTACTTGATGAAACATAAGTCTGAAACATTTGAAAACTTCAACGAATTTCAGAGTGAAGTGGAAAATCATCGTAACAAGAAAATAAAGTTTCTACGATCTGATCATGGAGGTGAATATTTGAGTTATGAGTTTGATCTTCATTTGAAACAATGTGGAATAGTTTCGCAACTCACGCCACCTAGAACACCACAGTGTAATGGTGTGTCCGAACATCGTAATCGCACTTTATTAGATATGGTGCGATCTATGATGTCTCTTACTGATTTACCGCTATCATTTTGGGGTTATGCTTTAGAGACGGCTGCATTCATGTTATATAGGGCACCATCTAAATCCGTTGAGATGACACCATATGAACTGTGGTTTGGCAAGAAACCCAAGTTGACATTTCTAAAAGTTTGGGGCTGCAATGCTTATGTGAAAAAGCTTCAACCTGATAAGATCGAACCCAAATCGGAGAAATGTGTCTTCATAGGATACCCAAAGGAAACTGTTGGGTACACCTTCTATCGCAGATCCGAAGGCAAGATATTCGTTGCCAAGAATGGATCCTTTCTAGAGAAGGAGTCTCTCTCGAAAGAAGTGAGTGGGAGGAAAGTAGAACTTGGTGAGGTAATTGTACCTGCTCCCTTATTGGAAAGTAGTTCATCACAGAAATCAGTTTCAGTGATTCCTACACTAATTAGTGGGGAAGCTAATGATAATGATCATGAAACTTCAGATCAAGTTACCATTGAACCTCGTAAGTCAACCAGAGTAAGATCCGCACCAGAGTGGTACGGTAATCCTGTTCTGGAAGTCATGTTACTTGACCATGACGAACCTACGGACTATGAGGAAGCGATGATGAGCCCAGATTCCGCGAAATGTCTTGAGGCCATGAAATCTGAGATGGGATCCATGTATGAGAACAAAGTATGGACTTTGGTTGACTTACCCAATGATCGGCAAGCCATAGAGAATAAATGCATCTTCAAGAAGAAGACTGACGCTGACGGTAATGTTACTATCTACAAAGCTTGACTAGTTGCAAAAGGTTTTCGACAATTTCAAGGAGTTGACTACGATGAGACCTTATCACCCATAGCGATGCTTAAATCAGTCTGAATCATGTTAGCAATTGCCGCAGTTTATGATTATGAAATTTGGCAAATTGATGTCAAAACTGCATTCCTTAATGGATATCTTAAAGAAGATTTGTATATGATGCAACCAGAAGGTTTTGTCGATCCAAAAGGTGCTAACAAAGTGTGCAAGCTCCAGCGATCCATTTATGGACTGGTGCAAGCCTCTCGGAGTTGGAATATACGCTTTGATACTGTGATCAAAGCATATGGTTTTATACAGACTTTTGGAGAAGCATGTATTTACAAGAAAGTGAGTGGGAGCTCTGTAGCATTTCTGATATTATATGTGGATGACATATTGTTGATCGGAAATGATACTGGATTTCTGAATAGCATAAGAGGATACTTGAATAAGAATTTTTCAATGAAAGACCTTGGTGAAGCTGCTTATATATTAAGCATCAAGATCTATAGAGATAGATCAAGACGCTTAATTGGACTTTCACAAAGCACATACCTTCATAAAGTTTTGAAGAAGTTCAAAATGGATCAGTCAAAGAAAGGGTTCTTGCCTGTGTTACAAGGTGTGAAATTGAGTCAGACTCAATGCCCGACCACTACAGAAGATAGATAGAAAATGAAAGTCATTCCCTATGCCTCAGCCATAGGTTATATCATGTATGCAATGTTGTGTACCAGACCTGATGTGTGCCCTGCTATAAGTTTAGCAGGGAGGTACCAAAGTAATCCCGGAATGGATCACTGAACAGCGGTCAAGAACATCCTGAAATACCTGAAAAGGACTAAGGATATGTTTCTCGTTTATGGAGGTGACTCGTCGTAAATGGTTACGTCGATGCAAGCTTTGACACTGATCCAGATGACTCTAAGTCACAAACCGGATACGTATTTATATTGAACGGTGGAGCTGTCAGTTGTTGCAGTTCCAAGCAGAGCGTCGTGGCGGGATCTACGTGTGAAGCGGAGTACATAGCTGCTTCGGAAGCAGCAAATGAAGGAGTCTGGATGAAGGAGTTCATATCCGATCTAGGTGTAATACCTAGTGCATCGGGTCCAATGAAAATCTTTTGTGACAATACTGGTGCAATTGCCTTGGCAAAGGAATCCAGATTTCACAAGAGAACCAAGCACATCAAGAGACGCTTCAATTCCATCCGTGATCAAGTCAAGGAGGGAGACATAGAGATTTGCAAGATACATACGGATCTGAATGTTGCCGACCCGTTGACTAAGCCTCTCTCACGAGCAAAACGTGTTCAGCACCAAGACTCCATGGGTGTTAGAATCATTACTATGTAATGTAGATTATTGACTCTAGTGCAAGTGGGAGACTGGAGGAAATATGCCCTAGAGGCAATAATAAAGTTGTTATTTATATTTCCTTATATCATGATAAATGTTTATTATTCATGCTAGAATTGTATTAACCGGAAACTTAGTACATGTGTAAATACATAGACAAACAGAGTGTCCCTAGTATGCCTCTACTTGACTAGCTCGTTAATCAAAGATGGTTAAGTTTACTAGCCATAGACATGTGTTGTCATTTGATGAACGGGATCACATCATTAGAGAATGATGTGATGGACAAGACCCATCCGTTAGCTTAGCATAATGATCGTTTAGTTTTATTGCTAATACTTTCTTCATGACTTATACATGTTCCTCTGACTATGAGATTATGCAACTCCCGAATACCGGAGGAACACCTTGTGTGCTATCAAACGTCACAATGCAACTGGGTGATTATAAAGATGCTCTATAGGTGTATCCGATGGTGTTTGTTGAGTTGGCATAGATCAAGATTAGGATTTGTCACTCCGTGTATCGGAGAGGTATCCCTGGGCCCTCTCGGTAATGCACATCACTATGAGCCTTGCAAGCAATGTGACTAATGAGTTAGTTACGGGATCAAGCATTACGGAACGAGTAAAGAGACTTGCCGGTAACGAGATTGAACTAGGTATGAGGATACCGACGATCGAATCTCGGGCAAGTAACATACCGATGACAAAGGGAACAACGTATGTTGTTATGCAGTTTGATCGATAAAAGATCTCCGTATAATATGTAGGAGCCAATATGAGCATCCAGGTTCCGCTATTGGTTATTGACCGAAGATATGTCTCGGTCATGTCTACATAGTTTTCGAACCCGTACAGTCCGCACACTACTAGGGAAAAGCCTAGCAGTAGTGCGGGTTTTGGGTGTATCAGTAGCGCGGGTGCCCGCGCTACTGATACGACGCCACCGCTAACTTGTAGCAGTAGCGCGTGTCAACACATGCTACTGCTATACATGGTTAGCTGTAGCGTGCATTGCAGATAGTGCTACTGCTAATTATCTGTAGCGGCTCTTATACCCCGCGCTACTGCTATTACTTTCAAAAACAAAAAAAATCTTGATCCCGTGCGTGTTGTCAATGGCAGCAGTGGTTCGATCTAGCGACGGTTGGCGTCACCGCAGGCATGAACGGATAGCGAAGACCAGATCCGGCGGTGGCTGTTGGAGAGGGCCCGTTTCTATGGCAGAGCTAGGCCGCGGCGTGGGGCTCCTCTTCCCGACCATGCCAGATAGCTCTGGGTCGTCCATGGCGACTGTCGGTGGCAAAACCGGCGGATCTCGGGTAGGGGGTCCCGAACTGTGCGTCTAAGGCGGATGGTAACAGGAGGCGGGGGACACAATGTTTACCCAGGTTCGGGTCCTCTCGATGGAGGTAATACCCTACTTCCTGCTTGAATGATCTTGATGATATGAGTATTACAAGAGTTGATCTACCACGAGATCGAAGAGGCTAAACCCTAGAAGCTAGCCTATGGTTATGATTGTTCTTGTCCTACGGACTAAACCCTCCGGTTTATATAGACACTGGAGGGGGCTAGGGTTACACAGAGTCGGTTACAAGGGAGGAGATCTACATATCCGAATTGCCAAGCTTGCCTTCCACGCAAAGGAGAGTCCCATCCAGACACGGGACGAAGTCTTCAATCTTGTATCTTCATAGTTCAACAGTCCGGCCAAAGTATATAGTCCGGCAGTCCAAGGACCCCCTAATCCAGGACACCCTCAGTAGCCCTTGAACCAGGCTTCAATGACGATGAGTCCGGTGCGCAGATTGTCTTCGGCATTTCAAGGCGGGTTCTTCCTCCGAATACTCCATAGAAGATTTTGAACACAAGGATCGTGTCCGGCTCTGCAAAACAAATTCCACATACCACCGTAGAGAGTATAATATTTCCACAAATCTAATCTGCTGACAACATGGCATCACGCCATGGTCCAGTCATTATTCAAACCGTTTTTCTCAACCAGCTACTGCACATATTGCGAGGCGGTTTTCTTGGCACGTCTTGTCGAAGCAGAGATCGTGTCCCCTTATCACGGGATTCTCATCAATACGGGTGTGGGTAACCCAACCGCGCCATTAATCACGGCGCTTGGGGGATAAGCGGGTTTACCAGGCAGGTGAGGAGGTGCACAGTTTCCTCCGCCCTTATAAAGGGACAAGGACTCCTCCTTTTTACCCACGCCTTCTTCTTCCCTGCCCATCCATTCTCGCACACTCGAGCTCCAATGCCCAAGTTCGCATTTTCTCCGCAAAATCACTCCAAACATGTCCGGAGCGGGAGGCAAGTGGATGGTCTCCTTCGTTACGGAGGAGAAAATTACGAAGCTCCGGGAAGCCGGATACCTAGCCGCAGATATCCCGCACCGGCTCCCAGATGCAGGGCAGATCGTCCCCACCCCCGAGCCTCACGAAAGGGTCGTGTTCCTTACCCGGACTAGGGTTTCCTCTCCACCCATTTGTCCGCGGGCTCATGTTCTACTATGGGCTAGACTTCCATGACCTGGCCCCCAATTTCATCCTCAACATCTCGGCGTTTATCGTCGTGTGCGAGGCCTTCCTCCGCATCAAGCCCCACTTCGGCCTGTGGCTGAAGACCTTCAACGTTAAACCGAAGGTGGTGGTCGGCCAGCAAGCGGAGTGCAGAGGCGCCATGGTGGGAAAAATGCCCAACATCACCTGGCTTGAAGGCTCCTATGTCGAGACCGTAAAGGGGTGGCAATCGGGGTGGTTCTACATCACCGAGCCACGCGACACCAACTGGGTGGCGGCCCCCAAATTTTGATCTGGAATCCCCATGCGGCTCACCTCCTGGAAAGAGAAGGGCCTATCCTGGGGTTCATCGGTGGAGCTGACCGGACTCTAGACCTGCGTCAAAAACATGATAAGCAAGAAAATCAAGCTTGTCAACATGGTCCAACTCATGCTCTTCCGCCGGATCCTCCCGTGTCAAAGACGGGCATTCAATTTGTGGGAGTTCGACCCGGCTAAGCACCAGGCGCTGCGAGAGCTCTTCGACACGACACACAAGGACGTCTGGAAGGTGATGTTCAAGGGCGCCAAGGTACCTCCTCCCCTTACCGAGGACCATGGACTCAGTGCAAAGAGCCCTGCCAATCCGGTAAGTCTTTTATATCTCATAAGATGTTCTTTTCCCTAGTATAACCATGCGTGGGATTTAAGCCTCCACGCCATTTAACAGGACTGGGTAGCGACAGCGGAGCAGATCGACTGTCCAGCCCCCCTGCCCGAAGATCCAGCAGATGCTCTCCTAACGGAGATGCTGGTTCCAGCACCTTATGAGGCGCCGGAGAAGAAGGCCAAAAAGAAGGCCACGGGGACCAGGAAAGGTCTCCGGCGCAAGGTTATATCGGACTCATCGTCCGAAAACACCGAGGCGCACTCCTCCCATGAAGACGAGGAGGAGGAAAAGGAAAGCCCCCCCCCCCCCCGCCGGGGGGGACAGGAAAAGGAAGGCCGCCCCATCCGGGGAGGCCGAAGGGTCCAAGAAGGGAAGGACCCTCCTTCCGGACTGCTCCACGACGGCCGCTTTCAGCGACGAGGAGTGGTTACCCAGGGGCAAGCCCCTGGCGAAGTCGTGAGTATCCGGATACCATAATAGTTCTTGGTATGTTTTATTTTATTGCTTCTTATCACGCCGAACATGATTATGCAGTCCATCCCGAGCCCATATCGACGTATCCTCTTCGGATGATTCTTTGGGCCCGTCGAATATGAACAGTGATTCACTCCCGACCGCCTCCTCCCCCCGCCCTACGGACGACACCGAGGTGTTGTCTCGAAGGGCACTGAACCAAGGGGAGACAGTTCCGGAGGCGCCCCAAGGCGACATTCCAGGCGCTGGGCGCACGAGGGGCAAGACTCCCTTGGGCCCTAATGCCGGGGGCAGCAAGTCTAGCCCCCAGCCGAATACTGCGCCGGAACCTCTAGTGGTTCCCGATTCTGTTAGGCAAGCCGTCTATGCCGATGGCCTCTGTCCATCCAGAGGCATCGGACAACTTGCTAGAAGCGCTTCGCGGCGCTTCCATTGACGAAGAGCACCACACTATTATGAGTGCGGTGGTCAAGAAGGTTCAGTCCGCCAAGAGCGGACTGACTGAAGCCTGTGCCAGCCTCCTAACAGGCTTTGAGGTAAGTAATCAAATTATAAGAAAATGTTACAGCATAGACAGTAGCCCCTGATGCTCTGTTTGGCGTTCGCGAAGAAAGGCCGAATAGAGGATCAAATAATAATCGCAGGGGTCTAATCAGAATGTGTCTATGTGAATAAGCAGGCTTCACTGCTGGCCGCTGCCGCTCGTACTGCGGAGGTCGCTGCACTGAAGCGGGACCTTGAGCGGTCCAAGGAAGAGCTTGGCCTTACCAAGAGGCAGCTCGAAGAGAACAAAGGTAAGTGACACCCCGCCTGTATATTGATAAAGAAAAATGTGGTTTTGGAATAATAGGATCATCATGAATTTTGCTAAGGGCCACGACTGAAGTGGCGGCCCTGAAGAAGGCGCTATCCGAGGCCGAAGACAAAGCGGCCAAGGAGCGCATCGAGCGAGAGAAGCAAGAGGCCCGAGTAGGCAAGGTGCAGCAAGAGCTCCAGGCTCTCGTCAAGAAATACGAGTCCTTGGAGCGTGACTCTAAGACGCAAGGGTCTGAGCTTGCGAAGGCCCTCGAAAACGCACAACATGCCAAGGCCGAAGCCCAAAAGGCCCTCCAGGAGATCCAGGCGGTTAAGAAGATAGCGGCGGGTAAGGCATTCATTATGCAAAGCAAGCATGTGAAGGAAACTTTCCTTTTACTTACCCGAATTCGGAGCTCTCCAGGAGCATTCGCAGATCTACCCCGCAGTGTGTCGGATGCCGCGGAGTTCTACCGGGCCGAGGAGGGGAGCTCGACAGAGAAGTTGTTTTTGTCGCAGTATGCTAGGACCGAACATCCGATGCCCTTGAGCGACCAGTTGAAGCAACTGGTCAAGCTTCACAAGGTGGCCGAACAGGCCATGAAGGGTCTTATAGGCCGGATGTGGCCTGGCGAGCCCCTGCCTGGTAGCTACTTTGGTCTGGTAAGGTTGCTTGTGAATGCCTGCCCACGGTTTGAAGTAATAAAGCGGTCCGTCTGCATTGAGGGTGCGCGCAGGGCCTTTGCCCGGGCGAAAGTGCACTGGGCGAAGTTGGACGCCGAAAAGCTGGTGAAGGAAGGGCCGCCGGAGGGCAAGGATCGAAGCATCGCCACCCCGAAAAGTATTATGACAGTGTCCTGAAGGGTGCTCGCCTTGTGGCGGAGGAATGTGCTAAGGATGTAATATTTGAATGAATGTACTCATGTGATCCTGTAATATGAAACGAGTTCATCTGCGCTATGCAACGCTTGTTAATTTAAAATATTACCTTCTGTGCGGCCGTTTATAAAATCGGAGAGTTGGCCAGTCGTCGGCTTCTGCCCCCATATAACTAGTACTGAGGTGTTCGGGGTAAACCTGAGCACTCTTTATCCCAATTTTGGGTCCTTCGAAGGAGGTGTTCAGCACAACGAACCAGGCAATCGGACTATAAAGCTTTATCACTCTCACTTAGCCATAGAAGTCTACAATTTTAAATTTCGGCAAAGCCCCTAGTATTCGGAAGGCCGAATTTGGGGCGCTATATACGCCTAAGTCGGACAAGGCTGACTCCTCGCCCGAAGCGGAAGAATTCTTTAAGGTCTTGAGACCTCCCGAACAGCGACCAGCTCTCGACCTCATCATGACAGACAGTTTTCGGCTTTCTCTACTGAGGTGTTCGTCCGGAAGAACCGGGACACAATCGCAGTAGTTCTCCCAGTGCTACCTTAGCCGATATAGCGGAACGTAAGGTACCAAAACATGGGAGCCGGGAAAACCCAACTATTGACCCAAGACATGATTCGGAGCTGATGCATATAATGCTATAAGTTCGGGGTGCCGCACTGTCGAAAGTGTTCGGACTTTTCACGCCGTGTTATGGGGTACACTGAAGCCCCTGGCGCACTGGTCGTACCAGAATGTACGGGTGCAATTTGTCATAAATAAGCAGACAAGGAAAAAAAGGAAATGCAATAATAGGCTAACGCTATGCATTATTATTTAAATAATACGTCAAAGCGTACGGATACAAGTAGTGCAATAAGCAAAAAAGGACTATTTGACATGTCCTATCTAAGGGCAAGCTGTGTATGGGTATGTAAAAATAGGTATATCGATCGTTATCAGAGACCACCTGGGGATTCCCTTGTACGTCAGAGCGTCTTGCTTCATTGGTATTTCCTTCCCGTAATGGGTCCAATGATCAGGCTGTCGGAAAGAGCTTCCAGAGAGTAGGGTCCTGAAAGAGAGAAAATGATAAAGATGTACGGGCCCTGAGGCGGTTGAGCCGCATTGTGGGCCTTGCCTCCGCCTGTGCCCATGGTATCTTGAGTGCGTAATTATGTACGCGCGGCACAAATTTCGCCGCTTGACTGGGACTAAGACGGAGGCCGAATTGCTAGGCGAGCTCTGAACGTGCCTGGCGATCCTATTGCAGGGTACTCCAGATTCTCTTGAAGGTTTCCAGTGGCTTCTTCGCCGAATTGGCGGTTGTCCTCAGAAGGCTGCTTTGTACTTCCGCTGCGAGGGCTGCAGTGTGCTCCTCTGTGCGGAGCGAGTGTTCTGTGTTTCCATTAACTGTTATAACCCCGCGAGGTCCAGGCATTTTGAGCTTGAGGTACGCATAATGCGGTACCGCATTGAATCTAGCAAATGCAGTTCGTCCAAGTAGTGCGTGATAGCCACTACGGAAGGGGACGATATCGAAGATTAATTCCTCGCTTCGGAAGTTGTCCGGAGATCCGAAGACCACTTCCAGTGTGACTGAGCCCGTGCAACAGGCCTCTACACCTGGTATGACACCTTTAAAGGTGGTTTTTGTGGGTTTGATCCTTGGGGGATCTATACCCATTTTGCGCACTGTATCCTGATAGAGCAGGTTCAGGCTGCTGCCACCGTCCATAAGGACTCTAGTGAGGTGAAATCCGTCAATGATGGGATCAAGGACCAATGCGGCAGAACTGCCATGACGGATACTAGTGGGATGGTCCCTGTGATCGAAAGTGATCGGACAAGAGGACCATGGGTTAAACTTTGGGGCGACTAGCTCCATCGCATAGACGTCCCTTAGTGCACGCTTCCATTCTTGCTTGGGAGTATGGGTTGCGTATATCATGTTCACCGTTTTCACTTGTGGAGGAAACTTCTTCTGTCCTCCTGTGTTCGGCGGCCGGGGCTCCTCGTCGTCGTCGCTATGCAGCCCCTTTTCCTTGTTTTCGGCATTCACCTTGCCGGCCTGCTTGAACACCCAGCATTCTCTGTTGGCGTGATTGGCTGGTGTTAAGGCATATCTCTCTAGATGTAGTTTTGGTGATTGATGACAACATGTTTGCGGACTAATTGTGTGCTTGAGCATTTCAGAGATTCATCATTTGGCACGAGACGATTTCTTTCCCCTCGGAGTGTCATTCAAGACGGTGTAGCTCTTTCGCTTCTTTTGGTGGATTAGTTTCATAGGAGTCACCGTACTATCAAGAGGGGGTCCGCTTTGGTAAGGCTAGGGTGGAATCAACACGTACACATCCTCTTTACACCCTCTGAGCCTTTTCGCTTCATTGGAGTTTTCTTTCCTCTCTCTTTGGGCTGAGTCTGGTCCCAGCGGTAGTACCGCGGTACCCAGCGGTAGTACCACTTAGGGGTCACAAGCGGCAGTACCGCTCCGCAGCGGTAGTACCGCTGGTGGGTCCTCAGCAGTAGTACCGCTACGGTACCAGGCCCCTACCGCGTCGACTCAAGGGGTCTTTTTTCGTGTCGGATTGTGCGGTACTTCGCAGCGGCAGTAGAGCGGCAGTACCGCTCTTAAGCGGTAGTACCGTCCTACCACCGCGGCAGTATCGCCCATGTTCATATCTCCCCTGCCCTCCAATCTCCACGGTAGTACCGCCGTGGGAGCGGTAGTACCGCTGCCTTATGCGGTAGTACCGCCCTCTGCGGGGCTGTTGTGGGGGTAACGGTTGGATTGTTCCCCCACTATATAAAGAGATCTTCTTCCCCATAGTTGACCTACCTCTTCCCCCAAAAGCTCCATTGTTTCTCCAAGCTCCATTTTCGCCCGATCTCTCTCCCTAGCCAATCAAACTTGTTCATTTGCTCGGGATTGGTTGAGAAGGCCCCGATCTACACTTCCACCAAGAGAAATTTGATTCCCCCACTTATCCCTAGCGGATCTTGTTACTCTTGGGTGTTTGAGCACCCTAGACGGTTGAGGTCACCGCGGAGCCATAGTCCATTGTGGTGAAGCTTTGTGGTGTCGTTGGGAGCCTCCAATTAAGTTGTGGAGATTGCCCCAACCTTGTTTGTAAAGGTCCGGTCGCTGCCTTCAAGGGCACCAATAGTGGAATCACGGCATCTCGCATTGTGTGAGGGCGTGAGGAGAATACGGTGGCCCTAGTGGCTTCTTGGGGAGCATTGTGCCTCCACACCGCTCCAACGGAGACGTACTTCCCCTCAAAAGGAAGGAACTTCGGTAACACATCCTCGTCTTCACCGGCTCCACTCTTGGTTATCTCGTCCCTTTACTTTCGCAAGCTTACTTGTGTTATATCTCTTGCTTGCTTGCGTGCTTGTTGTCATTGCATCATATAGGTTGCTCACTTAGTTGCATATCTAGACAACCTACTTTGATGCAAAGTTTAATTTGGTAAAGAAAAGCTAAAAATTGTTAGTTGCATATTCACCCCCCCCCCCTCTAGTCAACTATATCGATCCTTTCAATTGGTATCAGAGCCTCATCTCTTTATTAAGGACTTTACCGTCCGAAGAGTATGGTTGACGTCGTAGACGGTGTGGAGGAGCACTCCGGTGTGAATCCGGTCTCGTCTACGGGAGATGGGGGAACCGCGGTCTCTCGTGAGGAATTAAATGTGGCGTTGGACACATTGAAAACCTCCATGACTACCGAGGTCGAAAGCATGTTTAATAAATACTTAGAAGGGCTTAAGCTTTCCACCGCACCGTTGAAAGTGGGTGATCCCGCCAACAAGGTGACGGATGATACCTCCGATAAAGGGGAAGCTACTAGCGAGAAAGCTCCTTCTTCTAGTGGTAAAAATGGCACCGGCATCTTTGCCCATGTGGAACCTCCACCTGTCTATGGTGGACTGCTCCCTTCCACTCATTTAAATCATGCCGGCCCAGCTCCTAAGATTGAGAAGAATGTAGATTTTGATTCTTGGGTCTATCATTTTAAGCGTCATTTAAATCATGTGAACACTAAACTTTGGAGAATCATTGAAGAAGGTTTTTATCCGCATGACCGAAGTAACTTCACTCCTAGATAAGTTGTGGATCATCAATGCAATGAGAATGCTCTCTTCATCATCCAAGAAGCAATCCCACCCGAAGATCTTCCTCATCTCCGGCCCTACACCGTGGCCAAAGATGCTTGGCTCCAAGTTGTTTCCCTCTATCGGGGAAGCGCAAGCATTCAACGCTCCAACTATGAAGTGGTGCAAGATGAAGCCGACGAGTTTGCAATGAAAGAAGATGAAGAACCTTGTGAGCTTTTTCGGAGAGTAACCAAACTCGCGGTCTCTCTCCGAGATCATGGAAGTAAGGACACGGATGACAATTGGATCAAGCGCAAATTCCTCAAGGCAATGATGCCCTACCACAAAGCCATGTCCTCCGTCATTCATCAAAGGCCGGACTTCCACACCTTGTCCTCAAGTGAAGTGTTGGATGAGTTCGTTGCTATGAGCATCTTGGACAAGACCGCCGACAATGCGGTTCTTCGCTCTCAAAGAGTAAAGAAGCCCAACCTTGCTCTAAAGGCCAAGGTTAGTATGGAGGAAGAGGATGAAGAGGAAGAAGAGGAGGGCAACCTCGAAGATACGAAGTATGCCTATCATGAACACATGGCTCTTGCTTCAAGGCAATTTTGGAGCAAGAAGAACACAAGGCCAAACTTCAACAAGAACAATTCAAGTGGCGCAAAGGGCAAGCAACGAGTGAGGACTTGCTTCAATTGTGGCAATGTGAGCCACTTTGTTGCGGAGTGCCCTTACGAGAAGATGGAAGACAATGGTGGCAAGCTCATTAGAAAGGACAAGGCCAAGTCGTTCTCCAACAAGAGCAACTTCACCAAGAAGACTCCTCCCAAGGCATTGGTGGTACAAGAAGAGTACAATGAGGATGATGACGATGATGAAGATGGTGAGTCGGTTGTCATGGCCTCCGTTGCCATTGCGATGACTCCACGGATGTCTCTCTTCGAATCACCCAATGAGAACATCACCGCCAAGTGCCTCATGGCTAAAGCCACCAACAAGGTAACCCCCAACATCAAAACTACCATCATTAATCATCCTTCTTCGATGGATAGCATTGATGAACATGAGGGGACAAATGTGGAGGTAAACTCAAGGGTAAATCCAAGAAGCACTTCGTTGCTCTCTTGGAACAACTTGGTGAATCCAATGACATGATCGAGTCTCACGAAGATACCATCTCTAGGATGGAGGGGCATAGTCGTGACTATGCCGATGAGATTTCGGATCTTTCCAATGCTCTTGACGAAGAGTGTGGTCTTCGTTTAGCTCTTGAGGAGTCATACAACGATGATCATGCTAAGTTAAAGAAAGATCTTGATCATGCTCTTGTTGTGTCTCGTGTGCTAAACTCCGAGAAGGCAAAACTTGGGGTTGATCTTGCTAGACTTAAAGAGGAGTTTGACATTCTCGACAAGGCTCACAAAGTCTTGAAGGGTGTTCATGCTAGCCTCAAGGAGTCTCATGATCAACTCCAAGTAAAGCTAACTAAGGAGAAAGCCACCTTTCCTCATATGGTGTTAATTGATAATGCAAATGCTACTAACCCTTGTTGTGAGCATGTGCATCTTGTTGAGGAGAATGCTAAGTTGAAGGAGCAACTTGAGAAAGGCCTTGTGTCATGCATACAAGGTGAGAAGAACCTCAACGACCTTTTGAGAAACCAAAAGGAAGTTGTGGCCAGGGAGGGGATTGGGTTCGCACCCAAGCCCAAGAACAAGAAGAAGAATGACAAGACCAAACGACCTCCTCCTCTCAAGCAAACTTTTGTGAAGGAGGGAGAGGGTGCTTCCAAGGAGAAGAAGAATAATGCGAAGGGTGGTAGTGTCAAGAAGGGCAATACCACCCCATCCAACAAAGCCGACGACTTTAATCCTTCTTATGTGTTATGCCATGCTAGTGATGGGCATGTTTATGCCAAATTTGTTGGTTCTCCTCATGAGTACATTGAATGGTCTATTTGGGTTCCTAAGACCCTTGTTACTAACATCAAAGGACCCATTACAAAATGGGTACCTAAAACCAAGCATTGATCTCTTGTAGGTGTTTGCTTCCGGTGGGGGATCATGGTTGCTCGATAGTGGAGCTACAAATCATATGACCGGAAGCAAGGACTTGGTGGTGGACGTGCACAAGATTCCATCTATGCCCACCAATGTCGAGTGGGGTGATGCCTCGTCCTCTAAGGTATTGGGACTCGGCAAAGTAGTCATTTCTCATGATCTCACGATCGAGAAAGTCATGCTTGTTGAGTCCCTTGCATACAATTTACTTTCCGTTCGTCAACTTGCTATCATGGGCTTTGCCACCTTCTTTGATATTGATACCGTGGCCCTCTTGTGGAGCAAGACTCTTAAAGTAGCCTTTGTTGGGCATGTCGAGAACGGTCTCTATGTGATTAACTTTTCGGAGCGACCCACTAATACCGCGACATGCCTAATGGCTAAAGTTGACGTGGGATGGCTTTGGCATCGCCGTTTAGCCCATGTCAATATGAGATCTTTGCAAAGTCTTCTCAAGGGGGACCATGTCCGTGGACTAACGAACGTTAGTTTTGCTAAAGATCGTGCTTGCAGTGCTTGTATCGAAGGAAAGCTTCATGAGAAGGCTCACCCTCCCACGACTCTCATTTACTCGAAGAGGCCTTTGGAGCTCCTTCATTTGGATCTCTTTGGGCCTCCATCCTTTGATAGTCTTGGGGGTAGAAAGTATTGCTTGGTAATTGTGGATGACTATTCAAGATACACTTGGATGTATTTCTTCAAGAGGAAGAGTGAGACCCAACAAACCGTCATTGACTTTGCAAATGAAGCCCAACATCAACACAATGCAAAGATCTTGACAATAAGAAGTGACAACGGCACCGAGTTCAAGAACTACACCTTGGATGAGTTTCTTAGTGATGAGGGGATCAAGCATCAATATGCCGCACCTTACACCCCTCAACAAAACGGTGTTGCGGAGAGGAAGAACCGGATGTTGATGGATGCCGCAAGGACCATGATGGCGGAGTTCAAGTCTCCATACAACTTTTGGGCCGAAGCCATCAACACCGCGTGTCATGCATCCAATCGGCTCTACCTCCGCAAGGGCTTGAACAAAACTCCATATGAGATACTCACCGGTAACAAGCCCAACCTCAAGTACTTTCGGGTGTTCGGGTGTAAGTGTTTCATCCTCAAGAAAGGTGTTCGGTTGTCTTAATTTTGAGGCTAGAGCATATGAGGGCATATTTGTTGGTTATGCTACAAACTCTCATGCTTACCGTGTCCTCAATAAATCCACGGGACTTATTGAGGAGAC
Source organism: Aegilops tauschii subsp. strangulata (assembly GCF_002575655.3). Classification (NCBI taxonomy): domain Eukaryota; kingdom Viridiplantae; phylum Streptophyta; class Magnoliopsida; order Poales; family Poaceae; genus Aegilops; species Aegilops tauschii. The sequence continues at coordinate 464,043,535 of NC_053038.3, forward strand.
GTGTAACGTGGAGTTTGATGAGAATAACGGCTCCCAAGTGGAGCAAAGTGGCACTTGTGATGTAGGTGATGAAATTCCTCCTCAAGCCATAAGAAGAATGGGTGTTGGTTTTATCCTACCCATAGAGGAACCCCTTGTGGCCGAAGGAGAAGGACAATGCTCCACTCAAGTGGAGCCATCACCAACCCAAGGCCCACACGCTTCCGAAGAACAAAATGAAGGCCCTCAACCTCATGAACAAGACCAAGGGCAAGATCATGCTCAAGACGGTGGAGACACACCAAGTGATGCCCAAGGTCAAGTTCTCTCCTCTGAGCAAGTTCATGATCAAGAACAAGCTCAAGACGGCGCTCAAGATGATCAAGTGACCGCTCCTCAACTCACCTCCGAGGAGGAATTGGAGCATCGTGCCGCCAAGATTGCTTCCAAGCTCTCCACCAAGGGTCATCTCATGAAGAATGTGCTTGGAAGCATTCAAAAGGGGGTAAGCACTCATAGACAATTGGCAAACTATTGTGAACATCACGCGTTTGTCTCTTGTGTGGAACCCCAAAGGTATATGAAGCTCTCGAAGATCCGGATTGGCTCAAAGCCATGCATGAAGAACTCAACAACTTCGAGTACAACAAGGTGTGGAGATTAGTACCAAGGCCAATGGGGAACCACAATGTCATGAACGAAGTGGATATTCAAGAACAAGCAAGATGATCATGGGACCATCATCCGCAACAAGGCACGATTGGTGGCACAAGGCTACTCCCAAGTCGAGGGTATCGACTACGGTGAAACCTTTGCTCCCGTTGCTCGCCTTGAATCTATTCGTTTGTTGATTGCTTATGCTTCTCATCACAACTTTAAGTTGCAACAAATGGATGTGAAGAGTGATTTTCTTAATGGACCTATTAATGAGTTGGTGTATGTCAAGCAACCCCCCGGGTTCGAGGATCCCTACTTTCCCGATCATGTGTATCAACTCGATAAGGCACTCTATGGCCTTAAACAAGCCCCACGTGCGTGGTATGACCACCTTACCGAGTTGTTACAAGATCGTGGGTTTGAAGTTGGGCTAATCGACCCCACTCTTTTTACTAAGAAGGTCAAAGGGGAGTTGTTTGTGTGCCAACTATATGTTGATGACATTATCTTTGGTTCCCCTAACAAAGCTTTCAATGAGGAATTTGCCGCACTCATGACCTCAAAGTTCAAGATGTCTTCCATGGGAGAGTTGAAGTTCTTTCTCGGTTTTGAAGTAAAGCAAAGAAGAGAAGGAACCTTCATCAACCAAGCCAAGTACACTCAAGACATGCTCAAGAGATTCAAGCTAAGTGATGTCAAGCCGGCGTCCACTCCAATGCCCACCAAGTGCCAACTTGACATCGATCCCAATGGTAAAGCGGTGGATCAAAAGGTATATCGCTCCATGATTGGTTCATTACTTTACCTTTGTGCATCTAGACCGGATATCATGTTGAGTGTGGGAATTTGTGCATGTTTTCAAGTCGCACCTAAGGAAAGCCACTTTGTGGCGGTCAAGCGAATCTTTCGATATTTGGCTCATACCCCAAAATTTGGCTTATGGTACCCAAGAGGAGCAAACTTCAAGCTTGTAGGGTATTCGGACTCCGATTGGGCGGGAGACAAAGTGGATAGGAAGTCCACTTCCGGAGGGTGCCAATGCCTTGGTTGCTCTTTGGTAAGTTGGTCTTCTAAAAAGCAAAGTTGTGTGTCTGTCTCGTCCACCGAAGCGGAGTATGTGGCGGCCGGGAGTTGTTGTGCACAACTCTTATGGATGAGGCAAACTTTAAAGGACTACGGTGTCATTTGTGACAAAGTGCCTCTTTGGTGTGACAATGAAAGTGCCATTAAGATTTCTCTCAACCCGGTGCAACACTTCAAGACGAAGCATATTGAGATTCGGTATCACTTCATCCGGGATCATATTAGGTGAGGGGAGATCGAGCTCAACTATGTCAACACTCATGATAACCTTGCAGATATTTTCACGAAGCCGTTGGATGAAGCAAGATTTCGCGAGTTAAGGCATGAGCTAAATATCATTGATTCGAGCAATGTTGCTTGAACACTTGCACTCCCAACCATACTCGACTTGTTATCTTGTTTAGGTGTAGGCATGGACATAGGGGGAGTGTTGTTCTCTTAATGAACTCTCCCTCCCCTTATTATGCATAAATTGATCAACTCTTTCACATTAGCCATTTTTTATGGTACTTGTGCTTCAAAGACGAGTTTTGGTCATGGGCCCAAGGATAATTCTTCGCGGTGCCATACCAATTGACTCAAACATAGGTGGCCTCGGCCACCGCCCTCTCTTGTAGAGGTGTGTGGTTCTTGTCCTCGTGCTAATGCTTTTGTTGCTTTGTGTTTTCTCTCTTTTCTTGCCATTTGTTTCTCTTTTTCTTTTGAGCTAAGCCTTTGTGTCTAGTCCTTGGAGTATTGGTTGGGCGGTACTACCGCTGGTCGTGCGCGGTACTACCGCTTATGTTGACAAGCGGTACTACCGCCCACCCGAGCGGTACTACCGCTGGGGGCGGGATCAGGGGGTTATGTCGGGGCAGGGGGAGGTTTCTCCTCCCCCATACCCATTCGCACCACCCCTTCGTCCCTCTCCCTCTCTCCAGCGACTCCTCGCCGCGGGAGGGCTCCGGCGGGCCGCCGTCTCCGGGCCATCCCTCTCCATTCCCTTCGGTGGAGTCGATCCCCACCTCGTCCTCTTGCCATGGATGCCGGTATTGCCCTCGTTCCTTCTCTCTTTTTGTCTAGTTCTCAGATCTAGCATTTTTGGGGAAATAGTGGTTGCATCTCTAGATTTTTGGCTAAATCTCGGCTTGAGTAGTTTGGAGAAGGCGTCTAGACTATGTGGAATAAGTTTTGGTAGGATTATTTTTGAATTTGGCAGTCCGGTAGTGCCGGATCTGACCACGGCAGTAGGAACCGCCGGTTCCCCGTCTTGCGCGGTACTACCGCTCCCGCTGGGGCGGTACTACCGCTTGGGCGGTACTGCCGCCTATGGCCAGCGGTACTACCGCTGCCTGCAAGATTCCATCATTCCCCTACCTCTGTTTGATCCGTGTTGTTTTGTTTGGAGGCTTACACTTTTTCTTTCGTGTTGGTTTTTCTGTTCGTGTGTTTGGTTCCAGGTGGTGAATGTCCTGAGGAGCAAGTCCGCCGTGTCAACCCCGGTCGTGCAACCTCAAAGCACTACTGCACCTCTGAGTCAGTAGGTGCTTCCTCAAGTGCGGCTCCTCCGCCTCAACATCAGAAGAAACTTGCCAACAGGCCGAAGCTAAAGGGCAAGACTGTGACTGAGTTGTCTGCTAAGGAGTTCTGGGAAAGGCATCGCCGCAACCCCTATGCGGAAGACCAAGAACCCAATTTTGTCAACCGCCCGTTCTGGAACCGCTTTCAGTTTGCCATCTACTTTGATGTGATCAAGGCCAAGAAGAATCTCTTTGTTAGTGTTCGCTCCATCGACACGGATGCCATGGAGAAGGATCTTGAGTACTTTGGTGAAGCTCTTCAGATGTGTACTCAGCTCAACATTCTCAGAATCATGCAGTTCAACAAGGACTTTGATGCAGATTTGGTGGCTCAGTTCTATGCTACTGTCCATCTTGGAACTGATGAAGAAAGGACTCTGACCTGGATGACAAATGGCAAGTTACTGTCTGTCAAGTGGAAGGCCTTCATGGAGTTACTTCATGTGGAAGATCGCGGGCTTGAGACTCTTGTCGGCTTTCACCCTCACCGCAACGTCAACTCCACTCACAAGCAAGCTCTCTGGCCCTACTGCACTGTGAAGGTTCACCCTGTGACTAAGAAGGAAACCTATGAGTTGTCTACCTACCTGGACATCCTTCATCATGTCTTTCGAGAGACCCTCTTTCCTCGCATCGGGAATCTGGATATGGTCCACTCCTATCTCGTGGATATGCTTCTCTTCTGCCAGCATGAGAAGGAAGCAAACACTGGCGAGTCCCTGGACATTTCTCATGTTATGTGGTCTGAACTTCTCACTGCCATTTCTGAGCGCAAGTGCCCGATCTATGGTCCATTTATCATGCTGCTCCTTGAGAAGGCCTGGGCACGTGTCCATCCCCAGGTGATGCTGGAAACTGGAGAATTGGTCTCTCATGAGATCAAGCGTCTGAGGAAGAAGGACAGTTGGGGCGGCCCAGCCCCTAAATCCGGGGGGCCATCTACTGCTGCTGACATGGAGACCGAGGATGGGACTGAGGCCGATGATGACGATGAGGATTATGAGCCTTCTGGGACAGAGCCTTCTGGGACAGAGCCCTCTTGGGCAAAGAAGATCAAGCGCAAGATGAAGAAGCTCTTCTGCATGGAGTCTCATGGTCAGTACATGACTCATGTGGCTGAGAAGAAGGCCAGGGGGCGTCACAAGGAGCTCATGCGTCAGCTAGGTGCGACCGTTGTTAGTGGGTCTGAGGGCCAGATCACTGAGGAAGAGGAGTGGATTCAGCAGCACTGTCCGTGGACCGATTCCGACACCGAGCAGTTTCTGACTAAGGATGGTGGTGCAGATGACCCTGCTGGGATGTGATGAGAGAGCTCCTCAGTTTGCCTTCACCTGGAGCCATAGCGTCGCTCTTTACCCTTTTGGTGTCTCGATGCCAAAGGGGGAGAGAGCTTAGGGATTTGCTTTATGGTGTGCTTTATGGTGTCGTCGTTTTCTGTGTTGTGTCGTTGTGTTTTCTCGCGATTTGCCTTGTTTGGTTGTGTGCCAGTGAGACCTAAGTTCCAGATATATGGTGTAAGACATATGCTACCTTATCTTTATCTATGTCTTTCTAGTACTTTGGTATCTTATGAGTTGCTTGTCTATCATGTTATATTACCTGCTCTCATGTATCCTATGCTTAGGTTGTTGGACTATAAAATATAGGGGGAGTGTTGATCCTAATGTGTGTGTCCTACTTTCAAAGGCACTACCAACTAGGTGCACACATTCAGGGGGAGCCCGTCTATATTTTGTAGTTCTAAGTTTCTTTACTTTCATGATATATCCTTATGCAAATCCCTGGTTGTCATCAACCCACCAAAAAGGGGGAGATTGTTAAGGCATATCTCTCTAGATGTAGTTTTGGTGATTGATGACAACATGTTTGCGGACTAATCGTGTGCTTTGAGCATTTCAGAGATTCATCATTTGGCACGAGACGATTTCTTTCCCCTCGGAGTGTCATTCAAGACGATGTAGCTCTTTCGCTTCTTTTGGTGGATTAGTTTCGTAGGAGTCACCGTACTATCAAGAGGGGGTCCGCTTTGGTAAGGCTAGGGTGGAATTAACACGTACACATCCTCTTTACACCCTCTGAGCCTTACCGCTTCATTGGAGTTTTCTTTCCTCTCTCTTTGGGCTGAGTCTGGTCCCAGCGGTAGTACCGCGGTACCCAGCGGTAGTACCGCTTAGGGGTCACAAGCGGCAGTACCGCTCCGCAGCGGTAGTACCGCTGGTGGGTCCTCAGCAGTAGTACCGCTACGGTACCAGGCCCCTACCGCGTCGACTCGAGGGGTCTTTTTTCGTGTCGGATTGTGCGGTACTTCGCAACGGCAGTAGAGCGGCATTACCGCTCTTAAGCGGTAGTACCGTCCTACCACCGCGGCAGTACCGCCCATGTCCATATCTCCCCTGCCCTCCAATCTCCACGGTAGTACCGTCGTGGGAGCGGTAGTACCGCTGGTCTCAGCGGTAGTACCGCCCTCTGCGGGGCTGTTGTGGGGGGTAACGGTTGGATTGTTCCCCCCCACTATATAAAGAGGTCTTCTTCCCCATAGTTGACCTACCTCTTCCCCCAAAAGCTCCATTGTTGCTCCAAGCTCCATTTTCGCCCGATCTCTCTCCCTAGCCAATCAAACTTGTTCATTTGCTCGGGATTGGTTGAGAAGGCCCCGATCTACACTTCCACCAAGAGAAATTTGATTGCCCCCACTTATCCCTAGCGGATCTTGTTACTCTTAGGTGTTTGAGCACCCTAGACGGTTGAGGTCACCGCGGAGCCATAGTCCATTGTGGTGAAGCTTTGTGGTGTCGTTGGGAGCCTCCCATTAAGTTGTGGAGATTGCCCCAACCTTGTTTGTAAAGGTCCGGTCGCCGCCTTCAAGGGCACCAATAGTGGAATCACGGCATCTCGCATTGTGTGAGGGCGTGAGGAGAATACGATGGCCCTAGTGGCTTCTTGGAGAGCATTGTGCCTCCACACCGCTCCAACGGAGACGTACTTCCCCTCAAAAGGAAGGAACTTCGGTAACACATCCTCGTCTTCACCGGCTCCACTCTTGGTTATCTCGTCCCTTTACTTTCGCAAGCTTACTTGTGTTATATCTCTTGCTTGCTTGCGTGCTTGTTGTCATTGCATCACATAGGTTGCTCACTTAGTTGCATATCTAGACAACCTACTTTGATGCAAAGTTTAATTTGGTAAAGAAAAGCTAAAAATTGTTAGTTGCATATTCACCCCCCCCCCCTCTAGTCAACTATATCGATCCTTTCAGCTGGCTTATCGGGGGTGCCGTGAATTTGACACGAGCGATCGAGTATGCGGTCCAAACTGGACGGGCCCAGATTGCTTCTTTTGAACAGCTTTTTCCGCTGACCAGATTTAGAGCCACTGAATCCGGCATTGACAGCCGTGTCTGCGGCGTTGTCGCCGTTGTTGCGGCGCTTGTGTCTGTTGCGACGCGGTCTGCCGTTGCTATCCTTGGCGTCTGAATCGCCAAGATTTCTTGACGTGTTGTTGCTGCGAGCCAGCCAGCTGTCCTCGCCCGCGCAAAAGCGGGTCATGAGTGTCGTGAGGGCTGGCATAGACTTCGGCTTCTCTTGGCCGAGGTGCCGGGCGAGCCACTCGTCGCGGATGTTATGCTTGAATGCCGCTAAGGCCTCTGCATTTGGACAGTCGATAATTTAGTTCTTTTTAGTTAGGAACCGGGTCCAGAATTTCCTGGCCGATTCCCCTGGCTGCTGGGTTATGTGACTCAAGTCATCAGCATCCGGTGGTCGCACATAAGTGCCCTAGAAGTTGTCAAGGAATGCGTCTTCCAGATTCTCCCAACTGCCAATGGAGTTTGCTGGCAAGCTATTCAGCAAATGTCGAGCCGGTCCTTTGAGTTTTAGTGGCAGGTACTTGATGGCATGTAGATCGTCGCCGCGGGCCATGTGGATGTGGAGGAGGAAATCTTCAATCCATACTGCGGGGTCTGTTGTACCATCATATGATTCAATGTTCACGGGTTTAAATCCCTCTGGGAATTCGTGATCCATTACTTCATCAGTGAAGCATAGGGGGTGTGCGGCACCTCTGTGCCGGGCTATGTCGCGACGCAGTTCATACGAGTCTTGTCTGCTGTATTCAGCCCGGCCGGATTTGCTTTTAGTATATCCGGCGTGACGATCATCGTCACGCATTAGGGCACGCCCCCGTGATCCGTAGATCGATCTTGTATGTCCTGCTTTGTTTTCCAATACGTGTCGCAGGTCCTACGTGTTGCCCCGGGCCTTGGTGTTTTTGTTTGACTGGCGACGGGGTGCGGGCTGGACTTCGGGTTGATATGCCATTCTGTCTCGGCCACGGGGTGGCCGATCAGCCGCATCATACGCTGGTAGTGTGGGGTTTAATGCTTCCTCCTCGAGTTGGGGTAGCAACCTGCGCTTTGGGTAACTCTTGGTTGGGCGCTCGAGTTCATATTCCTCGGCCGCCAGGACCTCAGTCCATCTATCCGCTAGCAGATCTTGATCAGCTAGAAGCTGTTGTTGCTTTTTCTTCAGGCTATTTGCCGTGGCTATAAGCCTGCGCTTGAAGCGCTCCTGCTCGACGGGATCCTCAGGCACGATAAATTCTTCATCGCCGAGGCTCACCTCGTCTTTGGAGAGAGGCATGTAATTGTCATCCTCTGATTCTCCGTCTGCTGCCTGTTCCTGAGGGCTAGCTTGTCCATCCTCCCGCTCGAGGCCTGGCTGGAGGGGATTGTCTTCGTCTTCGGCACTATCCGGAGCATTATTGTCTCTTGTGCCGGTATCGCTGCTTTTGCTATGGCGGGACTTAGAGCGGCGCCGCTGACGCCGGTGCTTGGATTGCTTCTTGGAGGGATTATCCTCCGTTGCCTTATCGCCATCGCTTTCTTTGGGGGTGTCCACCATGTATATATCATATGATGAGGTGGCAGTCCAGCGCCCTATGGGTGGTGGTTCATGTTCGTCTCCTGCATCGTCGTCCATACCGTCGATGTCTTCAGAGCCGAAATCGAGCATGTCGGTTAAATCGTCGACAGTGGCTACTAAGTGGGTGGTGGGTGGGGAGCGAATTTCTTCGTCGTCTGCATCCCACTCCAGCCGGACATAGTTCGGCCAAGGGTCTCCTGACAAGGAGAGAGACCTTAATGAGTTTAGCACGTCGCCCAGCGGTGAGTGCTGAAAGATATCCGCGGAGGAAAACTCCATGATCGGTGCCCAATCAGATTCGATAGGCACGGATGCAGGCGGTTCAGAGCCCGTGGCCGGGGACGAATACAAGTGTCCGGCAACACGGGTCTCATAGGAGGTAAAGTCAGTATTCGGCTCTATCGCCGCTGCGTGCGTGGCCTCCGTGGCGGGGTCTATCCACCCATCCTCGGACGGCACGATCTGCTCTGGATTGAGGGCCGGAGTAGCTGCAGGTGTGATCTCCCGAGCACTGTCCGACGGTAGAGCTAAGTCATGCTCGTCGTGACTGTGCGGCGCACCTGACATGGGCTCGAATCCGTCGAAGATCAAGTCTCCGCGGATGTCGGCAGTATAGTTCAAGTTTCCAAACCTGACCTGATGGCCAGGGGTGTAGCTCTCGATCTGCTCCAGATGGCCAAGCGAGTTGGCCTGCAGTACGAAGCCGCCGAATACGGAGATCTGTCCGGGGAGGAAAGCCTCGCCCTGGATCGCATCGTTGTCGATGATCGAAGGAGCCATCAAGCCTTTATCACGACGGCACAGTGGAACTCTCAATGAAAGCACCAATGTCGGTGTCATAACCGGCGAATCTCGGGTAGGGGGTCCCGAACTGTGCGTCTAAGGAGGATGGTAACAGGAGGCGGGGGACACAATGTTTACCCAGGTTCGGGCCCTCTCGATGGAGGTAATACCCTACTTCCTGCTTGATTGATCTTGATGATATGAGTATTACAAGAGGTTATCTACCATGAGATTGAAGAGGCTAAACCCTAGAAGCTAGCCTATGGTTATGATTGTTCTTGTCCTCCGGACTAAACCCTCCGGTTTATATAGACACCGGAGGGGGCTAGGGTTACACAGAGTCGGTTACAAGGGAGGAGATCTACATATCTGAATTGCCAAGCTTGCCTTCCACGCAAAGGAGAGTCCCATCCGGACACGGGACGAAGTCTTCAATCTTGTATCTTCATAGTTCAACAGTCCGGCCAAAGTATATAGTCCGGCAGTCCGAGGACCCCCTAATCCAGGACTCCCTCAGCGACGACCTGCACGGGCATGGACATGGGAGGGTGAGTCAAACCAGAGGGAGAGAGAGAAAAGGAAAACCGAGGGAGAGAGGAAGCTGATGGAGGGAGCAGCGGAGCTAGTCAACGGTGGTGAGGTGCTCCGGTGTGGTGGCGCGGGGCGGCGGCCTCCTAGACGTCGGTGGAAGACCGGCGAGCTCATGGATACGCCCGAACAAGTGCCGCGCAAAGCATCGGAGGCATTGCATGGAAGAGACTTTAGTCCCATACTGCTAAGGGAGGGACATGATGACCAGCATATAAGGGAGGTACTTCGTTGCTATCTGAATACTTGAACCACACAAAGGCTAGTGATGCAAGCACACACGCATATGGCGCGTGCGCCCGCGTGTATATTCGTGACTGGACTTAGGACTTTGGACGCTTGGCGCGGCAACGGTCGATGTCACTAACTATATTTTTTCGCATTTCAAAAAATCCTTTTTTTGCCAAGGAATGTTTGAATATCAAAGGAGGCGACGATGCCAGCTATACTCTGAGCCAGGGAGTGCGGGAAATTGTTATCATTGGAAGCTCCTTTCACATATAAATTTGTTCTCTGTGGTGTCTTGTTTTGTGTTTTTCTTTCTTTTGCTACCTTGTTAGACCTTTGTTGTGACTTTGGCGGTTGTTGTATTTATAAAGTGGTCAAAAGCCTTTTTCGGTAATATTACTAGGGCTGATCACTACATGGGTAAACCTGGAACTCATAAGTTGAGGGAGGAAAGTTGATACGTACCACAGATAGTCTCGCGGTTGTTGAGCTGATATTAGTTTTGTAATTGTTGTGTGGTACACTCGCAATAGGACAAATGAAGCTTGGTTTTTCGTAGGGCGGAGCGATCGGATGTCTGGCGAGAAGTCTGTTTGATAGCGTGGCTTGGTCTCTTTTGTATTTCCCGCATCTCCTGAATCTTGGTTGCTCTTAGCTGATGATTTTAATTTCAAGTGTTATCTCTTTCACTGAACCGCAAGGTCTGGTCCCAAGATTGTGGCAAGTTGTTGGATTGAACTCAAGGACTTGTGTTCAAGTTGATAATTTGGAGGCAGCCTATAATCCTTCCAGTAAAGCAATGATAGAGGCTCCAAAAGAAACTTATCTCTATTTTTGTTTTGAGTTTATCATGGCGCGCGAGATTTTCTCCTTGCTCAACTGAGTGTTCATAAATCAACAGCAAGGGCGGCTGAAATTGAAATGTGTTTGAGTTTGAGCATCTCCTGCTCGTGTTTGTATGCTCCTTGGCCAATTATAGTAGCATTGTGATTTTGAATCTTTGTTATTTATTAATATTAACCCAAAAAATCCAGTGTATCGTTGGATCGGAGCAAAGGTTTAGTCTAGAAAAATTAAGAAACTGTCTACTCTACCGCATTAAAGTCTATAGCACTGTAGGAACAAAACCTTCCCACTTGATCAATTTTTTGACACATGCACGAAACATCTAAAGACCAATTTAAATGTATTATCTGATAGATGGGCCATGCAGAGGCAAAATATCAGTTGCATCATAGAGTGATCAACTCGGCTCATCTAATCAATGGATGCCTCATATTTTCCATTTAGACGAGGACATACTGTACATGTTTCCAGGCTGAGATGATCACAGTGTACCATAATGTTTTCAGATATACAGTCCGGTGAAAGATGACAATTATGCACCGCATTTGGTGCACGTTTGTTGGATCATTACATGACCTGAAGCAAATACATTTTTTCAAGAAACTGGCAACGTAGATTGTCCGTCGTTTTCATTAAGATTGGAAAAGGAGCCTAATAACAAGAAAGATTATATGAATGTGGCAAGTGCCATCTGCCTAAGAAACTCTAATTACTCACTAAATCCCGCCTTCTCCCAGAGCTTGACCTCTCCTCAATTGCTAAATTGGTCACATGGTCGATTATTTCTGCTTTGTTACGAAAAACTCATGAATTACGTTTGAGAAAAATCTTCCTCATCCCCGTGATGCTCATCACTTTTATCGCCTTCCTCTTCCTGGGTGGCAGACGATCATGTAGAGAAGACCACCACTCTCTGACCGTATCAAGGGGCAAAAGAGATGTGAGGCCTCTAGTCTAGGATTAAACAACCAGAACAGGATCTCCCGCGCAAATGGGCAGGTGGTCGACAGATTCCGGGCATTGATTGCAGAGAGTGCATGCACGCTAGTTGAGATGAGCTAAAGCAAATATTAAGATAATAGATATGTCAGATATATAGGAAATTGTTAGTTTGAAAATTTTGCATTAATATTGTGTTACCGACCATGTTCATGGAACAGCATATTCAAACATATAATAACCTAAGAAATTTACATTGGAATTGCGTTCAGATATTCGGAGAATTCACAGGCGAGGATCATGTCCGGCTTGAAATTACCGACTCTCTGTGAAGAAACTGGTATGAGCACTTCCACCGCCCTTTTTGCAAGGTCGACACCGATCATCCATGCCTTGTTATCACGAAACTTTACCTTAGTCATCATGTAAACAACGTCATCACCGTCAATGCCTAGGGTGGGGTAAGTTGAAGACAGATCCGACAGAGTTGATTTCCCGGCTTGAGCATCCCAGAGCTGTGGGAGCAACCTAGCATGGTCAGGATTGTCAACCGAGATGGCATCGATATCAACAGTGTGCCCCTTGTGCCAATTGTTCCAGGTGGTATGCCTATTACATGTATGGAGCTTCCAGCCAAGACAGACAGCAGCTAGCACGGGTTTGGCACGGGCATCCTCCTTCTTGTGGGAGAGCGGCCGAGGATGAGGGATGATGTCGACGCTGTCAACATTATCCTCCCGAGTCTTTCTAGGAATAATAGACACTTTGAACCGAAGTTCCTGCTCGACAAACTTGATGCGACCATTGCAGCAGGTGACATCCCGGACCAGCCGCGGGGCAGCTCTCCGTTCCTCATTAGACTATGCAAGCTTGGGTATCGGGATTAAACTAAGGACAGGGTTCTTGTCAAACACGTTGCAGGTGAGAATGCCGCGCCAGAGGTCGACCCAGCCTACGGCACCTGCACCTCCTCCCAGCGCGATCGCCTTGTCTAGACGAGGGCCGGGCAGGTCCTCTTCCCTGACCCCGGCAGATGTTTGCAACCGCAATGCCGTGATGGTCCACTTGCCCGTCTTGGAAGAGAAGACTTGGAGCTGGTAGTCTGAACGGACCATCGTCATGAAGAGATCGGCGATGAGGAATCCCCCTTCGTCGTCGAACGGCAAGACGCACGTGTGTAACGAGTTGGCGGTGCCCGGAGGAGTATGAGGAATCCGCGTGAGCGACGGCGGCAGGCCTTGTAGACGAAGTACTCGAGGCGGACGACAGTGAAGGCGAAGCGGAGGAGCACAAGATCCTTGGCCGAGAAGACGACCAGGGGCTCGCTCGCGATCGCGAAGTCGCCGCGCTGGAGCTCGGGCCCGTGGACGCAGAAGTGGGCAGGCAGATGTTTGCAACGGCGACGGCGTAATTAACGGCCCACTTAATTGCCTCGTCAACGCGATTACTACTACTACAGTACTTCCTCGCGTCCGCCATCCAAGGCGTCGCTCGCTCGATCGACCCTGCTAAGGAAAGGAAGGAACCAACTACTAGTACCCGATACAGGAGTAGTACGACCACGAGAGAAAGAGAGAGAGAGAGAGATGGTCGCGATTCACCGTTTTCCTCGATCCAGCCAGAGCCAACAAACGAACGAATCCCTTTTCGTTTCTTCCATCCTTATAATAATAATCGAATATAAAAAAACGACGGAATTGGTATACGACATGTCCGCTGGGTGTGGGACCCATCCATCCTCCCATGCCCCTCTTCCCCTCTTCGTCGAGCTCCCACTCCCACGCACGCAAGTTGGCCGCCCGCCGGGAATCCGTCGAACCTCGCCTCGCCTCCGCCATGGCACCTCCTCCTCCTCCTCCTCAAAAAAGCTCACCTTTTTTCTTTCTTCCTTTCTTTCTCTGCAATCAATTCAAATAAGTCACTTGGGTTGGGTTGGGTAGGTCGCCGCCGGCAAACGACGCCATCCATCTTGCGCAACCATTTTTGGTACGGTGCGAGCATCTCTCCTCTCCCCGCGCTCCTGCTCAGTCCTCGATCGCTACGTGCACTGCACTGCAGCTTGCCCTCCTCCTCCTCCCCTCCTCTCCTCTGCTCCCCCTCTTCCTCTTCCCCGTCGCATTGCCTCCCTCCGCGCCGGCGGCCGGGCTGGGCACCCAATGCAAGCTGCTCCGGCCGAACCACCACCCTCGCCGTTCGCCAACCAACGGACCGGACCGGACCTGCTGTGTCCCGTCCGCCTGCTGCAGGGCGGAGCGCACGCACGCAGGGTGTTCGGCCCAAAGAAGGTTCTCCACGACCACGACCCGCGATGCCGGCCGGCCGGCGACGAAAAGGTCACCTCTCGTCTTCTCGTGCCCAACGCCAACGGCCGGCGCTCAGCTGACCTGATCCATCGCCATCCTCTTAATTTGAGCCGCATCGTACGGTACGTTTCATACCCGACGTCACTGCCGGCCGGCGAGCACGTACGGCGCCGTCAAACACGCCTGGGCAGCGAGGACGGCGAGCCCAGCCCGTACATGCATGCAGCGGCGGTGAAGACGAACAAGGCCCGGTTGTTTTGTTGGCCTCGATCGACGGTGAGCAACGGCCGTACCTCGATCGTCCCGCCGCCGCGATTTCTCCCTCACCTCCCCGCCAAGGCATCTCCTCCTCAAAGGAAAAAACCTCACCTTTTTCTTTCTTTCTTTCTCAGCAATCAATTCAAACCAGTCACTTGGGCTGGGTAGGTCGCCGCCGGCAAACGTTACGTACGCCATCCATCTTGCGGGCCGGCGACCATGCATTTTTCGAGCAAGGATCTCTCCTCTCCTCGCGCCGCCGCGTTTCTCTTCCCTCGCTTCTGCTCACTGCCCTGGCAATGGCTACGTGCACTGCATCCTCTTCCCCGTTCCCGTTGGCCGTTGCCTCCATCTCCGCCTCGCCGTCCCGTCCGGCCGTCTGCCGGGCGCCGCGCACGCACAGACTCCTAAGCCATGCATGCGCGCATGGTGCTCCGTGCCTCGCGACGCCGGCGATCGAGGAAACGCATCCTGTCGTCTCGTGGCCGACGGCCGGTGCTGAGCTGAGCATGGCGCTAGCTCCATCCAATCGTCCTCAGTGCCATCCATCGATCGAGGTCCACAAGCGGCCATCGTCCCTGCCGATGAGCACGCCGCCGTCAAAGTCGTTGGCCTCGAATCAAAGGTGACTTCTTTTGGCCGCACCCGCATCGTGTCGTACCCAACGCCCGATGTCCCGGACGGCGAGCACGCCGCCGTCAAATTAAGACGCCTGGGTAGCGACGGCGAGCCCGTACATGCAGCGGCGCCGGCGATCGACAGGGGATGAAGCCTGCATGCGGCTGTGAAGACCAAGGAGAAGGTCTGGTTGTTGGCCTCCATCGACGGTTAGCAACAAACGGCCGACGGGTGCATGCGACCCGCCGGCCAGGCATACGTACGTACGTGTGCATGCATATTACTCCCTCCGGTCCAAAATAGATAACTCAATTTTATACTTTCTCCGTTCCAAAATAGATGACTTAACTTCGTACTATATCATGTGGGGCCAGCTCTATAGGCGTAAGGGACCTGCACGGGCTGGCCCTGCACCTGCCTAAAGATATGTCCTAGTTTAATTACAGTCTTTTTAAATTAGGAGTCTGGGTATTAGTTGGAAAGGTTTAGTCCCAAGAAGGTACCCTGCCAACACCCAATTATAATAGGCGTCTTAGTCTGGTCTTGTAATTAGGCTATATATAGCCAGCCCTTGGATCAATAAACGCAAGCAGAATATCCTACAACCTCTCCTCCCTTGCTCCTGCGCCACGGCGCCCCTCCTCACCCCCTTCTCCAACCATAGGCAAGCGAGGGTCTCGCCCTCGTCCTCCTAACAACCACGACAACCTGCGCGGCAATCAGCCGGGCCGTGACAACTTGATATCAGCTTCCTCGTCGATCCCAGCGGCCATGTCTCCGCCACCGCCGTCGGCGCCTCTACCGCAAACCCTAGCAGACTTCGCGACCAAACAACACGAGGATCATGAGGCCTTAGTCGCCACTTTGAACAGCCTCTCGGAGGAGAACCACACTGCTCGGACAGAGCGCTGAGGACCGCGCCACCCTCCAGTCCATCGTCGCGACACTCAAAACCCTCCAGGACCAGCTGACGGACACGTCACAGCAGCAGCGCGCGCAGAACCTGGCCCTCCTTCGGCTGGAAGGCAAGGGCACGCCTCAATTGGGTGGTACGGGGCTCCTGCGGCCCCCAGATGCGCCCTCCCACACCGGGGCCCCGGCCGATCCAGGGGATAGGGCTCCGCGCCTCTACAAGATTGATTTTCCCCTCTTTGACGGGACCAGCAATCCACGGCCGTGGCTGACACATTGCAATCTCTTCTTCCTCGGGCAGCGAACGCCGGAGTCGGATAAGACTTGGCTTGCCTCATACCACCTCACCGATGTCGCCGCATTATGGTATGGCCACCTCGAGACTAAGCTGGGCCAGCGGCCGTCCTGGACCGAGTTTCAAAAACTGATCGCCAACCACTTCGGACCGCCGACCCGTGCCAACCCCTTTGGCGAGCTGATCTCCACCCGCCGCTCCGGCACCGTGGCAGAATACTCCAAGCGCTTTCTAGAGAATCTCTCTCGGGTGCGCCCCATTGCTGACGACGATGAGCGGGATATCTTCACCAACAACTTGGGCGAGCCTATGAAAACTCAGGTCGAGATGCTGAAACCGGCGACTTTGGACGCAGCTATGGACTTAGCAATCTCCTTTGAGCACCTCAATACTGTCACCAGCACCGCGACCACTCCGGGTCGGCCCAGCCGTCCACTCCGCCCCATGGCTGCACCTACTCCGGCCTTGCCGGACTCCTCCAACCCCACGCCCGCGCTCGTCTTTAAACAACTCACGCCCGCCGAGATGGATGAACGGCGCGCTAAGGGTCTCTGCTTCAATTGTGACGAGAAGTTCGCGCGGGGCCATCGCTGCAAACGATTGTTCTATATTCAATCCGCCAACGCCGAAGAGGAGCAGTTTGAGGATTTTTAGGAAGCACAAATCTCACTCTTGGTTGTTATCGGAATTCCCACCAGCAACACAATGCAGGTCACTCTTCGCATCGGGGACCATGACTTGGTCGCCTTGCTTGATTCAGGCAGCACTCATAACTTCATCCACGAAGAGTTGGCCACCATCGTCGGGCTGCCTTTCTCCTCCAATCGTCGTTTGGGAGTCACGGTCGCTAATGGCGATAAGGTGACCTGTCGGGGACTCCTTCAGCAGGCTGCGATCATCATTGACAAGGAACGTTTCGTTGTTGATCTGCATGCCATTCCATTGGACGGGTTCGACATCGTCCTCGGTACATGATTCCTCAAAACTCTTGGGCCAATTCTCTGAGATTTCACTACGCAGTGGATGTCGTTTTGGCACTCAGATCACCGTGTGGAGTGGTCGGGCCTCGGCTCCCTCGGACGTCCTGCCCACCTACACGCGTGCGAAGGCAAGGAACTTCTGGACAACCTGCTGGCCACTTTCACCGATGTTTTCGCCGACCCACAGGGCCTGCCGCCGCATCGCGCACATGACCATCATATTCATCTTATTCCCGGGACACCGCCGGTTGCTATCCGTCCCTACCGCTACCCAACGATTCAAAAAGATGAACTAGAGCGCCAATGTTCAGAGATGCTGGCTCGCGGTCTGATCCGTCCTAGTTCTTCTGCATTTTCATCCCCCGTTCTACTCGTCAGAAAGGCCGACGGGACTTGGCGTTTCTGTATCGACTACCGTGGTCTCAACCTTGTCACCATCAAGGACAAGTTTCCAATTCCTGTTGTCGATGAACTTCTGGATGAACTCAAGGGCGCCCGCTTTTTCACCAAACTGGATCTCCGGTCGGGTTACCACCAGGTTCAGATGGCCCCTGAGGATATCCACAAGATGGCCTTCCGCACACATGAGGGCCTCTTTGAGTTTGTAGTGATGGCCTTTGGTTTGACAAATGCCCCAGCGACGTTCCAAGCACTCATGAACGACGTCCACCGTCCCTACCTTCGTCGGTTTGTGCTTGTGTTCTTCGATGACATCTTGGTCTACAGCTCGTCCTGGTCGGATCACCTACGTCATGTCAAGCTCGTTTTGGAGGCTATGCGCAAACATCAGCTGTTTCTCAAGCGCTCCAAGTGTTCCTTTGGGGAGGAAACCATGGCTTATCTGGGACACGTCATCTCCGCTGCAGGAGTTGCCATGGACAGCGACAAGGTTCTTGCCATGGTAGACTGGCCGGTTCGGCGCACCGTCCGCGCTGTGTGTGGTTTCTTAGGACTGGCAGGATACTACCGTAAGTTCATCCGGGATTTTGGCACCATTGCAGCTCCCCTCGCGGCACTCCTCAAGAAAGACGGATTTCTTTGGACGCCTGCAGCGACTATTGCCTTTGAAGCCCTCAAGAAAGCTCTTACCACAGCCCCTGTGCTTCAGTTGCCGGATTTTGCTGTTTCATTCATTGTGGAGTGTGATGCATCTGGATCTGGTTTCGGGGCAGTCCTCCATCAAGGTGGCGGCCCCATTGCCTATTTCAGCAAAACCATCGCTCCGCGTCATGCTTCTCTTGCCGCTTATGAGCGGGAGCTCATTGGTCTGGTGCACGCCGTGCGCCACTGGCGGCCCTATCTTTGGGGCCGTGCGTTCGTCGTCAAAACTGACCACTACAACCTAAAGTTTTTGCTGGACCAACGCCTCGCTACCATTCCACAACATCATTGGGTGAGCAAACTGCTGGGGTTCGACTTCACGGTGGAATATAAACCGGGTCGCCAAAACATCGTCGCCGATGCTCTTTCTCGCCGTGATGCTCCTGCCGGCCAGGCACTCGCCATATCCAGGCCTTCTTTTGATCTGTTTGAAGCTCTCCGTCAGGCTGCACACACGGACCTGGCGCTTGTCACTTTCCGGGAACAACTAGAATTTGGTGAGTTAGGACAGCCTTGGGCTCTTGTTGATGGTGTTGTTACCTTCCAACAGTAGGCTTATGTGCCACCCGCGTCGCCGCTGCTCGGGGAGGTCCTGGCTGCAGCCCATGATGCGGGCCATGAAGGTATCCAGAAGTCACTTCATCGTCTTCGCCGGGATTTCCATCTGCCGCAAGCAAGGGCCGCACTTCAGCAGCATATTCGTGCTTGTCAGGTTTGTCAGCACAACAAGACGGAGCAGCTTCATCCAGCCGGCTTATTGCAGCCCTTGACAATGCCCTCTCGTGTCTGGGAAGACATCTCCATGGATTTCATTGAGGCACTTCCGAAGGTGGGCGACAAAAGTGTGATACTGACCGTTGTGGACCGTTTCTCCAAGTATGCGCATTGCATCCCCTTGGCGCATCCGTACACTGCGGAGTCTGTTGCTAAAGCCTTCTTCTCCAACATTGTCTGACTTCATGGGTTTCCCACATCCATCGTTTCGGATAGGGATGTGGTTTTCATTTCGGGCTTTTGGAAGGCTTTGTTTGCCGCCGCGGGGACACGCTTGCACATGAGTTCGGCCTTCCATCCGCAGTCTGATGGGCAATCTGAGGCCGTCAATCGCGTCATCACCATGTACCTCCGTTGCATAACTGGGGATCGCCCACGGCAGTGGCTCCAATGGTTGCCTTGGGCGGAGTACTGCTACAACACTTCGTACCACTCAGCGTTGAAGGACACGCCTTTCAGGGTGGTTTATGGACGGGATCCCCCCTCATTCCGGGACTATACGCCGGGCGAGATTCGCAATCAGGCGGTGGAACGGCCGACCGTCGACCGCGATTAGTTCTTACACGACATCCGTGAGCGTCTCCTTCAGGCAGCACAACAGTACAAGCATTACTATGATGATAAGCATCGGGCCCTTTCTTTTGATGTTGGAGAGTGGGTTTGGCTCCGTCTTCAGCACCGGCCGGCGGCATTCCTTGGAGTAGGCGCCAAAGGGAAATTGGCTCCCAAATATTATGGGCCTTTCAAAGTCCTCGCTAAAATCGATACGGTTGCTTACCGTTTGGAGCTGCCTCCACGCGCCCGCATTCACAATGTTTTCCATGTGGGGGTCCTGAAGAAGTACCATGGCCCACCGCCGGAAGTTCCGTCGATGCTTCCACCTCTGTTTCAGGGTCGAGTACATCCAACCCCTGTCCAAGCATTGCGTGCCAGCAGGTGCTCATTCACTGGGAGGGCCAGCCGGCGTCTGCTGCTTCATGGGAGGATGTTACAACCTTCCGTGAACGTTATCCAAGCTTCCAGCTCGAGGACGAGCTGTTTCAGAATGGAGGGGGAGATGTCATGTGGGGCCAGCCCTATAGGTGCAAGGGACCTGCACGGGCCGGCCCTGCACCTACCTAAAGATATGTCCTAGTTTAATTACAGTCTTTTTAGATTAGGAGTCTGGGTATTAGTTGGAAAGGTTTAGTCCCGAAGAAGGTTACCCCAACACCCAATTGTAATAGGAGTCTTAGTCTGGTCTTGTAATTAGGCTATATATAGCCAGCCCTTGGATCAATAAACGCAAGTAGAATATTCTACAACCTCTCCTCCCTTGCTCCTGCGCCACGGTGCCCCTCCTCACCCCCTTCTCCAACCATAGGCAAGCGAGGGCCTCGCCCTCGTCCTCCTACCAACCACGACTACAATCTGCGCGACAATCAGGCGGGCCGTGACATGAACGAAGGGAGTATATGTACACATACACAACCGAAAATAAAGGCCGGCTAATGCATTGACCATGTTATATACGTATACAAAAATCGTGGATCCATCATTTCTTGCTAGACTAGATGCATCGACTAATTAATTCGTGGACCGGTCTGTGGTGCACAAGCATCCATGCACTACGTACGCCCGTTCCATTCTATACATGTCTTTATTTATTTTCTACAAGAGACAGAAGCCGCAGGTTTTTTGTGACCGGTCGTTCTTTCTTCCTTGGAAGAAAAAGGGCGATCGCACCGTCGTCTCTCCCAAGGAGAGTTTCTCCGCGGTCGTTCATCATCTTGGCTGGCGGCGATGAATAAAGATTTTTCAGATCCCTACCCGATAAGGCGATCGGACCTATGGTTGGGGATGGTTTTGAAAACCAATCTATCCAAGCAAGGACGGTGTGGTGGCGGCAGCCTCCTCGTGGTGGACATGTGTCGTCGGGCTTCGCGGTTGCGATGGCGTCTGCTCCAACATCGGCGCGGAGGTTGGGTGGTAGTCTAGGAGCGGACACCATCTATAAGACGGGATGTGTGCTAGGTTCACGGTTGATGGATGGCATGTGTGGTTTCCTCCTTCGGCGTCTTAGTCGTGGTGGAGTGCCAGATTTAAAGTTCGATGGCGTGTCCAGGGTGTTGCCCCGATCTGATTCGTTCAACGCAATGGCTTCACTTTTGGTGAGCCACCTTGCAGGTCCGGAAAGTTGCATATTACTGATGGATTCGCGTCAAGCTCGGGTGAGAAAGTGATCTATCATTCTTTTCTTTGGTGGCTGGCGTGGTGGTGACGGAGGCAGGTGATGGACGTTGGTGTCAAGCTCAAAGATGTTCTGCTATTTTTTCAGTTTTGCCATGTCGGTTCTTACATAACTTGTACTTTGATCTTTATGATACGAGTGAGACACGTATTAACATGCAAAAAAAAAAGGCTAGAAGTCACGTACGTGTACATAATTTGCAGCATACTATTAATGTAATTGCCTCTCTTTTTTTCTTCCCTCCTCTAACTAATTCATTATCTCATGTAATTGCCTCTCTTTCTCTTTGGTTATTCCGCATGTACAAAACTTATTTGGGGATTAGGTGATACTAGACCCGATCGATGATCCTTGATTCATCTATAGAACATCTAAATAATAATATTACTGTATGTATACGATAATTCCTTGCCCCTCTCTTGGCTTCCCACCTCTCGATGAGAATAATGGTGTGTGCGACTCATGGACTAGAGTGGCTTGGCAGCATGGGTGCTGGTTGTTGAAGGTCCACGAGTCTGCGATTAGACTGTGACGCAATGATCCATGAAACCCAACGACGAGTAAATGGCCATTTTACTGTCGTCATCTTGCTGGATCATGCGTCAACAGCCACTCACTCAGAGTAGATTTCTACTCCAACCCCCATGACACTACCATGACAAAGTTGACCGTTTTCCTGTCCATTTCTCCCGCACTTTTCTTCTGTCGATTTATCTTGCCAAATATCCCCTCCCCTTTTATCCCACCCTTTCCCCGTTGATTTCTCCTGCCAAAATCTACTGATATGTTTTTCCCTTCCTATCTGAGGATATAGTTTTGGTCAACTTTTAAGTGCTTTTAGTTGGAAAAATCAACATGTGATAATAATGTTATGTCATGTTAATTATGAAAAGATAAATAAGTACTTAAAAACTTTTAAAACATTTATTCAAGTGGTTGGTTATATAATACATCGTAGACACGGAAATTAGTTTAAGCTATGAATCCTTGGCCATAATTTTAGTTATGAAAATCAACGGTGATACACGTGCTCTTCCCTCCGTATCCTCATCCTCAAAGAGACATACCTTGTATGCATGCATGATACTACTTTTGTCCGGGTTTACATGTCTAGTCGATCAAAACTCAGGTAGCAAGACAGGAATTAAGTGGCGCGATTAACTGTCCGTAATTACACTCCTGTGTGGCGCGTGCATGCAGCGGTACTTTCGCGAAACTAGTAGTACTCTCTCTCTCTCTCTCGTGGATAACTTGACCCAATGAGCGAGCTCCATTGGCCTCATGTTTATTTAGGAAAAGGCTGGAATTAAGGGAGGTATTAATTGCACGCTGGAGAATCCGTTAGGATAATCCGTTTTTTCTAGCCGTATAATCCGACCTTTTAAATTCTGAATCCAATTTATGGGTGAAGTTTTAAGTAGTAACTAGCAATGTATGAATGATAATCTTTACTTTCCAAATATTTCACTCCCGCTCAAGTCCAAAATTGAAGCGGTCCAAATTTCCAATCCCAAAATCTTGCTCGTGCGGGAGCTAACCGCCAGAGAAGAGCCTGAAAATTTTCAATCTTCCTCCCGCCCAAGTTTCCCGCCATCCGTATCTAAAAATTTCCCATCTCCAAAATCTTTCCCCCGCCGGAGCTAGCCACGAGTGAATGAAGAGCCCAAAAATTCGCCATTCCGAAAATTTACTCCCGCCGGAGTTGGCCGCCAAGCCACGGGAGCACAAAACTTTCAAATCATCAAACGAAGAAGAAAGAAAAGCCGCAAGCCCAAGAGTCCATGACCCACCTAACCCCGCAAGCCCAAGCTCTCTCTTTCTTCCATTCCCCTCTCGGTTCCCCCGTCTCCTCCCTGCCCACGCCGCCGCCGCCGCTTCCACCCACCCTCCCCTCACCGGCGGCCCTGCCCTCTCCCTCTCCCCTACCTCCGCCGCCACCACGGCCGCACCGGTGCTTCCGGAGCCGGGCGCGTCCGTGTGAAGCGCGGACATCCCACGAAACCCTAGAAGCCCCCCACTTCGCCGCCGTGCAGCAACGGGAGGAACACCGGCGGCGCCACGGGCACCGCCGACTTCTTCCATGGCGAGGTGCTGCACCTCGGCTACGGCGGCGGGATCCTCCAGGCACGGGCCGGGCGTTCGAGACCTCGTCGGAGGCCGAGGTGGTGGGCAGCTTCGTCGCCATGGACATCTGTGAGGATCCGCTCCGCGGCATCTACCTCTACGGCTTCCAGAAGCCCTCCGCCGTCCAGCTGCGCGCCGTCATCCCCATCATCAGTGGCCGCGTCGTCAACACCCAGGCCAAGTCGGGGACCGGCAAGACCTCCATCACCCCCCTCCCCGTCTGCCAGGTCGTCGTGAGCAACGTCCACGGGTAAGCCCAGCCCATCCACCCCACTCTGCTACCGTCGCTGGATTGTCAAATCTTTTGGTCAGGCCAAAGACTTGGATTTTAGGGTCCATTTACCTATTCGTCTTGGATTATCAAACAGTTTGGTGGGGCGATTGTTCGTCTCATTCGCGTAGATTCGTTCGTGTGCGGGGCCTTCCGTGCTCTGGATTTTGTGGTGCTATGCGTGACTGATTTCGGCACAGATTTGTGGAATACTCTGAAAATATTCAGAGTCCATCCATCTGCTCTTGACGATATGCACTGGAAGTCTTTTTTACTTTGTGTTTTACCCCCATTTAACCTTGTAATTATTCAGCTTTCTATGATGCATATGCACTTGATTCAAAATAGATCTGTGGAACCTGTTAAAACAGTCAAGTTCTAGTTTCTAGTGCACTGGATCCATATGCTTATGCCTCTGCAAGTGTGTTGCACATTTTACAGTGTGCTGGCCTTGATGCCTTGTCAGTTCCAGTTTCTGTGCCGTTAACTGTGCGGTTCACCATTGTTTAGTTTTAGTACTCCCTCTGTAAAGTAATATAAGACCATTTAGATCACTAAAGTAGTGATCTGAATGATCTAATATTACTACTTTACAGAGGGAGCACATCTGTAATGCACTAGCTTTGATAATGTACATATACCACTTGCTCCAAAACAGTGAAGCTGAAGTTAATATTGGGTACACTGTCGATTCTGTAGGATGCAGGCAATTGTTATACGGTCACCAACCAGGGAACTTTCCAGTTGCCACACAAACAGAGATGGTGATGCAAGCTGTTGGTAAATACTCCCTCCGTCCGAAAATACGTGTCATCAAAATGGACAAAAAGAGGTGTATCTAGAACTAAAATACATCTAGATACATCCCCTTTTATTCATTTTGATGACAAGTATTTCCGGACGGAGGGAGTACGTACATGAGCGTCTCTGTGCGTGCCTGTGTTGGTGGCAAAAGTATTGTCGGGGATATTAGGAAGCTCGAGTCTAGAGTGCATGTTATTTCAGGCAGAGTATGTGATATGATCAACAGAAGGAGCTTGCGCACAAGAGCCATCAAGCTCCTAGTCCTGGTTAGATTACTGGGAGTCATGCTGCATTTGTTTTTTTAATTTGTTCAAGTTCAACGATTCTAACATGCCTGATTTGGTTTCATAATAGGATGAAGCCGATGAGATGTTGAGCAGAGGTTTCAAGGATCAGATATATGATGTCTAGAGATATCTTCCCTAGAACTTCAGGTTGGTCTTTGAACTGCTCTTTTGCGTAGTTTATCAGTCTGTACTGTCATCATGATGATGCTTTTTACTACAGAATTCAAGATGTAACTTGATCGGTTGTAGGTTTTGCTTAGGTAGAATCGGCTAGTTCTTGGGTTATCGGGTCTTGTGATGGACTGTGTGTGATGCCAATGTTTATGCTTCTTCTGGTAGAATTAATAACCAGTGTCACCGTTTTATATCTACCAGTAATAATATGATTGTTTGATTATTAGTGCTTGGTCCATGCCCATGACACCTGCATCCAACCACAAATATGTCTACTGGGGCAGGTCTGATATTTATACCAAAGATAAACCTCGCTTTCATTCCTGGTACCCAATATGGGGTCTTGATTGTTATATGCCATCAATCATGTAAGCAGATCTTTTTTCCTACAAAAGATTTCATCATTGAGCTACGGTTGGAACTGCTACCTTCATGTTATACACATGTTGGTTATATTTAGTTGTACGTGTGGCTGTGTTGGAGAACTATTCGCTCCTTTGCATTGTTAAACATGTGTTTTTGTTCAAGACTTACCTGCTGCGTGCGTGCTGGCCATCGAGCCGCCGCTGTCTGTGATGTTGATCATCGGATTATGGTAATTGCTCTAGGCTTTCTAAATTTCTCTGGTCATGCTTGTCTTAGGTTTGCTCATCCGTGTACAGGCTGAAATGCGGCAAAGCTTGGCTGCCTTGACATGTCCAAGCTAAAAAACGACGAACTCAAACTTAATGGTGCTCGAGGTGGACGCCGCCACCCAAGACCAAGCTGGCCTCCTCCACAATCACGCGCCTGAAGATAATGGGGCTTCCTACACCGTGTTCGCATCGCCTCCACCGGCATCGGGCTGCTTGCTGTATAGGTGAGATCCATTTCCCCTCACCGTTGATGCTAACCATGTTCCTGTGTTTGATTCAAGCCATGCTATAAGACATACATGTAGTCAGCATGTACTATGATTCAAGCCATGTGTTATGTGATCATGATAGCAGATTTTTTCCTTACCAAAAACAAAATTGAGCTTTGAAGAACTGTTGGAGGCTTCTCAGGTTTCTACCTTCATGTTAAACATCTGTTGGTTATAGATAGATTTATTTATGTGTTCATGTGTTGGTCTATTGGAGAATTATGTGCTGCTCTGCATTGTTAAACATGTGTTTTTGTTCAATACTCCCTCCGTCCGGAAATAACTTGTCATCAAAATGGACGAAAATGGATGTATCTAGAACTAAAATACATCTAGATACATCCATTTCAATGACAAGTATTTCCGTACGGAGGGAGTACATGCTTGCTGTGTGCTGGCCATTGAGCCGCTGCTAGCTGTGATGTTGATCATCGGAGCATGGTGCCATGCTTAATTACTCCAGGCATGTTGAAGTATGCGTGTTAGGTTTCTAAGTTTGTGTATTTCTATTCTCCGTGGATCCAAATTCGTGTGTTTGATTCAGACCATGTTATAAGTCAGAGTGTCAGAGTGCATGTATCATATACAATGCATGTTGGATCTATGTGATATATGCAATCAATCATGTAAGCAGTTCTCTTTCCTTGCTACCGAAAATTTGAGCATTGGAGAGCTGCTATAGGCTTCAAAGGCTGCTACCTTCATGTTTAACATGTGTTTATAAGTAGATTTATGTGCGCCTGTGTTGGTATATGGGACAACTGCTTGCTCCTTTGCTTTGCTGAACTTAACATGTGTTCTTGTTCAAGGCTTGCGTGCTGTGTGCCGGCCATCGAGCCAGTGGCTATCTATGATGCTCATCACCACATTATGGTAATTACTCTAGGCATGTTTAAGTATGTGTATCAGGCTATCTAAATGTCCCTGAAACAACTTGTTCTAGGTTTGTTTATTCATGTACATGCTGATATGTGGCAAGGCTTGTCTGCCTTGATGTGTCCAGGTGCAGAAAGGATTAAGCCAACTCTGTTTTTCAGGGCATGGTGTCATTTTTTTGCTGTTTAATTTTCTTCCAAGCGGATCGGTTGTTTGGTTTTCATTCTAGGAATGAGTGAGATTTCTAGACGCATTCCATATTTCAAATTAGTTTTGCGAATAAAAATGCGTACTTGCAGTTTCAATTTGTGTCGATGTTAGCAATTTAGATACCATCATTCTATAACCAGTTTTGCATCGAGGTACCTCTATGGGTAGATGCATTTCTTCCAGCTTATAGCTAGCACAGTTGCTAAGCCGCGACTACATGAAGTCATGAAGAGCTACCATTCTGTTTGGTAGCTAGTAAGCTCATTAATTGTACGAAATAATCTCTACCGTTGCAAATATATGAAGATGCCCAGATACGGTACCAGTTCTAAAGGTGCAAATATCTGATGATTCCGCATGATTCTTCTGATATATGTCTCAAAATTGAGCTTTTTAAAACTGAGGTTCAGCCTGTCACAAATCAGTTAACTGTTTCTCTGCTTCAGTCGAAGTTTGTTATCATAAATTGGGAAAAGAAATTGGTCTAATGACGCTCTCTTGCTTGCTTATCAGGTACCAACACCTGGGACGGGTTCGAGATACGGGTGCATAAGAGGGTGATCAACCTCGTCAGCTCCCTGTCAGGCAGATTGCCATTGAGAGGTTGAGGTGACCATCAGCTACTAGCAGTCGTCGTGAAGGGAGCCAAGGACATGCATCTGGTGGTTAAGGGCCCCGTGAGGATGACCACCAAGGTGCTCAGCACCACCACCAGGAAGTCCCCATGTGGCGCAAGGTGACCTCTCGCGTAATGTGCTGTATAGTGGCAGATTGATATGTCTTGCTAATGTTTGCGAGACATGAATTCAGATGCGGTGCTAATGTTTATGCCCAGTAATATTTATGGTCTTGAACTGCAAATACATGTTTAATTGTCTGATGACTTCAGAAACAAGCTTGTGTAGTTTTGCAAATAATCAAATTGGACGCTCATCTTTTCAGCCCAATGCCTTTTTAGTATTGCGAAATGTTCTCTCTAAAACTAGATGTTTGTATTGCATACAAGTATTCATGAAAGCCTTTCTATATATTTAGTAAAAATCCTCATACCTGTTTAGTATTTCAGTTGAATAAATTTATATTTATAAAAAATGAGAGGCTTGCTGAGGCATGCCCTTTATTCCCTAGTTTGTTTCAACTTAGTCATTTTTTATTTGTTGTATCTAAGAACCCTTTCCCTCTATTATAACCAGGACATGTCCAGACTATGCTGATGGCAAGGACTGGCAAGTCTGATGCCATGTAAAGGAGAATAAATACAAAAGCTTTTGGAAGGGCGAAAGCGGTTTGAATTTGACAACAGGGATTCCCCCATGTGTTGGCGGTGGTGGCCGCCTCTTCTGACTCCAGCATAGGTAACCACTTGGTTCCTTCTCCTGCCCTTTCACATGCCCTGTGTAAGCCGGCCATCGTGCCGTGGCCATACTGTGCCGGCCATTGCGCCGATGATCTAGTACTTGTGGTGGTGGTCATCTGGCCACCAACCCCTTGACTGAGTTTTCCAAGATCATCTCATAGCTGACGTGTCTACACTGTATGTGGCTTATCTTGTTCAACAATAGAGATTAGGTCTATGCAAAATAATCTATGTAATAGTGCTTCTTCTGGTCATACTACTTTCTCCTAAAATGGCTTCTTCTTAGGCCTATTTGTTACATCTGTTGTTATGAACAAAACAAATAGACTTTGTGTTCTTGGTGATTGATTGGTCAGTTCTAATCTTATAAGTCTAGATGTTACCTTTGCATTTGACTTCTTGTGCTATGTTTGTTGCTACGGTGCTACAGAATTGCATCTACCTAATGTTCCTGCTAGTCATGGTAGTTGCAGCAAAATGAGCCCTAGCAAGAATGGAATCCTATATTGTTCTAGATGTACATTTCTTGTCAGCTTGTGGTGTGTATTCCTGACATATGCCTACGTTAGTTATTACTCCCTCTGATCCATAATAACTATCGCAGCTTTGAACTAAAGTTGAACTAACCTTAGTTCAAAACTGCG
This sequence comes from Aegilops tauschii subsp. strangulata, assembly GCF_002575655.3. Classification (NCBI taxonomy): domain Eukaryota; kingdom Viridiplantae; phylum Streptophyta; class Magnoliopsida; order Poales; family Poaceae; genus Aegilops; species Aegilops tauschii. Next base: position 464,072,238 of record NC_053038.3, read on the forward strand.
ACACTCATTTTGGATCGGATGGAGTACTTTATAGTCACAACCATTTTATCATTATTTAGCGTAATGATCATGGCCTTTTTTCAATTTCTATGGGGGCATATTTATTTTCCATTGTTGTATACTTGTGTTTTAAATTAAAACATAATAACGTCCTCACTATGTATTATGTTGACCATACTTGCAATATTATATAGTGTTCTTCTCAAACTAGAGGACACTTGTGAGCTCTCAAGTACTCCCTCTGTCCCATAATATAAGAGCGTTTTTTACACTAGTGTAGTGTCAAAAATGCTAATATATTATGGCACGGAGGGTGTAGTTATTATCACTCTGAGCACCATTGCATAATCTACCTAGTAGGTCTACACATTCTAATAGGAAAAAGTTCATTAACTGATTGAGATGAACACAACAACAAGAAACTCAACAAGAGTTGTGTCGAATTTCACATGATTAAAAATGCATCTATGGACTTGATTGCCTGTGCACAGTGCATGAACTGCAAGTTGAGTAACCACTGACTTTATAATGCTGATTGTACCTCACAGGACTGCATTTGTTTTGCAGGAAACCTCCGCAAAGAACAAACTGAACCTGTCCAAGGTGAGTTTCCATCAGAAAAAAGGGTTGATGTGCTTCGTGGTGCATTGCTGTACTGTGGTAACTAATCATAATCTTCAATGCTTAGCAAGTTTCTTTTGCTGTACCCGCCATCTCTGTTTGTGAATTCATGGATCACCATGAACCAAGTTCCAAGCTGTAAGCGTACTGAAATTATAGGATATTCATGCTATGGGCTGAATGCTACACTCATTTCATGAACTAAGTTGCGAAATTGATGATATTACACACCAAGCTGCTATTCATGGAATTTTTAATCTGCGTGTCACTTTTGAACGGTTGTAAACATCATGGAAGATAATTTTGTTTTCTGGACTAATTTATTTGCAAACCATGCACATGAATACTAATCTCAGCTCGAATGATAATGTCCTAAAGTGTGTAGTTGTGCATTCATGTAATTAATGTATTTCGTTAATCATTAACAGAAGAAGTGTGTAGAGGGAGAATCTACCGCAATTAACTACTTGAGGGAATGCCATCGTGCCATGGTTTGGTCGCACCTTAACAGCGGTGGTGGAGGCTAGCTCTTCTAATACTCCGGCACAGGTTAGCCACTTTGTACCTTCTCCTGCTCTCTCACATGCTGTGAGGTGCCCAGCCATCGTTTTGTGGCTGTGTTGTGCCGGCCATCGCGCCAATGATCTAGTGCTTGTGGTGGTATTTGCAAACCAGCCACTCTTTTGATTTTATTTGTTCATCATGTTTTTTTACTAGTGGATCTTTGATTGGATTGTTGCTGTTATATGGAGTTTTAGGTGGTTTTGGAATTGGGTATTGTGGTTTGGTTGTGCGGATGGACGTGCATGTAGTACTAGTAGTAGTAGGCACTAGAAGTAATGCGTCTGTGTTAGATTTTTGAGATTACATGAGCCTTTTATTAATAGGAAGAGTGTTGGATTCTTGCAATCATGTGAACTGTTCCATGAACCCTTATGCCTTCATTTTGTGGTCCAGTTGGACTACCATTTTGCTATGGCTCTTGTGAACTCATAGGTTATCTTGATCATTTTTGTTCTTTATCACGGGAATGTGTAATTTGATGATTAAATCTTAGCCAAGTTCGCAATGAGTACAAAGTTCATCTTATGGCTAAGAGTTGCTTGCTTGCATTTTGTCTCTTTTGTTGGCTGGTTACTTAATTATGGCTAAAAGTTCATCTTAGCACGGCTGCTAAGCCGCGACAACATGAAGAGGTACCATTCTGTTTGGCAGCTAGCAAGCTCATTAATTGTACGAAATAATCTCTTTTGTTGCAAATATATGAAGATGCCCAGATAATGTACTATTTCTGAAGGTGCAAATATCTGCTGATGCCGTATGATTCTTCTGATATTTTTCTCAAAAATTGAGCCTTTTTAAAATTGAGGTTCAGCCTGTCACAAATAAGTTCACTATTTATGTGCTTCCACCGAAGTTTGTTATTATAAATTGGAAAATAACTTGGTCTAACAACGATCTCTTGCTCGCTAATCAGGAGGTACCAACACATGGGATGGGTTCGAGATATGGGTGCACAAGAGGGTGATCGACCTCGTCAGTTCCCCGTCAGGCAGATCACCCTCGAGAGGTTGAGGTGACCCATCGGCAACTAGTAGTCGTCATGAACGGAGCCAAGGACATGCAGCTGTTGGTCAAGGGCCCCGTGAGGATGACCACGAAGGTGCTCAACACCACCACCAGGAAGTCTTGCTGTGCTGCAAGGTGACCTTTCTAGCCTAATATGTTGTATGGTGGCAGATTGATAGGTGAATGAATGTTAAATGGTTGTGAGACATATGAATTCAGATGCCGTGCTAATGTTTACGCCCAGCAATGTTTTTGGTCTTGAACTGCAAATACATGTTTAATTGTTCGACAACTTCAGAAACAAGCTTGTGTAGTTTTGCAAATAATCAAATTGGACGCGTATCTCTCTAGAAGTAGACATGTCCAGAATATGCTGATGGTAAGGACTGGTAAGTTTGATGCCATGTTAGGGTATCGGAATGAAACTTAGAACAGGGACTCTTGTTGCCATGTGTTGGCGGTCTCTTCTAACTCCAGCACAGGTAATCACTCGTTTTGTTCTCCTGCCCTGCCCTCTCATGTGGCCGTGCTGTGCCGGCTATTGCGCCGATGATCTAGTACTCGTGGTGTTGGTCATATGGCCTCCAACCCTTTGACTGAGTTCTCCAGGACCATCTCCTGGCTGACGTGTCTACAACTTTATGTGACTTATCTTGTTCAACAATAGAGATTTAGGTCTCTAGAAAATAATCTACTAGTGCTGCTTGTGGCCATACTACTTTCTCCTAAAATGGCTTCTTATTAGGCATATTTGTTACATCTGTTGTTATAAACAGAACATATAGACTTATGTGTTCTTGGTGATTGATTGTTCAGTTCTAATCTTATAAGTCCAGATGTTACCTTTGCATTTAACTTCTTGTGCTATGTGTGGTGCTATGGTGCTACAAAATTACCTCTACCTAATGTTCCTGCTAGTCATGGTAGTTACAGCAAAATGAATGAACTTGATTGCCTGTGCACTGTGCAGACACTGCAAGTTGAGTAACCACTGTGACTTTATAATGCTGATTGTACCTCACAGGACTGCATTTGTTTTGCAGGAAACCTCCGCAAAGAACAAACTGAACCTGTCCAAGGTGAAGTTCCATCAGATAACAAGGTCGAGGAGCTTCGTGGTGCAGTGCTGTACTGTGGTAACTAATCATAATCCTCAACGCTTGGCAAGTTTCTTTTGCTTTACCTGCCGTCTCTTTTCGTGAACACATGTGTATTTATTCATGGATCACCATGAACCAAGTTACAAGCTGCAAGCGTCCTGAAATTGTAGAATATCCATGCTATGGGCTGAATGCTATGATCATTTCATGAACTAAGTTGCGAAATTGATGATGTCACCCTGAGCTTCTATTCATGGATTGTGTAATCTGCGTATCACTTTTCAATGGTTGTAAACTTCATGGAAGATAATTTTGTTTTCTGGACTGATTTATTTGCAAACCATGCACATCTATACTAATATGAGCTTGAATGGTGATGTCCTAAAGTGTGTAGTCATGCATTCATGTAATTAATGTATCTCGTTAATCATCAACAGAAGGAGAAGTGTGAAGAGGGAGAATCTGCTGCAGTTAACTACTTCAAGGAATGCCATCGTGCCATGGTTTGGCTGCACCTTAACAGCGGCGGTGGTGGCCACCTCTTCTACGACTCCGGCACAGGTTAGCCGCTTTGTTCCTTCTCTTGCTCTCTCAGATGATTTGAGGTGCCCAGCCACCGCGTTGTGCCCTTGTTGTGCCGGCCATCGCGACGATGATCTAGCGCTTTTTGTGGTCTTTGCAAACCAGCCACTTGTTTGACTTTATTTGTTCATCATGTTTTTTACCAGTGGATTTTGATTGGATTGTCACTGTTATATGGAGTTTTAGTGGTTTTGGAATTGGGGATTGTGGTTTGGTTGTGTGGATGGAAGTGCATGTAGTACTAGTAGTAGTTACTGGCAGTAATGTGTCCGTGTTAGGTTTTTGAGATTACATGAGCATTTTATTAATATGAAGTGTTGGATTCTTGCAACCATGTGAATCGTTCCCTGAACCCTTATTCCTTCATTTCGTGGTCTTGTTGGACTACAATTTTGCTATGGCTCTTGTGAACCCATAGGTTACCGTGATCATTTTTGTTGTTTATCACGGGAATGTGTAATTGGATGATTAAATCTTAGCTAAATTTGCGGTGAGTACAAAAATCATCTTATGGCCAAGAGTTGCTTGCATTTTGTCTCTTGTTGGCTGGTTGCTCAATTATGCCCATTTTGTCTTTGTTTTAGGCCGTGTTGCATTCATTGGAGAGAAACCTGACTTGGCAGTTTCTTTGCATATTACAGGGTAAAAAAACCTGGAAGTCGAAGAGGGGGGCAGGTTGACATGCGGCACGTGTGGTGGTTGTCAATCTTGATCCTGCAGTCCTGAGGGATGATGTGATGTTGGCATTCAAGGAAAATATAGGTATGGAAGTCACAGGTTTTGTAATTGCCTATGTGGTACACTTGTACGTAACAGGACTAGTGGAGTTTGATCTTCTGTAGGGCGGAGTGATTGGATGTCTGGCTAGAGATCCGTTTGATAGCGTGGTTTGTTTTCCTTTATATTTGGAGCATCTGGGTTCCTCTTAGCTCATGGTTTTGATTTTAACCGAACTGCAAGTTCCAGTTCTAAGATTGTGCCAACTTGTTGAATTGAACTCAAGAACTTGTGTGGAAGTTGATGATTCGCAGGCGGTGCAATCCTTCCAGTAAATGTGCGTTTTTTCTATCTTTTTTGTTTTGAGTTTGTCATGGCGTGCGATATTTTCTCCAAGCCCAGTTCAGTGTTCATCAACCAACGTGCGAGGACCGCGGAAATTGAAATGTGTTTGGTCGAGCACCTTCTGTATCGTGCGTATATTGCTACCGTCTGAATGTAAAACTGAAAAATGTGTTTGGCCTGTGGGGTGTTGTAGTGCCCCTCGAGACGTCTTTTTTCATCTCGCCTTTGTTTTCTAATAATGCATGCCCTGTATCTTCGAGTGGCCGAGTTCTTACTTTCCATAAAGCGTGGCAGCAATGCATATTCTTGAAAAATTCTAAAAGCCAATTAAAACCTTCCCTCTTTGAACAAATTTTTCACAGATGCATGAAACATCTAAAGCCAACTTAAATGAGCCTGATATAGGTGCATCATAGAGCCACCTCGGTTAATCTAATCAAGAGACACATCATATTTCTATTTAGAGGAAAACAGGCTATACATGTATTCCATCTCATTATCGAGACCCCACGACATACATATGGGTAAAAAGCGGAACCTTTCTGGTCCTAAAAAGGTGACGGCGCCTTTCTACACACATAATGAGATTTGTAAATGGACTAGTATACTAGTCCAATAGCAAGTATTTTATAAGGCAATGACCGGTCACTCCAACGACCCAGCATACGCCCAAACAGTATCCACCATGCAGCAACATCTCGCCCATGCATGCGCCCGAACAAGAGCTGAGCAAGGCATCAGAGGCATTGCTTGGAAGAGACTTTAGTCCCATACCGCTGAGGGAGGGACATGATGACCAACATATAATGATGCCTCAACAAGGAAAGAATGTCAAAGACGCGGCCATCGTCCGCCATGACCAAAGTCGGTGCGGTTTTCACTGACAGTCGCGCCATCCCGACCTCGCAACTGAATCCGTGCGTATCCGCACCATGAATAGGAATGCAGCCGCCGAAACACCGGCAAATGGACTCTGGCCGCCCCTTACCGGCACCTCCACGCGCAGGCAGACCAAGAGCCAGGCCGCGGCGGGTCTGAACGGGGATGAGATTCATGACCGCCACCACCAACCATCACCAGAGAGCTCACCGTAGAACAGGTTCCCACTTTCCCACCGGCTTTGGAGGCAGCTGCCGCCGCTTGACCAGGGAATCCCACCCTGGAGGACGGCCGCCACCGCGGCCGAGGTTTCAACAAGTGACTACATACGGAGCAAAATGAGTGAATCTATACTTTAAAATATGTCTATATAATTTCGTATGTGGTAGTCCATTTAAAATCTCTAAAAAGACAAATATTTAGAAACGGGGGAGTAAAAGCCAATTAAAACCTTCCCTCTTTGAACAATTTTTTCACAGATGCATGAAACATCTAAAAGCCAATTCAAATGAGTCTAATATAGGTGCATCATAGAGCCATCCATCCATCTACTCGGCTCATCTAATCAACAGACGCATCATATTTCTATTTAGAGGAAAACAGGCTATACGTCTATTCCATCTCATCATAAAGACGCCACGACATACTTCCTCGGTTTCTAAATATAAGACCTTTTAGAGATTGTAATACGGACTACATATGGATATATGAACACATTTTAGACTGTATTTATTCATTTTGCTTCATATGTAGTCAATATTAAAATGTTTAAAAGTCTTGTATTTTGAAACGGAGGAAGTACGTACAAGTAAAAAGTGGAAACTTTTTAGTCCTAAAAGAATGACGGCACCCCTTCTACACACAGAACGAGATCTATAAATAGACTAGTATACTACTCCAACGGCAAGTATTTTATAAGGCAATAATCGGCCATTCCAACGGCCCAGCATACGTCCAAGTAGTATCCACCATGCAACAACATCTGGCCCATGGATACGCCCGAACAAGTGCCGCGCAAAGCATCGGAGGCATTGCATGGAAGAGACTTTAGTCCCATACTGCTAAGGGAGGGACATGATGACCAGCATATAAGGGAGGTACTTCGTTGCTATCTAAATACTAGAACCACACAAAGGCTAGTGATGCAAGCACACACGCATATGGTGCGTGCGCCCGCGTGTATATTCGCGACTGGACTTAGGACGCTTGGCGCGGCAACGGTCGATGTCACTAACTATATTTTTTCGCATTTCAAAAAATCCTTGTTTTGCCAGGGAATGTTTGAATATCAGAGGAGGCGACGATGCCAGCTGTACTCCAAGCCAGGGAGTGCGGGAAATTGTTATCATTGGAAGCTCCTTTCACATATGAATTTGTTCTCTGTGGTGTCTTGTTTTGTGTTTTTCTTTCTTTTGCTACTTTGTTAGACCTTTGTTGTGACTTTGGCAGTTGTTGTATTTATAAAGTGGTCAAAAGCCTTTTTCGGTAATATTACTGGGGCTGATCACTACATGGGTAAACCTGGAAGTCATAAGTTGAGGGAGGAAAGTTGATACGTGCCACGGGTAGTCTCGCGGTTGTTGAGCTGATATTAGTTTTTTAATTGTTGCGTGGTACACTTGCAATAGGACAAATGAAGCTTGGTTTTCCATAGGGCGGAGCGATCGGATGTCGGGCGAGAAGTCTGTTTGATAGCGTGGCTTGGTCTCTTTTGTATTTCCCGCATCTCCTGAATCTTGGTTGCTCTTAGCTGATGATTTTAATTTCAAGTGTTATCTCTTTGACTGAACCGCAAGGTCTGGTCCCAAGATTGTGCCAAGTTGTTGGATTGAACTCAAGGACTTGTGTTCAAGTTGATAATTTGGAGGCAGCCTATAATCCTTCCAGTAAAGCAATGATAGAGGCTCCAAAAGAAACTTATCTCTACTTTTGTTTTGAGTTTATCATGGCGCGTGAGATTTTCTCCTAGCTCAACCGAGTGTTCATAAATCAACAGCAAGGGCGGCTGAAATTGAAATGTGTTTGAGTTTGAGCATCTCCTGCTCGTGTTTGTATATGCTCCAGCGTGAAAGTAAAATTGAAAAAAATATATGTTTGGTGTGTGGGATGTTGTAGTGCTCTGGAAATGTTTTATCTCGCTTTTGTTTTCTAATATGCACACCCTGTATCTTGAGTGGCCGAGTTCTTGCTTTCTACTGTATAAAGCACGGTGGTAATTGATGCATATTCTAAAAAACGATATAAGCGCGTGCGCTTGCGGGTATTTCAAGATTTATGACTTGTGACAAATTGTGTTGTAGCCAATTATAGTAGCATTGTGATTTTGAATCTTTGTTATTTATTAATATTAACCCAAAAAATCCAGTGTATCGTTGGATCGGAGCAAAGGTTTAGTCTAGAAAAATTAAGAAACTGTCTACTCTACCGCATTAGCACAGTAGGAACAAAACCTTCCCACTTGATCAATTTTTTGACACATGCACGAAACATCTAAAGACCAATTTAAATGTATTATCTGATAGATGGGCCATACAGAGGCAAAATATCAGTTGCATCATAGAGTGATCAACTCGGCTTATCTAATCAATGGATGCCTCATATTTTCCATTTAGACGAGGACATACTGTACATGTTTCCAGGCTGAGATGATCACAGTGTACCATAATGTTTTCAGATACAGTCCGGTGAAAGATGACAATTATGCACCGCATTTGGTGCACGTTTGTTGCATCATTACATGACCTGAAGCAAATACATTTTTTCAAGAAACTGGCAACGTAGATTGTCCGTCGTTTTCATTAAGATTGGAAAAGGAGCCTAATAACAAGAAAGATTATATGAATGTGGCAAGTGCCATCTGCCCAAGAAACTCTAATTACTCCCTAAATCCCGCCTTCTCCCAGAGCTTGACCTCTCCTCAATTGCTAAATTGGTCACATGGTCGATTATTTCTGCTTTGTTACGAAAAACTCGTGAATTACGTTTGAGAAAAATCTTCCTCATCCCCGTGATGCTCACCACTTTTATCGCCTTCCTCTTCCTGGGTGGCAGACGATCATGTAGAGAAGACCACCACTCTCTGATTGTATCAAGGGGCAAAAGAGATGTGAGGCCTCTAGTCTAGGATTAAACAACCAGAACAGGATCTCCCGTGCAAATGGGCAGGTGGTCGACAGATTCCGGGCATTGATTGCAGAGAGTGCAGACAGGAGGATGGTCCAGGCCTCTCCTCGCTATTGAGATGAGCTAAAGCAAATATTAAGATAGTAGACATGTCAGATATATAGGAAATTGTTAGTTTGAAAATTTGTATTTATATATTGTGTTACCAGGTTCACGGAAATACTATATGCAAATATAATAACCAAAGAAATGTACCTTGCAGTTGCATTCAGATATTCGGAGAATTCACAGGCGAGGATCATGTCCGGTTTGAAATTACCGACTCTCTCTGAAGAAACTGGTATGAGCACTTCCACCGCCCTTTTTGCAAGGTCGACACCGATCATCCATGCCTTGTTATCATGAAACTTTACCTTAGTCATCATGTAAACAATGTCGTCATCGTCAATGCCTAGGGTGGGGTAAGTTGAAGACAGATCCCACAGAGTTGATTTCCCGGCCTGGGCATCCCAGAGCTGTGGGAGCAACCTAGCATGGTCAGGGTTGTCGACCGAGATGGCATCCATATCAACTGTGTGCCCCTTGTGCCAATCGTCGTTCCTGGTGGTATGCCTATCACATGTTCGGAGCTTCCAACCAAGACAGACAGCAGCTAGCACGAGTTTGGCACGGTCATCCTCCTCCTTGTGGGAGAGCGGCCGAGGATCAAAGATGATGTCGAAGCTATCAACATTATCCTCCAGAGTCTTTCTAGGAATAATAGACACTTTGAACCGAAGTTCCTGCTCGACAAACTTGATGCGACCATTGCAGCAGGTGATATCCCGGACCAGCCGCGGGGCAGCTCTCCGTTCCTCATTAGAGTATGCAAGCTTGGGTATCGGGATTAAATTTAGAACGGGGTTCTTGTCAAACACGTTGCAGGTGAGAATGCCGCGCCAGAGGTCGACCCAGCCTACGGCACCTCCTCCCAGCGCGATCGCCTTGTCGAGACGAGGGCCGGGCAGGTCCTCTTCCCTGACCCCGGGAGATGTTTGCAACCGCAACGGCGTGATGGTCCACTTGCCCGTCTTGGAAGAGAAGACTTGGAGCTGGTAGTCTGAGCGGAGCTTCGTCATGAAGAGATCGGCCATGAGGAATCCCCCATCGTCGTCGTCGAACGGCAAGACGCACTTGTGTAACGAGTTGGCGGTGCCAGGAGGAGTACGAGGAATCCGCGTGAGCGAGGGCGGCTTGCCGCGGCCGGCCTTGTAGACGAAGTACTCGAGGCGGCCGACAGTGAAGGCGAAGCGGAGGAGCACAAGATCCTTGGCCGAGAAGACGACCAGGGGCTCGCTCGCGAAGTCACCGCGCCGGAACTCGGGGCCGTGGACGCAGAAGTGGGAGATGGCGGGCGGGTCGGCGAGGCAGAAGGTGATCTTGACGGTGCGGCCTGTGCTGGTGAGGGCTTCGGCGGTGGTGGCGTTGTCGCGGACGGCCAAGTAGGCCTTTCTGTCGAGGAGAACCCAGGGGGCGTAGCGGGCGCCGGCGCGAATCACGGCGGGGGGCTGGAAGGAGGAGGCGGGGATTGACCAACCCATGGTCGTCGGCGGCGGATTGGATTTTGGGACTACTCTAACAATCCCGCACGAACTATACATACATATATGACGGAAACATGACCTGCAATCCCACACGAACTCGGATTCGTTTCCTTAACGTGGGCTCATCAGACACAGAGCCCGGATTGGACTGCTTTTCTTTAGGGCAACGATCTGCGCCGGTGCGCCGGCCCAACTGTTGGGCCGGTCCAACCCCAGCCGTCAGATCTGGCCCCCCGAGCCGTCAGATCCATTCGTCCCCAACCTCTTATCTTTAACCTCTGGCACGGGAAAGGGAGAGGCCCGCCTCGCACGCGCTGACGCCCCCGCACGCGCCGACCGCCTCGCCTCCTCACCGCCGGTCACCCTCACCGTCGGTCGCCGCTGGTCGCCGCCCTCACCTATGTCCCAACTTCGGTTCGCTGGACACAGCGCCCCGGCGGTTGCAACTTCTCTGATTCTGCAGAGTCTGGTTGTAGCAAAAAATAAGTTGGTTCCAGCAAAAATCAGATACGGTGGTAGCAAAATTTTTGGCTCGTTCCAGCAAAATCAAAAGAAGTTGTAGCAAAAAATAAGTTGGTTCCAGCAGAAATCAGATACGGTGGTAGCAAAAATTCTGGCTCGTTCCAGCAAAATCAAAAGAAGGTAGTAGCAAAATTCGGGGCTGGTTCCAACAAAAATCAGATACGATGGTAGCAAAAATTCTGGTTGGTTTCAGCAAAATCAAAAGAAGATAGTAGCAAAAAACGGGGCTGGTTCCAACAAAAATCACATACCGTGGTAGCAAACATTCTGGCTGGTTCCAGCAAAATCAAAAGAAGGGAGTAGCAAAAATCAGGGCTGGTTCTAACAAAAAACACATACGGTGGTAGCAAAAAATCTGGCTGGTTCCAGCAAAATCAAAAGAAGTTAGTAGCAAAAATCAGGGCTGGTTCCAACAAAAAACACATACGGTGGTAGCAAAAAATTTGGCTCGTTCCAGCAAAAGCAAAACATGGTTGTAGCAAAAATCCTACTGTGGTGGCCATGGAGAGCAGCGAACCCAGCTGTGGGCGGCCATGGGACGAGCGCTAGTTGCAGCACTGTCGTGACTGCAGCCCGCTCAGCTCCGGTCACCGCTCGCAGCAGCGGGCGCCCTTGGCGACGAGCGCTGGCTGCAGCCTGCTCAGCTCCGGCACCGCTCGCAACAGCGAGTGGCTCTGTTACTAGCACGCAACGGCCACTCCTCACCTCAGCAGAAAACTCTGGGCACCGCTCGCCGGAGCAGCAGATCGTCGGGATTGGAAAAAAATGAAGGATGTGGGCTTGTTTACGAGAGAGATGAGGGGGAATGGATGAGGATTGCGCTGGGAAGAAACAAAAGTAGTGGACGGAAAGAGATAAGGCACTAGCTGGGGTCCCACAAGGTCACGTGTCGCCTGGAAATAGAAAGGCCAGCGATCTGGTAACACGTGGCGCAAAGCAGCGTCCTTGGATCAAAAGAGATCCAACGCACGGAGCGCGACCGGCGCAACGGTTCGGCCGGCGCCCCGGCCACAGACACTTCCCTTTTGTAGCAGAGTAAGTAGAATCTCTCCCGGATTCGAGTGGTCGCCGCAGCCGGCGCGAGGTGGGCGCCGCCACTGATGGCACCCTCCCAGTGCAGCCGTTGTCGACGTTCGAAGTTCGATTACACCAGCCGTTCGATTATCACGCATGTGGCCGTCGGATTGGTAAGCGCATCGTCGTCGACGCCTCGCACAGTGACCACGCGCGCACCGCTTCGTCATCCCCGCCACGCTGCAGCAGCCGGGCAAATAGCTCCCATGCGACCTCGTTGAGTTGAATTGTCTCTCATGCGACATCGTTGGTTCAAATGGCTCTCATGCGACATTTGCGTTGGAAAAAATAGCTGCCGTGCGACACTGCTGCCTAATCCAAAGACACATGTTTAAAACTCGAATCAGGTGAGCGGGACCCAGCGTGGGACCCACTAACTTATCCAGCTCAACATTGGTACAAGAGGACACCGAGCCGTGCAGCACCCGAGCCCTACCGCGGCCTTCCCATCCTCCCCCCTCCCCGACCGTTGTTGTTCTTCTTCTCCGGCGACGACGCGCAGCAACGCCGTTCCGGGCCGCGACCTAGCAATGTCGAGCTCCGCTTCAGCCTCCCGCCGCTCATGGCCGCGCTATGGCGCAGTGCCCATGACAAGGTGCCCTGCATGCCCACGTACCGCACCCCTGAAGCGGCTAGTCACAACGACCGACAAGAATGGCAACCTTGGGCGGGAATTCGTGAAATGCGAGAGCAAACCAGAGCAGGGAAAGATGAGATTTTACTTCTCAATATGCCAGTTTTGTTTTTTGTCTCCCAATTTCATATTTTTCATCGGATTTGGGATTTAGGGTTCATCTTTCCGATTTCAGAAATTGAAGCAATGCACCCATTTTGAGTGGCTAGATGAGTACATAGAGCGGATTCAACTGGAGGGTGCATCATGGGAGCTCGATTTACCGTTAGAGGCGGAGAAGTTTGGATCGGGCCCGTCTGGATCTGGGGCCCCTGGATCTGGCAATTCCATTGGGGGCGCCAATTCCATTGGTGCTACTGTGGGGGATGCAGGAGTGACGGCAGAGCTGAAGAAGCTGAACAAGCAGATGAAGAAACTCATTGAATTGCAGAAGCAGGGCAATTTGATGGGGCTGATGGCCGGACTTCTTTATGTTTGTGTAATTGCTCTCACATTTGTTTATGTGATGATAATTAGTCGTAAGTGAATAGATTGGGCATCATTTGTAATCGTAATGATATGGATGTTTGAATAAAAGTGTTGCGCTGTACGAATTCGACATGTCTTCTCCACTCTGTTTCGGCCCCGTTTTTTCAGTTCTTCAGTTCGTCATCAGTTTCAGTTCCAGTGATAGAGGGAGAAAAGGAAAAAAAGGTTCGTCCACAGTTGCCCGAAAAGGCCAGGACATATAGAAGTTAAGCAGGGCCGAATAGAACATATCCAGGCCCATTGATAAAAGAAGTGTAGCTAGTGCAAAAAAAGTGCACACGGTCATTGACATCGATATATCTTTTTGGCTTTAGGTTATTTCACAAATTTTAAGTTTCCTGCAGTCACCTTTTTTGAGATAACTCATCTGATAATTATTTGAGCTATTTTTATGCACAAGCTATCGTGTCCGATGGTAGGGTCCCGTGTTGTTTCGCCTAAAACAAAAGGTTGGTTCTAGTTAGCAGTCTAACTTGCAGTCTTTGTGAACCAAAAAAGTTGCAATTGTTTGGTACTAGTTTATTTCAACCAAGCACCATTTTTATTTTTTTTTGATTTGTGCTATGGTGTTTTCAAAGTTTTTACTCGTGTGTTTCAAGCGAAAAAGGTTGTGCCCCTCTCAGAAAAAGAAGACATCTAGTGTGCCCCTAGTAGCATCTCCTTACAACATAGAGGGGCATCCCCTTACAACATATAGTGCATAAAACATAAAAGGAAGATAATTAACTAGACACGTGCTAACAACAACTTTTATGATTGGATCATGTTTTAGTGCATTTTTTAGTTCACATGGCCACATAAATAAAATGCAATGGAGAAACTTTAGGCCCGAAAAAACATTAATAGACAGCACGATAGAGGGGCATCGGGTACCCTAGTAGCATCCCCTTAGAGAACATATAGAGGGGCATCCCCTTACAACATATAGTGCATAAAACATGAAAGGAAAATAATTAAAACTAGACATATTGCTAGAAGACACGGGCACACGCGCCCCAACCAACACAACACAAGCTAGATAGATAGAAAGACTCGCACTCGAATAACTCCTTGGCCCCTCCTTAGCCGGCGCCCCTCACTCGTCGTTCTCCGGCATCTGGTAGGGGAGGGTGTGCATGCCGTTGGGGTGGGGGAAGATGTGGTGGAAGTTGGTGAAGATGTTGTAGGTGGTGAACGCGATAAACTCACATCCACACCAGAACACCTGGCCGAGGAGGTGGTGAGCGTCGTAGGGGTTGGTGAAGGTGACGTAGAGGCCGATGACGATGCCGTTGGCGTCGCCATCGTACTGCTCGTGGAGGTGGAACATGGGCGGAGTGCCCGGAGGGAGGTGGCGGTAGCCGGCTTGGAGGAAGAAGTGAGTCAACTCTCTAGGGCCCCTCCACCTTGAGATGGCCCACACCCTCAGGCTATTCTCGACGATGACTCCGGCCGGGTACTCCCTCTCTGGCACGGTGTGAGGGCGACGGTAGGTAGGGTCGTAGAACTGCATGGTGGCTCGAGTGGTGGATTTGGCTCGAAACGAAGAAGCGGAGGAGGCTTGAGAGATGAGTGTGAGAGGGATGAGGAAATGGTGCCCTTTTATAGCCGCGTTGCAGCCGTAGTCAATGTACACGATGCCTTCGATCGTTTTCTCTTCTCCGTTCGTGTTGGCATAAGTAATTGCGGGCATTAATTCAAAAACGGCGGGCAGAGCATCCAAAGAGGCACGGGCGGCACAGGCGAGATGCATCGTTTCGTGGACTTGCATCGGCGGTGACGCCGTGTGGGAGACAGGCCCGTTCATCCGCGCGTGACACTGAAAAAGGAGCTGCACCACCGACGCGTCCGTCCCGTGTCTCAGGTTCAAACATGCATTTGTTAAAATAGCTTAGATGCGACGTACCTATACGCTGCGCCCCTGCCGCTGCTTTACTGCGTCGATGCGTGCATGCAAGCCCGCATGCAAAGGGCTAGGCTGTGTCCCAGCGTTCACGAGCACAGAATAGCTAGGCTGCGATGCCGTTGCATGGCATGCATGGGACAGGGATGACCCACATGTCAGTGACCCTCTCGCATGCAGCCCATCCTCCCCTCTCGATGGCCGTGCGCACGCACGCCAGGCTCTGCCGGGCCCGATCCGCTCGGCCCAACGGTCACTGAGATGCTCCCCCGCTCAACGTTATCTGCTCGTCAGAGAAAAAAACGGTGGCCAATCAGATTGGAGAATCAGGGCTCCCACGGATCGCCCCCGCAGAATCCTTCTAGAAGGCCTATCCGACGGCCGCAGTTTGGCGTTAGGGTTAGATCGACGGTGGATGTTTGGCGCTAGGGTTACATGGGTTTTGGAGGCAGTCAACGGGGTTTTGAAAGGTTTGACTGAACATTCAAATGTGTATAACTAATTCAAAAAAAAATCTAAAAAATGAAAAACCTGCGCATATAGTCTTGTTATGTTACATAGTTATGATATAAAATGATAAACTTGATCTAATGATCTTTGCATGAAAAAACCTTCACAAATTGGACTATCTCGACTGAGGTTGCATAGAGTTCAAAGGAGTGAGAAGAGGGTTTGAGGTTTTGAAAATGCAAAAAATCATAAACCTCACCTTAGCTTCATTTTGGAGTGACTAAGGAGGATCTGAAGTTATTTTTTTATTTTAAATTTTTAAACTTGTTTTATTGCTGACTTTGTATTAAAGGGTGTTTTTTCAAAAATAAATTAATAATATGAATACTTATTCAAAAAAAGGTGAGACTTCGTATTGATCCTATATAGGTATAATATAAGCTAAGAAAATCTTTTTGGGTGATTTTGAGAAGGTTGAAAAAACTTGCTTAGAAATGGGGTCGTTTTCCCTTACTTTGGAGCCTGTTTGGACAACATTTTCAGTAACTATGAGTTGGACTTCACAAAAAGGGTTGTATTTATGAACTAAAGTGCATAGTAGTACATAAAACAATGCAACATCACAGAACAAACAAATGAACTCCAAAAATATTGGAGATAGGTTCAAATTTGAATGTCGGTTCAAATTTGAATTTTATTTCAAGTCAAATCAACATCATAGCACATAAGTTTTCACATGAAAGAACATAAGTTTTCACATCAAATGACAACAAAATTAAGTTTTCACATCAAATTTGAATGATTTCGACTCTATTTCTTTTGCTTCTTTCTACCACTCGATTTCTTCTCCTTTTTTTCCCACCGTTTGGTTCCACGGCGCATAGTTTGTTGATGCTGATGCTCTTGCTTTTTGGCCCCTTGGTTTTCTTGCCAACTCCACTAGGCCCCCTCAACTTTTGCACCTCACCATGTCCCACTTCTTCAGTTTGCACTTCTGCAGCTTGAGTAGATGGCACACATTGTTCAACTACTTCAGTTTGCAACTCAACATTTGGGAGCACAACGTCCAAACATGGCAACACAACTGTCAAAGCAAATTCGCATGGTAGCACTATAGTTGCTTCATCTGCAACAGTTTCATATTGCCCTAGCGCCTGCAAAACAGATTGAGTATGCATCACATCGTCCAAAACAGAAACACTTAGCTCATGTTCAGCAGTAACAGTTTCATTTTGCTCCATATCTTTGTCACCAAACATTATCTGCTTAGTGCTCTTCCTTCTAAAGCCATTGAGTCTTGCTTTTTTCACTGGCCAGCATTGTTCAACAACAAGAGGTGGGGCCTTTTCTGCACGCTTCCTCCTAAAAAAATAAAGCATTTCACTTGGTTAGATACTAGAACAAGTAGCAAAATCAAAAACTTGCAAAAACAGTAACATAAACATACTTTGGCCTCTGAGGAGTGTAGATGCATTTGGATGAACCAACTCTGTGCCCAAGTACCTCACACAATTTGCACCTATTTTTGTTACCTTTTTCAGCCCTTTTGGGCTTATCATTCTTTTCCTTTTCCTTTTTCCCCTTCTTACTACAACCACCTTTCTCAAACCAAGCTTTGAATCTGCTCTGTTTTGGCCTCCCAGCCTTTCTTCTAGTGACAGGGGGACACAAGTTAAATTCTATTTCCACCTCAGGCCACTGAGATTGGTCAGTCAGTGCAGGAATTGGACTTGCATATGTAGCTTTGAATTTTTGTACTAAATAATACTCATGCAAATATGGGTGCATATTTAACTTGGGTTTAGATGCCAAAAAAAGTATGGAATGCTCACATGGTTTTCCAGTGTGTTGCCACTCTTGGCAAGTGCACTCACGCAACTCAGTATTTACCACATGCCTCTTGCCACTCTTTGTATCTCTAACTTAAGCACCCCACAAGGAAGATTTCTCAACAGATATATGTGAAAGATTTCTACTCCCGTTGACCACCTGTTGTACCACTGCTGGAAGCTTGTCCCCTTCCAAAATATTAGCAATTTTTCCTCTCAACTCCCACAAACGCATGATCATGATCCTTATTTGGTCCACCATGTCATGCACAGGCAAGTCTTTCAAATCCTTCACTTTGTTGTTAAAACTTTCTGCCAAGTTGTTATTGATATGATCACATTTTATGGCAGTATTAAAACCTGATCTATACCACAACAGAGAATGGTGGGTGTTCAACCATGAAGCAAATTCATTATCACTACATGATGCCAGTATCTTACCAAGGTGATAGGAATGTGTCTGTCTGGTGTAGGATCTTGCTGCTGGCCACATGCGCCCAAATTCATTTCCTCTGATTTTTTTATCAGATTCATCCACATATGTCCAAAGCACTCCCTCTGCTCAGCATGGGGGAAAACATTTTTACTGCATTTTCCAACCCTTTACATGCATCTGTGTGGATGGCCAAAGGAGAAACTGGCCCTATGCATCTTTCCAGTTGCATCATGAACCATATCCATGATGCCTCTGTCTGATTGAAACATTCCTATTGCAATTGGGAACATCTAGTTGTGTCCATCTAGAGCATTGCATGCAGCCAACTGACCATTCCACTTTCCAGTCAAAAAAGATGAGTCTATGCTCAAATATGGACGACAACCTGCTTTGAATCCATCTATGCAAGGCTTCAAACACATAAAAAACTTGCTGAATAAAACCTTGCCATCCTCTGTTACCTCTGTATCTATCTCCACCACACTTCCAGGTGACCTCTTCTCCACCTCTGCTTTAAAACTATACAACATCCTAAATGTATTTGCCCAGTCACCATACAATGATTTCATGGCCCTTTGTTTTGCTTTCCACACTGTGGTATATTGCAGCTGGATGGGGTACAGCTTCTCCAAGTCAACTTTAAGCCTCTTTGCAGTAGTGTTTGGAGTCTTGGCTAAAATAGGAGTAATCTTCTCTGTAACCCAAAGCTGTGATGTCATCTTTGAAACTCTCTGTGAAGTGGTCATACATGTATGCTGGTGTGGTATTTGATTTACCCTTACTGTACTTCCATCAGGTTGTAGTCTGGCAGACAAGTACCATTTGCAAGGATTGCCACCACCATCATAACCTTTGCACCGAGCATAAAATTTCTTTCGATCAGTCCACATAGTCTTGGCATCAAACTCTTTTTTCACTGCATAGGTCCTGAAAGACATCCTAAACTCCTTCATGCTTGGCCACAACTTTCCCACCTCAATAACTGGGTTCTCTTTGTCATACAAACAAACCAGCTCATTATCATCTGCATCATCCACATCATCTGCAACCTCTCTCATCAGCTCTTCTTCATCCTCATTTGCATTTCTAGAGCATGTGTTACCATCAGCTGGCAAAGAACTGTCATCCTTCTCCTTATCTTTGTCATCAACTTGAATGCCAAACATTTCGGCCATATCAATGTCAGATATTGGTGTAATGACCAAATCTGTTTTTTCATTCAACTCTACTACATTCCAGTCAACAACAATCTTCCTAGCACCATGGGTTCCCTCCTCTCCATCTACATCAATCCCTGTATCTTCAGCTACTACAGTCAGTTTAGTCAACAATGCCAACATCTTCTTTTGTGAAACCCACTCATTATCTTCCACCTGTGCAGCCATCTTTGATGGCACATAACCAGCTCTGGAATGAGTTTGCAGATCAATTAGCTCAGCATAAAATGTTACTTGTTTGCTTGCCCACCCTTCTTGCTGATCAATTTCAGCAACCATGTATTCTCCATCTTCAATTCTCACATATTCATCATTATAGTTATCGAAACGTTGCAGAGATACCTCTTGTTCTGGACCCCAAACAATACTCTCCACCAAATTGCCCACAGCCTTCTCCTTCATGCTCTCCAATTCCTGGGGATCAACATCTGCAAATTCGACATCCAACCTCACGGTGGTATCTCTATCAATGTCTTGGACACTACCATCACTGAGCTTGGCTTTACAGGGAAAAAATTCCACTATAATTGCGAATGTGGTGGCAGAACCTGAACCTCCCCTGTTTTGTCAATGGCAGGCAGCGGCAGCAGTGTAAGCGACAGTCACTACCAAATCGAGTTCGATAACAGCTAAAAGAGAAAAGAGGGCGGCATTACCGATTTGAAGCACTGTCTCCTCGCTCCATCTCATTCAGCCCCCGCGCTCCTATCCAATCGAGATTCTAAAACGCCAAGAAACAGGGGCAGCATGAGGCCACATATTTATCCAAAATTCTGGGGAATGGGACTAGAGTTTGGAAAATACTCACTCGCAATAGCCGCTGCCGAGAAAGGCGCTCCACCACCGGGCCGCGGAGAAGAAACAGCCCCCAGATCCAATCGAGATTCTAAATCGCCAAGAAACAGAGGGGCAGCATGAGGCCACAGATCCCCCAAAATTCTGGGGAGTGGGACTAGGGTTTCAGGCTCACTCGCAATAGCTCTGCCGCTGCCGAGAAATGCGCTCCACCACCACGGAGAAGAAACCACTGCCGGAGAAGATGCTTACGGCGGCGCCGCTCGCCCAGTCCAGCACGGGCGAGTCGAGCACGGTCACACAGTCACCGGTCAAGTCGTGGACGGTTGACTCTTGACTACGTGGCCCTAGGTGGACCCCACCAGTCAGAGCACATAACCCCCAGTGTCCTAACCAAACCTCAGCCTAACTAACAGCCAACTAGCCGCGTAAACGGGTTGTCTTGCTTGAGCTATTTCTGCGCTGGGAGACGTCACATGAGAGCCATTACAACCAACGACGTCGCATGAGAGACAATTCAACTCAAATATGTCGCATGGGAGCTATTCGCCCGCAGCAGCCGATCTCCTATGCAGCACCCTAATCCAGCTCTGTCGTTCCCTTGTAGCGACCCGGCACCACCCAACAGCGTGGTTGAGGCTTGCAGCAGCGTCGACCGTGGCACCGGCATCGTCCCTCCTGTTGGCGCAGCTCTCTCTCTCTCTCACTCAGGACTAGAGGTAGAAGAAGGAACATGGCACATTGAAATTTTTCCGGCGATGAACGCCGGGCTACACATACAACTTTTTTCTTTTCTTTCGAGAGCACTCCTCACCTCAACGACTGCATCGTCTAGTCTTTATACACGAGGTAACGCAACGCCTACGTGTGAACTAACCTGTGGTTGGATGGTTAGAGGGGCAGTGGTATCCCCAGCCCACCAGGGTTCAAGTCCTGGTGCTCGCATTATTCCTGGATTTATTTCAGGATTTTTGGCGATGCGCTTTCAGTGTGAGGAGACGTTCCCGTCGACGACGAGGCGCCTACGATGTCTTCGTGCTAACGGCCGCACGCAAGACGCACACGCATAGCTATCTACGGCCGCGCTAACACAAACACAGACACACACGCCCTCGCCACGCATCGGCTGCATCCCGCACATTCCGCGCGCATCTGATACGCACGAAAAGCCCGACCCCACCAATGCGTCCCGCACGTCCCGCGCACTCGACGAGCCCGATTGCACCAGAAGCTGTGGCTTATTCCAACACACATCCCCTAAGCCACGGCCCAGAGAAGTCTGTCGTCGTCGACGTTGGCGTCGGCCAAGAGAGCCTGCTCCGCCGCCGGTCCTTTCCGCAGCTGGGGGCACTCGCACCGGAAGTGCCCGTGCTCCCCGCATTTGTAGCAGTGTCCACGACGCTTCCCTCCATTGCCCGACGATGTGCTCACCGTGCCGTCATTGTCGTGGTCGCCGAAGCCGCGTCCGCCTTGCCGTCGCTCCCGAGCCGCCCACTGTGCCGCCATCATCATCAGCTGCCCGTCCGCGTGCTCGCCGCCGGCCTGCACGCGCCGCCGCGTCCGCTCCTCGAAGCCTTGAGTCGCCTGAGTGCCTCCTCGAAAGCCATCTCCTCCATATTGCAGAATTGCTCGATTCCGGCCACCGCGGCGTACAGGCGGTCCGGCACGGTGTCGAGCAACTTCTTCATCATGGCGCTGTTGTCGAGCGTCGACCCGAGCATCGCGTACCTCGCCGCCATGCCACTGACCTTCCCGGCGTAGTCGTCCAGCTCGTCGCCGTCGTCCATCCGCATGTGATCGAACTCGTCGCGCAGTGTCCCGAGCCTCGCCGCCCGCACCTGATCGGCGTCGACGAAGCAAACCTTGAGGGAGTCTCATACCTCCTTCGCGGTTGGCTTCGTCGCCACCTGCATCAGCAAGTCCTCTGACAACGCCCCCAGCATCGCCCCCCTCGTCGTCTTGCTATTCCCGGCGTCGACCGACGCGCCCTCCGCCGGAGCCACCGCACTCCACAGCCCCTGGGCGTCAAGGATAGCCTCCGACTTGATCGCCCAAGCGGTGCAGTTCATCGTCGTCAATGGCGGCAGCTGCAACGACATCGCGCCCGCACCGCCAGCGTGTGGACGAGCGTCATGGCCGCCGGCAGGATCGCACCGAAGCTCTGATACCAAATGTTGGCGCAGCTCTCTCTCTCAAGACTAGAGGTAGAAGAAGGAACATGGCACACTGGAGTTTTTCCGGCGACGAACACCTAGCTGCACATACAGCCTTTTTTTCCTTCCAGAACACTCCTCAGTGACTACATCGTCTAGTCTTTATACACGAGGTAACGCAACGCCCACACATGCATGACCCACACGAACGCATGCTGCCCACATCGCTCCGCCTGCGCGCGCTGATCCGGTCGGCCCGCCCGCGTCCACGCACGACGCGGGGCTCCCCAACAGCTCCGTGCATTCATGCGTGCACGTTACGCACACGCTACACATCTAGCTAGCTACGCTAACGGCCGCACGCACGACGCGCATGCATAGCTATCTACGGACGCGCTAACACAAACATGGACACACACTCTCGCCATGTTTTCGCCGCGTTCTGTACGTCCCGCACGCACCCGACGCGCCCGACCGCACCAGTGCGTTCCGCACGTCCCGCGCACCCGACGAGCCCGACTGCACCAGATGTCATGGCTTATTCCAACACCTCCTTTGCATAACCCCTATTGCGGCTTGCAGCGTCGATGCCCGAGACGGCAGCAGCCGACCGACTAGAGACACATATGCCGGTGCCGCTCGGCCTTCTGCTCCAGCACCCTCCTTTGTAGCAACAGGGGGGCACCCTCCGCAGCTTGCACGGTCACACCCGCCAGCCGGCCTTGCAGCACCTGTTCCAGGCGCTCGACCCCTGGAACTGGGTGCGCCTGCGGCATGCCGTTGCAGCATAGGCGCAAACGGTCACAGCACGTTGTCGCGGCACTGGCGACCGCGGCCCTCGCAGCTCTGCGGCACATCATTGCAGCACCCGCAGCTGCCATACGGCGGCTAGCCCTATTCGGCGGACAGATCATCAAGTAACGACGCAACACATACCTTACCGGCGTGCATGTCCTCTATTTCATATAGTTTTTCTTTTGGTTTTTTCCTTTTTTCTCATTTTTTATTTTTAATTTCTACTTTTTTGTTTTAATATCATTTTCCAATTTTCTTATTCCATGCTCCTATATATATATTATTTATTTATTTTAAATTTATCCTTTTCATTTTATTTACCTTTTTCTTCTAGTTTTTATCCTTTCCATGCCCTATTCTTTTTATTTTTTCTTCCGGAACCATTATTTTATTTTACTTAAAAAATAGATTTTTGCCTTTTGCGTACTATATATATATATATTTAAATATTTTCCTTATATTTAAATTTTATTTCCCTTTTTCCAATTTTGCAAGCATCTTTAAAATTCGGGAGTATTTTTTTGAATTCATGGATATTTTTTGAATACACGAACATTTTCCGAAATCAAAAACATTTTTTTAAATCATGAATATTAACTAAATTCTTAAATATTTTATCAATTATGAACATTTTTCAAATACACGAACATTTATTGAAATAAAAAACATTTTACCAAACCATGAATATTTTTTAATTTCTTGAACAATTTTTGCAATTGTGATCATTTTTCGAATTTGCCAATAGTTTTTGAAATCGTGGAACATTTTTTGAATTTGCAAGCATTTCTTACAGATTCATAGTATATTGTTTGAATTCATGAACATGTTTTGAATTGACAAATATTTTAAAATTTGATAACAGTTTTAAATTCAAGAACAATTTTTTGTTTTTGGCAAACTATTTCGAGACATTGAACTTTTTTCTAATAGATAAACTTTTCTTGAAAATTGGAAACAATACTAAAAATTAATGAGAATTTTAAATTTTCAGTTAAAAATTATAGAAAATCAGGAACATTGTTATGAAGTCGAAAAAATGTAAAATTATTGAACATTTTTTGAATATGCGAACATTTTTCTTAATCATAAATAAACTTTGCAATTCATGAACATTTTATGATTTCACAATTTTTTTTTCAAAACTCGCAACTTTCCTGATTTTCTTTGTTGAAATACCAAATTATTTTAAAGAAGAAAACAAATACAAAAGAAAAACCCAAATGATAAGTGCCACACGTGCTGCACGAAACAACATGGTCCAAACGTCTTCATTACCATCCATTTTATCACATCAAACAAATGACATCAGCGAAATCTTTTTGCTTTTTCAGACTTAAAATTAGTTTATCTCTTAAATAAAAATTCTGATTAGAAATTTGTTTTCATCATTAAGTCCACCTCGAAGAGATCTTTAAAAAACTAGATCTCATATTGATATGTTTCGGCAACTTTTTTTGGGGGCAAAAAGTTGGCATGCTGTTACACTGAAATTGTCATAGTGTTTACACTAAAGTTGCCAATTTTCATCTTTTAGATTTAAAGATACCATTGTATTTCAATTAATTTTCGCGGCATATTTTATTAATTGAGCATGGCAATTTTTAGTAATTAACCACAAAAAATTAATTTATGAATTATGGCAATTTTTAGTAACTCATCATGGCAATTTTAGTTTATAGATCATGTCAATTTTAGTATTTTGCACCATGGCAAATCTACTATTTTGACCATGGAAACTATTTTGTATGAACCATGACAATTTTAGTTTCTCATTCATGGCAAATTTGAGTCATTGAGGATGCATTTTAAAGTAATTAACGACGGACTCCTTTTTAATTACGAATCATGTATAAATTATGTCGTTGATCATGGCAAATTTAGTTTCTTAACTCCCTTTTTATAACATGTTACTTTAAACATAGAACAAAAAATAGTTGAAACATATCATGACAACTTCAGTGAAAACACCATGACAATTTAATGCAATAGACATGGTAAATTTTGACCGCCAAAACATATCATTGAAACGTATCGATATGGGATCTAGTTTTGATGTCTTCGCCGCGACGGATTTGATGGTGAAACGTATTTTCAGTCAGTTTTTCATTTAAGAGATAAAATATTTTAAAGTTTGAAAAACCCAAAAGATAACCGTTAACATCATCTATTTTTTGTCTCTGTTTGCATGCATATGTGAAAGAAACAAAAAGTCTGACATGTCACAATGAGTGCTAGAACGGTGTTTGGTCCGACCTCCTTCAGCCCACATGTGTAGACGGAATTATTTCATGGCACACGTGTGGCATTTATCAGGGTCCAAGAAAAAACAAAATAAAGAAAACAGGGGACGTCCCACCCCGCTCATGGGTCGGTCAAACAGGGCGAGGGGCGCATTGTGGTTCTTGCTGGGTCATTCAAAAAAGTTTAATGATTTAGAAAATGTTCAAATTTGAAAGATATTCGGAAAAATAAAAAAAAGAAGTAAACGGAATTTAAAATAAAAGTTAAATAAAATTATATATATCAAAACATGGAAAAAAGAATAAATCAAATCAAATCAAATCAAATTCGCAAACATTTTTTGTATTCGCACTCAGTTTTGTAGAAATTCACCATATATTGTGTGAAGTTGTGAGCATTTTTTTAACTCGTGATTTATTTTATAAATCTGTGAATTTTTTTAATTGGTGAATATTATTAAAAGTTGAGAATTTCTAAATGCATGAACATTTATTTTTGTTTTTGACGAACATTTTCAAATGCATGAACATTGTGTGAATCAACAAACATATTTTTGAATACATGAAATTTTTTGAAATTTGGGGACGATGTTTGAAAGTGATAAACATTATTAAATGTCCTTGCCACCGCCCCAAGGACTTCCACCATCACCCCGACACGCACACTGCCGCTGCGTCGCCCCTTCGAGCCGTAGCGTCGCGGCACGCGGTCCACTTTGTCGTCCCCGTTCGTCGACTTCTACGTGGTATGCACCGCACGCCTTCCTAAGCACGAGAACACAATTGTACGCGCCCGGTCTTCATCATGATGTTTGATTTTCGCCGCCTAACTCGAGCATCGCAGCGACGCTCCTAACCTTGCCGCCGCTGTCGTCGCCTTCCACCTCTCTGCTACTTCTTGAGCTTGCGTTGTTTTTTCCCTTGAAGAGGAAAGGGTGATGCAGCAAAGTAAAGATAAGTATTTCCCTCAGTTTGAGAACCAAGGTATCAATCCAGTAGGAGACAACGCACAAATCACCAATACCTGCACAAACAATCAAACAACTCGCACCCAACGCGATAAAGAGGTTGTCAATCCCTTGACAGTTACTTGCAAAAGTGAGATCTGATAGAGACAGATAAATGGTAAAGTAAATATTTTTAGTATTTTTGGTTTATAGACCGGAAAGTAAAAGATTGCAAAAATAGTAGATCGGAAACTTGTATCATGGAAAAGAGAAACTTATATGATGGAAAATAGACCCGGTGGCCATAGGTTCACTAGAGGCTTCTCTCAAGATAGCAAATAATACTGTGGGTGAACAAATTACTGGTGAGCAATAGATAGAAAAGCGCAAAGTTATGACGATATCTAAGACAATGATCATGAATATAGGCATCACATCCGTGTCAAGTAGACGGAATGATTCTGCATCTACTACTATTACTCCACACATCGACCGCTATCCAGCATGCATCTAGAGTATTAAGTTCATAAAGAACGGAGTAACGCATTAAGTAAGATGACATGATGTAGAGGAATTAACTCAAAGCAATATGATGAAAACCCCATCTTTTTATCCTCGATGGCAACAATACAATACGTGCCTTGCTGCCCTACTATCACTGGGAAAGGACACCGCAAGATTGAACCCAAAACTAAGCGCTTCTCCCATTGCAAGAAAAACCAATCTAGTTGGACAAACCAAACCGATAGTTCGAAGAGAATTACAAAGATATCAAATCATGCATAAAAGAATTCAGAGAAGATTCAAATAATATTCATAGATAAGCTGATCATAAATCCACAATTCATCGGATCTCGGCAAACACACCGTAAAAAAGTATTACATCGAATAGATCTCCAAGAAAATCGAGGAGAACATGGTATTGAGAATCAAAGAGAGATAAGAAGCCATCTCGTTACTAGCTATGGACCCGTAGGTCTTTGGTAAACTACTCACGCTTCATCGAAAGGGCAATAGAGTTGATGCAGAAGCCCTCCGTGACCGAATCCCCCTCCGTCAGGGTGCCGGAAAAGGTCCCTAGATGGGATCTCACGGGTACAGAAAGTTGCGGCGGTGGAAAAGTCTTTTCATGGATGCCTCTGGTGGTTTGGAGATATTTGGAAACATATAGGCGAAAGAATTAGGTCAGGGGGGTCATGGGGGGGGGGCACAAGAGAAGGGGGCGCGCCCTCCGTCCTTGTGCCGCCTCGTGGCTCTTCCGACTTCATCTCCAAGTCTCCTGGTTGGCTTCTGGTCCAAGAAAAATCATCGCGAAGGTTTCATTCCGTTTGGACTCCGTTTGGTATTCCTTTTCTACGAAACTCAAAAACGAGAAAGAAAACAGGAACTGGCATTGGGCTCTAGGTTAATAGGTTAGTCCCAAAAATAATATAAAATAGCATATTAATGCACATAAAACATCCGAAACATATAATATAATATCATGGAACAATAAAAAATTATAGATACGTTGGAGACATATCAAGCATCCTCAAGCTTAATTTCTGCTCGTCCTCGAGTAGGTAAATGATAAAAACAGATTTTTTGATGTGGAATGCTACCTAACATATTTATTCGTGTAATTTTCTTTATTGTGGCATGAATGTTCAGATCCATAAATTCAAAACAAAAGTTTAATATTGACATAAAATCAATAATACTTCAAGCATACTAACAAGGCAATTATGTCTTCTCAAAATAACATGGCCAAAGAAAGCATATCCCTACAAAATCATATAGTCTGGCTATGCTCAATCTTAATCACACAAAATATTCAAATCATGCACAACCCCGATGACAAGCCAAGTGTCGTGGAATTGTCACGGCAGATGTCCTAGCGGAAGGACTTAGTCGTGGAGCCATCGCAACTAGGTTAGATTAAAGGGGTTAATCGGGACACAAGACACAGAGGGTTTATACTGGTTCGGCCCCTCGCGATGTAGGTAACAAGGCCTACTCCAGTTTGGGATTGTATTTCTTGAGTTTCGATTACCAGGGAGTGAATACGCTTGACCTATCTCGCGATCTCTTGTTTCTTGCCCTAAACCGCCGCCGGGTCGTCCCTCTATATACACAGGTTGACGTCCGGCGGCTCACGGAGTCCCGACCGGCTCATACATAATGTGTACGGCTTGGTGACTAGCTACGCTTGCCTTACAAAACAAGTCATACACATATGGCGGTTCATTGAAACATCCACACTTTCCACTGCCGCCACCTTAGGTTTAGAATTTTACTGCCTTTTCTGAACTGTGGTAGATCCAAAATAATTGCTCCATCTTGCAAAACCTGTTTGTCCAACACTTAGCCAAATTTGAAGTATCATAACTGCCATGGCAGCTCACACCGCAAATCGTGATCCATCATAAGACACTAAATCTTGTTAAACCACCACCATACGCTTTATAACTTGCCTGACCCGACAATATATCTCCGGTTTAACCAATTCTGCAACATATATCTTGACTGTTAGACTCTGTCCGGCTTAGCAGCAATTTTTTTAATCTGGTAGGTACCATTAGTCCCCTTTTAAGCTGCCAACACTTCAAGGCTCTTCCCAGGCTTAATCTGTCAACTGTTCATAGCATTTTACCCTTAAGTCAATAGTCTGGTTTAATAGCATGATCTTAATCCGGTAATATTTCCTTTCCTTAGGACTTTGTTTTCGAAGATGGTCAAGACTGTCACCGCCTGCAACTAGGTTGTTTCCCAGGTCATCGAGGAAGACTTAAAAAATATGTTCAGACTGGCGTTTAAGCCAAAAAAGAAGCCATCCACCGGAGGGTTCCGGGTAATGAAACTCGCCCTGAGCCCAAAGATGGTGAAGTGGTGGTTTTTATGGATCATATGGACCGGAGCTTTAGCCCTCCCGGCTCAAGATTCTTCCGTGATGTGTTGCATTTCTTCAAGCTTCATCCACAAGATATCGGAACAAACTCCGTTTCAAACATCTGCAATTTCCAAGTGTTCTGCGAGGTGTACCTTCAACAGGATCCCACCGTAAAACTATTCAGAGAGTTCTACTACTTGAACCGACAGAATGAATTCACAGATGGACCTAGCCTTGAACTAGGCGGCATATACATACAACGTCGGAAAGAGGCTATCTTCGCAGCTGCTAATCCGCCCAGTCACCCCAAAGATTAGAACCAGACTTGGTTTTATTGCCAAGATACTTCGCTAGAAGGAGAGAACTCCCTGCCGGGTTACCGCGCCAGCCAGCTTAGTAGCGGACATCATCTTCCGGACCGTATCAGCACAACAGAACGAAAGAAATATGTACCGGTTTTCGCAAAGATCCGGGCTCGGATGGCCTACAGCTTGACCGGAATTGATCTAGTTCGCTGCTGGGTCGCCTGGAGAGTCTTGCCTCTAAGCATCCGGCCCGGTTTAATGTGTGAGTATACCGGCGAGCTAACAGATCCTCAGCATCACTGTAAAACCGAAATGACTGAAGAATACATCAATGAAATGACTAAGACTTTGTTGAATGAAAGCTTAGAAGATTGCAGTAAAGTTGGACTGGTCCCTTTCTGCGTTTTGAATAAGCCGCCAGATGTAAGTTTGACTCCAGCTCATACTTGACTCATATTTTCATTTGTGCTGCTTGCTCGTACCCATTCAATGTTTACAGGCTGACTCACACTTCTGGGACAAGAAATTGCCTGAAAAAACAAAGAAAACCCGGACAAAGAATAAGGCCACCAAAAGGCCTGCTAAGAAGAGATCCAACACTGCCGAATTATTCAATTTGGATGACAAAGATGATGATGACGAGTCGGAGGTAGAACTTGATTCCCTTGGCTCGTTTTTTGTACGTGTTATTGACAATGATTATTATCAGGATGAAGCAGAGGCCAGCCGTGCAGATGATGCAGAGGTAATTACTCTTTCCTCCAGCTCAGACCCTCTGCCAACACCAAAAACTCTACAGGCAAGCCGGAAAGCAAGATTTTCTCACCCTTTAGCTCACTTGGATCCCAACTTTCTTTTGAAGAAACAGCAACATGAAGCTCGCCGCACAACCCGGAACAGTGGCGGTGGAGTTTTATCCTCCGGCTTACAGAACACCCGGTCACCTCGCAAATGTCGACCAGAGGTTTCAAACATTTCTGACTTAGATTATCCCAAGGCGGGTCTTTTCCGTCAACCTCTTAATCCATCTGATTCAAATTATCAGGGAACATCTCATTCCTCCTCCGACAACTCAATGGGAACTCAAATTCCAGCTTTCAAGACTGTGCCTGGGTAAGGGTATATTCAATCATTCAAAATTCATGCCTGATTAATATGCTGACATCTGTGTATTTCTTATTCTCAGTGGCCAGGCCAAACCTAGCAAAAAGGGGAAACTGAACAAGCAGGCTGACGACTCCAACCCGTCTGTGCCGGAAAGACAACAACCAGAATCCTCTCATCCAATTGCTGAACCCACCATTGATGACCCGCCATCAGAAGAGCACGACGTCACCATGGATCAAATAGATGTTGAACCGGTCATCTCTAAACCACCAAGCCCCATCAAACCTAATGAAGATAAAGCTGACGATGTCATCATCACCGGGCTTGGTTATACCGTGCCGGGTTGCCTTATCCAAGCACAACGCTAAGGAGGAAATTTCTGCTGCTGATAAAGGCAAGTGGAAAGCAGACTTAGAAGACTACTCCCAGTTCAGTGCCCAAGAAATCCACTTTGGTTATTTGAACCGTCTATACACCACCCGTGATTTTGAAGCCGGCTTAATCAATTTGATGAAGGAATGCTATGAGGTAGTCCAATGATTATTCCCTTCATAATTATATGTCTATCAGCCGCCAAGTCTATAGGATATGATAGGATGGAATATGCTGTAGACTTTCCAATAGCCATAAAGAACTGAACATCATCACTAGTAGCCCCCAAGGGCCGGCTTGAATCATCAAGTTAAGTCGGGACTTTAAGTAGCAGTAATGAACTTCGCATCCATAGCCCCCAAGGGTCGGTTTAACTAGCATAGTTAAACCGGGACTTACCAACATTGATAAATCAACACTTCAACATGTAACCTTGGTAAACCAGATCATATCATTATACCCGAGTCATCATATAAATTCGTCTTTGAAAAGAGCAATAGGCATTAGCCCCCAAGTGCCAAGGAAAATACTTGTACTATGCTTGGGACTTTCGAAAAGTTCTTAAGGGCGATAGACATTAGCCCCCAAGTGCCAAGGAAAATACTTGTATTGTGCTTGGGACTTCAAAAATAATCATGCTCATAATACCTTCCATGTTTGTTTATATCACAGGCTGAACTGATTGAGAAGGATTCGTAGCTCAATGATCTGAAGGCCAACATTAAAACTCAGCAATCTGAGACATCCAAGTCCAAATCAGAACTGAAGACTGCTTTAGAGAACATTGAGCAGCTTAAGCAAAACTTCAACACTGATAAAAGCGGCTGGGTGACCGAAAAGGCGGCTCTATTGAAGAGAGCAGAGGATGCTGAAGCCGCACTTAAACCGGTGACTGACGAGTTGTCCGGCTTAAAGCAGCAGATCAATAACATGTCATCAGCCATCTTCGGTAAGTAGGAAACATGACCCCTTTGCATCTCAATAAACATATTATAAATCATCTGTCGGCTTATCAATAAATTGACTGATACAGGTTCTCGGAGCACCAAATTGGGCTCAGATATGCACATCCGGCTTAAAGCTGTCTACACTCTTTTAGAATAGTTATATACTGGCACCCAACGTACCATTGCTGCTGCTATGCACAAGAAATCTCCACCCACTCTCATCAAAGATACATTGAGAGGTTAGCAGTGCTGCCCCAAAGGATTGATGATTTAAAGCGAGCATCTGCCAGAGCCGGCGCGTTGACTGCTTTAAGCCGGGTAAAGGCGTGGCAAGCAGATCTGGATCCAGAAGATTTGGCCAATGGTTGCCCAAGTGTCAAAGAGGACGAGTCTTCCTTCAGTGCTGATGACTTTGCAGAAATAGCATGAGCAATGCATCCATTAGCCAGTAAATTGGCTAAAGAAACCAATCTATCCACGTACCAGGCGGCTTACGATGCTCATAACAAGAAAGTGAAGGCGCTGGTTCATCAGGAGACGGATCTCATCCCGCCGATTCGTAAACACACCTTTGCTCCTGACATTGATCCATCCAACCTTATTGATGATGAATCTGTATTTAGAGTGTTGACCGGTATCAACTGGGCTACGCCTGACTTCTAGCTGATGGATAATCAAGGAACTGAAGAGGAAGAAGAGGCGCAGGATGATCCGGAGGCTTCAACCCGCCAAGAGTCATGAGCCGTTTTATTAATCATAACACTTTGATGTTTACGTCTCCAAAACACTTATCCTCTTTGGGCCATCGGATGCCTTGTAATAGGCTAGTTAAACTCTGATTTGCCATGCCATCGTGCACGTTTTGTTTGCATAACACTGCTGATCCGTCAGTTGAAGATCTGCCACTTATGCTCATGATATCATCAAGTATGCAGATCAGATTTATCATTTTTCCTGCACACAAACAGATCACAAGTGCCCTAGCGGTTTACCCCAGGGCGGGTCACAATACCCTATATAAAAACCACTGGTGACTATAATAGTCCATAACCAGGGTCGGCTTAATCACAACCTTATATAATTATAACAAAATATCATACCTGTGATATTTGCTTACACGGCTGACTTATCATACCTGTGTAGTAAGGGCTACAACCCAAAGATTGAGAGCAGAACACCCTGTTCAATTGATTTATACCGCCGGCTTACAACGCCGCATGCAACAAGGTGTAATATCCGAAAACTTAAAGTCCAAAGCCAGGCCGGGTTAACAAACGCCAGATAGATTCATATATGAACCATAAGGCAATATAACCCTCATCGGGTTTCAACCATGTATTAATATGTCCCAAGAGATGATTCTCAAAAAATGTTCAAATCAAATATAAAACAAAAACCAAGGCTTTCATAGGCTGCCAAGCCTTCAACGTCAAGTGCTTTTCAAGGGCTGCACGGCCACTGAGTTAAACCTTCATTCAAACCTTGTAAGCCGGGCCTCACATGCTGAATCACCGTTTTAACTTTGACAAGTTCAGGGTCTTTATAAGATTGTCTGTTAAGAGTACGACGAGTCATTCCAGGATTACCTGGGCCGAGTGGCAAACTTACAAAGACAGGATAACCCAGATTTTTTGGTGAATATACCTAGCGTCCAAGCCTATTACGAGGGTCAACAAAGCTCTTGTTCACTAACAAAGAGCCCCTAAGTAATGTTTCATTCCAGGCGTACAAGTCGGATCAACAGGGTAGTCATAGCTATGCTCGATGAGCAGGAAGCCCCCAAGTATTTTGTAATCATGGTGTACAAGCCGGATCAAAAGGGTAGTCATAGCTATGCTCAATGAGCAGGAAGCCCCCAAGTGATCATATGAAGTGACAATAAAAACTCATTATTCTCAGAAATGAAACAACAGAGGCCCTGAATTATCAGGGATGCCGACTTTATTATATTCATTATAATATATACATTGTCAAAACATGTATACCATAAGAGCTAGTGGCTCAGGTGTAATAAGGGCTGAAGATGAGCAATATTCCACGGCCGGCGGGTCTCCTCTTCCGACGTGCGTGAGTCCTTGTGGTCTCGAACATCCTTAAGGTAGTATGACCCGGTGTTCAGATTTTTGCTGACCACAAAGGGCCCTTCCCAAGGTGGGGATAGCTTGTGCATATCAGCTTGATCCTGGATAAGCCGGAGCACCAAATCGCCTTCTTGAAAGGTCCTGGTTTTAGCCTGGCGGCTGTGATAACGGCACAGATCTTGCTGGTAAATCGCCGAACAAGCCACCCCAGGGTGAAAGTGCTAGTTATCGACTAGAGGGGGGGGGTGAATAGGCGATTTTTATGGAAGTCTTCAAAACATGGGAGTTTAGAAGACAAACAATAGAAATGAACCTATTGACATGCAGCGAAAGGTAGACTACACTAGACAAGCCATAGTCAAGTATTCAATGAAGTGAAAGCACGAAGACTATTAGCAGCTAGGTAGTACGGATCAGGATGGAAGATAGTGTGAAGCCAAACAATAATAATCGTCACATAGTGAAGTCAAACAGATAATGCAAGCAGGCAATTGATACGTCTCCAATGTATCTATAATTTTTTATTGTTCCATGCTATATTATATTCTGTTTTGGACATTATTGGGCTTTATTATACACTTTTATATTATTTTTGGGACTAACCTATTAACCGGAGGCCCAACCCAGAATTGTTGTTTTTTGCCTATTTCAGAGTTTCGCAGAAAAAGAATATCAAACGGAGTCCAAACGGAATGAAACCTTCGGGAACGTGATTTTCGGAACGAACGTGATCCAGAGGACTTGGACCCCACGTCAAGACATCAACCAGGAAGGCACGAGGTAGGGGGGCGCGCCTACCCCCTGGGCGCGCCCTCCACCCTCGTGGGCCCCATGCTGCTCCACCGACGTACTTCTTCCTCCTATATATACCCACGTACCCCCAAACTACCAGATACGGAGCCAAAAACCTAATTCCACCGCCGCAACCTTCTGTACCCGTGAGATCCCATCTTGGGGCCTTTTCCGGAGCTCCGCTGGAGGGTGCATCGATCACGGAGGGCTTCTACATCAACACCATAACCTCTCCGATGATGTGTGAGTAGTTTACCTCAGACCTTCGGGTCCATAGTTATTAGCTAGATGGCTTCTTCTCTCTTTTTGGATCTCAATACAATGTTCTCCCCCTCTCTTGTGGAGATCTATTCGATGTAATCTTCTTTTGCGGTGTGTTTGTTGAGACCGATGAATTGTGGGTTTATGATCAAGTTTATCTATGAACAATATTTGAATCTTCTCTGAATTCTTTTATGTATGATTGGTTATCTTTGCAAGTCTCTTTGAATTATCAGTTTGGTTTGGACTACTAGATTGATCTTTCTTGCAATGGGAGAAGTGCTTAGCTTTGGGTTCAATATTGCGGTGTCCTTTCCTAGTGACAGTAGGGGCAGCAAGGCACGTATTGTATTGTTGCCATCGAGGATAACAAGATGGGGTTTATATCATATTGCATGAGTTTATCCCTCTACATTATATTATCTTGCTTAAAGCGTTACTCTGTTCTTATGAACTTAATACTCTAGATGCATGCTGGATAGCGGTCGATGTGTGGAGTAATAGTAGTAGATGCAGGCAGGAGTCGGTCTACTTGTCTCGGACGTGATGCCTATATACATGATCATACCTAGATATTCTCATAACTATGCTCAATTCTGTCAATTGCTTAACAGTAATTTGTTCACCTACCGTAATACTTATGCTCCCGAGAGAAGCCACTAGTGAAACCTATGGCCCCCGGGTCTATTTTTCATCATATTAATCTTCCAACACTTAGTTATTTTTATTGCCTTTTATTTTGCTTTGCATCTTTATCATAAAAATACCAAAAATATTATCTTATCATATCTACCAGATCTCACTGTCGTAAGTGACCGTGATGGGATTGACAACCCCTTTATTGCGTTGGTTGCGAGGATTTATTTGTTTGTGTAGGTGTGAGGGACTCGTGCGTGGCCTCCTACTGGATTGATACCTTGGTTCTCAAAAACTGAGGGAAATACTTACGCTACTTTATTGCATCACCCTTTCCTCTTCAAGGGAAAACCAACGCAGTGCTCAAGAGGTAGCAAGAAGGATTTCTGGCGCCGTTGCCGGGGAGTCTACGCAAAAGTCAACATACCAAGTAACCATCACAAACCCTTATCTCCCGCATTACATTATTTGCCATTTGCCTCTCGTTTTCCTCTCCCCCACTTCACCCTTGCCGTTTTATTTGCCCTCTCTTTTTTGTTCGCCTCTTTTTCGCTTGCTTCTTGTTTGCTCGTGTGTTGGATTGCTTGCTTGTCACGATGGCTCAAGATAATACTAAATTGTGTGACTTTACCACTACCAACAACAATGATTTTCTTAGCACTCCAATTGCTCCTCTTACCGATACTGAATCTTGTGAAATTAATGTTGCTTTGTTGAATCTTGTCATGAAAGATCAATTCGCCGACCTTCCTAGTGAAGATGCCACTACCTATCTAAATAGCTTCATTGATTTGTGTGATATGCAAAAGAAGAAAGATGTGGACAATGATATTGTTAAATTGAAGCTATTTCCTTTTTTGCTTAGAGATCGTGCTAAACCTTGGTTTTCGTCTTTGCCTAAAAGTAGTATTGATTCTTGGAATAAGTGCAAAGATGCTTTTATCTCTAAGTATTTTCCTCCCGCTAAGATCATCTCTCTTAGAAACGACATCGTGAATTTTAAGAAACTTGATCATGAACATGTTGCACAAGCTTGGGAGACGATGAAACTAATGATACGTAATTGCCCTACTCATGGTTTGAATTTGTGGATGATTATACAATTTTTTATGCCGGATTGAATTTTGCTTCTAGAAATCTTTTAGATTCGGCCACGGGAGGCACTTTTCTGGAAATCACTTTAGGAGAATCTACTAAACTCCTAGATAATATTAAGGTTAATTATTCTCAATGGCACACTGAAAGATCTACTTATACGAAAGTGCATGCGATAGAACAAATTAATGTTTTGAGTGGAAAGATGGATGAACTTATGAAATTATTTGCTAATAAAAGTGTTTCTTCTGATCCTAATGATATGCCTTTGTCTATTTTGATTGAGAATATTAATGAACCTATGGATGTGAATTTTGTTGGTAGGAATAATTTTGGTAACAACGCATATAGAGGAAACTTTAATCCTAGGCCGTATCCTAGTAATTCCTCTAATAATTATGGTAATTCCTATAACAATTCTTATGGAAATTTTAATAAGATGCCCTCTGAATTTGAGACTAGTGTTAAGGAGTTTGTGAATTCGCAAAAGAATTTCAATGCTTTGCTTGAAGAAAAATTGCAAAAGAATTTCTCTTGATGTTGATTCTTTAAAAAACTTAGATCTATTCCACCTAAGCATGATATCAACGAGTCTCTCAAAGCCATGAGAATTTCCATTGATGAGTGCAAAGAAAGAACCGCTAGGATGCGTGCTAAGAAAGATTGTTTTGTGAAAGCGTGTTCTTCTAGTTATGAAAATAAAGATGAATATCTAAAAGTTATTGATGTGTCCCCTATTAAATCTTTGTTTTTCAATATGAATCTTGATAATGATGGTACTGAAGATAATCCACCTTTACCTAGAAGGCGTTCCAAAAATTCTGAGTTTTTAGATCTTGATGCAAACATTGTTAAAAGTGGGATTGAAAAGATCAAAACTCTAGATATTAATGAACCCACTATTTTGGATTTCAAGGAATTTAATTATGATAATTGCTCTTTGATAGATTGTATTTCCTTGTTGCAATCCGTGCTAAATTCTCCACATGCTTATAGCCAAAATAAAGCTTTTACTAAACATATCATTGATGCTTTGATGCAATCTTATGAAGAAAAACTTGAGTTGGAAGTTTCTATCCCTAGAAAACTTTATGATGAGTGGGAACCTACTATTAAGATTAAAATTAAAGATCATGAATGCTATGCTTTGTGTGATTTGGGTGCTAGTGTTTCCACGATTCCAAAGACTTTGTGTGATTTGCTAGGTTTCCGTGATTTTGATGATTGCTCTCTAAACTTGCACCTTGCGGATTCCACCATTAAGAAACCTATGGGAAGAATTAATGATGTTCTTATTATTGCAAATAGGAATTATGTGCCCGTAGATTTTATTGTTCTTGATATAGATTGCAATCCTTCATGTCCTATTATTCTTGGTAGGCCTTTCCTTAGAACGATTGGTGCAATTATTGATATGAAGGAAGGGAATATTAGGTTCCAATTTCCGTTAAGGAAAGGCATGGAACACTTCCCTAGAAAGAAAATAAAATTACCTTATGAGTCTATTATGAGAGCCACTTATGGATTGCCTACCAAAGATGGCAATACCTAGATATATCCTTGCTATTATGCCTAGCTAGGGGCGTTAAACGATAGCGCTTGTTGGGAGGCAACCCAATTTTATTTTTAGTTTTTTGCTTTTGATTAAGTTGAGGAATAAATATGTGATCTAGCGTCTGGTTAGATGTGTTTTTATGTTTTAATTAGTGTTTGTGCCAAGTTAAACCTATAGGATCTTCTTGGATGATAGTTATTTGATCTTGCTGAAAATTCCAGAAACTTTCTGTTCACGCAAATAATTGTTAAAATTCACCAGAACGTGATACAATATTGATTCCAATTTCTGCTGATCAATAAACAAATTATCTAGGTCTTCCTATTTCTTCTGAATTTTTGGAGTTCGAGAAGTTTGCGTTAGTTATAGATTACTACAGACTGTTCTGTTTTTGACAGATTCTGTTTTTCGTGTGTTGTTTGCTTATTTTGATGAATCTATGGCTAGTAAAATAGTTTATAAACCATAGAGAAGTTGGAATAAAGTAGTTTTAACACCAATATAAATAAAGAATGAGTTCATTACAGTACCTTGAAGTGGTGTTTTGTTTTCTTTCGCTAACGGAGCTCACGAGATTTTCTGTCAAGTTTTGTGTTGTGAAGTTTTCAAGTTTTGGGTGAAAGATTTGATGGATTGTGGAAAAAGGAGTGGCAAGAGCCTAAGCTTGGGGATGCCCATGGCACCCCAAGATAATCTAAGGACACCTAAAAGCCAAAGCTTGGGGATGCCCCGGAAGGCATCCCCTCTTTCGTCTACTTCCATCGGTAACTTTACTTGGAGCTATATTTTTATTCACCACATGATATGTGTTTTGCTTGGAGCGTCTTGTATTATTTGAGTCTTTGTTCTTAGTTTACCACAATCATCCTTTCTGTACACACCTTTTAAGAGAGACACACATGATTCGAAAATTGTTAGAATACTCTATGTGCTTCACTTATATCTTTTGAGTTATATAGTTTTGCTCCAGTACTTCACTTATATCTTTTAGAGCATGGCGGTAGATTTGTTTTATAGAAACTATTGTTCTCTCATGCTTCACTTATATCTTTTTAAGAGTCCTATAAAATAGCATGGCAATTTGCTTCAACTAAATATCATGAGAAATTTGATACTAGATAATTGTTTTGAGATATAAAGGTGGTAATATCATAGTTGTGCTAGTTGAGTAATTGTGGAATTGAAAAATACTTGTGTTGGAGTTTGTGATTCCCGTAGCATGCACGTATGGTGAACCGTTATGTAACGAAGTCGGATCATGAGGTATTTATTGATTGTCATCCTTTGTGTGGCGGTTGGGGTCGCGCGATGGTTAACTCCTACCAACCCTTCCCCTAGAAGCATGCGTAATAGTACTTTGCTTCGAGGGCTAATAAATTTTTGCAATAAATATATGAGTTTTTTATGACTAATGTGAGTCCATGGATTATACGCACACTTACCTTTCCACAATTTTCTAGCCTCTTCGGTACCGTGCATTGCCCTTTCTCACCTTGAGAGTTGGTGCAAACTTCGCCGGTGAATCCAAACCCCGTGATATGATACGCTCTATCACACATAAACCTCCTTATATCTTCCTCAAAACAGCCACCATACCTACCTATTATGGCATTTCCATAGCCATTCCGAGATATATTGCCATGCAACTTTCCATCGTTTCGTTTATCATGACACGTTCCATCATTGTCATATTGCTTTGCATGATCATGTAGTTGACATTGTATTTGTGGCAAAGCCACCATTCATAATTCTTTCATACATGTCGCTCTTGATTCATTGCATATCCCGGTACACCACCGGAGGCATCCACATAGAGTCATATTTTGTTCTAAGTATTGAGTTGTAATTCATGAGTTGTAAGTAAATAAAAGTGTGATGATCATCATTATTAGAGCATTGTCCCAAGTGAGGAAAGGATGATGGAGACTATGATTCCCCCACAAGTCGGGATGAGACTCCGGACTAAAAAAAAGAGGCCATAAAAAAAGTCCCAAATAAAAAAATGAGAGAAACAGAGAGAAGGGACAATGTTACTATCCTTTTACCACACTTGTGCTTCAAAGTAGCACCGCGATCTTCATAATAGAGAGTCTCTTATTTTGTCACTTTCATATACTAGTGGGAAATTTCATTATAGAACTTGGCTTGTATATTCCAATGATGGGCTTCCTCAAAATGCCCGAGGTCTTCTTGAGCAAGCAAGTTGGATGCACACCCACTTAGTTTCTTTTTGAGCTTTCATACACTTATAGCTCTAGTGCATCCGTTGCATGGAAATCCCTACTCCTTGCATTAACATCAATTGATGGGCATCTCCATAGCCCGTTGATTAGCCTCGTTGATGTGAGACTTTCTCCTTTTTTGTCTTCCCACATAACCCCTACCATTATACCTTATTCCACCATAGTGCTATATCCATGGCTTGCGCTCATGTATTGCGTAAGAATTGAAAAGGCTGAAGCGCGTTAAAAAGTATGAACCAATTGTTTGGCTAAAACCGGGGTTGTACATGATATTAATATTTTGTGTGGGGAAGATGGAGCATAGCCAGACTATATGATTTTGTAGGGATAACTTGCTTTGGCTATGTTATTTTGCTAAGACATAATTGCTTGGTTAGCATGCTTGAAGTATTATTGTTTTTATGTCAACATTAAACTCTTATTCTGAATCATATTAAAACTGAACATTCGTGCCACAATAAGAAGAATTACATTGAAATTATGCTAAGTAGCATTCCACATCAAAAATTCTGTTTTTATCATTTACCTACTCGAGGACGAGTAGGAATTAAGCTTGGGGATGCTTGATACGTCTCCAACGTATCTATAATTTTTGATTGTTCCATGCTATATTATATTCTGTTTTGGACATTATTGGGCTTTATTATACACTTTTATATTATTTTTGGGACTAACCTATTAACCGGAGGCCCAGCCCAGAATTGATGTTTCTTGCCTATATCAGAGTTTCGCAGAAAAAGAATATCAAACGGAGTCCAAACGGAATGAAACCTTCGGGAACGTGATTTTCGGAACGAACGTGATCCAGAGGACTTGGACCCTACGTCAAGACATCAACCAGGAAGGCACGAGGTAGGGGGGCGCGCCTACCCCCTGAGCGCGCCCTCCACCCTCGTGGGCCCCACGTTGCTCCACCGACGTACTTCTTCCTCCTATATATACCCACGTACCCCCAAACTACCAGATACGGAGCCAAAAACCTAATTGCACCACTGCAACCTTCTGTACCCATGAGATCCCATCTTGGGGCCTTTTTTCGGAGCTCCGCCGGAGGGGGCATCGATCACGGAGGGCTTCTACATCAACACCATAGCCTCTCCCATGATGTGTGAGTAGTTTACCTCAGACCTTTGGGTCCATAGTTATTAGCTAGATGGCTTCTTCTCTCTTTTTGGATCTCAATACAATGTTCTCCTCGTGTCTTGTGGAGATCTATTCGATGTAATCTTCTTTTGCGGTGTGTTTGTTGAGACCGATGAATTGTGGGTTTATGATCAAGTTTATCTATGAACAATATTTGAATCTTCTCTGAATTCTTTTATGTATGATTGGTTATCTTTGCAAGTCTCTTTGAATTATAAGTTTGGTTTGGCCTACTAGATTGATCTTTCTTGCAATGGGAGAAGTGCTTAGCTTTGGGTTCAATCTTGCGGTGTCCTTTCCCAGTGACAGTAGGGGCAACAAGGCACGTATTATATTGTTGCCATCGAGGATAACAAGATGGGGTTTATATCATATTGCATGAGTTTATCCCTCTACATCATGTCATCTTGCTTAAAGCGTTACTCTGTTCTTATGAACTTAATACTCTAGATGCATGCTGGATAGCGGTCGATGTGTGGAGTAATAGTAGTAGATGCAGGCAGGAGTTGGTCTACTTGTCTCGGACGTGATGCCTATATACATGATCATACCTAGATATTCTCATAACTATGCTTAATTCTGTCAATTGCTCAACAGTAATTTGTTCACCCACCGTAATACTTATGCTCTCGAGAGAAGCCACTAGTGAAATCTATGGCCCCCGGGTCTATTTTCCATCATATTAGTCTTCCAACACTTAGTTATTTTTATTGCCTTTTATTTTACTTTGCATCTTTACCATAAAAATACCAAAAATATTATCTTATCATATCTACCAGATCTCACTCTCGTAAGTGACCGTGAAGGGATTGACAACCCCTTTATTGTGTTGGTTGCGAGGATTTATTTGTTTGTGTAGGTGCGAGGGACTCGTGCGTGGCCTCCTACTGGATTGATACCTTGGTTCTCAAAAACTAAGGGAAATACTTACGCTACTTTACTACATCACCCTTTCCTCTTCAAGGGAAAACCAACGCAGTGCTCAAGAGGTAGCAGCAATGACTTCACAAGGACAAACTCTAAGTAAAGAGAAGTAAGAGATAGAACCAGTTGCTTGATGAGGACAGTGATTTGTCGGACCAGTTCCAGTTGCTGTGACAACTGTACGTCTGGTTAGGGAGGCTGAGATTTAACTCAAAAGTCCGCGTCTTCACCTTATTCCCCTTGAGCTAAGGACACTTAGTCCTCGCCCAATCACTCTGATAAGTCTTCAAGGTAGACTTCCAAAACTTCATAGACTTCGTTCACCGGCAATCCACAATGACTCGTGGATGCTCAGAACGCGACGCCTAACCGGCTGGAGGATTCACAGTCCTCAAGTGTAACAAGTTTTCAGGTCACGCGGACAGAAATACTTCAGTGATGCCAAACACTCTTTGGGCTCTGGGTGTTTTGGGCTTTGTCCTCGCAAGGATCTCTCTTTCAAATGCTTCGGAGGTGGGTTGCTCTCAAACGACAAAAGCCGTGCACTAACTCTGAGCAGCCACCAATTTATGGTGTAGGGGTGAGCTATTTATAGCCAGGAGGCAACCCGACCTGATTTGTCCGAAATGACCCTGGGTCACTAAGGAACTGACACGTGTCCAACGGTCAGATTTCAAACACACGCGGCAGCTTGACTTGGGCTACAAGTAAAGGTGACTTATCCGACTCTGGATAAGATTTGCTCTCATTGTCTTCGCTCGAAGACATAGGATTTGGTTGAGCATCACTTCAGTCACTCTGACTTTGTTCACTTGGACCCCACTTAACAGTACGATGGTTCCTATGACTCAACAAAGAAGAAAAGGAAACTATGAAACAACTATGTCTTCGCTCTCCATAGTCTTCATGCGATGTCTTCTTATGTCATAGTCTTCAATGTGAATATCTTCACAGACCACCATTATCTTCAATGT
This sequence comes from Aegilops tauschii subsp. strangulata, assembly GCF_002575655.3. Classification (NCBI taxonomy): domain Eukaryota; kingdom Viridiplantae; phylum Streptophyta; class Magnoliopsida; order Poales; family Poaceae; genus Aegilops; species Aegilops tauschii. The sequence goes on from NC_053038.3 coordinate 464,115,563, forward strand.
CTTCACACATTTTTAGGGGTCATCTCCGGTAGGTAAACCGAATCAATGAGGGACTACTACCTGTGTTATCCTGCAATTCTCACAAACACATTAGTCCCTCAACCAGGTTTGTCGTCAATACTCCAAAACCAACTGGGTGGCACTAGATGCACTTACAATCTCCCCCTTTTTGGTGATTGATGACAAACCGGTTGAAGTTTTGAACAGGGATAAAAGTATGTGAAATTGTAAGGGTTAAGGTATTGTCTTCATAAGTAGCAAAAGGCTCCCCCTGAAGATGTGCATATAAGTAGTTTGCATTTGAATGCAAATGCACATGGCAGGTTTTGGTTTGTGGAGGTCCTCTTCAGCTCATGAAGACAATTCATCATGCATGAAAAGATATAACAAACACAATGACATGCATAATGGAAAATGGACGTCTGCGAACGACTTCATGCGGAATTTATCATCGCATCACATATTTGACGGAAAAGGTAGCAGACGACCATCAAGTTTAAGTGTTACAACTCAAAGAACCAAATGTATCAAAACAAGAGTTGTAACCACTTGGCAAAATATAAAGCAACCACCCATATGGACCCGCTTGAAGACTATCAACTCATATGCTTCTCCCCCTTTTGTCAGTAAGGACCAAAAAGGTTTGAATACATAGAGCATCTACTCGTTCCCATGAGGAGTAGGAGAAGGAGCAGGGTCGATGTTGTAATCCGGTGGTGCAGAAGAACTTGGCGCATTGTCGATACGAGGCGAAGTTGTAGTTGGTGAAGTAGCATCATCTTCGTCATCGATGACTCTGGCATTGATAGTGGCCGCCGACGAGGAGTACTCAGAGTCTTCGAGTGAGGGAGTCCGACGCAAGACAACGTTCCTGGGAGGAGTGGAATCAAATTTGAATCTCTCTGTGAAGCCATCTTGTTGAAGATCATCTTCAGAACTGAGCAATGTCAGACTCTTCCACGACCACCGACAACTTTCATGAGTGACAAATGCATTCTTGGTGGCTAGATTGCAAATGCGATTAACATCCACCAACAGACTCCGCATCTGACGCTTGAGCCAGTCATGATGCTTATCTTGTTTCTGATGCAAGGCCACGAGAAGCTCTCGGTCACTGAGTACACGAGAGCGCTTTCGAGGCCTTTGAGCAATAGTGCTTTCAGTGGCTTCAGTATGGGCACGATGAGGTGTATGTGTATTTCCAGCCAAAGGATAAACACAAGTTGCAGCAAGAACTCCTTCAATAGGTTGAGTGAAACTTTGACGATCGACGTTGTGAAGATAAATTGGCTCCTTGGCAGGCTCTGGGTATATGGCTTCGACAGACATATCAACCTCTGGCAAGAATATGAGATGGTTGCACGCAGAGGGCTGATAGTTGATAGAAGAGTGAAGCTTGATGAGGCGCATTACCCATGGAGCATAAGCCTTCAGACCAAATAGATCAGAGCCACATGCAGCAAGTTGTCTGATGAAGAAATCCTGAGCATTAAAGCTGATGTCATTGAGAATATAGAAAACCAATGTCTTCATTGAGCCTTCAAGCTTTGCTGCAGAAGAATGTCCTTTGATGGGCCATAGAGTTTGCCTTATAATATGATATATGGTGCGGGGCAGATACTCTAGGTCTTCAACAAAGAATTCCTTTGGATATTCAGCATCTTGTGGCAGTGGCTTCATCATGCTCAGCATTTGGCTCATATTTGGCTCAGGCTTCTGGAATATGCTCTCCAAAGCATTGCAGTGAAGCTGACAACCAGGTTCATACAATTCACCTGGAGTGGGCAGGGCAGTAAGCTCAATGATATCAAGAGCTTTGGCTTCATGGTGTACATTGCCTGTCATCCACTCAAGGACCCAAGTCTTCGGATCCCTGTTGTAGCCGCGAATGTGAAGAGTAGCATAGAATTGTAACAGAAGCTCTTCATTCCAATTTTCTTTGTCGGTCACAAACTGCAGAAGGCCAGCATCTCTGAAGCAGTAGAGGGCTTCTTCCAAGCAGGGCAGGCTAGCAATGGCTTCGCAGTCTAGACGCATATGGGGAAAAATGCGCCCTTGATTGTATAAGACACAAGAATAATAACTGCACCGCTGATAGCTCCAGAACCGATCAGATGAAATTCTTGGCCTTGAATATGGGTTCTTGGCACTATCAAAGAAGGTGTTGTGTGCTTTGAAGCCATTCACATTGAACGATCGTGGCGAAGACACAGTACCTGGAAACCTTGGCAGCTGGGGCTTTGGCTTCTGAACCTGAGGCCTGTGCTCCACATGGTAGTCAAACTGTGGTCCGGAAGCAGGCGGAGGAACCAGAATAGGCCATCGAACAGTGACAAGCTGGCCGCGATCAAATGCTTGCTCAATGGTGTGAGGCCTTGGAGGCGGTACAGGAGCATTGGCATTGACATGGGCTTCAGACTGCACATTGGCTTCAGGTGCATCATTGGCTTCAGGCACCATATTCACTTTAGGCGCCACATTAGCTTCAGCCATGCCAACGTCATTGGCTTCAGTAGTGTTGTTTGTGGCCGCCTCAGTATTTTCAACCTCCACTTGAGTAGATGGAGGGTCGGGCACAGACTCGTTCTCCTCGAGAACATCTTCTTGGGAAACAAGGGGTGTAGCAGCTCTTTCTTCATCTCGTGGTTCTTGATTGTCATCGGCTGATGCAGCCGGAATGTCTTCAGCAGCTTTTGCTTCAGACGCAGAGACGTTCACAGTTGGAGTAGCGTCAGGAAACACTTGCCGTGCCACTGAGTTGTTTTGCACTGCTCCTTCTGGAACGCTCGGCAGAGCGACTTGTGGCCTTGGTCCTTTGCGAAGCCTGCGGAATGCGGGCGACGCTCTTGGAGAGGGAGTTGGCTGGATCACATAGTCGTCATCGTCAAGCACCGAAGTGGTGACTTGAGGTGGGGGAGTACTGGGTGAATCTTGACTTGGAGTTTCTTGTTGGGGGTGATCAGCCCACGATGCATCTTGAGCGATTGGCATCAAGGGACGTCCAATGCTGATGAGTTCGATCTGAGGAAGGACTTCATCATCATCTACATTGTCTTGTGGACCAATGGCTTCAGCTACGATGGGGTCAACAACTGGAACTTCTTCAGCTTCAGGAGCCTCTGTGGAAGCAGGCTCGTGAACTACTAGCTGACGCTCTTGGTGTTTGGATGCAGGACGAGCAACTGAAATGGGCTCGACAAAAACGGGCTCTGGGGGAGCAGCCCGATCTTTCTTCGAAGACTTCGTCTTCCGCTTCTTGGTCGTGGTGCATCATCAGTGGCAATCTTGTTCTTGCGCTTTCTAGCTTCAGCCTCAGCTGTCCTTCTCTTCTTCAGTTCTGAAGCAGCTGTGGGGAACTTTGGCTTCGAGCCTGTCATGCTGGCAGGGAAGACAATGCGAGGTTCTTCCCGCCCTGATGCTTCAGCTTGGCCCACAGCAGGCTTCTTATTTTTGGCAGCCAACTTGGGGTCGATGCCAGGACGCCCAAGAGCCTTGCGCTTTTCTGCTTCATTGTGAGCTTGAACACATTTTGCAGCGAGGTGTTTCATTCGCTCTCTTGAACCTTTTGCTTCTTCACGTTTCTTGTGAAACGCCTCCTTGAGGTCATGCAACATCTGCTTGAAGTTTTGAACATCAGCCATGCTGAGCTTGGCCATGTGCTTCTTGAATTGAGCTTTCTCATAGTCAATTTTGTTCTTCAGCTCAACGATCTTCTGAGCCAGAGCCAGCTCATGAGCAATGGCTCTGTGGAAAGAGACACTGATGCCAACTGGGAGCTGTAGATCATCGATACTGAGGCTTGGGTTGTCAAACCACTCATCAATGAAGTTATTCAAGATATCCACATCAAAGAGGGGCAGATCATTGAAGATCTCTGCCTCTTGCTTGCTCTTTATCAGAAGCTCAGGAGCATCATCGCCAAGATCTTCGTCACTTGACAGATCAATAGCTTCATTCCTGTTGAGGATATAGACCTTAGAGTCACCCGCCAGGAGGGGCCGGGTTACTCATATGGTCATTGCCAGAAGCCCGACGCCAAGCTTGAAGACGGCGGGCCGAAGATGGGCTTAAGACCCGGATATGGCTTAAAGCCCGTAGTTGCAATCATTGTTATGGTAGAACTTGTAGTGTAAGGCAAGAATAGTTGAGAGTCCGAGCCGGACACTCTTATGAGCCGGCCGGGACTCTGAGAGCTGCAGGGCGTCCGCCTCCCTATTTAAAGGGACGACCCGACAACGGTTTAAGGACGGAAATAATCTCATCGAGAGCCAGGCATAGCGGTTTAGCTCCCTGGTTATCGAAACCCTGATCAATACCACCTCAAACTGGACGTAGGCTTTTACCTTCACCGCAAGGGGCCGAACCAGTATAAACCCTCGTGTTCCTTGTCCCGCTTAACCCCTTCAAGCTTCCTAGCTGCGATGGCTCCACGACTAAGTCCTAGCTCGTGGACATCTGCCGTGACAATTCCACGACAGTTGGCGCCCACCGTGGGGCCAGCGCATGGTGGATTTGAGTTCTTGAAGGGCAACTTTGAAGGGCTCAAGGGATACGCTGTGGGCCGGATGACCAAGAGTCGTCGCGACAAGCTCTATATCGACGATGCAAACTGGGGCCCCGACGCCGGCTCAATTGAGTACGGGTATCGGGTCCCCTTCGGTGGAATTCATGTTTTCATTGGCAAGATTGGTGAGCCGGGCCCTGAGCCGGATCTCTGCGCCGATCTCATCGAGGCGGCTCAGCGTGCACGACCCGCCCGGGCCCGGCCTGCCTTACGGCACGCTTTTGTGGGATGTATCCATGGAGGGCCCTCTGATCAATCTGGATCTGGTGATGAGGTGGCCGCCGGCTCTGACGGCGAGTCGTCCACCGATGAGTCAAACTCGTTGTATCAACTCCAAGATGGCAGGCTCATGGGTTGTTCCGATGGTGACAGTATTCCGGACCCGTTTGAGCCGCCAAGTCAGGTTGGAGTCTTTATGGCCGGTGCGCAGCCTGTTCAGAACCCCGCCGCTGGAGCGGGAAACCCGGTGCCTTCTCCGGCTCAGGCACTAATGGATCTCACGGACAAGATGATGGCGCTGTTAACCGCTACGGTTGACCCGGCAGATCAAGCTCAGCATGATGCGGAGGTGGCGCAGTTGAAATTGGATCTAGTGAAAGCTAAGGAGGATCTGGCAGCAGAGGGGATCAGGATGGCTGCGGAAAGGGCGGCTCTCGACGCCCAAACCCAATTGATTCAAGCGCAGTCCTTCCGGCTAACGATGGACCAAAACACGTCCAATGAGGTCCTGAGAAGGAGGCATCAAAAGGCCCAATCTCGACTCCCTCCGGTTTACGATCCGCGAAACCTCTTCAACACGCCAGGTGCAGGGTCTAGTAACCCGCCAGGGGTCATAGTGCCCGGGTCTGGGACCCCTATTCAGCCACAAGTGATGGGGCCTCCCCAGGTGCCCCCTGCCCCGCCTCAGTACATACCAATACCCCCGGGTCATTATAATAACCCGCTGGAGAACATGGTCGCCGCGGCAGCACGGACAGCGACTCTCCGACGGCTATTGAAACCCGTCGGGTCCGGGAACTCCTTCAGACAGCACTGGCGCAACAAGAGGCGTATTCCTACAGCCGAGACAGGATCCACTCGACCCCTCGTCCAGGCCGGAGCCCGAGTTACAGCAGACACATGGTCTCAGCGACCGGTTCAAGTAACGTCCGACGCCATGACCCGCCCCCTGGCCATGGCCCGGTTCATAACGGAGCCTTTCACGCAGCAGACCAGGACAGAGCGCGGCAAGAGGCGGAGCAGGTGCCTCAATTGACGGCTTACCAGACCCCCCCGGCTTATCCGACGACTTCCGTCGACGTGGGTATCCCTACCAGGACTGGGGGTGTCCCTTGTTTAGTGCCAGCTATCCGCAATGAGCGTCTACCCAAGGACTTCAAAGGCCCTAGGAAGGTGCCTAATTACATAGCAGACTTACAACCTGCAGCCTGGATCGAGAGTTATGAGATGGCTATGGAGCTGCTGGAGGTCAGTGAGGCGGCCATGGCTAAGTATTTCACCATGATGTTAGATGGGACTGCCCGCACTTGGTTGAAAGGGCTACCACCGAATTCCATTGGGTCTTGGGCTGAGCTGAAAGCCCGGTTCATCCGAAACTTCAAGGATACCTATAGGCAATCTATGTCAATTGTGGATTTGACTAACTGCAAGCAGCAGGAAGGGGAGTCTACGACACATTGGGTTCGCCGGGTTAAGGAGATAATACACTCCTCGGATAAGATGGACGCCGGCTCTGCAGTCTTAATGTTGGAGCAGAATTGTCGTTTTGTGCCCCTAAAGATGAAACTCGGGCGGCTTAAGCGCGACTGCAATGATATGGGTACACTGATGGCGGCTCTTGTCAAGTACGCCGATTCTGATGGTACCAAGGACCCCGCTTCAGATGATGAAAGGACAGGGAAGGGAAAGAAGAACGGCAATGGCAAGGGTCCTCAGCATAACCCGGGGAACCAAGGAGGAGGCAAGCGCAAGGCCGACGGCAGCCTAGAGTTTGTGGCCAACGCCAGCTCACAAGGGAATAACCAGCGACGTAAGGGGAGGCCCCCTCCCCGAGGCGGCGGCTCAGGCCCGACGCTGGAGCAGCTGTTGAATGAGCCTTGTCCAAGGCATGGCTCTAGAGAGAAGCCAGCGACTCATCTATGGAAGGACTGTGCAATCATGAAGGCCTTTAAGAATTACAATGGCCCGGGCGGCGGCTCAGGCGCCGACGGTTTTCATGGCCCGGGCGGCGGCTCAAATTCCAATCCTCCGAATGGTCAAGGGGGCTTTAATCAGCAGTCTGGCTAGGGTCATCAACAGCAGTAGGGGGTTATCAGACCAATCCCAAGCAGCTTAGCGGTGGACAGTACCATGTATTCACCACCAGTCTATGTAAGCGAGACCAGAAGCTTCATAAGAGGGCCGTGAATGCTGTTGAGCCGGCGGTTCCACGCTACTTGCGGTGGTCTGAGCAGCCTATAGTGTGGAGTAGAGAGGATCACCCTCCCCGGGTAGACAATCCGGGTCACTTGGCCTTAGTGGTGGCTCCTCAGGTGGGAGGATATAAGTTCACTAAGGTGCTCATGGATGGAGGCAGCAGCATCAACATCCTCTATTATGAGACTTTTCGCCGTATGGGATTGGTTGATAAGAACCTCAGCCAGTCAAACACTATCTTCCATGGTGTGGTACCTGGTAAGTCGGCTTATCCAGTCGGCAAGATCGAGTTGGAAGTGGCCTTCGGAGATGAAAACAACTACAGGGTGGAAAAATTGACCTTTGAGGTGGTCAAGATAAGAAGTCCGTACCATGCTATATTTGGGCGGCCGGCTTACGCCAAATTCATGGCACGGCCGTGTTATGTTTACTTACAGCTCAAGATGCCGGGTCATAATGGGACCATTACGGTTCACGGCAGCTGGAAGGTGGCCTTGGAATGTGAGGAAGGCGATGCAGCTTATGCAGAATCTGTTTGCGCAACAGAGGAGTTGAAATTTTACAAGGACAATGTTGACCCCACTGATATGACCTCTTTGAAAAAGCCGACTACGGAGCATGAGCCGGCAATGAAATTTAAGTCGGCTGATGAGACTAAATTCGTTGATTTCACTCCAGGAGATTCATCTCAGCAGTTTAGCATCAGTGCCAACCTGGATCCAAAATAGGAAAGCACGCTCATCGAGTTCATCCGTGAGAATAGGGACATCTTCGCATGGAAACCTTCGGACATGCCAGGTGTACCTAGAGAACTCGCTGAGCACACTCTCAATGTTGATCCGAAATTTAAGCCGGTCAGGCAGTTTCTTCGGCGGTTCAATGAGGAGCGGCGGAAAGCTATTGGTGAAGAAGTGGCCCGGCTCTTGGAGGCCGGGTTTATTGTTGAAGTCTTTCACCCGGAGTGGTTGGCTAACCCGGTGCTCGTGCTCAAGAAGAACGGCACTTGGCGGATGTGTGTGGATTATACAGACTTAAACAAGGCATGTCCGGCTGATCCTTTTGCCCTCCCCCGTATTGATCAAATTATTGATGCTACGGCAGGTTGTGCGCGCTTAAGTTTCTTGGATGCTTATTCCGGATATCTTCAGATTAAAATGGCAGTTAAGGACCAGGAGAAGACGGTGTTCATCACTCCCTTTGGAGCCTTCTGCTATGTGTCTATGCCCTTTGGACTCAAGTGTGCACAGGCGACTTACCAGCGTTGTGTACAGAACTGCCTTCATAAACAGATTGGGCGCAATGTTCACGCTTATGTGGACGATATTGTGGTCAAGTCCATAAAAGAGGAAACCCTGATAGATGATTTAAGGGAAACCTTTGATAATCTCCGGGTCTACAAGATGATGCTTAACCCGGCCAAGTGTGTTTTTGGTGTTCCGGCAGGCAAACTTTTGGGTTTCTTGGTTTCTGACAGAGGCATTGAAGCTAACCCGGAGAAGATCAAAGCCATCACCTCCCTAGCTAAGCCGGCGTGTATAAATGATGTTCAGCGCTTGGCGGGTCGCATCGCTGCTTTAAGCCGGTTTATAAGCCGTTTGGGTGAGAAGGCCATGCCATTATATCAGTTGATGAAGAAAACTGATAACTTTGTCTGGAATGATGTAGCTAATACCGCTTTTGAGGATTTGAAGAAGCAGCCGGCAGAGCCCCCAGTCCTTGCTGCTCCGGTTGATAAGGAGCCCTTATTACTGTACGTGGCGGAGAACACACGAGCCGTTAGTGTGGCTGTGGTGGTGGAACGCAAGGAAGAGGGTAAGGAGCATCCGGTTCAGCGGCCGGTTTATTATGTCAGCGAAGTGCTTATCGAGTCCAAACAGCGGTATCCACATTGGCAGAAGCTTGTTATGGTGTGTTCATGGCAAGCCGGAAGCTTAAGCATTATTTCCAGGGCCATCCCATAACCGTGGTCAGTTCTGCCCCTCTTGGTGATATCATTCAAAATAGAGAGGCCACAGGGAGAGTGGCTAAGTGGGCTATCAAGCTCGGACCTCATGGTCTCAAATATGTGCCACGCACTGCTGTTAAATCTCAGGCCTTGGTGGATTTCATCAATGATTGGACAGAGTCACAAGTGCCCGAGCAAAAGCCGGATAACACATATTGGACTATTCACTTCGATGGGTCCAGGCAGTTGGAGGGCTCGGGGGCTGGAGTTGTATTGGCTTCCCCTAAAGGTGACAAGTTCCATTATGTGCTACAATTGATGTTTCCTTGCACTAACAATGCGGCTGAGTACGAGGCCCTGCTCCACGGTCTTCGGATGGCTAAGGAGATGAGCTTGAGCCGGGTCAGGTGTTTCGGTGACTCAGACTTGGTGGCTCAACAAGTATCAGGCAAGTGGGACTCTAAGGACCCTCTCATGGCGGCTTATCGCCGCGAAGTTGATGCCATTGCTGGGCACTTTCAGGGCTACCAAGTAGAGCACATTGATCGCAGGAAGAACGAGGCGGCTGATGCTTTAAGCCGGTTAGGCTCTCAGCGAAAGCCGGTGCCGCCTAATACTTTCTTGGATGTCCTGTATAATCCTTCTGTTAAGCTGCCTACAGAGGAAAACCTGGCTGTCCCCGACCCGGAGGCACGACTGGTGGCGGCTCTCCATATCATACCAGACTGGACAATGCCCTATCTGGCTTACATGACCCGGGGCGAGTTACCTGAGGATGAAACTTTGGCCAGGCAAATAACCCGGCGGGCTAAGTCAATGATCGTTATCAATAGTGAGTTGCACCACCGCAGTGTTACGGGAGCGTTTCAGCGTTGTGTTTCCCCTGAGGAAGGTCAAGAGATCTTGCGTGAGATCCATGAAGGGGATTGCGGCCATCACGCCGGCTCAAAGTCTCTTGTGGCCAAGGCTTTTCGTCATGGTTTTTATTGGTTGACGGCTCATGCTGATGCAGAGGACTTGGTCAGTAAGTGTGACGGTTGCCAAATGTTCTCGCGACGGGCTCATGTACCGGCTCAAGAGCTGAGGATGATCCCAATTACTTGGCCCTTTGTGGTCTGGGGGCTTGATATGGTTGGGCCTTTCAAAAGGTCCAAGGATAAGAAGACCCACCTTTTGGTGGCAGTTGACAAGTTTACCAAGTGGGTTGAAGCGGAGCCAGTTAGCAAGTGCGATGCAGCCACGGCGGTTCAGTTTATGAAAAAGGTGATCTTTCGCTTTGGTTTTCCGCACAGCATTATCACTGACAATGGCACCAATCTCTCCAAAGGCGCCATGGAAGAGTTTTGTCAACGAGAGCATATCCGACTTGATGTTTCCTCAGTGGCTCATCCTCAATCCAATGGTCAAGCTGAGAGAGCTAATCAGGAGATTCTGAAGGGTATCAAGCCCCGGCTTTTGGTCCCTTTGCAACGGACGCCGGGTTGTTGGGTGGAGGAGTTGTCCTCCGTGTTATGGAGCATCAACACTACTCCTAACAGGTCTACAGGTTTTACGCCTTTCTTCATGGTTTATGGGGCAGAAGCAGTCCTCCCCAGTGACATCCGTCATGACTCACCTCGAGTGGCGGCTTATGTTGAGACAGATAATGAACAGGCGCGCCAAGATGCTCTTGACTTGTTGGACGAACAGCGTGATGTGGCAGCAGCCCGTTCGGCAATTTACCAACAAGACCTGCGCCGTTATCATAGCCGCCGGGTTAAATCCCGGGTCTTCCAGGAAGGCGATCTCGTGCTCCGGCTCATCCAGGATCAAACAGATACACACAAGCTGTCCCCGCCTTGGGAAGGGCCCTTTGTGGTCAGCAAGAACTTGCACAACGGGTCATATTACCTCATTGACATACGGGAGCGCAAAGATTCACGTAAGTCGGAGGAAGAGACCCGTCGGCCGTGGAACATAGCTCAGCTTCGGCCTTACTACACTTGAGCCACCGGCTCTCGTAATGTACATATTTCTCTCAGCCATGTATATATTATGATAAGCAATAAAGCAGGACCTCTGTCCTTTTTCCTCCTCCAAAGATGTACGTGTTGTTTTTCATTACAAGATTACATGATAACTTAAAGGAGGATCCAGCTTATGACCGTGTTCGAATCTAGCTATAAGCAATAAGGTCACTTGGGGGCTTCCTGTTCAAACATGGGTCGTATTCGAACCAAAGAGAACATAGCTGTCGATACCCATTTGATTGGCAAAGTGCCGAGCTCATTGGGAGGTTTTCTTTGGTCATATTTGAATCATAGTTTAACCCCTCTGAGAACCGACGTGGATCGTATTCGAATCAGCGTCGTTAAAAAATTCTTAAAATCACTTGGGGGCTTCCTGTTCAAACATGGGTCGTATTCGAACCGAAGAGAACATAGCTGTCGGTACCCTCTTGATTGGCATCGCCACACCCACTGGGGGCTATATGATCGCATTCGAATCCTAGCATAACCCCTTTGGGCCGGGTCTTTGGTCGTATTCGAACCGGAAGCCCCTAAGTTCCTCTGCTTTATAGCAAGTTTCGTCTGTTTATTTCCAAGTGTGTACGGCCGGGTCTCATTTTGCCGGCTTAACTTTGGTTTACAGTATTAGCTAAACACAATGGGTGTTTTAAAGACAGGTAACCCGGAATTGCGGTGCCAACCTTCCTACCCGGGTTATCTAAGCCGGAAGTATGCTTGCAGGCCGCTAAGTATGTTATTACGGCTGTATTTAGGATATTATTGAAGACCAGTCCTTTTTTGATTCATATTCCGGGTCATCTAAAAAACCTATGATTCTCAGGGCGGTAAGCCACCTCGAGGCTTGTGATTTGTCTTTCTCTGCAGGATAGTTACAGGCAACTATTTTGAGAGTAAGGAACACAAATGATTAATTATGACCCGGAGAAACATAAAGGAGACAATTTCAGCAGACTTCAGCATTCAAGGCGTGCACGATGGCACGACAAAGATAAAGTATTGGTTCTACTCTATTACAAGACTCGTTGAGTCCAAAAGGATGAGGCATTGTTTGCTAAGCCGCCAGCCGAGTTACGACGCTTGTTGAGTTGAAGTCTCCGGCTCATTCCTATCTTCTCCTCCGGCTGATCCCAAGACCTGGAAAGTTGATGACTTCCAGTCGATGCCGCTGAGAGCTTCGAATTGGGCTTCCTCGTCAATTAACCCGGCCGGGTCAATCTCCGGGGCGAAGGTGTGCTGACGAGCCGGCGGGATCAAGTTGAGGGCTTCATAGCGCGGAGTAGGGATCCTCTGATTTTCTGTATCGTAGCCCGGCTGATACTTAGTCAGATCTGTATCATTGCCAATCAGAGTGGCCACCGGGCGTACGGCCTTCACGCAAGCTGCGAAGTCCTTCTGATCGAAAGCGGAGCCGTCTTCCTCCAGGCTTGGATAGCCAAGGGCGATGTCCGCCGGGTCTAACTCCGGCAGGAACGCCTTGGCCCGGCTCAGCGCGACGATCACTCCGGCTCTTGCAGAGGCCCGTCGCAGCTCTTGGATCCGTTGAGGCAGCACAGCGAGCCGGCGCAGGACTTCTGCCAGATGAGTCGGCACCTCGTTGGATAGGGCCACCACAACTAAGGCACGCTGTGACCCGGTGTAGAGCTGCTCCACCAGGGTATACACGGCCTTCAGCTTGGTTACCACGCTCTGGTTGAGGTTGGCACTTCTGGGACCTGTTTAACAGAATCAGATAACCTGCCGACAAGGATGAATTATGAGATATAACAATTCTAAACTTGATGAAAGCCGGTGAGGTGACTTACCGAAGATTGCGGCCACCATCTGGGACACCTGGCGCTTTAGGCCGGAGAGCTCGGCGGTCTTCTCGGAGAGAGTCTTCTCCGCCTGTTCAGCCCGGTTCACCAATGCGGCCTTCTCTTCGGCCCACGCCTTCCGCTCAGCGTCAAACTCCGTCTTCAGCTTCTCTTGAGCGGCGATGCTAGACACAAATTTGGCATTTGCCTTCCGGGTCTCCATCTCTTGCATCTTCAGCCGATTCTTGAGATCAGCCATGTCAGCCTCTAGCTTCTTGCCAGCAGCCTGCATACATTTCTGGGTTATGACATGAACAGTTACTATATAAATTTCAAGTCCCAAGCGTTTTCCAAGCAAAGACACTTGGCACTTGGGGGCTAATGCATATTGAACGTTTCTATCTACAAATGGCCGGTTCAATTGGGTAAGCCGGAACCTAAGTCTACAACATATTCAATCATAAGTCGTCGACTTGGGGGCTAGCATGATAAAGGTAACTATGCAGTAAGTACGAGGACAGCAGAATGATACCTCAGATTTCTGCTGGATCTGGTTCACCATGGCAACCTCTGCGTCCCGGCTCTTGTGCACTTGGCTGATGTAGCCAGAGACGAGCTCTCCAATGCTCAAGTTGGCGTAGTCGGAGAGGTCCAGGTTCACCCGGTGGGGCTGCAGCAACTCCCCCTTAGCGGAGCACTTAGCCAGTGCGGTAGGTCTCCCCGGCTCAACAAATTCCGTCCGGGTGATTACCACGTCCGGATCATTTGCTGGTTGAGCCGAGCCGGAGGCCTTCGGGTTAGCAGACGCTTCGACAGCTGCCTTGTTAGTTGGAGCGGCGGCTTCGGGAGCGGAGGCAGCTGGCAGTTCTTGATCTGCTGCCTCCGGCTCAGGCAACTCCGGCTCTTCGATTGGCTTGGCTTTCTTCGCCCTCTTGGTGAGTTTGGCTTGGGCACTAAAAGGACAGAAACGTTAAGCACAAAAAGGGTAAGTAAAGACAAGTATAACATGAGATGGTTATCATTACCCAGGCGCGGTCTTGAAAGCCGGAAGACTCGACTGCATAGAGTCGCCCGAAGAGGGGGAGGTCTCCTGATAATTTGAGTCAGAAGAATTGAGTGGCTGACGGATAACACCCGCCAATGGATGAAAAGGGTACAAGTGGGAAATAACCTCAGTTCGGCGCTTCCTCGATGCGTCAGGTAACCCGGAGGAGAGGTCGGTGTCCTTGTTGGTTCGGGTGTGACGCCGGCTCTCATAACCTGTCGCTTCAAAATAAATTGAGGATCTTGATAAGCTAAAGGATGTGAAAAGCTTACTTTCCGGGTTACCCTTCGGACTTTCAGCCTTGGCAAGGGCTCCGAGTCGGAGGAAAGTGACATTACCTCTTCAACCACCGGGTTACTTGCTCCGGTGTCATCCTGTTGATGAACAAGTGTTGGTAAGGCGGACAAGAAATAAACAATAAACGCAACAAAGAGCTTACAGGTTCAGGGGTTACCTCTGACTCGGAGCTGTCGCTTAATTGCATCAGCTCCGAAGCAGTTGGCCTACTCCCCTTCTTGCGGGGAGCGGTTTTCTTGGCGGCTTTCTTCGCCTTTCTGGCCTTCTTGGCCGCTTCGTGGTCATATTTGACCCGCCAGAACTTGTCATCAGCCTGAAAGAATACAATGTGGTTTTCTTACAATGATTCAGATGAAAGTTATGTACAGATAAGATGTTCAGATCAGCAGCTTACCGCTGGGGCTGGGTTGGTCTTGCAGAAGGGGGCTAACCCGGTCCTTCCGCAGTCTGCCAGGCTCTCGTTCAAGAGAGCCTTGGTCATCTCCTCTGCAACGTCTTCAGGAAGATCATTGCGGCTGTGTCTCTGAGGGTCGTCCTTTCGGCCCGTGTACTCACACATTAAGCCGGGGCAGCGGCTCAATGGGATCACCCGCCACGAGATCCAGACCCGGACCAGATCGATTCCATTCAGACCATTGCCCAGGAGAGCCTTGATCTTGTTGATAGTGGGGAGCAGAGGTTGGCGCTCCGCTTGAGTCAGCTTGTCTGACAGTGGGTGAGTTGGCTCCAGACGTGAGGGGCGAAAACTGGGCAACGGACTTTCATCAGCCGGCGACGTGTCTTGGCAGTAAAACCACGTCAGATTCCAGTCCTTGGGGTGGCTGGGCGGCTCTGCGTAAGGGAAAAGGCAGTCCCTTCGCCGCTGAATGGAGATCCACCTAGCTCTAGACTTGGCCCATTGGCGCACTCATTCTGACGGTTCAAGTAAAAAAGCTCTCTAAAGAGCAGCAGACTAGGTTCTTCTCCAAGGTAAACCTCGCAGAACACTTGGAAGTTGCAGATATTGGACACTGAGTTGGGTCCTATGTCCTGAGGCCGCAGATCGAAGAAATTCAGAATGTCTCTGAAAAACTTTGAACCGGGCGGTGCGAAGCCCCGGCTCATATGATCCGCAAAAATCACTACCTCCCCGTCCTTTGGCTGTGGTCTCTCTTCTGACGGGTCAGGGGCACGGTAGGACATGACGTCCTTCTTGGGCAGATATCCAGACTTGACAAAATCTGCTAGGGTCTCATTGGTGACATTGGACCTCATCCAGTTGCAAGTAATGGAGGCTTTGGGAGCTTTGGGAGGCATGGTGAAAGTCGGCAGTCTATGATAAAAGGAAAAACGTCCGGGTTAATTATAAGCCGGAGGAAATCTACAGTTCAATGTCAAGGTGGCGGTTTATGAAGGGGACTAATGGTATACACCTAAGTGCATCGGGCTATTTAAAGCCGCCGAGGGATTGAGAGTAATTTGATTGTCTACAGGCCTTATCACAGCTAAGCCGGAAATTTTTATGGCGCATGGTTTTCTTTAAGCCGGAAGGTTCTACGGCACGTGGTTTCTTTAAACCGGGAATGTAAACCGCCGAGATTCAATGATTGCAGTTTTTTACTAAGTGTGGTAAAACAGGTTTCACACATCGCAGTGAATATTTTGGATCAAAATGGTCGGGCAAAAGAAAAGTTTCTAGACCTAGAAACAGACGCGAGGAGGTTCTTGAGCTCGAACAAGGCTCTTATGTAGTAAAAAGAGGGCTATTTGCATGTGAAATGGGTCTTAAACATCTACCGCAGTGAGTCTATACAGAGCTAAGATCAAAAAGGGGCAGTAAAATTCAAATCTACTGAGGGCCGCGATGAACTACGAAGAACAGAGGAAGAACTATGAAGCCCTAGTGCGGATCTGCTCTATGGAGTAGCGAGGACTCACCAGAGCTGAAGAGGAGCGGAGGTTGCCGCCGTTTGTCTGGACCGAGTCAGGGTGATGCAGCGGCCAAGGTTGACGAAGACTGGGGGCGCGACAGCGGCGGCAGTAGCAGAGCTCGGGCAGGGGAGCAGTGGCGCGAGGAAGAAGATGAAGGAGAGAGAAGTGGCTAAAAGCCCGCCAGGCCGGCCTATTTATAAGGCGAGCTCATAAGTGGGCGCGAGAATCAAGGAGACCACGACGTGGTTATCTCCCCACAAAACGCCTCGATTTTCGGGATGACAGTAAATGTAAAGATCCGTTGCGAATCTGGCGGAGTAAAAAACGGGCTTAATGGAAGATGACGTCACGGCGGATTACCCGGAGTCCAGAGGATGATGTCACGCCGGGTTATGGCCTTCACACAATTGTAAGCCGGAGGTTTTCTGTCGAAGGAATGGAAGATTGACATGAGCCGGCTCAAATCAATCTGGGGCCTAATGTTGAGGATATAGACCTTAGAGTCACCCGCCAGGAGGGACCGGGTTACTCATATGGTCATTGCCAGAAGCCCGGCGCCAAGCTTGAAGACGGTGGGCCGAAGATGGGCTTAAGACCCAGATATGGCTTAAAGCCCGTAGTTGCAATCATTGTTATGGTAGAACTTGTAGTGTAAGGCAAGAATAGTTGAGAGTCCGAGCCGGACACTCTTATGAGCCGGCCGGGACTCTGAGAGCTGCAGGGCGTCCGCCTCCCTATTTAAAGGGACGACCCGGCAGCGGTTTAAGGACGGGAATAATCTCATCGAGAGCCAGGCATAGCGGTTTAGCTCCCTGGTTATCGAAACCCTGATCAATACCACCTCAAACTGGACGTAGGCTTTTACCTTCACCGCAAGGGGCCGAACCAGTATAAACCCTCGTGTTCCTTGTCCCGCTTAACCCCTTCAAGCTTCCTAGCTGCGATGGCTCCACGACTAAGTCCTAGCTCGTGGACATCTGCCGTGACAATTCCACGACAATTCCCATTCCTCAGAACGGCAGCTGGGGTCAGTGCTTGCCCAGAACTCTTGATGGGCATCTTATTCCTGGACTTCTCTGTCTTCCTGGAGACACGAGAAAGATCTTCTGATTGCACACTTGCTTCAGGAGGTGCAGTGGCCAATGGCTTCAGATGCGAAGCTTTAGGTGCAGCAGGGGGCTTTGAAGCCTTTGTTTTCTTCTGCTTCCGTGGCTTTGGTGGAGCTGGCGCTTCATCAGTATCAGCATCATCCGCAAATTGATCCACTGTAGCCCTCTGAGTGGCGATGTAGGAGAGGAACCCATCAAAGTTGTCGAAGGGGCCGATGACATTGGGATTGGCATCACGTGTGCCATCAGCCCTGGGAGCAGAAGGACCTGGGTTGAAATTACATCCAAGATTCTTCTTGTTCTTCACAGCAGAATCCTTGGCAAACTTATAGTTGCGCTTGAACAGATTGTCTTCGTGACACCGTAGCAGAGAGGATGGGTCAGCATTCTCTGGCCGTGGTCCGCGAACCATGCAAGGATAGAAACCTTGAGCAATGGCTTCAGTTCTGGACCTGGGTGGAAGATTTTTGAAGAGAATATCTCCCCATGGTCGCTTGATGGCATTCTTCTCTGCATACTCTGCAGTCACAAATCTGTACAGAAACCGTTGTTCAGCCCAGTATCTGCGAATCCATTAGATTCGAGTCTTGCGTTCGCTATAGGTTTCATCGGTGTCTGTCTTGTATAACTCAAAGAGATCTGGTGGCAAATCTTTGGATGTATTCCCACGGCGCTATCTGCCGCCCTTTCTTGCTGACTTTTCTATTGCCATGAAGTTCAAACAGAAAGGCTTCAGAACTTGCAAAGGCTTCCGTCTACTGGTCAGACAGGAACTGGCTTTAGGAGAATTGATGTGATGCTGTAAGAACTCTGCAAATGAATGCAGACTATGAGAACCCAGGGATTCTCCCACAGAGATGTACCTGTGACAGCATTAGAGGTGCGAGGGAAGGGGAAGAGGTCATATGCATTCTCAGAAGATTTTGAAGATAAATCAGTTTGAAGACATTGACCTCATAGCGCGAAGACATTCACTTATTTGTTGAGAGTTGGTTCCAGATTTGTACGAATCCAAGAATAGGTACAAGTGAGGAATCTAATTAGTTGTGAAGCATAAGTGAATATACTAGGCATGTTATGAGATGCAGAACATGATAGATCCAATTTTGAAGGTTTAGAAACCACTTTTGGTGGAGAAGGATGGATCCATCGGATCAAAAAGACAGTAAAAAGTAAGTTTTAATTACCACACGAAGAACTGCTAGACGGAGCGGAGTGGGAGGCCGAGCAGTTCGATCTCCCGTGCCCTAACTTGGCGACGGAAGACACCTACGGCGGCGGCGGAGGAGACGAGGTCCGCGGCCGGCGTGAGGACGGTGTCGGTGAGGTCGCGGCAGCTAAGCGCTTCGTCGCCGGCGTCGTCGAGAGCTAACGGTGGTGCTAGGGTTTGTGCGAGGTGGAGAGGCAGGAGAAGGATTTTGACCGCAATGTGATGTGTATTTATAAGGAAAGGGACAACACATCGCAATTACGTAGGTGCCCCTGGTGATTCACATCTGAGGGACACGTGGCAAGCATGCAACACATTGGAAGTTGTTCCATGTTCCCACGCACGCCTGGACTGTCGGGTGGTCGTTCCGGCTTCTCCGGGTTTCAGGCAATAAGGATATAGCATTTAAAACAGATTCAACCTGTGTCTCTATATCTTCTGCTGACAAGGACGCAGAGAAGACATTTGACAGTTTCAATAGAATGCATATGATTTGGATAGATAGACTTTGAGGTAGAAGCATAGAAGAGGTTGTGGTCCGATCACATTCACTTAGATCAAAAGATTTAAGCATGAAGACATAGCTATAAGTGAAAGCTGTAGAGGACATAACACAATTATATGTATATATCAGAATGAGACCAAATCAACATGGTGAAGATAAACATGAAGTCAAATTAAGGTCGAAGATAAATCAAATGCGAAGACTATGCAAATGAGACGCCCAATGAAACACTTCAAACAAAATTTTGGTGGTGGCGTTACCCACCGTATAGGAAGTATTAGACCCAAACACGACGCACAACTATCGTGGCGCTCCGAAGTCCAATTCCGCATTAATGTATTCGCACTTATAGTGTATGTCTTCATTGATTGAAGATATACATTACTTTGTGTGTTGCACATCTAAGTCATCAACATGCCTAAGTGTTAGGATGTGTGTCCAATTACAGGACATTTGAGGATTCTAAGATATTTAGCTCACACCACAACTTGCAAAACCTTTTCTCATCCAAGGGCTTTGTGAAGATATCTGCCAATTGCTCTTTAGTGTTGACGTGAATGATATCAATATCTTTCTTCATGACATGATCTCTGAGAAAGTGATGACGAATTTCAATGTGCTTTGTCTTCGAGTGCTGAACTGGGTTGTTGGAAATCTTGATGGCGCTTTCATTGTCGCAGTAGAGTGGCACATGGTTCAGGTTGACACCATAGTCCTTGAGAGTTTGCTTCATCCAGAGAAGCTGAGCACAGCAAGATCCAGCAGCAATGTATTCAGATTCAGCAGTGGAGAGAGATACACAGTTCTGCTTCTTTGAAGACCAACAGACAAGTGATCGTCCCAAAAAGTGACATGTGCCTAATGTGGACTTGCGATCAACCTTGTCACCAGCATAATCAACATCTGAGAATCCAACTAGATCAAACTCTGAGCCCATTAGATACCATAATCCTAGTGTTGGGGTGTAAGCCAAATATCGAAGAATTCGCTTCACAGCTAAGTGATGCGATTCCTTTGCTGTCGCTTGGAATTGGGCACACATGCAAACACTAAGCATTATATCTGGCCTAGATGCACATAAATAAAGTAAAGAACCAATCATGGATCAATATACCTTTTGATCGAACTCTTTACCATTGGCGTCCGGACTCAGATGACTTTTGGTTGGCATTGGCGTCGTGTAACCTTTGTAGTCTTGCATTCCAAACTTCTTCAGGCAGTCTTTGAGGTATTTCTCTTGAGATATGAAGATGTCGTTGCTCTGTTGACGGATTTGAAGACCAAGGAAGAACTTCAGCTCACCCATCATGGACATCTGATATTTCTCTTGCATCATGTGTCCAAACTCATCATTGTATTTCTTGTCAGTGCAGCCAAAGATAATGTCATCCACATAGATTTGGCACACAAATAGTTCTCCATCATATGTCTTTGAGCGTGTCATACCAAGCACGAGGGGCTTGTTTGAGGCCATACAGTCCCTTGTTGAGCTTGTATACCATATCAGGATGTTTTGAATCTTCAAAGGCAGGAGGTTGTGCAACATACACTTCTTCTTCAATCTTGCCGTTGAGAAAGGCACTCTTCACATCCATTTGATACAGAAGGATGTTGTGATGGTTGGCATAGGCTAGCAGTATGCGAATGGCTTCAAGCCTAGCCACCGGAGCAAATGTTTCATCGAAGTCAATTCCTTCAACTTGAGTGTATCCTTGAGCAACAAGACGAGCCTTGTTTCGGACAAGTTGACCATGCTCATCTTGCTTGTTGTGATATATCCATTTGGTGCCAATAATGTTGTGCTTGCAAGGATCAGGACGCTTGACCAATTCCCACACATTGTTCAGCTTGAACGGTTGAAGCTCTTCTTGCATAACTTGAATCCATTCAGGTTCCATGAAGGCTTCAACAACTTTCTTGGGTTCAGATATTGACACGAATGCAAAGTGCCCATAGAAATTTGCTAGTTGTGTTGCTCTTGAACGAGTGAGTGGTCCTAGTGCATTGATGCTATCAATTATCTTCTCAATCTGTACTTCATTTGCAACACGAGGATGAATTGGACGAAGATTTTGCTCTTGCTGATCATTGTCTTCATTTTGAGCATTGGCTTCAGGCTGAGCATTGTCTTCAGGTTGATTAGGCGCAGAAATAATAAGTTCCTCTTCAGCCTGTGCTTCAGACGGTATGATTTCTCCAGTTCCCATACGCTTGATGGATACACTAGGTGGAACTTCATCTAGCACATTTGGCAGGTGCTCTCTTTGTGAGCCGTTAGTCTCATCGAACCGCACATCCACAGTTTCAACCACTTTATAGTGAAAGAGGTTGAAGACTCTATAGGAGTGCGAGTACTTTTCGTAACCAAGCATAAAACCTTCGTGTGCTTTCGGTGCAAATTTTGAAGTGTCATGTGGATCCTTGATCCAGCACCTAGCACCAAATACTTTGAAGTAGCTTACATTTGGCTTCTTACCAGTTAGGAGCTCATAGGATGTTTTCTTCAGGAGCTTGTGAAGATAAACACGGTTGATGACATGGCATGCAGTATCAATGGCTTCGGGCCAGAACTTCCTTGGAGTCTTGTATTTATCAAGCATCGTCCGAGCCATCTCAATGAGTGTTTTGTTCTTGCGCTCCACGATGCCATTCTGCTGAGGTGTGTATGGAGCAGAGAACTCATGAGTGATGCCCAATGTATCCAGGTAAAGGTCGAGGCCGGTGTTCTTGAACTATGTGCCGTTGTCACTTCTGATGTGCTTGATCTTGATGCCATAGTTTGTCTTGGCACGATTGGCGAAGCGTCTGAAGACATCCTACACTTCATTCTTGTAGAGGATTATATGCACCCACATATATCTTGAATAATCATCAACAATGACGAAGCCATAGAGGCAAGCAGTGGTAGTAAGAGTAGAGTAGTGAGTAGGGCCAAATAAGTCCATGTGTAGCAGCTCGAAGGGTTGGGATGTCGTCATGATTGTCTTCGAGGGATGCTTGGCCCTTGTCATCTTTCCAGCTTCGCAGGCACCGCACAGATGATCCTTCTTGAACTTGACACCCTCAATGCCAACGACGTGTTTCTTCTTCGCAAGTGTATACAAGTTCCTCATGCCCGCATGTCCTAGCCTCCGATGCCAGAGCCAGCACTCTGAAGCTTTTGCTAGAAGACATACGGCCAACTGTGGTCCTGCTGAGAAATCTACCATATATAGATCATTTTTCCGATACCCTTCAAAGACTAGAGACTTGTCAGATTCCATTAGAACAAGGCAACGATATTTTCCAAATATCACAATCATGTTTAAGTCACAAAGCATTAAGACAGACATTAAGTTGAAACCAAGGGATTCAACAAGCATCACTTTATCCATGTGCTGATCCTTTGAGATTGCAACTCTACCTAGACCCAATACCTTGCTTTTACCAGTATCCGCAAATGTGATGTGACTCTTGTCAGATGGACGTAGTGTTGAATCCATGAGAAGACTTCGATCACCAGTCATGTGGTTAGTGCATCCACTGTCCATAATCCATTCTGAAGACTTTGGTGTCATACCCTACAGTGCAGTTAGGGGGATAGGCTTCACCAAGGGTATTGTGAAGCATAAACATTTGACGAACAAGCGGATTATGAAAGCATAGATCCAGGTTAGGACTGATAGGATGACTGGCAAGTGATTCAGGAACAAAATACATAATAAGACCATTTGGACATTTTATCTTGCGCCCCACAAGATGTTTAAGGTCCTCAGCAATAGCACCAGACACCTTTGATTTCTAGCTGGAGACCTTTCCCTGCAAAAGAGAGTTTAGTTTTCTTAACCACCCACATCTTCAGGGGTGGCTTCGAAGCAATGAGTCTAAGTGCAGCATCTGAGAACTTTGGTTTTGGAGCCCTAGCAAATAGCCTTGCAGGAGGTGAATAATACTCATATGAATAAGCAGAAAAGTTCTTAGTTTTATGAACATAGCGGTTTGAAGAAACACACTAATATTCATAAGCCTGAGTATGATTTCCCTGCAAAACATTGGCGTTAGGGTGACTCTGGTGAGTCCTCTGTCTATATGAAGCCTTTGGACCATATGAAGCCTTCGGTCTGGGTTTGTCTTCTTCCCTGGTGGTGTCATGATGACATTCATAGGAAGATTCTCAAGACACCTTTTGGGCACCCAGATCTTCTTCATGGGTGGTCCATTCCTGCAGTTAGTACCAATATACCTGGCAAACACTTCACCATTCTGATTCTTAAACAATTTATAGTTTACATCAAAGGATTCATCAATGATAATAGGGTTAGCACAAGTGAAGCCAGATAAGGTGGATGGATCCATTGAAGGTCCTTTTGCAGCAACCCATGTAGTTTTGGGGTACTGCTAAGGCTTCCAGTAAGAACCATCAACATTCATTTTCCTCTCGAACCCAACACCCTCTTTTCTAGGGTTTCGGTTCAGAATCTGCTTTTTGAGGACATCACATAGTGTCTGATGCCCTTTGAGACTTTTGTACATCCCTGTCTCAAGCAACGTCTTCAGCCTGGCATTTTCATCAGCAATAGTAGTAGTATCCTCAGCTGAGGGGTTAGTTACCACATCAGCAGTTGAAGATATTGCAATAGTAGCAGCAGTAGAACATTCAGCAATAGAGGTAGCGTTATCACGCTCAAGGCATTTTAGACATGGTGGTTAAAATCCTTCCTGAGCGGGACTGATCTGTTGAGCGCGAAGTGACTCGTTCTCCTTTTGAAGATCTTCATGAGCCGCTCTCAATTTCTCAAGCTCTTGCTTCCTTTGAAGATAATCGTAGGAAAGCTTTCCATGAGTTGTTGAGAGCGTATCATGACGACTTTCAAGTTCCTCGTACTTAACATGAAGGTTTTTGATGTCTTCAATTAAGGACTGAGATCGGGTCATTTCCACGTCCAACAAATCATCGCTTTTGTCTAGCAATTTTTGAATATGTTCCATAGCTTTCTGTTGTTCAATTGCAATTTTAGCAAGTATTTTGTAGCTAGGTTTGGATTCACAATCAGAGTCATCTTCACTTGATGTTTGAAAGTAAGCATCACGTGAGTTTACCTTGGCACCACGTGCCATGACGCAGTAGGTGGGAGCAGAGTCGTCCTTGTCATTAGCATCAACGTTGGTGATGGAGCCATTGTCTTCAGTGTTGAAGATGGACTTGGCAACGTAGGCTGTAGCTAGAGCCAGACTTGCAATGCCAGAGTCAGACTCCTCCTCAGACTCCACCTCCGCCTCCTCAGAAGCAGACTCCTCCTCTGAATCCATCTCCTTGCCAACAAAAGCATGAGCCTTGCCAGATGAACTCTTCTTATGTGATGAAGACTTCGATGAAGACTTGGAAGAAGACTTTGAGGATTTCTTCTTCTTCTTGTCATCAGAATCATATTCCTTGCTCTTCTTCTTTTTATTGTTCTCATTGTCCCACTGCGGACACTCAGAGATGTAGTGACCAGGTTTCTTGCACTTGTGGCATGTTCTCTTCTTGTGGTCATGAGTAGAAGCTTCATCATTTCTTGAGCTGGATCGTGAAGACTTTTTGAAGCCTTTCTTCTTAGTGAATTCCCGGAACTTCTTCACAAGCATAGCAAGCTCCTTTCCAATGTCTTCAGGATCACCAGAACTGCAGTCAGATTCTTCTTCAAATGAGGAAACAACCTTTGCCTTCAAAGCGCGAGTTCGGCCATAGTTGGGGCCATAGATATCTCTTTTCTCAGATAGCTGAAACTCATGTGTGTTGAGCCTCTCAAGTATGTCAGACGGATCGAGAGTCTTGAAGTTAGGGGGTTCTTGAATCATCATGGCTAGGGTGTCAAAGGAGCTGTCAAGTGATCTCAGGAGTGTCTTGACGATTTCATGCTTGGTGATCTGAGTGGCGCCAAGTGCATGAGGCTCATTTGTGATATCAGTGAGGCGATCAAATGTGAGCTGGACATTCTCATTCTCGTGTCTCTTTAAGCGGTTGAAGAGGTTGCGAAGAACACTGATCCTTGAGTCTCTTTGGGTTGAGAAGCCTTCGTTGGCCTTGGAGAGCCAGTCCCAGACTAGCTTCGACGTTTCCAGAGCACTCACATGGCCATATTGTCCTTTGGTCAGATGACCACAGATGTTCTTGGCAGTAGAATCCAATTGAACGAACTTCTTGACATCAGCAGGGGTGACACCTTCACCAGTCTTGGGAACACCGTTCTTGACGACATACCACAGATCGACATCAATGGCTTCAAGATGCATGCGCATCTTATTCTTCCAGTAGGGATAATCAATGCCATCGAAGACAGGGCACACATCGGAGACTTTAATTATCCCTGCAGTCGACATAGCTAAAACTCTAGGTGGTTAAACCGAATCACACAGAACAAGGGAGTACCTTGCTCTGGTACCAATTGAAAGTGCTAGTTATCGACTAGAGGGGGGTGAATAGGCGATTTTTATGGAAGTCTTCGAAACATGGGAGTTTAGAAGACAACCAATAGAAATGAACCTATTGACATGCAGCGGAAGGTAGACTACACTAGACAAGCCATAGTCAAGTATTCAATGAAGTGAAAGCTCGAAGACTACTAGCAGCTAGGTAGTATGGATCAGGATGGAAGATAGTGTGAAGCCAAACAACAACAGTCGTCACACAGTAAAGTCAAACAGATAATGCAAGCAGGAAATGACTTCACAAGGACAAATTGTAAGTAAAGAGAAGTAAGAGATAGAACCAGTTGCTTGATGAGGACAGTGATTTGTTGGACCAGTTCCAGTTGCTGTGACAACTGTACGTCTGGTTAGGGAGGCTGATATTTAACTCAGAAGACTGCGTCTTCACCTTATTCCCCTTGAGCTAAGGACACTTAGTCCTCGCCCAATCACTCTGGTAAGTCTTCAAGGTAGACTTCCAAACCTTCACAGACTTTGTTCACCGGCAATCCACAATGACTCTTGGATGCTCAGAACGCGACGCCTAACCGGCTGGAGGATTCACAGTCCTCAAGTGTAACAAGTCTTCAGGTCACGCGGACAGAAAGACTTCAGTGATGCCAAACACTCTTTGGGCTCTGGGTGTTTTGGGCTTTGTCCTCGCAAGTATCTATCTCTCAAATGCTTCGGAGGTGGGTTGCTCTCAAACGACAAAAGCCGTGCGCTAACTCTGAGCAGCCACCAATTTATGGTGGAGGGGGTGGGCTATTTATAGCCAGGAGGCAACCCGACCTGATTTGTCCGAAATGACCCTGGGTCACTAAGGAACTGACACGTGTCCAACGGTCAGATTTCAAACACACGCGGCAGCTTGACATGGGCTACAAGTAAAGCTGACTTATCCGACTCTGGATAAGATTTGCTCTCATTGTCTTCGCTTGAAGACATAGGATTTGGGTGAGCATCACTTCAGTCACTCTGACTTTGTTCACTTGGACCCCACTTAACAGTACGGTGGTTCCTATGATTCAACAAAGAAGAAAAGGAAACTACGAAACAACTATGTCTTCGCTCTCCATAGTCTTCATGCAATGTCTTCTTATGTCATAGTCTTCAATGTGAATATCTTCACAGACCACCATTATCTTCAATGTCTTCACACATTTTTAGGGGTCATCTCCGGTAGGTAAACCAAATCAATGAGGGACTACTACCTGTGTTATCCTGCAATTCTCACAAACACATTAGTCACTCAACCAGGTTTGTCGTCAATACTCCAAAACCAACTGGGGTGGCACTAGATGCACTTACACAGGGTCACGTTCCTCATCCAACAGGTCAATAGCATCCTGACGTGCTTTTTCATTATCAGATTCAACATAAGCCGCCACACGGGGCGAGTCATGACGGATGTCACTAGGGAGAACCGCCTCTGCTCCGTAAACCATGAAGGCGTGTAACCCGTAGATCTGTTGGGGGCGGTATTGATGCTCCATAACACTGAGGGTAATTCCTCCACCCAACAACCCGGTGTCCTCTGCAAAGGGACCATAAGCCGAGGCTTGATGCCTCTCAAGATTTCTTGATTGGCTCTCTCTGCTTGACCATTGGACTGGGGGTGAGCCAGTAATGATACATCAAGTCGAATATGCTCTCGTTGACAAAACTCTTTCATAGCACCCTTGGACAAATTAGTGCCATTATCAGTTATAATGCTGTGGGGAAAATCAAAACGGAAAATCACCTTTTTGATGAATTGAACCGCTGTTGCCGCATCACACTTACTAACCGGCTCTGCTTCAACCCACTTTGTGAATTTTTCAACCGCCACCAAAAGGTGGGTCTTTTTATCCTTGGACCTTTTGAAAGGTCCAACCATATCAAGCCCTCAGACTGCAAATGGCCAAGCAATTGGAATCATCCTCAATTCTTGAGCCGGCACGTGAGCTCGTCTTGAGAATTTCTGACAACCATCACATTTACTGACCAAATCCTCGGTGTCATCATGAGCCATCAGCCAATAAAATCCACGAAGAAAAGCCTTGGCCATGAGGGACTTAGAGCCAGCATGATGACCACAGTCTCCTTCATGAATCTCTCGTAGGATCTCACAACCTTCTCCAGGAGAGACACAACGTTGAAACGCCCCCGTAACACTGCGATGATGCAACTCTCCATTGACAATAGTCATTGACTTAGACCACCGGGTTATTTGCCTGGCCAAAGTTTCATCTTCAGGTAACTCGCCCCGGGTCATATACGCCAAATATGGAACTGTCCAATCAGGAATACCAAGAAGAGCCGCCACCAGCTATGCCTCCGGGTCAGGAATAGCAAGATCTTCCTCTATAGGTAGTCTGACTGAAGGATTATGCAGAATATCAAGGAAAATATTGGGTGGCACCGGCTTACACTGGGATCCCAACTAGCTTAAAGCATCAGCCACCTTGTTTTTCCTTTGATCAACATGTTCCACTTGATAGCCCTTGAAGTGACCAGCAATAACATCAACCTCTCGGTGATAAGCCGCCATGAGTGGATCCTTAGAATCCCAAATGCCTGAAACTTGCCGAGCTACCAAATCCGAGTCACCAAAACACCTCACCCGGCTTGTGTTCATCTCCTTAGCCATCTGAAGACCATGGAGCAAGGCCTCATACTCAGCTACATTGTTAGTACAAGGGAACATCAACCTTAAAACACAAGAAAATTTATCACCTCGTGGGGAAGTCAAGATAACTCCAGCCCCCGAGCCTTCCAACTGTCTGGATCCATCGAAGTGAATAGTCCAATATGTGCTATCCGGCTTCTCCTCCGACATCTGTAGCTCTGTCCAATCATTTATGAAGTCCACAAGTGCTTGAGACTTGATGGTTGTGCGAGGCATATACTTCAAACCATGGGGTCCAAGCTCAATGGCCCACTTGGCTACCCGACTTGTGGCTTCTCTGTTTCGAATAATATCCCCTAAGGGAGCAGAACTAACCACAGTGATGGGATGACCCAGAAAATGTTGCTTGAGCTTTCGACTGGCCATGCACACCCCATATACAAGCTTCTGCCAATGTGGATACCTCTGCTTGGACTCAATGAGCACCTCACTGATGTAATAAACCGGCCGCTGAACCGGATGCTCCTTGCCTGATTCCTTCCTTTCCACCACAATTGCCACGCTAACAGCTCGGCTATTGGCAGCCACATACAACAACAAGGGCTCTTTATCAATGGGAGCAGCAAGAACCGGCGGCTCAGCTGACTGTTTCTTTAAGGCCTCAAACGACTGATTAGAAGCATCACTCCAG
The DNA here is from genome assembly GCF_002575655.3 of Aegilops tauschii subsp. strangulata. Classification (NCBI taxonomy): domain Eukaryota; kingdom Viridiplantae; phylum Streptophyta; class Magnoliopsida; order Poales; family Poaceae; genus Aegilops; species Aegilops tauschii. The sequence continues at coordinate 464,144,097 of NC_053038.3, forward strand.
GCAAATGATCTGTCTTCTTCATCATCTGGTATAGAGGGATAGACTTTTCACCTAGTCGGCTTATGAACCAGCTTAAGGCCGCAATACGACCCGCCAGACGCTGAACATCATTAATACACGCCTGTTTATCCAGGGAAGTGATAGCATTTATTTTCTCCGGGTTAGCTTCAATACCCCGTTTAGAAACCAGAAACCTTAAGAGCTTGCCTGCTGGTACGCCAAAGACACACTTGGCCGGGTTAAGCATCATCTTGTAGACCCGGAGATTGTCAATGGTCTCTTTCAAATCATCTATCAAGGTTTCCTTCGTCCTAGATTTCACCACAATGTCATCCACATAAGCATAAACATTGTGCCCAATCTGATCATGAAGGCAATTTTGCACACACCGCTGGTAAGTTGCCTGGGCACTCTTGAGCCCAAAAGGCATAGACACATAACAGAAGGCTCCAAAGGGAGTGATAAAAGCTATCTTCTCCTGGTCCTCAACTGCCATCTTGATCCGATGACAACCAGAATAAGCATCCAAAAATCTCAAACGCTCACAACCCGCCGAAGCATCAATGATATGATCAATACGGGGGGGGGGGGGAGCAAAGGGATCAGCCGGACAAGCCTTGTTTAAGTCCGTGTAATGCACACACATACGCCAAGTACCATTTTTCTTAAGTACCAGCACCGGGGTAGCCAACCACTCAGGATGAAAAACTTCAACAATGAACCCAGCCGCCAAGAGCCGGGCCACTTCTTCACCAATAACCTTGCGCATCTCTTCATTGAAACGGCGAAGGAATTGCTTGACCGGTTTAAACTTTGGATCAATATTGAGAGTGTGCTCAGCGAGTTCCCTCGGTATACCTGGCATGTCTGAAGGTTTCCATGCAAAGATGTCCCGGTTCTCACGGATGAACTTGATGAGCATGCTTTCCTATTTCTAATCCAGATTAGCACTAATGTTGAACTACTTGGATGAATCGCCGGGAACGAAGTCAACTAGCTTAGTGTCATCCGCCGACTTAAATTTCAACACGGGGTCATGCTCTGTGGTTGGTTTCTTCAAAGATGTCATATCCGCCGGGTCAACATTATCCTTGTAAAATTTCAATTCTTTTGTTGCACAGACAGACTCAGCGTAAGCAGCATCGCCTTCTTCACATTCCAAGGCTATCTTCCGGCTTCCATGCACTGTGATGGTGCCCTTGTGACCCGGCATCTTAAGCTACAAATAAATATAACAAGGCCTTGCCAGGCACTTAGCATAAGCCGGCCGCCTAAACAGAGCATGATAAGGGCTCTTGATTTTAACCACCTCAAAAGTCAATGTCTCAGATCTAGAATCATGATCATCTCCAAAGGCAACTTCCAAAGATATTTTGCCCACTGGATACGTCGACTTACCAGGCACCACGCCGTGAAAGACAGTGTTTGACAGCTAAAGATCTTTGTCAGACAAGCTCATGCGATGAAAAGTTTCATAATACAAAATATTGATGCTGCTGCCCCCATCCATGAGTACCTTAGTAAATCTGTACCCTCCGACCTGAGGCGCCACCACCAGAGCCAAATGGCCCGGATTATCAACCCGGGGCGGGCGATCCTCACGGCTCCAGAGAATAGGGTGTTCAGACTGATACGTCTCCGTCGTATCTACTTTTCCAAACACTTTTGACCTTGTTTTGGACTCTAACTTGCATGATTTGAATGGAACTAACCTGGACTGACGTTGTTTTCAGCAGAATTGCCATGGTGTTATTTATGTGCACAAACAAAAGTTTTCGGAATGACCTGAAACTCCATGGAGCTTATTTTTGGAAAATATTAAAAATATTGGCGAAAGAATCAAGGCCAGGGGGCCCACTACCTGTCCAGGAGGGTGGGGGGCGCGCCCCTGCCTCGTGGGCCCCCTGGAGCTCCACCGACCTCAACTCCAACTCTATATATTCACGTTCGGGGAGAAAGAAATCAAAGAGAAAGATTCATCGCGTTTTACGATACGGAGCCGGCACCAAGCCCTAAAGTCTCTCGGGAGGGCTGATCTGGATTCCGTTCGGGGCTCTGGAGAGGGGAATCCGTCGCCGTCATCATCATCAACCATCCTCCATCACCAATTTCATGATGCTCACCTCCGTGCGTGAGTAGTTCCATCGTAGGCTTGCTGGACGGTGATGGGTTGGATGAGATTTATCATGTAATCGAGTTAGTTTTGTTAGGGTTTGATCCCTAGTATCCACTATGTTCTGAGATTGATGTTGCTATGACTTTGCTATGCTTAATGCTTGTCACTAGGGCCTGAGTGCCATGATTTCAGATCTGAAACTATTATGTTTTCATGAATATATGTGAGTTCTTGATCCTATCTTGCAAGTCTATAGTCACCTACTCTGTGTTATGATTCGGCAACCCCGAAGTGACAATAATTGGGACCACTCCCGGTGATGACCGTAGTTTGAGGAGTTCATGTATTCACTATGTGTTAATGCTTTGGTCCGGTACTTTATTAAAAGGAGGCCTTAATATCCCTTAGTTTCCACTAGGACCCCGCTGCCACGGGAGGGTAGGACAAAAGATGTCATGCAAGTTCTTTTCCATAAGCACGTATGACTATATTTGGAATACATGCCTACATTACATTGATGAATTGGAGCTAGTTCTATGTCACCCTATGTTATGACTGTTACATGATGAACCGCATCCGGCATAATTCTCCATCACTGATCCAATGCCTAGGAGCTTTTTACGTATTGTTCTTCGCTAATTTACTTTTCCGTTGCTACTGCTACAATCACTACAAAACCCAAAAATATTACTTTTGCTACCGTTACTGTTACTTCCATATTACTTCGCTACTAAACACTTTGCTGCAGATACTAAGTTATGCAGGTGTGGTTGAATTGACAACTCAACTGCTAATACTTGAGAATATTCTTTGGCTCCCCTTGTGTCGAATCAATAAATTTGGGTTGAATACTCTACCCTCGAAAACTGTTGCGATCCCCTATAATTTCGGGTTATCAAGACTATTTTCTGGCGCCGTTGCCGGGGAGCATAGCTCTTCTTTGAGTCACTTGGGATTTATATCTGCTGGTCACTATGACGAACTTGAAAGACGAGAAAACAAAAATTTATCCCTCAACTACGAGGGGAGGTAAGGAATTGCCATCTAGCTCTGCACTTGATTCACCTTCTGTTTTGAGTAAGCTTGCGACACCTAAACCTGCTTCTGCTATTAATTCTGATATGTCACATGTTATTGATGATGCCACTTGTGTTATGCATGATACTTATGATGAAACTACTTCTATGCTTGATACTACTGTGCCACTTGGTGAATTTCTTTGATGAACAACTTGCTAGGGCTAGAGAGAATGAAATTATTGAAACTGATAATAATGATGAAAGTGATGATGAAGGCTCTCCCAATAAATATGAATTGCCTGTTGTGCCTGAGGGCTATGTTATGGATGAAGAAACTGCTGGAGACTTTCTTGCTTGCAATGATAGAAGTGATCTTAAGAAATTATTAGCTAAGCTTAAACAAAAAACTCTGAATGCTAGAATGAAATATGATCCTGCTTATGCTACTTCACCTATCTTTGTTACTGATAAGGATTATGAATTCTCTATTGATCCTGATATAATTACTTTGGTTGAATCTGATCCTTTCTATGGCTATAAATCTGAAACTGTTGTGGCACATCTTACTAAATTGAATGATGTAGCCACCCTGTTCACTAATGATGAGAGAACTCGCTACTTTTATATCCTTAAAATATTTCCATTCTCATTAAAGGGTGATGCTAAGATATGGTTTAACTCTCTTGATCCTGGTTGTGTGCGTAGTCCCCAGGATGTGATTTACTACTTCTCTGCTAAACATTTCCCTGCTCATAAGAAACAAGCTGCTTTAAGGGATATATATATATAATTTTGTGCAAATTGAATAAGAGAGTCTCCCACAAGCTTGGGGGAGGCTTCTCAATTACTTAATGCTTTGCCCGATCATCCTCTTAAGAAAAATGAAATACTTGATATCTTTTATAATGGACTAACCGATGCTTCCAAAGATTACCTGGATAGTTGTGCTGGTTCTGTTTTCAGGGAAAGAACACCGGATGAAGCTGAGATTCTATTGAATAATATGTTGACAAATGAAAATAATTGGACACTTCCCGAACCAACTCCGAAGAAAAGGGGTGTTCTATTTCTCAGTCCTGAAGATATGCAAGAGGCAAAGAAATCTATGAAAGAAAAAGGTATTAAAGCTGAAGATGTTAAGAATTTACCTCATATTGAAGAAATACATGGTCTTAATTTACCGCCTGTTGAAGAAATACATGGTTTTAATTCATCACCTATTGAAGAAACACATGGTCTTGATAACCCGACACAGGTAGTAAAGGTAAATTCTCTCTATAGATATGATAAAGCTGAAATCCCTCCTACTAAGTTTGCTAGCCAATGTTTGGATGAGTTTGATAACTTTATGGTTAAGCAAGAAGATTTTAATGCTTATTTTGGTAGACAATTAAAACAAAATGCTTATATGATTGAACACTTGGGTGATTATATGTCTAGAGTTAAAGGTGAACTTAAACTCATTAGTAAACATGCTTCTATGGTTACCACTCAAGTAGAACAAGTACTTAAAGCTCAAAATGATTTGCTCAATGAATTGAATAGTAAGAATAATGATTATGCTGTTAGAGTGGCTACTAGAACTGGTAAAATGACTCAGGAACCTTTGTATCCTGAAGGCCATCCTGAGAGAATTGAGAAAGATTCTCAGAGAAATAATGTAGATGCACCTAGTCCTTCTAAAAAGAAGAAAAAGAAAAATGATAGGACTTTGCATGCTTCTAGTGAACCTGTTGTAGACACACCTGAGAATCCCGATAATATTTCTATTTCTGATGCTGAAACACAATCTAGTGATGAACATGAACCTAGTGATAATATTAATGATGATGTTCATGTTGATGCTCAACCTAGTAATGATAATGATGTAGTAATTGAACCTGTTGTTGATCTTGATAACCCACAATCAAAGAATCAACGTTATGATAAGAGAGATTTTGTTGCTAGGAAGCACGGTAAAGAAAGAGAACCATGGGTTCAGAAACCCATGCCTTTTCCTCCCAAACCATCCAAGAAAAAAGATGATGAGGATTTTGAGTGCTTTGCTGAAATGATTAGACCTATCCTTTTGCGTATGCGTTTGACTGATATGCTCAAAATGAATCCTTATGCTAAGTATATGAAAGAAATTGTTACGAATAAAAGAAAGATACCGGTAGCTGAAATTTCCACCATGCTTGCTAATTATACTTTTAAGGGTGGAATACCTAAGAAACTTGGAGATCCAGGAGTACCAACTATACCATGCTCCATTAAAAGAAACTATATTAAAACTGCTTTATGTGATCTTGGAGCTGCTGTTAGTGTTATGCCTCTCTCTTTATATCTGTCACGACCGGTTTTTCAATAAAATAATTTATTGAGAAACCAATCCCTGTTACGGACCAGCGAGGAAGAATTCCTTCTCACTGATAAACAATACATTGGTCACAGAAGAAAAATACCAGGAGTACTAAATATAATACAAAGTTGAGCAGAGACTGCCCAACAATTTATTACATGCACGCCGATAAAACAATACGGCGGATAGGGTGGCAAACTTCTAACTCACGATAATAACGGTGGTGGAAATATCACCGCGAAGCGAGTGACATGATTCCAGAACACTACAACTCTTCGAGCGTCGGAGTGAGGCTCGAGAAGACTTATTGCGGGTGGCGGAAGCGTAAATGATACAAGTGACCAATATCCGGGATCGCGCAGGACTGACTGGGACTCCTCTAGGCGTCGGACGCGCTATCAAACTCTTCATCCAAGAGATCGCCTTCGTCAACATCTGGCCAAATCAACAAGCCAGGTGAGTACTATGAAAGTACTCGCAAGACAGTTCGGACATAAGGTATAACAAATGCAAACATGAAGCACGTGAATAAGCTAACCAGTGCGATCCGACACAGAGATAATAAATACTGGGTGCCAAGCGAGGGTCTGAATGACGCCTCGAGCGGAAACTGCAGAATAGTAATACTGGTGCCAAACGAGTGTCTGAAAGACTCCTCGAGAGGAAAATGCGGAATAATAATACAGGTGCCAAACGAGTGTCTGAAAGACTCCTCGAGCGGAAAGTGCGGAATAATAATACTGGTGCCAAACGAGTGTCTGAAAGACTCCTCGAGCGGAAAATGCGGAATAATAATACTGGTGCCAAACGAGTGTCTGAAAGACTCCTCGAGAGGAAAATGCGGAATAAAAATACAGGTGCCAAACGAGTGTCTGAAAGACTCCTCGAGCAGAAAATGCAGAATAATAATGCCACAGTCGGGCGTCGGGGCGACACCACATAAAGGGCTTATAACAGAAAGTAAAGACAGTGCATGCCACAGTTGGACGTCTGAGCGACATCACATAAAGGGCTTATATCGAAAGTGAGAAACGAGTACACGCCACAGTCGGACGTCTGCGCGACGTCACATAAAGGGCTTATATTGTAACACAACAATACATTAGTTCGGGAACATAAATTATCACAAGCATGAGACACAAAATAAAGTTAGTCCATCAATTGGAATAACAATAAATCTGAGATTTTACCGCTTGAGCTTGTTCACCGGGGGCAAGATTTTCACACGGATAGATTTGGACATAAAGTCTACATTACTGATCATGGATACGATGATTTGGAAAGAATTGACTCTGCAGAGTTTGTACTTAACCACAGCCAACGGATTTCAGTAGTCACGGGGACTAGTTCCGTCTACGGTGTTCTGGAAGGAACACGTCTAACCAATACACACCCAATTTAACCATCCGAAGCCAGGGATCACCCTCGGCAACATTCAGGAAAAACCCTGAGTCGGGGAGGCTACAACCTCGCGTAGCATGGGATCAAATTTCTATACGCGCGCTATAAGGGGGTGCCCCCCCCTCGGTCCCAACCGGAAACACCCATGCCCCCTGACCGAATGACTGGCTTTAATCCTGGGCCAAGGTACCATCATCCCGGCCTCTCTGTTTGGTGTGTACACGGAAAGAGGTTACCAACTTACTAAACCGTATCCTGGCAATGAGACATGTGGTAGCACGGGAAGGGGAAGGGACGATAACACGGCTCCAACCATGTTAACGTCGGAAAAGTCGGATGACACAAGGCTGGCATGCTACAACAGTACCACCTTGCTGCCCTTCATGTCACCACATGATTAGGCCACCTCTCATCAGAGGTCATCGCAACTTTGGAACATGCGGGAAAAGATCGATAACGTGGCTCCAACCACGTTAACGTCGAAGAGAGTCGGATGACGCAAGGCTGGCATGCCACAACAGTACCACCTTGCTGCCCTTCATGTCACTACATGATTAGGCCACCTCTCATCAGAGGTCATCGCAACTTCGGAACAACCGGGTCGTTGCCTTACAAGCAATGAGGTACTTATCGACACTCACATGCCACGCACAAACTTTCACATGAACATGCAAAACATCTGCCATATCAAATGTTCAAACATGCTTGCCTGGTTCGGAGAAGTCAGAGTCTAGCTCGGCGAAGTTCGCGGCTCCGTCCCCTCTCCCGGAACCTACGGCAATCACGAAACGGGGTACTAACGTGAAAACCAACACATGCACAGAAACTTTGCCAAGTATTTTTCAAATAAATCCCATAAAAAACTAGACAAAATTTGGAGATTGACAGAAAAAGAATCACTCAAAAATACCTTTTCATTAAACAGTTATAAAGGTTTCTGTCCAGGGACTTATCTGTAATGAAACAGAAAAGTTCCAGGGTTTTAACTGAGAAAACAGAAAACGCTTCGGCTGGGAATGCGCAAGCGCAAGGAGAAAACGTATTTTGCCCGAAGGCGCCAACAGAAAACGGTTCGGGGAAATAAAACAGAGGCTGACACGCGGGGCCCGCATGTCAGGTTTGAAAGCTCGCCGGCGCCCGAAGACGGCGGTGGACGCCGGCGTCGAACCACGGCGAGTTAGGAGAAACGGAGGGTACCAAGAGCTTCAGTGTCTTCTTCCGCGTCGGTGGGTGGTGGACTCGTCCAACGGGGAGCACCACGTCGACGGCGACACTATCTCCGGCGGACGGCGGTTCGGGTGAGGTTGGGGAACTCCGGTGGAGGGCTGCAAAGTACGAATTGAGGCGCGGGTCAGAACGGGTGATGCAAGGAGAAACTACTGGCAAGAGAATGGGGGCTGCGGAGCACACACGGGGGCGAATCGGGCTGGATCCTGTGGCGGATCGCGGCGGCCGGAGTCGAGGAAGGAGACCTCCTCGGGGCTCTTCCAGTGGCTAGGCGTGCTCTAGGGGAAGTGTAGGGCTGGTGGGTGCTCGAGTTGAAGCTCGGGACCCCTATTTATAGGCAGATCGACGGGGTGGCCGTGAACGGAGAATCTCCGGCGAGCGATTACGGCGGAGCAGTGGGTTGGCAGAGGGTTTGAGCGGTCGGGCAGCATCAGTGGATGTTACGGGACTCGTTTTGCAGCTAAACGGAGCTGGCCCTGGCGTAATGGCGTCTGCCCATGGTGAGGTGACCGCACGGGCTCAACGGCGGCAGAGAGCGCGCTCCACGCCCTGGGGTTCACGACGAGAGCGGCAGCGCATTCGGGGGAGTGGACGGCCACGCGGCGGGCTCTGGTGGTTTGGGCGGCGCTGGGTGGAGTCGGCGGCGCCGTGTCTCCCGCTGGCGTCCGCAAAGCCGCCGCCGGCGTCGGTCACGGGGCGGCGCACCTTCTGCTGCTCGTCGCCGACGCCCGCAAGATGCCAGGCACTCGTGCGGTGCAGGAACAAGTGGGCGAGGACGAGGAGCAAGGCGACGCGATGGCACTGGCGAGATCGATGCCCGTTTCTGAAGAAAACGACAGCAGCCACTGCAGTGTTGTCTGAACTTAACTGAAACTTGACATGACCATGCACTGTAGGTGCTCGACAGTAGGTTTTGGTAAAGAGATAAATTTTTCTGGAGCTGTAACTTGGGGAGATGATCACTCAAAGCACCCAGGGGCTGCATGAATTTACTTGGAATTTTTGGAGAAAGTTTTGAATGAATTTCACAAAATTTGGCAAATCTGGTCCAAACTTGCAGTTGATGTAGTTTGAAATTTTTGAACTGGAGACCAGTGGATCTTCATGGTTCCAGGTTGAGGGTTCAAAGGACTAGGAGGGGAAAGAAGTTTGGGGCCAAAAATCAAAACAGACAATGGGGTTCCTTTGTAAATCTCCAAGTGCTATAAGAGAAGACAGAAATTTATTTGAATAGAATTTGAATGGAAATGATCACATGAGGAGGTTCAACTTACTGGATTTGATGCAAATCATGATCCAAAGGTGAGGGAAGGGTTAGGAGAGAGGATTTGCACTAATGCCATGGCAAGAAGGAATAGTTGAAAGTGGCAAAGTACTTTCCAAAAGCCATAGTGCAAATTCAAGAAAAGGTTTTCAAAAGTTATTTTCTCAAATGAAAACATTTTGTCTTGAGTCCAATGAAAAGCAAGAACCTCCAAGACCAAAGGAGGATCTTGGGTAAATTAAAATAAAATTTTTGCCATAAAGAAAAATATTTGAGAGTGAGAGTTCTCTTGAAGAAATTTTTTAAATCACTCCCTTCAAGTCAAATAAAATCTTTTTTGAAAAATTCCAAATAAAAACTTGGGGTCACAATATCGTAGACTTGATTTGAATAAGTTGACACCTACTGAAATATCTTAGCAAATGGCTGATAAATCAACTGCTATACCTGTCGGTATTTGTGAGGATGTGCCTATTGTAGTTGCAAATGTTACCATTTTAACGGACTTTGTTGTTCTTGATATTCTCGAGGATGATAGTATGTCTATCATTCTTGGAAGACCTTTTTTGAATACTGCAGGGGCTGTTATTGATTGCAACAAAGGCAATGTCACTTTTCATGTTAATGGTAATGAGCATATGGTACACTTTCCGAGGAAACAACCTCAGGTTCATAGTATCAACTCTATTGGAAAAATTCCATTGATATTTTTGGAGGTTTTGAATTTCCTCTTCCTACTGTCAAAAAGAGATATGATATTCTTATTATCGGGGATGTGCATATCCCCGTTGAGGTAAATAGTGTTATTCGAATTTTCTCCGGTTCCATGTTAGTCGGAATGAGTTTGTTAACAAGACTTGATCAACCTTGTTAGTGGATTCCTTTTGATGAGCATGAGATGGATGAAGTTAGAAAGCAGAACCTTCTGTACCCTCCTTTTACTTTCTGTTATTTAGAATAAATAAAGCAAAAATAGTATTTTCTGTCAGTTTTCTGAATTATCTGTGCAATAAAAAATACCCCAAAAATAAAAGTTCTCCAAATGCCTGCCAATTTAATATGATTTTTTCTGGAATATTTGAGAATATCTGGCACTGAGAACACAGCAGGGGGAGCTGGCACCTGACCACGAGGGTCCAGGGCGCGCCCACCCCCCTGGGCGCGCCCCCTGCCTCGTGGGCCCACGGTGGCCCCCTCCACTTATTCCTGCACCCACACACTCCATCTCCCTCCCAAAAAAATCACCATCCAGCTCAAGCACGAGTTCTAGCTCATTTTGCTGCGATTTTTGATCTCCTTGCTCAAAGCACCTATCACAAAACTGCTTTGTGGGATTGTTCCTTGGTATGTGACTCCTCCATTGGTCCAATTAGTTTTTGTCCTAGTGCTTTATTCATTGCAAATTTGTGCTGCCTAGGTGACCATGTTCTTGAGCTTGCATGTCAAATTTATATGGTTCCAAGTAGTTCTAATGTATGATATAGGCTCTAGGCACTTGTAGAGCAGTTGCTATCAATTTTGTTGAGCTTGGTTCACTTTTATTTGAAGTTACTAAAAATTTCAGAAATTTTGTAGAGGAAGAAATATGTTTAGGAAAATGTACCAAGGTGGTCCTTCAAGGAAGCAAGGACCCAAGCTTGCAATGCGTGATGCTGATGATGAACCACCAAGGGACGCCCCAGTGCGGCCTTGTGAATGGCCTTCAGAGGACTTCATGGATCGAGCAGGAATTAAGGAAGAATTTAACGCATATTTGCGTAGCGCCGATCTTGTGAGCTTCGAGGCAGAAAAGTGCCGTTAGTACCACTATCTCACTAGTTACTTTGTGAGGAGGTTTGAATTTTCATCTTCATGCAATTCTCAAACTGTCCTGTTTGATCTTTATGAAAATTCTTATACTATGGACTTAGAGGATTTTACCACTGCTTGCAAACTTCCACAATGGGGTAGTCCTAGTGAACCTCGCAAGTATGAATTTAGAGATTTTCTTGCTAGTATAACTGTGGGTGAATCTAGAGACATAGCACAAGCTACCATAGGGAGCATTCACTTTCTTGCTATACATTATTTTTCTCTCTTCATAGGTAGGTGCATAAATGGTAAGGATGAATCATGTCACATGTGTGTCCATGACCTCAGTGTTCTCAGGAGTGCTGTGTTAGGAGATAAACATTATAATTTGGGAGCCATCGTTGCACGTAGGTTGCATAATAATAGATTTAATGGAGATTTCTTTGGTGGAATTTATGCAACTCGTATAGCTAATTTTCTTGGTATAACCATACGTGAGGATGATATTGAGTTGCCTCCTGCTTTTTTGGATTATGAGGCTATGGTTCGTCATCATTTTGTTGAGAGGAATGATCAGTTCCTCCAGTACCGACTAATCTTTGACAGACGACGCACCTATCACGTCGCTCTCCCTTCTTCTACTTTCTTTGACTTTCAGGCAAAAGGGAGATATTTTATAACCAGAGAGGAGGCAGAAGAGTATAAGAGGAGGGTTGAGATAGCTCGCCTCCAAGCTGCAGCCCACGATGCAATGACTGCTGCATCTCAGTACGACCCCAACTATAATTTTGGATATCCACCAGGCCATCCGTGGCAATAAACCAACTTAGGCCAAAAGCCTAAGCTTGGGGGAGTACGTATTTCTCACCGACATTATATTCATGTTCACACACGCATTGCTAGTTGTCGGTGCTCATACTCTTTCATTGTACTATCCATGCTATTTTATTTTCTTTTTTATGCTTTCTTCTTGTGTGTTTAATAAACCTTAAGAAAAACAAAAAAAATAGTTGTAGCTTTTAGCTAGTTTACTTTTCTTGCTGTAGTAGTAATAATTAAAAAGAAAACCCAAAAAGACTTCCTGTTCTTCTTTTGCTTGTTGGGAGCTTTCCCGTGTAAATAGTTTTATTTTCTTTCTTTTCTTTGGGGGTCGATAGGAGAAGACCATGATAAAATTGTTGAAGTGGCTCTTATATGCATTATTGTTGATTTAACCAAGAGCCCATATTGCCTTGTCTTCTCCTGTTTATTGAATGCTCGCAGATTCCAGCTTAGTCCAATGCACGTGCACTATTATTATTATTATTCACATCATTCGGTCGTGCAAGTGAAAGGCAATTATGACGATATATGATGGACTGATTGAGATGAGAGAAGCTGGTATGAACTCGACCTCTCATGTTTTTGTAAATATGATTAGTTCATCGTTCCTGATTCAGCCTATTATGAATAAACATGTTTGCAATGACAATTAGAGATTATAGTTGCTTATGCCATGCTTAATTAGCTAGGAGTTTATAATGGTTTACCTTGCGTGCCAACATGCTATTAAAATGGTTGTGATGTGGTATAATAGGGTGGTATCCTCCTTTGAATGATTCGAGTGACTTGACTTGGCACACGCATGTAGTTGAAACAAATCAATATAGCCTTCACGATATTTATGTTCATGGTGGATTATAGCCTACTCATGCTTGCACCATATGTTTATTAATTTTAATGCATGTTCATGACTGTTGTCGCTCTCTAGTTGGTCGCTTCCCAGTCTTTTGCTAGCCTTCACTTGTACTCAGCGGGAATACTGCTTGTGCATCCAATCCCTTAAACCCCAAAGTTATACCATATGAGTCCACCATACATTCCTATATATGCGGTATCTACCTGCCGTTCCAAGTAAATTTGTATGTGCCAAACTCTAAACCTTCAAATGAAATTCTGTTTTGTATGCTCGAATAGCTCATGTATCAACTAGGGCTGTCCATATCTTCCATGTTAGGTGGGTTATTCTCAAGAGGAGTGGACTCCGCTCCTCACTCATGAGAAAATGGCTAGTCACCGGGATGCCCAGTCCCATGCTTTATGCAAATCAAATCAAAATAAGTGCAAAAAAACTCCCCCGGGACTGTTGTTAGTTGGAGGAACTCGTTGTTTCGAGCAAGCCATGGATTGATGCTTGTTGGTGGAGGGGGGTATAAACTTTACCATTCTGTTTGGGAACTGCCTATAATGTGTGTAGCATGGAAGATATCACCATCTCTCGGTTGTGATGTTGATAATGAAAGTATACCGCTCAAAATATTATTCATCTCTATTTCAAAATCGAGCTCTGGCACCTCTACAAATCCCTGCTTCCCTCTGCGAAGGGCCTATCTATTTACTTTTATGTTGAGTCATCACCCTCTTATTAAAAAGCATCAGCTGGAGAGCACCACTGTCATTTGCATCCATTACTATTAATTTATATTGGGTATGACTATGACTGGATCTCTTTTACCATGAATTACAATGTTTAGTCAGTCCTTGGTCTTTAAAGGTGCTCTGCATTTATGTTTTGCGGTCTTAGAAAGGGCTAGCGAGATACCATCTTGTTATATCATATCATGATTATTTTGAGGAAGTGTTGTCATCCGAGATTTATTATTATTGCTCGCTAGTTGATTATGCCACTGATATGAGTAACATGAGACCGAAGTGTTATTATGAATATGGTTAGTTCATAATCTTTGCTGAAAAATTGAATGCTGGCTTTACATATTTACAACAACAAGAGCAAACAGAGTTTGTAAAAGTTTTTCTTTATCACTTTCAGTTTATCAACTGAATTGCTTGAGGACAAGCAAAGGTTTAAGCTTGGGGGAGTTGATACGTCCCCGTCGTATCTACTTTTCCAAACACTTTTGCCCTTGTTTTGGACTCTAACTTGCATGATTTGAATGGAACTAACCCGGACTGATGCTGTTTTCAGCAGAATTGCCATGGTGTTATTTATGTGCAGAAACAAAAGTTCTCGGAATGACTTGAAACTCCACGGATCTTATTTTTGGAAAATATTAAAAATATTGGCGAAAAAATCAAGGCAGGGGGCCCACCACCTGTCCATGAGGGTGGGGGCGCGCCTGCCCCCTGGGCGCGCCCCCTGCCTCATGGGCCCCCTAGAGCTCCACCGACCTCAACTCCAACTCAATATATTTGTGTTCGGGGAGAAAAAAAATCAGAGAGAAAGATTCATCTCCTTTTACGATATGGAGCCATCGCCAAGCCCTAAACTCTCTCGGGAGGGCTGATCTGGAGTCCGTTCGGGGCTCCGGAGAGGGGAATCCATCGCCGTCGTCATCATCAACCATCCTCCATCACCAATGTCATGATGCTCACCGCCGTGCGTGAGTAATTCCATCGTAGGCTTGCTGGACGGTGATGGGTTGGATGAGATTTATCATGTAATCGAGTTAGTTTTGTTAGGGTTTGATCCCTAGTATCCACTATGTTCTGAGATTGATGTTGCTATGACTTTGCTATGCTTAATGCTTGTCACTAGGGCCCGAGTGCCATGATTTCAGATCTGAACCTATTATGTTTTCATGAATATATGTGAGTTCTTGATCCTATCTTGCAAGTCTATAATCACCTACTATGTGTTATGATCCGGCAACCCCGAAGTGACAATAACTGGGACCACTCCCGGTGATGACCGTAGTTTGAGGAGTTCATGTATTCACTATGTGTTAATGCTTTGGTCCGGTACTTTATTAAAAGGAGGCCTTAATATCTCTTAGTTTCCATTAGGACCCCGCTGCCATGGGAGGGTAGGACAAAAGATGTCATGCAAGTTCTTTTCCATAAGCACGTATGACTATATTTGGAATACATGCCTACATTACATTGATGAATTGGAGGTAGTTCCGTGTCACCGTATGTTATGACTGTTACATGATGAACCGCATCCGGCATAATTCTCCATCACCGATCCAATGCCTACGAGCTTTTCACATATTGTTCTTCGCTTATTTACTTTTCCGTTGCTACTGGTACAATCACTACAAAACCCAAAAATATTACTTTTGCTACCGTTACCGTTACTTCCATATTACTTTGCTACTAAACACTTTGCTGCAGATACTAAGTTATCCAGGTGTGGTTGAATTGACAACTCAACTGCTAATACTTGAGAATATTCTTTGGCTCCCCTTGTGTCGAATCAATAAATTTGGGTTGAATACTCTACCCTCGAAAGCTGTTGCAACCCCCTATACTTGTGGGTTATCACAGACCATCGCAAGTAACAGGGAATCGCCGGCTGAACTGCGTTCACTGCCCTTTTATGGAGCTTCTGATCCCGCTTGCATAAACTTGTGGTGAAATCGTGGTACTATGCACTATTAAATTGCTTTGGTTTACTCTGATAACCAGACTGCTGCTGCTGACTCCCTTGACCAGACTGTTGATTAAAACCACCTTGATTGTCCTGACCCTGAAAACCGGAATTTGAACCGCCACCACTAAAACCAGGACCGTGAGAGCCGGATCCTGAGCCGCCGTTCGGCCCATGATTGTTCTGGAAAAAATTGGAATTTCTATACTCCTTCATAATGAAGCAATCCTTCCAGAGGTGAGTGGCCGGCTTTCCGTGCATGCTTCGGGCAGGGCTGATTCATCATCGCCTCAAGGTTGAATTTAGGTCCTCCAAACCGGGGTGGGGGTTTTCCCTTGCGACGCAAGGTACTCTGTGTATTAGTGTTAGCCACAAAATCCAAATTGCCATCCGCTCGCTTACCATTACCACCTTGACTTGTCGGGTTATGTTGGTGCCCTTTCGTGTTGCTGCTCTTATTTCCCTTACCCGAGTTTTCATCATCAGACTCGGGGTCCTTGGTACTATCAGAGTCGGCATACTTGACAAGAGCCACCATTAAATCTCCCATGTCATCGCAGTGGCGTTTAAGCCGCCCCAGTTTCTGCTTAAGGGGCATGAAACGACAATTTTTCTCTAACATCAAGACTGTTGAACCGGCATTGATACGATCCGATGAGTGTAGGATGGACGAGACCCGGTGCACCCAATGGTTTGTTGACTCGCCCTCACTTTGGACACAGGAGTCCAAATCCACGATTGACATAGGCTGCTTGCACATGTCTTTTAAATTCTGGATAAAACGGGCTTTTAACTCGGCCCATGATCTAATGGAGTTGGCAGCCAGCCCTTTCAACCAAGTATGAGCCGTCCCATCCAACATAATGGTGATATACTTAGTGCATGCAGCATCGCTAACATCCATCATCTCCATTGACATCTCATAATTCTCAATCCAAGCTTCAGGGGGTTGATCTGCTATGTAATTAGGTACCTTACGAGGACCTTTGAAATCCTTAGGTAGACGCTCGCTACGCAGAGCCGGCACTAAACATGGTACACCCAAGGTTCTAGAGGTCACGCCTGCTGATAACCCACAAGTATAGGGGATCGCAACAGTTTTCGAGGGTAGAGTATTCAACCCAAATTTATTGATTCGACACAAGGGGAGCCAAAGAATATTCTCAAGTATTAGCAGTTGAGTTGTCAATTCAACCACACCTGGAAAACTTAATATCTGCAGCTAAGTATTTAGTAGCAAAGTAGTATGGAAGTAGCGGTAACGGTGGCAAAGGTAACAGTAGCAGCTTTATAATAATTGTAAAAGTGGCAACGGAAAAGTAACTAAGCAAAGATCAATATGTGAAAATCTCATAGGCATTGGATCAGTGATGGATAATTATGTCGGATGCGATTCCTCATGCAACAGTTATAACATAGGGTGACACCAAACTAGCTCCAATTTATCAATGTAATGTAGGCATGTATTCCAAATATAGTCATATGTGCTTATGGAAAAGAACTAGCATGACATCTTTTGTCCTACCCTCCCGTGGCAGCAGGGTCCTATTGGAAACTAAAGGATATTAAGGCCTCCTTTTAATAGAGTACCAGACCAAAGCATTAACACTTAGTGAATACATGAACTCCTCAAACTACGATCATCACTGGGAGTGGTCCCGATTATTGTCACTTCGGGGTTGCCGGATCATAACACATAGTAGGTGACTATTGAATAGCAAGATAGGATCAAGAACTCACATATATTCATGAAAACATAATAGGTTCAGATCTGAAATCATGGCACTCGGGCCCTAGTGACAAGCATTAAGCATAGCAAAGTCATAGCAACATCAACCTCAGAACATAGTGGATACTAGGGATCAAACCCTAACAAAACTAACTCGATTACATGGTAAATCTCATCCAACCCATCACCGTCCAGCAAGCCTATGATGAAATTACTCACGCACGGCGGTGAGCATCATGAAATTGGTGATGGAGGAAGGTTGATGATGATGACGGCGACGGATTCCCCTCTCTGGAGCCCCGAATGGACTCCAGATCAGCCCTCACGAGAGAGATTAGGGCTTGGCGGCGGCTCCGTATCGTAAAACGTGATGAATCCTTCTCTCTGATTTTTTTCTCCCCGAACGTGAATATATAGAGTTGGAGTTGAGGTCGGTGGAGCCTCAGGAGGCCCACGAGATAGGGGGGCGCGCCTAGGGGGGTAGGCACGCCCCCACCCTCGTGGACAGGGTGTGGGCCCCCTGGTCTTGAATCTTTTGCTAGTATTTTTTATATATTCCAAAAATATTCTCCGTGAAGTTTCAGGTCATTCCGAGAACTTCTATTTCTGCACAAAATAACACCATGGCAATTCTGCTAAAAATAGCGTCAGTACGGGTTAGTTCCATTCAAATCATGCAAGTTAGAGTCCAAAACAAGGGCAAAAGTGTTTGGAAAAGTAGATACGATGGAGACGTATCAACTCCCCCAAGCTTAAACCTTTGCTTGTCCTCAAGCAATTCAGTTGACAAACTGAAAGTGATTAAGAAAACTTTTACAAACTCTGTTTGCTCTTGTTGTTGTAAATATGTAAAGCCAACATTCAAGTTTTCAGCAAAGATTATGAACCAACCATATTCACAATAACACTTAGGTCTCATGTTTACTCATATCAATGGCATAATCAACTAGCGAGCAATAATAATAAATCTCGGATGACAACACTTTCTCAAAACAATCATGATATGATATAACAAGATGGTATCTCGCTAGCCCTTTCTGAGACCGCAAAACATAAATGCAGAGCACCTCTGAAGATCACGGACTGACTAAACATTGTAATTCATGGTAAAAGAGATACAGTCATAGTCATACTCAATGTAAACTAACAGTAATGCATGCAAATGACAGAAGTGCTCTCCAACTGGTGCTTTTTAATAAGAGGATGATGACTAAACATAAAAGTAAATAGATAGGCCCTTCGCAGAGGGAAGCAGTGATTTGTAGAGGTGCCAGAGCTCGATTTTGAAATAGAGATAAATAATATTTTGAGCGGCATACTTTCATTGTCAACATACCAACCGAGAGATCTCGATATCTTCCATGCTACACACATTATAGGTGGTTCCCAAGCAGAATGGTAAAGTTTATACTCCCCCACCACCAACAAGCATCAATCCATGGCTTGCCCGAAACAACGGGTGCCTCCAACTAACAACAGTCCTGGGGGAGTTTTGTTTGCAATTATTTTGATTTGGTTTGAGCATGGGACTGGGCATCCCAGTTACCGGCCATTTTCTCGTGAGTGAGGAGCGGAGTCCACTCCTCTTGAGAATAACCCGCCTAGCATGGAAGATACAGACAACCCTAGTTGATACATGAGCTATTCGAGCATACAAAACAGAATTTCATTTGAAGGTTTAGAGTTTGGCACATACAAATTTACATGGAACGGCAGGTAGATACTGCATATAGGAAGGTATAGTGGACTCATATGGAATAACATTGGGGTTTCTCGAAGTGGATGCACAAGCAGTATTCCCGCTTAGTACAAGTGAAGGCTAGAAAAAGACTGAGAAGCGACCAACTAGAGAGCGACAACAGTCATGAACATGCATTAAAATTAATAAACATTGAGTGCAAGCATGAGTAGGATATAATCCACCATGAACATAAATATTGCGGAGGCTATGTTGATTTTGTTTCAACTACATGTGTGAACATGTGCCAAGTTGAGCCACTTGAATCATTCAAAGGAGGATGCCACCCTATCATATCACATCACAACCATTTTAATAGCATGTTGGCACGAAAGGTAAACCATTATAAACTCTTAGCTAATTAAGCATGGCATGAGCAACTATAGTATCTAATTCTCATTGCAAATATGTTTCATTCATAATAGGCTGAATCAGGAACGATGAATTAATCATATTTACAAAACCAAAAGAGGTCGAGTTCATACCAGCTTTTCTCATCTCAATCAGTCCATCATATATCGTCATTATTGCCTTTCACTTGCACGACCGAACGGTGTGGATAATAATTATAGTGCACGTGCATTGGACTAAGCTGGAATCTGCATGCATTTAATATAAAGGAGAAGACAAGGTAGCATGGGCTTTTTGTTAAATCAAGAATAATGCATATAAAAGCCACTTAACATTTTCATTATGGTCTTCTCCTCTCGACCCCAAAAGAAAAGAAAAGAAATAAAACTATTTACACGAGAAAGCTCCCAACAAGCAAAAGAAGAACGAGAAATCTTTTTGGTTTTTCTTTTAATTATTACTACTACAGGCATGGAAAGTAAACTAGCTAAAAGCCACAACTAATTTTTTTGGTTTTTCTTAAGGTTTTTCAAACACACAAGAAGAAGCTAAAAAAACAAAATAAACTATCATGGATGGTACAATGAAAAAGTATGAGCACCGACAACTGGCATGAGTGTGTGAACATGAATGTAATGTCGGTGAGAAATACGCACTCCCCCAAGCTTAGGCTTCTGGCCTAAGTTGGTATATGCCCATGGATGGCCTAGCGGATATCCGAAGTTGTAACTGGGGTCGTACTGAGATGCAGCCGCTACTGCCTCAGGAGCTGCACCTTGGAGGCGAGCTGCTTCCGCCCTCCTCTCGTACTCGTTTGCCTCCTCCCTGGTTATGAAATATCTCCCCTTTGCCTAAAAGTCAAAGAAAGCAGGAGCAGGGAGAGCAACATGGACAGTGCGACGTCTGTCAAAGATTAGTCGGTATTGGAGGAACTGTTCATTCCTCTCAACAAACTGATGACGAACCATAGCATTATAATCTAAATAAGTAGGAGGCAATTCCATATCATTTTCATGTATGGGTATCTCAGGATAATTAGCTACACATGTCGGGGGGATGAACCCCAGGCAGGCAACGGAACCCGGATCCTTTCCAAAATCAACGGGGCCAGCATCGCCCCTCGATCCGTCTCGCCCTTGGCCGGGTCGCATGACCCGACCAAGATCTATGACCCGACAGGATCTGCAACCCGGCCAGACTCCTCGACTCAGCCCCAACAACCAAGCTCAAGACTTCTCCAACAAGCCAGCACCGCCCTTGGCGTGTTCTCCAAACTCGGCCAAGGGTCAGCGGCCGTCCCATCCCAGCCGTACGATGGGACGAGACTCCACCAACTGATGACCGAAGCCACAGTACCCCGCCCATGCCTCTGGTCAGCCGCACGTGGCAACAATGCCCCCACCTGCCCGCTGACCAGGGCTGGCATGGCAACAGTGCACCTGACATCACCCATGATGCTAGTAAGCGGCGACCTGACGGAGCGCCATTGTAGCCGACTCGACTCGGCCTCGCCCCGACGACCGACAAGACGGCGCACAGTGCCCCCTAGGTGCATGGGCCCCGCGCCCGGCGAACCCGGCGAGTCCTGGCACCCGGCGGGTCCCAGCACCGGGTTCCTGGACACTGACGACCTGGCCCTACGGCCTTGTAACATTACCATTGTACCCATGGGGGGTTGACCTATAAAACTCCCCAGGAGCCCTCATGCATACGAGTGACTTCTTCATTCGCACAGGCGATCACAGACACACACCTAGTAAGCAGCACCCGAGGATAGGGAGCTGCCTAAGCCCTGGCCAGCCTTCCTTCTTCCTCCATACAGCTCTAGGAGCAACTCTGTATGGTTACATATAAACCACTCTTGGCAGGACTAGGGGTGTTATCTCTCCGGAGAGCCCCGAACCTGGGTATGCCGACCTCGCCTCTGGAGCCCACCAGTGCCCTCGAGCCTCCTCCTCCTATCTTTAGCCATCCCTTGGCATCTGCCGTGCGCCCACCACGACAGTTGGTGCCCACCGTGGGGCAACTCGAGGTCCTGGACGGGAGCATACTTCAGACGGGGATCTTCTCCGACTCCGACGAGCCCGTCACGCTGGCGGACGACGTCATCGACGCGCTCGCCACCTCCTTCGCCATGCTGCGCATCTCCGACGCGCCTACGGACGACGAGTACCCCCGCGAGGTACTTAGCTTTTCCGACTCCCCGCTCTCCATCAACGACGGCGCTCCCACCGGAGCGATGGACCTCTGCGTGGAGGTCTTTGTCACCGACATCGACGCCTCCTCCTTGTCAAGCGCGGCAAGGAAGGCCGCCGAAGCTAAGGCCGTGGCGGTTAGGGCCTACTCGCCCAACCCGCTGCGCGCCATGATGCAGAGCCTCCGCGTCCCCATCGGCACCGACATCGACGCCTCCAACGTCGCCGAGGCCCGAACTCGCCTCAACGAGGATCGCCAGCGCCTGCTGGACCTCACCGAGACGCTCGCCGCCACGCAGCGTCGTCTCGACTCTGCCCAGGTGGAGCGCGACGCCGCCTACGGCTTCACACCTACCGCCCCCGAGCCAAGCCAGGTCGCCGACGTGCGAGCCCGGGGTGGCGCGATCGGGCGCGCTTTTGGCGCCCTCCCTCCCGTCTAGGAGACTCCCGTGAATAACATGCATGCTGCCCAGGCGGCCCTGGTCGGCCTGGATCAGCTCGCAGGCGAGGAGCTGCAGGATCGCCTCAAGAGGGTGAACGACCTTCTCGTCGCGGCCAACGCACAACAGGACCGCCTCACCAGCTTGCTAGGCCGGCCGGATCCGGCTCCGTCCGAGTCGCGGACCCGGCGACAACCAGCATACGGCGTCTTCTCCACCCGGGGAGGCGCACTCCGGCCGCACCCGGACCCGGCGCAACCCCGCCCCGATGGCTGCTGGCGGCTTGGCGGACGAGCCAGCCTCGGAGGCCCGGCGTCGCCTCGACCACCTGCTTCAACCCGGCCGGCGTCCGGCTGCAGGCGACCCGCCCCCCCCCCCCCCCGCGGCGCGGTCACCGACCGGCTGGGCTCGCGCGCCATCGACGACACCGACACTCGCCACCGCCTTGACCGACTCGCCCTCTCCCAGGAGCTGGAGGAAACCGACCTCGTCGGACCGGCATGCTTCGGGCCACACATCCGGGGTGAGCCCTTCACCAAAGGGTTCACGCTGCCCTGCGACACCCCTAAAGTACAATGGCACCATGAAGCCGGAGGACTGGCTCACCGACTACACCACCGCCATCGGCATCGTCGGCGGTAACCACCGCCTCGCCGTACGCTACGCGCCCCTCATGCTCCAGGGGTCAGCCCGCACCTGGTTGAACAGCCTCCCGGCCAGCAGCATCAACGCGTGGGTTGACTTCGAGGAAGCCTTCGTACGCAACTTCACCGGCACCTACAAGCGACCCGGGCGCCCCAGTCAACTCGCCATGTGTGTGCAGTGGCCGGCAGAAACCGGCCGCGAGTATCTCGCACGCTGGACCGAGCTCCGGAACAGCTACGAGGGCACTCACGAGGTCCAAGCAATCAAGCACAAGATCTTGCGCTCTGAGCCGGCCACCATGGCCGCGCTCATGGTAACGGCGGACAAGTACGCCAACGCCGACTCCGCCATGAAGATCCAGGTGGCACTGGATGAAGCCGGCAAGGCCAAGCCCGTGCTGCCTCCGAAGCCGGCCTGCGAGGGAAGCCGGCAGCAGCACAAGCAGCAGAACAACAAAGCGCAAAGCCGATCAACCGGCTCAGTGCTACGACAACCGGCTCGTCGCGGCCGCCGAGCAGGCGCCCGCGACCGACCCGGCCGCCAAACACCGGAACACCAGCAAAACAGCATGGCAGCCCGCCATGAGCTTCGAGGAGATACTCGACGCTCCCTGCAAGCACCACAGCGGTGCGAGGCCGTCCATGCACACACTTCGACAGTGCGCCATCACCAAGCGCATCGCCAGGGGCGACATCCCACCGCCTCCGGCTCCGGCTCCGGGAGCAGGGCAGCCGCCTCCACCTCCGCCACCACCTCCAGCCGGCGGCGCGATGCGCGACGACCCCTACCCGGCCCAGAACATGACCTACGTCGTCTTCACCAGCCTCGGCGATGACAAGCGCAGCGAGCGCCTCCTTCGGCAGGAGGTGCACACCGTCATCGTGGCCAAGACAGAGTACATGCATTGGTCAGAGCGCCCGGTCACCTGGACCCGTGAGGACCACCCGGCCGTTATGCCAAACCCGAGTGGTTACACCCTTGTCCTCGACCCCACCATCGTCGCACCCCGGCGCACATGCAAATTCTCCCGGGTTCTCGTCGACGGCGGCAGCAGCATCAACATCCTCTACCGTGACACCATGACCAAGCTCGGCCTCGAGGCCAAGGACCTAGAGCCAACTCGGATGATCTTCCACGGCATCGTTCCCGGCCTCTCCTGCGCCCCGATCGGCCGGATCTGGCTCGACGTCCTGTTCTATGACAGCAGCCACTTCTGAGGCGAGCCGATCTGGTTCGAGGTGGTGGACCTGTCCAGCGCGTACCACGCGCTGCTGGGCCGGTCCGCGCTCTCCAAGTTCATCGCGGTCCCCCACTACGCCTACCTGAAAATGAAGCTGCCGGGTCCAAAGGGCCTCATCACCGTCACCGGCGACTACCGCAAGTCCTTGGACTGCGCCCGAGATGGCGCCAAGCTAGCCGAGTCGCTGGTCGTAGCCGAGGAGCGGCGCCAGCTCGACCGGATCGTCGCCCTGGCCCAAGAAGCGTCCGCCGGACAGATCCCGACCAAGGAGCCGGCCGATGAGGCCGCGTTCAAGCCCTCCAAGGAGACCATGAAGGTGAAGCTGAACCCGGAAGACCCCAGCTGCAGCAAGTACGTTGTCGTGGGCACCCGCCTCGACAGCAAATAGGAAGGCGAGCTCGTCGACTTCCTCCATGAGAATCGGGATATTTTTGCATGGACCCCCAAGGACATGCCTGGTATCCCGAGGAAGTACGCCGAGCACAAACTCCACATCCGCAAGGATGCCAAGCCTGTCCGTCAGCCCCTACGAGAAGAGAAGGACCATCGGTGAGGAGGTCACCAAGCTCTTGGCGGCCAGCTTCATCATGGAAGTGTTTCACCCCGAGTGGCTGGCCAACCCAGTCCTCGTCCTGAAGAAGAACAAGACCTGGCGCATGTGTATCGACTACACCAGCCTGAGCAAGGCCTGCCCCAAAGACCCGTTCGCCCTCCCGTGGATCGACCAAGTCATCAACTCCACCGCCGGGTGCGAGCTCCTGTCCTTCCTGGATGCCTACTCCAGCTATCATCGGATCAAGCTGGACCCAGCCGACGCCCTGAAGACGTCCTTCATCACACCCTTCGGGGCGTATTGCTACATCACCATGTCGTTCGGCTTGAAGAATGCCGGCGCCACTTTCCAGCACTGCATGCAGAAATGCTTGCTGCCACAACTCGGCCGCAACATCCACGTCTACGTAGACGACATCGTGGTGAAGACCTAGCAGCACCTCACGCTCCTCGATGATTTGTGTTGGGGAAGGTAGTAATTTCAAAATTTTCCTACGCACACGCAAGATCATGGTGATGCATAGCAACGAGAGGGGAGAGTGTTGTCCACGTACCCTCATAGACCGAAAGCGGAAGCGTTAGCACAACGTGGTTGATGTAGTCGTACGTCTTCACGATCCGACCGATCAAGTACCAAACGCACGGCACCTCCGAGTTCAGCACACGTTCAGCCCGATGATGTCCCTCGAACTCCGATCCAGCCGAGTGTTGAGGGAGAGTTTCATCAGCACGACCGCGTGGTGACGATGACGATGTTCTACCGACGCAGGGCTTCGCCTAAGCACCGCTACAGTATTATCGAGGTGGACTATGGTGGAGGGGGGCACCGCACACGGCTAAAAGATCAAGCGATCAATTGTTGTGTCCTTGGGGTGCCCCCCTGCCCCCGTATATAAAGGAGCAAGGGGGAGGTGTGGCCGGCCAGGGAGGAGGCGCGCCAGGAGGAGTCCTACTCCCACCGGGAGTAGGACTCCCTCCCTTCCTTGTTGGAATATGAGAAGGGTGAAAGAGGTGGAGGAGAGGAAGGAAGGGGGGGGGGCGCCGCCCCCCTCTCCTTGTCCTATTCGGACTAGGGGGCGGGGCGCGCGGCCCTTGCCCTGGCCGCCTCTCCTCATCTCCACTAAGGCCCACTATGGCCCATTAACCCCCGGGGGGTTCCAGTAACCGCTCCGGTACTCCGGTAAAATACTGATTTCACCCGGAAGACTTCCGATATCCAAATATAGGCTTCCAATATATCAATCTTCATGTCTCGACCATTTCGAGACTCCTTGTCATGTTCGTGATCACATCCGGGACTCCGAACAACCTACGGTACATCAAAACATATAAACTCATAATATAACTGTCATCGAAACTTTAAGCGTGCGGACCCTACGGGTTCGAGAACTATGTAGACATGACCGAGACATGTCTCTGGTCAATAACCAATAGCGGAACCTGGATGCTCATATTGGCTCCCACATATTCTACGAAGATCTTTATCGGTCAGACCGCATAAAAACATACGTTGTTCCCTTTGTCATCGGTATGTTACTTGCCCGAGATTCGATCGTCGGTATCTTAATACCTAGTTCAATCTCGTTACCGGCAAGTCTCTTTACTCGTTCCGTAATACATCATCCCACAACTAACTCATTAGTTGCAATGCTTGCAAGGCTTAAGTGATGTGCATTACCGAGAGGGCCCAGAGATACCTCTCCGACAATCGGAGTGACAAATCCTAATCTCGAAATACGCCAACCCAACAAGTACCTTCAGAGACACCTGTAGAGCACCTTTATAATCACCCAGTTACGTTGTGACATTTGGTAGCACACAAAGTGTTCCTCCGGTAAACGGGATTTGCATAATCTCATAGCCATAGGAACATGTATAAGTCGTGAAGAAAGCAATAACAACATACTAAACGATCGAGTGCTAAGCTAACGGAATGGGTCAAGTCAATCACATCATCCTCCTAATGATGTGATCCCGTTAATCAAATGACAACTCGTGTCTATGGCTAGGAAACATAACCATCTTTGATCAACGAGCTAGTCAAGTAGAGGCATACTAGTGACACTCTGTTTGTCTATGTATTCACACAAGTATTATGTTTCCAGTTAATACAATCTTAGCATGAATAATAAACATTTATCATGATATAAGGAAATAAATAATAACTTTATTATTGCCTCTAGGGCATATTTCCTTCAGTCTCCCACTTGCACTAGAGTCAATAATCTAGATTACACAGTAATGATTCTAACACCCATGGAGCCTTGGTGTTGATCATGTATTGCTCGTGGAAGAGGTTTAGTCAACGGGTCTGCAACATTCAGATCTGTATGTATCCTGCAAATTTCTATGTCTCCCACCTGGACTAAATCCCGGATGGAATTGAAGCGTCTCTTGATGTGCTTGGTTCTCTTGTGAAATCTGGATTCCTTCGCCAAGGCAATTGCACCAGTATTGTCACATAAGATTTTCATTGGACCCGATGCACTAGGTATGACACCTAGATCGGATATGTACTCCTTCATCCAGACTCCTTCATTTGCTGCTTCCGAAGCAGCTATGTACTCCGCTTCACATGTAGATCCCGCCACGACGCTTTATTTAGAACTGCACCAACTGACAGCTCCACCGTTCAATGTAAACACGTATCCGGTTTGCGATTTAGAATCGTCCGGATCAGTGTCAAAGCTTGCATCAACGTAACCATTTATGATGAGCTCTCTGTCACTTCCATAAACGAGAAACATATCCTTAGTCCTTTTCAGGTATTTCAGGATGTTCTTGACCGCTGTCTAGTGATCCACTCCTGGATTACTTTGGTACCTCCCTGCTAAACTTATAGCAAGGCACACATCAGGTCTGGTACACAGCATTGCATACATGATAGAGCCTATGGCTGAAGCATAGGGAACATCTTTCATCTTCTCTCTATCTTCTGCAGTGGTCGGGCATTGAGTCTTACTCAACTTCACACCTTGTAACACACGCAAGAACCCTTTCTTTGCTTGATCCATTTTGAACTTCTTCAAAACTTTGTCAAGGTATATGCTTTGTGAAAGTCCAATTAAGCGTCTTGATCTATCTCTATAGATCTTGATGCCCAATATATACGCAGCTTCACCGAGGTCTTTCATTGAAAAACTCTTATTCAAGTATCCCTTTATGCTATTCAGAAATTCTATATCATTTCCAATCAGCAATATGTCATCCACATATAATATTAGAAATGCTACAGAGCTCCCTCTCACTTTCTTGTAAATATAGGCTTCTCCAAAAGTCTGTACAAAACCAAATGCTTTGATCACACTATCAAAGCGTTTATTCCAACTCCGAGAGGCTTGCACCAGTCCATAAATAGATCGCTAGAGCTTGCACACTTTGTTAGCTCCCTTTGGATCGACAAAACCTTCTGGTTGCATCATATACAACTCCTCTTCCAGAAATCCATTCAGGAATGCAGTTTTGACATGCATTTGCCAAATTTCATAATCATAAAATGCGCCAATTGCTAACATGATTCGGACAGACTTAAGCATTGCTGCGGGTGAGAAGGTCTCATCGTAGTCATTCCCTTGAACTTGTCGAAAACCTTTTGCAACAAGTCGAGCTTTATAGACAGTAACATTACCTTCAGCGTCAGTCTTTTTCTTGAAGATCCATTTATTCTCAATTGCTTGCCGATCATCGGGCAAGTCAACCAAAGTCCACACTTTGTTCTCATACATGGATCCCATCTCAGATTTCATGGCCTCAAGCCATTTCGTGGAATCTGGCTCACCATTGCTTCTTCATAGTTCGTAGGTTCGTCATGGTCTAGTAACATAACTTCCAGAACAGGATTACCGTACCACTCTGGTGCAGATCTTACTCTGGTTGACCTACGAGGTTCAGTAATAACTTGATCTGAAGTTTCATGATCATCATGATTAACTTCCTCACTAATTGGTGTAGGTGTCGCAGAAACCGGTTTCTGCGATGAACTACTTTCCAATAAGGGAGCAGGTACAGTTACCTCATCAAGTTCTACTTTCCTCCAACTCACTTCTTTCGAGAGAAACTCCTTCTCCAGAAAGATTCCGAATTTAGCAACAAAAGTCTTGCCTTCGGATCTGTGATAGAAGGTGTACCCAACAGTCTCCTTTGGGTATCCTATGAAGACACATTTATCCGATTTGGGTTCGAGCTTATCAGGTTGAAGCTTTTTCACATAAGCATCGCAGCCCCAAACTTCAAGAAACGACAACTTTGGTTTCTTGCCAAACCACAGTTCATAAGGCGTCGTCTCAATGGATTTTGATGGTGCCCTATTTAACGTGAATGCGGCCGTCTCTAAAGCATAACCCCAAAACGATAGCGGTAAATCAGTAAGAGACATCATAGATCGCACCATATCTAGTAGAGTACGATTACGACGTTCGGACACACCATTACGCTGTGGTGTTCCGGGTGGTGTGAGTTGCGAAACTATTCCGCATTGTTTCAAATGAAGACCAAACTCATAACTCAGATATTCTCCTCCACGATCAGATCGTAGAAACTTTATTTTCTTGTTACGATGATTTTCAACTTCACTCTGAAATTCTTTGAACTTTTCAAATGTTTCAGACTTATGTTTCATTAATTAGATATACCCGTATCTGCTCAAATCATCTGTGAAGGTGAGAAAATAACGATATCCGCCACGAGCCTCAATATTCATCGGACCACATACATCTGTATGTATGATTTCCAACAAATCTGTTGCTCTCTCCATAGTTCCGGAGAACAGCATTTTAGTCATCTTGCCCATGAGGCACGGTTCGCAAGTACCAAGTGATTCATAATCAAGTGGTTCCAAAAGTCCATCAGTATAGAGTTTCTTCATGCGCTTTACACCGATATGACCTAAACGGCAGTGCCACAAATAAGTTGCACTATCATTATCAACTCTGCATCTTTTGGCTTCAATATTATGAATATGTGTATCACTACTATCGAGATTCAACAAAAATAGACCACTCTTCAAGGGTGCATGACCATAAAAGATATTACTCATATAAATAGAACAACCATTATTCTCTGATTTAAATGAATAACCGTCTCGCATCAAACAAGATCCAGATATAATGTTCATGCTTAACGCTGGCACCAAATACCAATTATTTAGGTCTAAAACTAATCCCGAAGGTAGATGTAGAGGTAGCGTGCCGACCGCGATCACATCAACTTTGGAACCATTTCCCACGCGCATCGTCACCTCGTCCTTAGCCAATCTTCGCTTAATCCGTAGCCCCTGTTTCGAGTTGCAAATATTAGCAACAGAACCAGTATCAAACACCCAGGTGCTACTGCGAGCATTAGTAAGGTACACATCAATAACATGTATGTCACATATACCTTTGTTCACCTTGCCATCCTTCTTATCCGCCAAATACTTGGGGTAGTTCCGCTTCCAGTGACCAGTCTGCTTGCAGTAGAAGCACTCAGTCTCAGGCTTAGGTCCAGACTTGGGTTTCTTCTCCTGAATAGCAACTTGCTTGCTGTTCTTCTTGAAGTTCCCCTTCTTCTTCCCTTTGCCCTTTTTCTTGGAACGGGTGGTCTTATTGAACATCAACACTTGATGCTCCTTTTTGATTTCTACCTCCGCAGCCTTTAGCATTGCGAAGAGCTCGGGAATCGTCTTATCCATCCCTTGCATGTTATAGTTCATCACGAAGCTCTTGTAGCTTGGTGGCAGTGATTGGAGAATTCTGTCAATGACGCTATCATCCGGAAGATTAACTCCTAGTTGAATCATGTGATTATTATACCCAGACAATTTGAGTATATGCTCACTGACAGAACTATTCTCCTCCATCTTGCAGCTGTAGAACTTATTGGAGACTTCATATCTCTCAATCCGGGCATTCTTTTGAAATATTAACTTCAACTCCTGGAACATCTCATATGCTCCATGACGTTCAAAACGTCGTTGAAGTCCCGCTTCTAAGCCGTAAAGCATGGCACATTGAACTATCGAGTAGTCATCAACACGTGACTGCCAGGCATTCACAATGTCTGCACTTGCTGGCGCAGGTGGTACACCTAGCGGTGCTTCCAGGACGTAATTCTTCTGTGCAGCAATGAGGATAATCCTCAAGTTACGGACCCAGTCCGTGTAATTGCTACCATCATCTTTCAACTTTGCTTTCTCAACGAACACATTAAAATTCAACGGAACAATAGCACGGGCCATCTATCTACAATCAACATAGACAAGCAAGATACTATCAGGTACTAAGTTCATGATAAATTTAAGTTCAATTAATCATATTACTTAAGAACTCCCACTTAGATAGACATCCCTCTAATCCTCTAAGTGATCACGTGATCCATATCAACTAAACCATGTCCGATCATCACGTGAGAAGGAGTAGTTTCAACGGTGAACATCACTATGTTGATCATATCTACTATATGATTCACGCTCGACCTTTTGGTCTCCGTGTTCCGAGGCCATATCTGTTATATGCTAGGCTCGTCAAGCTTAACCTGAGTATTCCGCATGTGCAACTGTTTTGCACCCGTTGTATTTGAACGTAGAGCCTATCACACCCGATCATCACGTGGTGTCTCAGCACGAAGAACTTTCGCAATGGTGCATACTCAGGGAGAACACTTATACTTTGATAATTTAGTGAGGGATCATCTTCTAATGCTACCGTCAATCAAAGCAAGATAAGATGCATAAAAGATAAACATCACATGCAATCAATATAAGTGATATGATATGGCCATCATCATCTTGTGCTTGTGATCTCCATCTCCGAAGCACCGTCATGATCACCATCGTCACCGGCGCGACACCTTGATCTTCATCGTAGCATCGTTGTCATCTCGCCAATCTTATGATTCTACGACTATCGCTACCGCTTAGTGATAAAGTAAAGCATTACAGGGCGATTGCATTGCATACAATAAAGCGACAACCATATGGCTCCTGCCAGTTGCCGATAACTCGGTTACAAAACATGATCATCTCATACAATAAAATTTAGCATCATGTCTTGACCATATCACATCACAACATGCCCTGCAAAAACAAGTTAGACGTCCTCTACTTTGTTGTTGCAAATTTTACGTGGCTGCTACGGGCTTAGCAAGAACCGTTCTTACCTACGCATCAAAACCACAACGATAGTTTGTCAAGTTGGTGCTGTTTTAACCTTCGCAAGGACCGAGCGTAGCCACACTCGGTTCAACTAAAGTTGGAGAAATTGACACCCGCCAGCCACCTGTGTGCA
This sequence comes from Aegilops tauschii subsp. strangulata, assembly GCF_002575655.3. NCBI lineage: Eukaryota > Viridiplantae > Streptophyta > Magnoliopsida > Poales > Poaceae > Aegilops > Aegilops tauschii. The sequence goes on from NC_053038.3 coordinate 464,175,777, forward strand.
AAGCACATCGGTAGAACCAGTCTCGCGTAAGCGTACGCGTAATGTCGGTCCGGGGCGCTTCATCCAACAATACCGCCGAACCAAAGTATGACATGCTGGTAAGCAGTATGACTTATATCGTCCACAACTCACTTGTGTTCTACTCGTGCATATAACATCAACGCATAAAACCTGGCTCGGATGCCACTGTTGGGGAACGCAGTAATTTCAAAATTTTCCTACGCACACGCAAGATCATGGTGATGCATAGCAACGAGAGGGGAGAGTGTTGTCCACGTACCCTCGTAGACCGAAAGCGGAAGCGTTAGCACAACGCGGTTGATGTAGTCGTACGTCTTCACGATCCGACCGATCAAGTACCGAACGCATGGCACCTCCGAGTTCAGCACACGTTCAACCCGATGATGTCCCTCAAACTCCGATCCAGCCGTGTGTTGAGGGAGAGTTTCGTCAGCACGACGGCGTGGTGACGATGATGATGTTCTACCGACGCAGGGCTTCGCCTAAGCACCGCTACAGTATTATCGAGGTGGACTATGGTGGACGGGGGCACCGCACACGGCTAAAAGATCAAGCGATCAATTGTTGTGTCCTTGGGGTGCCCCCTGCCCCCGTATATAAAGGAGCAACGGGGGGAGGTGTGGCCGGCCAGGGAGGAGGCGCACGAGGAGGAGTCCTACTCCCACCGGGAGTAGGACTCCCTCCCTTCCTTGTTGGAATAGGAGAAGGGGAAAAGAGGTGGAGGAGAGGAAGGAAAGGGGGCGCCGCCCCCCTCTCCTTGTCCTATTCGGACTAGGGGGAGGGGCGCGCGGCCCTTGCCCTGGCCGCCTATCCTCATCTCCACAAAGGCCCACTATGGGCCATTAACCCCCGGGGGGTTCCGGTAACCCCTCCGGTACTCCGGTAAAATCCCGATTTCACCCGGAACACTTCCGATATCCAAATATAGGCTTCCAATATATCAATCTTCATGTCTCGACCATTTCGAGACTGCTCGTCATGTCCGTGATCACATCCGAGACACCGAACAACCTTCGGTACATCAAAACACATAAACTCATAATATAACTGTCATCAAAACTTTAAGCGTGAGGACCCTACGGGTTCAATAACTATGTAGACATGACCGAGACACGTCTCCGGTCAATAACCAATAGCGGAACCTTTATCGGTCAGACCGCATAAAAACATACGTTGTTCCCTTTGTCATCGGTATGTTACTTGCCCGAGATTCGATCGTCGGTATCTTAATACCTAGTTCAATCTCGTTACCGGCAAGTCTCTTTACTCGTTCCGTAATACATCATCCCACAACTAACTCATTAGTTGCAATGCTTGCAAGGCTTAAGTGATGTGCATTACCGAGAGGGCCCAGAGATACCTCTCCGACAATCGGAGTGACAAATCCTAATCTCGAAATACGCCAACCCAACAAGTACCTTCGGAGACACCTGTAGAGCACCTTTATAATCACCCAATTACGTTGTGACGTTTGGTAGCACACAAAGTGTTCCTCCGGTAAACGGGAGTTGCATAATCTCATAGTCATAGGAACATGTATAAGTCATGAAGAAAGCAATAGCAACATACTAAACGATCGAGTGCTAAGCTAATGGAATGGGTCAAGTCAATCACATCATTCTCCTAATGATGTGATCCCGTTAATCAAATGACAACTCATGTCTATGGCTAGGAAACATAACCATCTTTGATCAACGAGCTAGTCAAGTAGAGGCATACTAGTGACACTCTGTTTGTCTATGTATTCACACAAGTATTATGTTTCCGGTTAATACAATTCTAGCATGAATAATAAACATTATCATGATATAAGGAAATAAATAATAACTTTATTATTGCCTCTAGGGCATATTTCCTTCAATTTGAAGGAAACCTTCGCCAACCTGCGCGAGTATAAGGTCAAGCTCAACCCGGAGAAATGCGTTTTCGGCGTCTCGGCCGTAAAGCTACTCGGCTTCCTCGTCTCGGAGCGCGGCATTGAGGCAAACCCGGAGAAGATCAAGGCCATTGAGCGCATGCGCAAGCCGGCTCGGCTGCGTGATGTCCAGAAGTTCACCGGCTGCTTGGCCTCGGTCAGCCGGTTTCTCAGCCGGCTGGGCGCCACTGAATCCGGCGTTGACCGCCATGTCATCGGTATTGTCACCGTTGCTTCGACGCTTGTGCCTGTTGCGTCGGGGCTTGCCGTTGCTATTTCTGGCTTTAGAGGTGCCAGCTTCGCTTGCATTATTATTGCTGCGGGCTAGCCAGCTATCTTTGCCCGCGCAAAAGCGGGTCATAAGTGCCGTGAGGGCTGCCATGGACTTTGGCTTTTCTTGGCCGAGGTGTCGGGCGAGCCATTCGTCGCGGATGCTATGCTTAAAGGCCGCTAGGGCTTCGGCATCCGGACAGTCGACGATCTGGTTCTTTTTAGTTAGGAACCTAGTCCAGAATTTCCTGGCTGACTCTCCGGGCTGTTGCACTATGTGACTTAAGTCATCGGCGTCCGGAGGTCGGACGTATGTACCTTGGAAGTTGTCGCGGAAGGCGTCTTCCAAGTCCTCCCAGCTGCCAATGGAGTTTTCAGGCAGGCTGTTTAACCAGTACCGAGCCGGTCCCTTGAGCTTTAGCGGGAGGTATTTGATGGCATGAAGATCATCACCGCGGGCCATACGAATATGGAGAAGAAAGTGCTCAATCCATACAGCGGGATCTGTTGTTCCGTCATGTGATTCGATGTTCACGGGTTTAAAACCTTCTGGGAATTCGTGCTCCATTGCTTCATCAGTGAAGCAGAGGGGGTGTGCGGCGCCTCTATATCGGGCGAAGTCACGACGTAGATCGGATGGAGTCCGTCTGCGGTTCTTGGCCCGGACGTGGTTGTGCTTGTCATGTCCGGCTAGATAGCCGTCGTCGCGCGCCGCGGTATGCCCCCGCGATCCGTAGATCGATCTGGTCTGGCCTGCTCTATTTTGCAGGTCCTGCCGCAAGTCATATGTATATCCCCGGGCTGTTGTGTCTCTACCTTTACGGCGAGGTGGTATGGGCTGGTTTTCGGCTTGAGTTGCCGTTTTTTCCCAGCCACGTGGTGGTCGGTCAGCCGCGTTACGCGCTGATGGTACGGGGTCCAGTGCCTCGTCGTCGAATTGAGGTAGAAGTTTACGCTTCGGGTAACTTTTGGTTGGGCGCTCGGGGCCGTATTCCTCGGCTGCCAGGACATTACTCCACCTGTCGTTGAGTAGGTCTTGATCAGCTTGAAGCTGCTGCTGCTTCTTTTTCAGGCTCCTTGCAGTGGCTATTAGCCGACGCTTAAAGCGTTCCTGCTCGAGAGGTTCCTCAGGCACGATAAAGTCTTCGTTGCCGAGGCTCACCTCATCCTCGGAGAGTGGAAGATAATTGCTGTCCTCCGAGTCTTCGTTTACGGCCTGTTCATCAGGGCTAACTTGCCCATCTTCCCGATCGTCCTGTTCGGAGGTTGGCTTGACGGGTTCTTCTTCGTCTTCGGCATCGTCTGGAGTATTGTTGTCTCTCATGCCGGTATTGCTGTCTTTTCCACGACGTGATTTAGAGCAGCACCGCTGACATCAGCGCTATGGTCGTATCTCAGGAGGTTTATCCTTGACTGGATTCTTCTCGTTATTGCCGTTATCCTCTTTGGGTGTATCCACCATGTACACGTCATACGAAGAGGTGGCCGTCCAATGTCCGGTAAACGGCAGGTTTTGGGCCTGCTCTTCTCCGGCATCGTCGTCCATACCGTCGATGTCTTTGGAGCCGTAATCGAGCATGTCAGTTAAGTCCTCTATAGTGGCTATGAAGTGGGTGGTGGGTGGGACGTAAAATTCCCCGCTCTCAGCCCCTCTTCTGGGGTGGGCATAGTTCGGACGTTGCTCCTCTGTAATGATGAGGGATCACATCAAGTCCAGAGCCTCGCTTAAAGGCGAGGTTTGGCCAGGGAGAAGAGAGTCCGTGGAGTACGGCGGGAAGGAGATTCCTTGGCAGAGCTCACACGATGCTGACTCCGAGGGTTCGGAGCCAGTTTCCGGAGAAGGGTCCGGCTTCGCGATGGTTGCCAGCGACACTACTTCCTCCGGCTCTCCCATACTGGGCTTGGTGGCCGTAGATAGTCCGGCAGGCTCAGGAATCCCGTCTTCGGACCCGGCGATGCGCTCCGGATCTATGGCCAGAGCGGAGGTTGGGGTCGTGAACCCTTGGAAGATTAAGTCTCCTCGGATATCAGCGACATAGTCCAGATTTCCAAAACTAATCTGGTGACCTGGGGCGTAGCTGTCGATCTACTCTAGATGGCCAAGCGAGTTGGCCTGCAGTGCGAAGCCGCCGAATACGAAGATCTGGCCGGGGAGGAAAACCTCCCCCAGGGTGGCATTGTTGTAGATGACTAATGGAGCCATCGAACCTTCCGACGACGACACAGCGGAACTCTCAATGAAAGCACCAATGTCGGTGTCAAAACCGGCGGATCTCGGGTAGGGGATCCCGAACTATGCGTCTAAGGTCAATGGTAAGAGGAGACCGGGGACACGATGTTTACCCAGGTTCGGGCCCTCTTGATTGAGGTAATACCCTACTTCCTGCTTGATTGATCTTGATGAATATGAGGATTACAAGAGTTGATCTACCACGAGATCGTAATGGCTAAACCCTAGATGTCTAGCTTGTATGATTGTGATTGCCTCTACGGACTAAACCCTCCGGTTTATATGGACACCGGAGGGGCCTAGGGTTGTACAGAGTCGGTTTACAGAGGAAGGAATCTTCATATCCGAACACCAAGTGTCGGGGGTTGGGTGCGACATATGCCAATGGATGGCTTATCATGGTGGGAGCGAGTAGAACGTCGCCGGTGCCTGGAAGCGGGATGAGGCGTAGACACGAACACCGGCGCACTTTACCCAGGTTCGAGGCTCTCCTAGGAGATAACACCCCTAGTCCTACTCTGCGGGGTCTCTATCGGCGTTCTGGGAACGGGGGTCCCCAGACTTGCCTGCCTGCGGCCCACGGCGTGGCTAAGCAAGCAGGCCGTACGACCCATCTTCATCAACAAGGCATCCAAGACCCTCGCGAGGCGGACGACGCAAGACCTCCTCTGGAGTAGCCTAGCCAGGCAGGCTCACGAGGAGCAGAGATATCTAGGCGGGGCAAAACCTCACGAGGCCCTCATGACGTGAGCCATGACGAATGACACCAGGCAGGCGCCAGCGCGCACAGCGTCCTTATTTCCTCTTTGGTGCTAAGGAGGCTAGCGCAGGCGAAGAGTACCGAGGCATCAGGCAAAGGTTGCTATATTGGTTCAACGAGACCAAGACCAGGAGGACGGCAAGACGGAGGTCATCGTGGAGCCCAAGACGGCGTCACCACCAGAGCTTTTCTCAGGCGAAGACCACTTTTGTCAGGATAGCTTGTACTAGCTGTCCCCCTTCAAATTTGCCCGCCGTTGTTGGCTCCCTTCCCGCTCGATATTTGGGAAGCCTATATAAGTAGAGCCAGCCACCAAAGTAGGGGCATCTCATCTTAGTTTGATCCAAACCGATCGAGAGCCTACCGTAGCCACAAGAACACCTCAAGCTTAGGAGGCTGTTCTTCCCTTGTACTCTTCATCATCAGCCCTAGAGGCAATCCACCACCACCACCACACTGGAGTAGGGTATTACACCACAACGGTGGCCCGAACCAGTATAAACCTCGTGTCTTTCTGTGTTGCGAGTTTGTCGAGTTCGTCCACGAGATCTTAGCGAGCTAGGGCATAGATCGATAGGAGGGAAAGACTTCGCGCGCACCCCAGTGTTCGAATCTTAAGGGTTTGCCGGAACCCCACATCCGACATTTGGCACGCCAGGTAGGGGTGGGCCGTAGCTTCCCTTCCATCAGTTCGTCGCTCCGTCGTCTCCATGGCGGACGCTCGCCGTGCTCGAGCTTAGCGTCAGGCTGCCCTCACCGCCCGCGTCGCTCAGGCGGCTCCCGTTGGCGGGCCACCACGTCGTTCTCCGTCTCCCACCGCCAACGCTGCCACTGGCCCGACGGGGAACGAGCAGCAGGCGTCCTCGCTGCATCCTTCGGTGCGGCAGGACGGCCGCACCGCTACTCCATCACTGACCCCTGCCGGTTCTTCGTATCACGCGCGCTGCGCTCCCATGGAGGCACAGGCCGCGCTCCTCGCGGCGAACGAACTCCTGCGCTACCGCCCCGTCGACGACCTATATGAGGAGTGGCTTGACCGCGTCGCTGAGCTCGTCCGCGCCGCAGGGGGCTCTCCGGCGCCGTCCCTCTCTCTGCCTCCCCCTCAACCAGCCATGGGCGACGAGGCTCATGGCGTGCCTCCACCACCTCTGCCCCAAGACGGCGCCTTGGCACCAAGGCGCGCGGCTCCGCGGCATGATCCGCCACGCCCGGTGCCCGCGCGCGAAGAGAGAAGCTGCCAAGAAATCCCGCGACCGCGAGAAGCTGCACCTGCGCTCCCCGCGCCACCTCGTCAAGACCGCGCACCGCCCGCAGCGGCGCAGCACGGACCTCGCCAAGACCAAGCTCCACCTCCGAAGCGGGCCCCGGCAACCACGGCCGGCTGCCGCGCCTTCACTCCCGAGCTGCGTAGCGTCGCCTCGCCAGGCAAGTTCAAGCCGGATCTGCCTCCTCGCTACGACGGCACCGCCGACCCCGCGGAGTTCCTGCAGCTCTATGAACTGAGCATCAAAGCGGCCAACAGCGATGAAAAAGTCATGGCGAACTGGTTTCCCATGGCTTTCAAGGATGGAGCTCGCTCCTGGCTCCTGAACCTGCAGCACGGCTCGATCTCCTCCTGGGACGAGATGCGCGACCGCTTTGTTGCCAACTTCCAGGGCACTCGCGACCGCCCACCGGCCGCGGGTGATCTACGCCGCATCAAGCAGCAACCAGGAGAGACCTTTCAGAAGTACATCCAGCGCTTCAACAACACCCGCCTCAAGATCCCCAAGGTCACGGACGAGACCATCATCTCCGCGTTTTCCGGCGGCGTCCGCGACATCAAGATGAAGGAAGAGCTCGCTATCCACGAGGAGCTCTGCACATCTCAGGAGCTGTTCAACCTGGCGACCAAGTGCGCAAGAGCTGAGGAGGGGCGCCTTTCTCTCCTCGAGCCGCCAGCTATAGGAGCGGAGGAGAAGAAGGCCAAGGCCAAGGACGTGAAGCGCAAGGAGGCGGTGGTGCTCGCAGCGGAGCCCGACACCAAGCGGGGCAGAGATCAACCCGAGTCATCCAAGAACGGCCAACCGTTCTACGCCTTCCACAACCTGAACACCCACAACACCAGCGACTGTCAAGAGCTTAGAGCCATACGGGAAGGACGCTTCGGTCGACGCCCCGAGCGCAACGACCGGGGCTACGGCCGTGGAGGAGGACGAGGAGGCGGACGCTGGGACGACCGTGGCCTGCGCCAGGAGTGGCGCGACCGACCTCGTGAGGACCGCAGGCAGGACCAACCTCGCGAGGGCGCCTGGAGGGACCCGCCTCGTGAGGATCGCCCCCAGGGCAACACCGGTCTTCCCCCGCTGCCGCCAAAAAGAAGGAACGACGACCACCACCAGGACGAGGGGGCTGGGGGCTTCCAGGAGCCGCGTGCAATCGCCTGCATCTTGGGAGGCGCCCATGCCCCAGCCTCTCAGCGCATCTTCAAACAGTTCGCTCGCGAGGTGAACGCGGTGCTCCCCAAGCTCAAGGCCACGCGCCCCCTCAAGTGGTCCCAATGCGCCATCACTTTCAACTCGATGGATCAGCTCAAGTGCGCAGCCACCGCTGGCGCCCTCCCTATGCTGTGTTCCCCAGTCATTAGCAATGTGCAGGTCACCAAGACCCTCATCGACGGCGGCGCAGGGCTCAACGTCCTGTCCGTCGACACGTTCGACAACCTCCAAGTGCCATATGAACAACTCCAACCCACCAAGCCTTTCTCAGGAGTGACGGACGGTTCCACCACACCGATAGGGCAGGTCTGCCTGCCTGTCACCTTCGGGGAGTGCAAGAACTACCGCACGGAGCTCATCGACTTCGACGTCACGCACATCCGCCTGCCGTACAATGCCATCCTCGGGTATCCAGCCCTGGCCAAGTTCATGGCAGTCACTCATCACGTCTACAACGTTCTGAAGATGCCGGGAAGCGGAGGAATCATCACGGTGTGAAGAGAGGGATGCGGTGTGCTCCCTCGAGCGCGCCTTTCAAGCCGCATTAATCGACGACCCTGATAGGAGAAGTGAAGGCCCTCTGGAGGCCATCCCCAAGAAGAAGAAGCCGCGCCGCGCAGGACCTCAGGAGGATGGCGTCGCGGCAGGGGCCTCATCAGGATCGGCGCCCATCCTAGGGGCGCCTCCCTCCGTCGCATAGGAAAGCGCGCCCGACGCCCTCCTCGGGCAGGGCTCGGGGGCTCTCTTCTGGAGGGCCTCTGACCTTGCCAACCTCACGAGGGAGGCGCTTGGGCACCACTTGGAAACGTGCTTCACGGCACATGTTCCTCAGGAGAGCACAGGGCAGGGAGTGCCCACCACTCAGGAGTTCGTCACCAAGACCACCTAGGAACTGCAAGACGCAAGAGCCATGCGCGGCGACCGCCGTTCACGAGGCGCAGCTCCCCATCCTGGCGAGGATGCTGGGCTGCGTGTCTGCATCGACGTCCCAGGGCTCAACAGGGCCGCATCTCAGGAGCGCTTCTGGCCATCGCGTGTGGGCCGCTGCAAGGGCCCACCACACAACTACGTTCGCATGCCCTTCGGCTTGCCGAGCATGGCGTCAGCCTATCAACGCGACGTGCGGCGTGTCCTGGCGGCTCAGGAGGCCAGGTACCACGCCGTCCTGGAGGAGATGGAGTTGGTCTTTAGGGAACCTCCCGAGCCCCCAGAGCCTCCCGAGGCTCAGGGTCCCAGTGGCTCATGAGGAGTCGTTTCTTCTACGCACGCCTTCACCTGCACCAACTCTACTTCGTCTACAGAATCAGGTGACATCTTCCAAGCTCGTTTAGCTGGGAGCGCCCCTCGGGCTGCATTATTCCCAGGCCACATGGGTCCGTCCCTGTGGCATGTATCCCTTTTGCTTATGTCTTTAGCTTACCTTGCTGGGAGCACCCCTCGGGCTGCATTATTCCCAGGCCACATGGGTCCATCCCCGTGGCATGTATCCCTTTTGCTTATGTCTTTAGCTTACCTTGCTTGGGGCGCCCCTCGGGCTGCATCATCCCCAAGCCGCTCGGGCCGGACCCGGTGGCATGTATCTTCCTGCATTTATCCAAGCTGAATTGCTCTCCATGCTTGGCCTGCTCACGGCTATCGCCTGCTCGATCGCCGCCCGCCACGGGTCTGTTCATCCTATGCAATTCGCTTGCACGTTAAAAGGGGGGCTCCTGAGCATCGCGACTCAGGAGCTCTTACTGGCTCTCTAGCCCTCACCCCTGGCCTTGACCACAGCATCGCGACCTGGCATACCACCGGCGGCTGAGCTCGCTCGAGGGCCGGGACCTGAGGACGTAGAGTGCTTGCATCTAACCGCCTTGCAGGAACATACAATCACCAAGACTCAAGACCAGGCACAACCCGCATTGAGGTAGGGCCTCGTGAGTCCCGCGCTGGCTCACGTGTGCCCAGATACACCTCGTAGCCCTGCCGTGCAAGCCACGTGTCAGGGCGGGGCTGTACACGCCCCGGAGGCTCCTCCCGGAGGGGGCCCCCCATCCCACGCCCAAATGGAAGCACCATGCTCCGCGCTGGCTATCGACACTGCCGAGCAGCGGCTATGCCCGTGCACAAGTGGAAGCACTATGCTCCGCGCTGGTGATAAACAACTAAGGGCGGTCCCACGGTCGTACCAACCTCACGGAGCCCAGAGCTCAGCGCCCAGCCTCATCACAACGCCTCCCCTCGGGAGAGCCACACGAGGGGGCTGGGCACGGGGACTGCGCTCGGGTCACGCCCAAGCGCACGCCACCCAACCAGGTCCCCCGGACCTGGGCGTCGCGCGCCCCTCCCGAGGCCTCGGCAAGGGCAGGTATGGAAATTGTTTGCATGTTAAGGGGGACTCCTGAGCATCGCGACTCAGGAGCCTAACTGGTCACGTAGCCCCTCACTCCTTGGTCCGTCCTGGTCTCCGGTTGGCCCAATTGTGGTTGAGGTATGCGCGGGGCCGGGCTCTGCCGACGTAGAACATGAATCTATCCTCACGAACTCTCCCTATATGCTGTTTGCGCGTCAAGGGGGACTCCTGAGCATCGCGACTCAGAAGCCTAACTGGTCATGTAGCCCCTCACTCCTTGGTCCGTCCTGGTCTCTGGTCGGCCCAATGGCGGTTGAGGTATGCGCGGGGCCGGGCTCTGCCGACGCAGAATGCAAAGCAAATAGGAAGGAAATCTTAAAATCTCAAAGCAAATATTACAAACACATTGTCCTCACAACATCAAACGCAAAGTCTAAACGCCTCCACGAGGCCTGATACATGTTGCAGGAAAGAAATGGGAGAAATAGCTGCAGGTCACCCCTGGACGTCGCCATCGCCTGCAGAAGGCGCTTCCCCATGGGCAACGATGTTCTCGCCTTCACCACCCGCCGTAGGATCGGCAGCGTCGCCGGACAGAGGAGCGGAGACAAAGCCGCGGAACTTCTTTAGCAAGGCCTCCACCTGACCTTGCACGGCTGCGGCGGCGGCCTCACATTGATCTTCAGCAACAGGCTCCAGCAGCTCGTCAAGGCACGCGCTGGGGTCGCGAAGGTGCAGATGGCTAAAGACGCGAGTCAGTGCAGCCGAAGATAGGACACGAGCTTCTGCCTCCGCCATGGGACCGAGGCCATCAACGACCTCCTCAAGCGCCTTCACCAAGAGAGGAAGCAGCCGGGCGGGGCCATCCTCATCAGTGGCCATCGACTTCTCCAGGCCGTGCTCGTAGAGCGTCTTCAGCGCCTTGCAAGACCTCTCCTCGAGGTCGGCGAAGGCCGCGCGATCTTCGGCGAGGACACGCGCCTTGGCGTCGAGATCGGCCTCCCTCGCCTTCGCCTTCCGCTGTAGCCCTTCCAACCGGCTCCGCTCGGCGGCCTGCGTCTTCTCCAACTCCGCCAGCTCGGCATCGCTGTTCTTCACGGCGTCCTCCCGGGCCTTCACCTCCTCCTCCTTCTCTTGGCGGCACTTCTACATGCAACGCTGAAACGTGGCGCCGGCATTCCTCAAGCCGAACGTCATGGTCAGGTAGCAGAAGGCTCCGAACGGCGTGATGAAGGCGGTCTTCAGCCTGTCGGCCGGGTTCAGCTTGATCTGATGATACCCCGAGTATGCATCCAAAAAGCTCAATAGCTCGCATCCGGCTGTGGAGTCTATCACTTGGTCAATTCTTGGTAAGGCAAAGGGATCTTTGGGGCATGCTTTGTTGAGGCTGGTATAATCAATACACATGCGCCACTGCTTGTTCTTCTTCAGCACTAGGACTGGGTTAGCTAACCACTCTGGAAAGAACACCTCCATGATGAAGCCGGCTGCTAGAAGCCAGGCTATCTCTTCTCCAACAACTCTTCTCTTCTCCTCTGACAGGCGGCGCAAGGGCTGCCTGACTGGCTTGGCATCAGACCGGACGTGTAGCTTGTGCTCGGCGAATTCCGTGGGAACACCTGGCATGTCCTTGGGAGACCATGCAAAGATGTCCCAATTCTCACGGAGGAAATCGACGCGCTCACCTTCCTATTTGCTGTCCAGGTTTGCACCTATGACAGCATGCCTCTTCGGGTGCTCCGGGTCCAAGGGTATCTTCTTTGTTTCCTTTGCCGGCTTGAACGATCCCTCAGCTTCCGACTCCTTGGGGTTGGGTGATATTTCTGGCTGCTTGCCGGCCATTGCCACAACCCGGTCAAGGAGCCGCTTCTCAGCCGTGATCACGAGGGACTCGGCTAACCGGCTGCTCTCTGCCGCACAGGCGGATGACTTCTTGTAGTCTCCTGCTATGGTCAGGATTCCCTTGGAGCTCGGCATCTTCATCTTCAGGTAAGCATAGTGGGGGACCGCCATAAACTTGGCCAGGGCAGGCCGGCCAAGCAGTGGATGATAAGGGCTCTCAAAGTCCACCACCTCAAACTAGACTAGCTCTCGGCGGAAATGATTTTTGTCCCCGAAGAGGACATCTATCTGAGTCCTGCCGATTGGCGAGCAGGAGAGGCCTGGAACAATGCAATGGAAAACAGTCTGGCTGGGCTGAAGATGTCTCTGCTTGATTCCCAACTTCTCCATGGTATGTTTGTACAGGATGTTGATACTGCTGCAGCCATCTATCAGAACTCGGGAGAAGCGAGCGGCTCTCCTCTCCGTGGCAAAGGTGGCATCCAATACCAGAGCATAAGAGCCGGGATTGGGCATCACCTCCGGGTGGTCGGCTCTACTCCAGGGGTCTCTAATGCTACTGCATTCACTTCTTGTTGCTGCTGCTGTCTGGTGCGCCTATCGTCGGCCACGCTGGTGAACATGACATAAGCCCCATGCTCTTCGGGGTACTCATCTTGTATCGTGCCGACTGGCCGAACCGCCGGCTGCTGAGGAGGAGGAGGCGGCGGGCCGGCAGGCGGAGGGGGCTGGAGTATGTCAGCCTTGGCGATCCTGGTGAGCCAGTGGCACTTCCGAGTTGTGTGGTTGGACGGCTTCGCGCCGCTGTGGAACTTGCAGGGTGCATCAAGGGTCTGCTCGTATGAGAAGCCAGGCAACCAGTTGGGCTTGCCGCCCTTCTGGCGCTTGGGGGGAGGCTGCCCTTCCGGCTGCTGATCTTCGACTGCTGCCACCTGCCGTGTAACGCCCCGGATCCGATGCGCCAGGTGTCTGCCAGTTATTCGCCGTCCTTGCCATGTCAGCTGCTTGCGTGTTGCATTTTGCCATGTCATCATCTGCATTTCATCTGCATGTTTTTCAAAACTTGCATCCGGTCCTTTTCCCCGTTGTCCGTTTCGCGATCCGACACTCCCACACGTGCCCGTTGCCCCTCTCAGACCTTGTTTCGTGAGTGGGAGAAAAGCGTTCTCGGAATGGGCCAAGATTTGCCGAGTGGCCTTGGTATAGTACCGGTAGACCGCCCGTCAAATTTCGTTCCATTTGGAGGTCGTTTGATGCCCCAACGGTTAACCGCGTAGCCCAAAACCCCCCTCTCTCTTTGCAGTCCAGCACCCCTCCAAATCAGCCCACTAGCCCATCCAAACCCCCTCCATGCTCTCGCTAGTTCGATCACGATCGTGTGGGCGAAAACCGCACCTCATTTGGACACTCCTAGCTCCCTCTACCTATATAAACACCTCCCCTCCGAAATTTGCGTCCAAACCCTAGTCACCGCTCTCCCGCGCCGCCGGACATGTCCAATCCCGCCGGACACGTCCGCGCCGCCCGCCGCAGCTAATCCCGTGCCGACACCTGTCCTCCGCCGCCGTCCCCAGGTCGCCGGCCCGCGGAGCACATCCGGGGCCCGCGCGGGCCCAGATCCTGCCGCCGCCTGGCCCGTGGCCGCCGCCGCGGCCCCGCGCGCCGCGGCCCCGCGCGCCGGAGAGCCCACCATCCGCCATCGCCGCGCCCGCTCCTCCGCCCGGCGCGCCCCGCAGCCCTTCGCCGGCGCCGTCCCTCGCCGTCCCGCTCCAGCGCCGCTCCGTCCCCGCCTCCACCTCGCCGCCCAGCTGCCGCGCCGGCAAGCGCCGCCGCCGTGCTGGTGGGGAGCGCCGCCGCCTCCGCCCTTCATCGCCCCGCGCCTCCTCGTGGCCGGATCCTGTCGGGGAGAGGTCCCGCCGCCGGCCCCCGTCGCCGGAGCAACCTCGCCGGTGCCCCGCGTCCTCTCCGGCCACCTTTTTCCCCGGCTCCGGCGAGATCCACCCCCCGTTGACATTTCCCCCTCGAGGTCGATTTCTTCCAAGTCCCGAAAATATTTACATTCTGGTGCCCCCTTTGACATGCCTTAACTTCTTACATACTGCTCCGTTTTGCGTGCATGATATATCAAAATGGTCATCATGAGATGCTCTTCATTTCATTCCATTGTGCCATGCTTTTTTGAGTCCATCTTGATGCCCTAATTATCGTTGCAAGAGTGCTATATGATGTTAACTGCTGTCTGTTAACAGAACTTGATGATTTGTCTTTTTCATTGCATTTTGTGTGTGTATCTTAAGAGCATGAGCTCTACATGTGTTTTGAACTACATCATGCCATCTTTACAGTGCTTTCTGTCTTGTATTTTTTTGATCTATGTGGTGACTAGCACAAGCATGCAAAGTAGTCTCCATAATGTTGCTGATTTCGGTGACTGTCATTTCTGCTAAGTCTGAGTCTGTTATGTTGTGATGCCATGTAAACCTGCTACTACAAGTCATTCTGTGCATGATCTGGAGATGTTCACTAAGGATGTTTTGTTATACATGTTATGTTCTATCCATAAATGCCCTTGTTTGAATTTATAGCATGCTGTAGCTTGTTGTTATCATGCTCCAAACTTGCTAAATAATGCTGTTGTCCGCCTGTTAACATGAAGTTCAGTTTTGACATGTGTTTTGCTAGTGATCCATGCGCCCTATGACTAGGATATTGTCATTCTTAGCTTCATATTTGTGCCATCTTACTTCTGATTACCTTTTCATGCCATGTAATGATGTGTGGTGAGTGATTCAAGCTCACAAACATGCCTACTTATCGTTATTTCTGCCATGCCCTGTTTTTCTTCCAAGTCTGAATCTGTTTATAGAACTTGCTATGTTTACATGGGTGCCATCATATCTTCTGTACCTTTTTGGCTCGTGATCAGTAAGGGACTTTTGTTCTAGGCAATTAGTAGATTCATGCCCTACCTTTGTTTGCTATGATATGTTCCTGTAGGATGTTTTTGATAGCTCTATACTTTGCAACCTGATGTTATTTCTGCCATGTCCAGTGATTTCTGCAGTGTCTGTGAATCTGTTATTATTTGCAATCTTGCCATGTCCTTTTGAGCATGTTCTAGTGATTTCTGGAGATATCTCAATGTGCATGTTTTGTCATGGTTTACCTGTACATTATGTGGATTCGTTTTGTTTTCATGTTGAGGTGCTGTAGCATATTTTTATGATGCTTGCAATATGCCTAGTTGCTGTTTTGGACAGTTTGTTGCTATATCTTGTTTGGAGTGTATGTGTTGCACCGTTGCTCCGTTTTGAGTGTGCTCTATATCAAACTTGCTTAGAATTGCATGTAGTTTCATATTCCCTTGTTGCATCCTTGTTTTGAGGTGTTTGTTTGATGATTGAATGATTTTTGCATCAATGCCATGCTTAACTTGTTTTGCTCATATCTTCTAGGCCGTAGCTCCGAATCTAATGAACTTTATATATAACTTGACTAGAATTTCATGTAGATCATCTTGGTGCATCTTAACTTGCTGTTTAACAACTTGAACATAAGACTTATTCAGATCTGGACCAATTTCGAAATTTGCATATGAGGACTTACCGGATTTGTTATATCTTGTTTCCGGCCTCATTTAAACTTGCTTTGATGTGTTGCTCTTGTATGCATCATATCTTGCGATGAGTAGCATCATATAGCTTTGTCATGCATCATACTTGGTTGAGCATCATGTCTTGTTTATGTGTTGAGTGTTTACCATGTTGTGTGCTTCTTCTCGATAGTTCCCATTTCGTTACGATCGTGAGGATTCGTTCGTCTATGCTTGGTTCGTCTTCGTGGCTTCATCTTCTTCATGGACTCGTTCTTCTTCCTAGCGGGATTTCAGGCAAGATGACCGTCACCATGGATCTCATTACTATCATTGCTATGCTAGTTGCTTCGTTCTATCGCTATGCTGCACTACCTATCACTTGCTTTTCAAGCCTCCCAAATTGCCATGTCAGCCTCTAACCTTTTTCACCCTTCCTAGCAAACCGTTGTTTGGCTATGTTACCACTTTGCTCAGCCCCTCATATAGCGTTGCTAGTTGCAGGTGAAGATGAAGATTGCTCCATGTTGGATTATGATTATGTTGGGATATCACAATATCTCTTATTTAATTAGCGCTATATACTTGGTAAAGGGTGGAAGGCTCGGCCTTATGCCTGGTGTTTTGTTCCACTCTTGCCCCCCTAGTTTCCGTCATACCGGTGTTATGTTCCTTGATTTTGCGTCCCTTACGTGGTTGGGTGATTTATGGGACCCCCTTGATAGTTCGCTTTGAATAAAACTCCTCCAGCAAGGCCCAACCTTGGTCTTACCATTTGCCTACCACCTATTTCTTTTCCCTAGGGAGACGCGCTCCCGAGGGTCATCTTATTTTACCCCCGCGGGCCAGTGCTCCTCGGAGTGTTGGTCCAAACTAGAGTCACTTGCAGCGCCACCTCGGGGAAACTTGAGGGCTGGTTTTAGTTGTACGTAGTGTTCATCCGGTGTGTCCTGAGAACGAGGTACGTGCGACTCCTATCGGGATTGTCGACACATCGGGCGGCTTTGCTGGACTTGTTTTACCATTGTCAAAATGTCTTGTAAACCGGGTTTCCGAGACAGATCGGGTCTTCCCGGGAGAAGTAATATCCTTCGTTGACCGTGAGAGCTTATAATGGGCTAAGTTGGGACACCCCTGCAGGGTATAAACTTTCGAGAGCCGTGCCCACGGTTATGTGGCAGATGGGAATTTGTTAATGTCCAGTTGTAGAGAACTTGTCACTTGACTTAATTGAAACGCATCAACCGCGTGTGTAGCCGTGATGGTCTCTTCTCGGCGGAGTCCGGGAAGTGAACACGGTTTCTGGGTTATGTTTGACGTAAGTAGGAGTTCAGAATCACTTCTTGATCATTGCTAGTTTCACGACCATTCCATTGCTTCTCTTCTCGCTCTTATTAGCGTATGTTAGCCACCATACATGCTTAGTCGCTGCTGCAACCTCACCACTTTACCCCTTCCTTACCCATTAAGCTTTGCTAGTCTTGACACCCATGGTAATGGGATTGCTGAGTCCTCGTGGCTCACAGTTTACTACAACACCAGTTGCAGGTACACGTTTTGCGATGATCATGACGCGAGAGCGATGTTAGTTGTTTTGGACTTCTTCTTCTGCTTCTTCTTCGATTAGGGGATAGGTTCTAGGTCGGCAGCCTGGGCTAGCAGGGTGGATGTCGTTTGAGCTTATGTTTGTGTTTCATCCGTAGTTGGATGTTGATCTTATGTATGATGTATTGATGAATTCTTGCGGCATTTGTATGCCTTGTATGTATCCCCTTCTATTATGTAATGTTGATGTAATGATATCCACCTTGCAAAAGCGTTTCAATATGCGGTTCTATCCTTGGTGGGACCATCGAGTCTCTTTAGGATAGTACCGCATATTGGGCGTGACATGCCGGCTCGTGGAAGCCGGCAGCATGGCCTTGCGCTTGTTGTCATTTGGTTGCTGTCGCCGACTGGTGTCACCAGCCGGGGTCCGAGGAGCTTGAGGGGCCACCTTGCCCGATGCGTTAACTTGGATCTCGGCCTTCATGGAGGAGTCGGCCGTGGCGTACTTGTTTGCTATGATCAGCAGTTCGTCGAGGGTTGCCGGCTCATCGCAGAGGAGCTTGTGCTTGAGGAGGGTGCCCTCTCGGCACCCGGCAGTGAAGTACTCGATGGCCTGCACCTCGTGCACGCCCTCGCAAGAGTTGCGCAGCTCGGCCCAGCACGTGAGGTAGTCGCGAGTCGACTCGTTGGGGCCTTGGACGCACAAGGAGAGCTGGCGGGGCTTGGGCGGCCGTTTGTATGTGCTGGTGAAGTTGCAGATGAATGCTTCAGTGAAATCAACCCAGCTATTGATGCTGCAGGGCTTCGGGCTGTTCAGCCATGTCCGGGCCGTGCCCTGGAGCATGAGCGGACCGTACTTCACGACAACGCGCTTGTTGCCGTTCGTGATGCTGACGGCTGTGGAGTAGTCGACCAGCCAGTCGTCCGGCTTCACGGAGCCGGTGTACTTGGGTGTATCTCTCGGGAGCGTGAACCCTTTGGGGAAAGGTTCGTCTCGGATGCGAGGGCCGAAGCATGGCGGACCCAGCTCATCTTCTTCTTCTAGCGCCAGGGATCGATTGAGGCGATCGATCCGGTGGCGGGCATCGTTTTCTCCGAATCCTTCTCGGCGGCCAAGGCGGTCGCCGAGTGACGGGTGATCAACATGCAGTGGGGAAATGCACCTCTCCCTGCGGGGAGGAGGAGGCGGACAGTCGTCTCGTCACTGCACTGCTCTTGGGCGGCCGTCTTGGTCGCGCTCGATGGTGATGCGAGTCCGGCTGTGGCTAGCAGCCGGCTCCTTGTCTCTTCTATCGCGGGCGCCACCAGTCGGCGTCCGGGATGTCGCACCTTGGTCTCGGCGAGGAGGCGGGTCGCCGTTTCGCCGGTTGAGCGCGTCAGTGCGGCACCCGGCCCCTTGGTGCTCAACAGCCGCGTCGAGGAGCTGCTGGACCCGCTCCGTCATGTGGCGACGCTCGTCGCCTTCGAGCTTGTCTAGCTCGTCTGCCGCCGCCTGGGTAGCTTGTATGTTCTCTGCAGGCATGGCGTAGACGGGACGATCTGTCCCAAACATGCTGGCAATGGTCGCGCCACGCTACCGGATCTGGCCAATGCGGCTTGGTCCACCAAGAGCCGGCGTGCCTCCGACGGCACGGTCCATCTCCCGCTAGTAGGCCTCCGAAAGGCGTCTCATGCTGGCCAGCCGGTTGGCGCTCTCGACGAGCTGGACGCGGAGTGCTTCCAGCGTCTCGGCGTCGGCGTCTTCTGGGATGGGCGCAGTCAGGTCTTGCGTCGCCGCTTGCAACGGATCCTGACCACCCCCGCCAGAGTGCTCGCCATGGCTGATGATGATCACTTCCGTGACGGTGCTGCCGCCGCTGTCCGCGCGAGGAAGCGGCTCGTCGTAGACCACCACGTTGGTGGGGAACGCGTCAAGCAACGCCGTGTCAGAGTCGACCAATATCAGGTCGGTGGAGCCAGCCGACTCCAAGTCGGCAGCAGGCTCGCCGGCGACGTGGAGCTGATCGAGGAGGCTCACGAGGCGACTGTCAGGGCCATCGGTGCCCACCTCAGACGCGGGCTCGACAAAGAGGCGAATCTCGCCAACAAGATCGGCAAGGCAGCTCGCCGCGCAGGCGACCTCCGCGCCGTGCAGCGCGTCGGCACAGACGCCGTCTGGCGTGCCGGGCTGGCCGCGCTCGCCAGGAAGGAACAGGATTCCCGTCCAGAACAGGTCTCCGGGAGACGGTGCACCTCGCCCCACGGTGGGCGCCAAATGTCGGGGGTTGGGTGCGACATATGCCAATGGATGGCTTATCATCGTGGGAGCGAGTAGAACGTCGCTGGTGCCTGGAAGTGGGATGAGGCGTAGACACGAACGCCGGCGCACTTTACCCAGGTTCGGGGCTCTCCTAGGAGATAACACCCCTAGTCCTGCTCTGCGGGGTCTCCGCATGATCACTAAGGCACTAGTGAGTACAAATGGTGCTCCTCGAGCTGTATGCTAGAGGTGGAAGAAGGCAAGGCTTTCTCTCTTCTCCCCCTAGGTATGAGTCTAATTCTAAGAGGTTCGAACCCTTTGCATGGGTGCCCTAGGGGGGTTTATATAGGCCTACCCCCAGGGGTACAATGGTAATCTGGCCAGGTGTAGGACCCGGCTGTCAGTCTCTCTGGTCGCCGGCTTCTCCGCCGACGGCCGGGGCCCGCCGCCTGGTGGGCCTCGCCGGCTGGTCTGGTACAGAGCCGACAGGCCGCCTCCGCCACTCACGGGTCTTGTCGGCTGCGGATTACTGTAGCCGTGATGCTAATGATGCTTGCTTGGTCAGGGGAGCGTGGCTACAGTCCCGCCGCCTGGCGGGAGATCACTGTAGCCACTCTGCGTCTTATCTGGTTAATGGTGCATAGGGCCCCGAGGAGGGAACTGTCCGACTGCTGGGAGCCGGCCTCCCCCGGGTCCCACTGGTGAGGCCCCCGCCGTCTTTCGGGCTCTCGCTGACCGGCGGGGGCCCGCCGTCTTCGGGCCGTACCGACAAGCGGTCGTGGGAACAGGGCTTCGCCTGACAGGAGTGATGTCAGGGGTGGAGTGGCAACAGTGCTGCGCCGGGCGGAGATCTCTGCCTGTACGGAGCACTGTGGCCACGCCCGGCCCTGGATGGAGGGGGATGGGCTATACTGCAGCCACACCCTGTCTTGTCTACTTAATGGGGGCGCAGACTTTGAGGGCGCCATGGGCCGATTGCTCGGGGTCGGCCTCTCTAGAGGCCTCCTGCTATGGAGTCGGCCCGTCTCGGAGCCGTCTTCCTAAGCGTGGTCGTCTTCCGGAAATCGGCCGTTCGGCCAGCCGGCCACCAGAAGGTGGCGCTTCATCTTGACATCTTGAAGGGCGCAGCCGGCCCCGATGCCTTGAAAGGTTCTGGGGCTCGGGTTAGGCTACCCGTGGCCCATTACTCCGACACCAAGCTTGCCATCCATGCAAAGGAGGGTCCCATCTGAACACGGGAGGAAGTCTTCTGTCTTGTATCTTCATGGCCCATTAGTCCGGCCCACGTCACATAGCCCAGACGCCCGAGGACCCCTTAATCCAGGACTCCCTCAGTGGGGGTCGTTTCTCCGTCTTCTCCTTGTGCTAGACCTTTGTTATGCACTAGGGGAAGGAGGAGTAACGACCATCACTGACGGTCGCAAATGTCAGAGAGGAATCAGTGAGGGAGAGTCTCCACCATATATGAGAGGACAAAGAATCTCGACTGTTGTCGTGGGGGTCACTTCTCGTTCGTTCCCGTGTGCTAGACATTTTGGTGTAATGCACTCGGGGACGAAGGGAGGAGCGACCATCACCGACGGTCGAATATATACACCATGTGAGCTGAGAGTTTTCAAGAAAAGACTCGGCAGACCGATAGTCAACCCATGATGAATGATATAATTTAGTTTGTTTAGTATATATATATATTTAATTGTACAAGTTTAATCTTTGAATTATGAACATGGAAATGTCGTCATCGGACGTCGAAAGTCTCCCGGGGGAGTGCGACTGGTGCAACGACGACCGAGGTCTGTTCGACATGCCTCACCTAGACAAAGATCGGCGCTTCAGCATTAAGCTCTAGGAGACCTTTGATGTTGAAATGGTACGCAACGACGACAAGTGTTTTTTTCTTAATTAAGCACGACTTCAACTATTTCAACGTGTAATTTTCGTCTTTTACAATTCTACTAGTTTATCCCATGCCATGCAAGACACTATGTCTTGGAGAGGATGGGTTTTGAAGACCATGAAAGTTTCGAAACAAAGAAAATTTACCTAAGGACCCATCATGGTATGGATTTTGAACTAAATCTGTATAATTCTGAGAGCGTAACCCATTTTGGTTGCACAAATCGGGAAGCACTTTGCAAGATGTATGGTTTTTATGAGGGTATGCTTGTCAGCATGGATCTTGATGATCCTGACATCGACCAAGACAATATGGACATTTGGGTCCTTGTTGACACGCTTCCAATTCTACCGCTATGTGAGTTCCTCAAACATTGTTATTAACTAATTTATATTGTTTATTTCAAAATAGTTGATAGCTTATTTTCATTCTTCAAACAATGTGCAGAAGATGGTAGACAAAACCTACTACACCGATGGCTTAGAATTAACCTATCAGGAGAAAAATCATCTGATCACATTTTGAACTGATCTTGAGAATTACAATATCTATTATCAAACTCCTCCACATTATGGTCAATACGTGCCACTAGTGCATGTGTTGAACTATGGTAACATCCATGGAGATGCCATGGTAAGTTTTTTACTATTAAGACATCCGTGCATTTTTGCATAAATTCTTCTAAAACTGAACTATATTGCTAACTACGAAGTTGTTACTATGTTCTTCAACAGAAAATCCTGAAGGATTGTGTGCCTCATCTTATGTATCAGAATGGTCGCCTTGATGTTTGAACATACGGCCAGGTCATCCTACGAATCACACCTGTCCATATCGGACTTCTAAAACCAGTGAAGACATGAAAATCAAAGAATGGAAAAAATGTATGGACAGTCCTAAGGACGTACTTGGAAGCAACATTGTGCGAAAGGCAAGAATTGGAGACAGGATAATCTCCGTTGAAAACTTAACCTATATTGTCATCAATCACCAAAAAGGGGGATTATGTAAGTGCATCTAGTGCCCCTTAGTGATTTTGGTGTATTGAAGACTTATAGGTTAAGGAACTAATGTGTTTATGAGTGTACACAGGTCTATAAGTCTATGAGGAGTTTGATATTTACAGAGAAAGTCGACCCCTAAAAATGAAGTTCTTCGACTAAAGACTTTGGATGTCTGAAGACTTTCTGAAAACTTTGAAAGTGAAGAAATTGGTGTAACCTTGAAGACTTGGTATTCATTCGAGTAACATGAAGCGTGAAGACTTTTGTTTTCGTAGTTTCATTTTCTCTTTCTTGAGTCATAGGAAACACCGTACTGTTAAAGGGGGTCGAGGAAATACTAAGGAAGAATTTCGATGTGATGCTCAACTCAAAATCCTACACCTACCAATCCCTTCGAGTGAAGCCATTGGAAATCTCATACAGTTCAGTCAATTTCTTCAGTGACAGAGAGGAAGTTCTTCTGGTCTCTGAGGAATTTGTTCTAACTGAGGAGTTAGGAATTGGCCAGTGCGGATTGCCTACACAGTAAGGATCATGATAGCCCTGAGGAATTTGAGCCTCAAATTTCCGACCGTTGCTGTGCTGCGCTCCAGCTGTCCCAAAATATCTTATCCACCTAACGGTCATATCATTGAAGGGCATTTATGTCTTATCATGTTGGGCTGCTCCCTAGGCTATAAATAGCCGCCCCCTACAACCACTAGCTGGTTGGCTGCTCCGAGAGAAACTGACACTTGTCATTTGAGAGCATCCCATCCTCCGAGGACTTTGAGCGAAAATCATCAAGTGAGGAAAACCCAAACCCAAACACCTACAAACCCAAAGTGATTGAGCATCACTAAAGAGATTGATCCTGCGTGGATCCGACGCTTGTTACCTTTGAAGACTGTGCTTCTTCTAGACGGTTAGGCGTCATGGTCTAGAGCATCCAAGAGGAATTGTGGATCGCCGAGTGACCGAGTTTGTGAAGGTTCGGAAGTCACCTGAAGACTTACCACGAGTGATTGGACGAGGTCTGTGTGACCTTAGTTCAAGGAGAATACGGTGAGGACTGTGTGTCCGGGACTGTGTGTCCTCAGGTTTAAATACCTAGCCGCTCCAACCAGATGTACAACTGAGACAGCAGTTGGAACTGGTCTACCAAATCATTGTCTTCACCAAGCTTGCTGGTTCTATTTCCTCAACTCTTTCATTTCCTCATAACTGTGTTGTGTGCTTGTTCATATCTGTGTTTGAAGACTTTGACTGAAGACATTCTCCATTTTCTCAGTTCAATTTCTTCAGTCTGTTTGTCTTCATCCTATGTTATCCTGTGATTACGCTTTCTGTACTCTGTGCTTGTCTTCATTTCATCATGATGACCATGCTTGTGTTCTGTTATGTTTACTTCTGAGTACTTATTCCGCTGCAAGTAGTTCTTCGCTAGGGAATTTCCTCACCCTCAAATTCCTCAGTGAAGAAGTCAGTGATTGGGCGAGGTCTGTGTGACCTTAGCTCAAGGAGAATACGGTGAGGACTGTGTGTCCGGGACTGTGTGTGCTCAGGTTTAAATACCTAGCCGCTCCAACCAGACGTACAACTGTCACAGCAGTTGTAACTGGTCTACCAAATCATTGTCCTCACCAAGCCTATTGGTTCTATTTCCTCAACTCTTTTATTTCCTCATTACAGTTGTTGTGTGCTTGTTCATATCTGTTTGAAGACTTTGACTGAAGACTTTCTCAATTTCCTCAGTTCAATTTCTTCAGTCTGTTTGTCATCGTCCTGTTTTATCCTATGTTTACGCTTTCTGTACTCTGTGCTTGTCTTCATTTCATCATGATGACCATGCTTGTGTTCTGTTATGTTTACATATGAGTACTTATTCCGCTGCAAGTAGTTCTTCATCTAGGAATTTCCTCACCCTGAAATTCCTCAGTGAAGAATTCATAAAAATCGCCTATTCACCCCCCTCTAGTCGATATAACGCACTTTCAATTGGTATCAGAGCAAGGTACTCCCTTGTTCTGTGTGATTTTTGTTTAACCGCCTGGAGTTTTAGTTATGTCGACTGCAGGTATGATCAAGGTCTCTGCTGGGTGTCCTACCTTCGATGGGACGGACTACCCCTACTGGAAGAATAAGATGCGAATGCATCTTGAGGCAATTGATAACGGTCTCTGGTATGTTGTGGAAAATGGTGTTCCCTCAGTCACACCTTCTCTGAATGCTGCTGATGTGAAGAGATTCAAGCAACTCGATTCTCAAGCGAAGAATATCATTTGTGGCCATCTGAGCAAAGGACAGTATGGAAGAGTGAGTGATTTGGAAACTGCTAAGCTTATCTAGGATAGGCTGTCCAAAGTCAATGAAGGAGTCTCAACACAGCATGACTCTCGAGTTGATGTTCTTCGCAATCTCTTCAACCGCTTCAAAAGACTCGACAATGAAAATGTTCAACAAACCTTCAATCACCTACTGACATCTCAAATGAGCTTCAAGCGCTTGGTGCCACTGACATCACCGACCATGAGGTGGTGAAGAAATTGTTGAGATCGCTTGATTCCACATTTGATACTCTGGCATTGATGATACAAGAACGTGCTGATTACAAGTCACTTGATCCCGCTGATATCCTCGATAGGCTAAATACTCATGAGTTCCAGCTTGCTGAAAAGAGAGTTCTCTATGGTTCAGGCTATGGCAGATCACGTGCACTGAAGGCCAAGGCAGTTTCTGAGTCTGAAGATGAAGACTCTGGCAGCAGCCTTGGTGATCCTGAAGAACTGAGCCATGAACTAGCACTGCTCGTGAAGAAATTTCAGAAGTTCTCAAGACGTGGTCGCTTTGGAAGACCCTCAAGGAGCAATGATTCCTCATCCAGTGACTACAAGAAGAGGCTTTGTCACAAATGCAAGAAACCTGGACACTATATTCAAGATTGTCCTCAGTGGGAAAAGGAATCAAAGAAGAAGAAATACAAGGATTACAGTTCTGATGATGCAAAGAAAAAGAAGAAATCCTCAAAATCTTCATCATCAAAATCCTCAAAGTCTTCATCTCACACGAAGAGCATCTCCAACAAGGCTCGGGCATTCATTGTCAAGGAAATGGACTCTGAAGCTGAATCTGAGGAACATGAGGAAGAGGAGGCATCTGAGGAGTCTGAGTCTGGAGTAGCGAGTCTAGCTCTCGCTACTGCATTCGTCAGCAAGTCTATCTTCAACTCTGAAGAAAATGGCTTCACAACAAGGCTGATGAAGGCTATGATGACTACGCTCCCACCTATTGCTTCATGGCAAAGGGTGCCAAGGTACTCAAATATACCTCCTCTGAATCTAGTGAGAATATATCTGATGAAAACCTCAAGCCCAACTACTCTAAACTTGCTAAGATTGCTGTGAAACAACAAAGGGCTTTTGAAAAGGTTCAAAACATGCTAGACAAAAGTGATGATATGTTGGGTGAAGAAATGGATCGCACTAAAACCTTGACTGAAAATCTTCAGAGACTCCAGACTAGGTTTGACAATCTTCAAGGTCATCATAACACTCTCTTGTCTGATCATGAGAAGCTTTCTTATGAATTTCTTCAAGACCTTGAGAAGCTAAGAGTTAGTTATGAAGATCTTCAGAAGGAGCGCGATTCATTACTTGCTCAACAAATCAGCGCTGCTCAGGAAGAATTTGTTCCTCCATGTTTGAAATGCATTGAACGTGAATCTGCTAATTCTTCACCTGAATGTTCAAATGCTTCTAATGCTACAAATTCTTCAACTGTCTCTGCTATCACTAATTCCTCATCTGAGGACATTGCTAGTATCACTGACGATGCAGGGCTGAAGGAATTGTACATGACAGGCATGTACAAAAGCCTCAAAGGGCATCAGACTCTTTGTGATGTGCTTAAAAAGCAGATCCTCAACAGGAACCCTAGGAAAGAGGGTATTTCCTTTAAGAGGAAACTCAATGCTGATGGTACATATTGGAAGCCTGAGCAGTACCCCAAAACCTCATGGGTTGCTGCAAAGGGACCTCCAGTTGATCCATCTAATTTATCTAGCTTTACATGTGAATCTTCTCATTCTTCTGATGAGTCATTTGACTCCAACTATAAACTGTTTAAAAATCAGAATGGTGAAGTATTTGCTAGATATGTTGGCACTAACTGCAGGAACAGTTCTCCTATGAAGAAAATCTGGGTTCCCAAAAAGTGCCTTGAAAGTCTTCAGGTGAATGTCCTCATGACACCACCTGTGAAGAATAGGAACCCCAGATCAAATTCTTCATATGGATCCAAGTCCTCATACGGACCTAATTCCTCACGTGGATCATATTCCTCAAAAGGATCAAAGTCCTCATATGATTATCATCATGCTAACAACTCTATCTCGCAGGGAAGAGCTAAAGGCTATGAATATGAGCATTATTCTTCTAATCATTATGTTTATAAGTCCTCGAAGAATTTCTCTGCTTATTCATATGCTTATCCTAACTCCTCTTATGTGAAACGAAATGGACTGGCTTCTATGCCACCTTTCTCGTATGGAGCTCACAGAGTAATGAACTCTTTGCCACCCCTTCAGATGTGGGTGGTGAAGAAAAATAACTAATCTCTTCTACAGGGTCAGGTCTCCAGACGTGCTCAAACGTCTGAAGAATTTGCTGGAGACCTGAAAATTGCCTGAAAGGACGCAGGCTAATCATGAAGAAATGAACTTTCATTTCTCACGTCCTCATACTGCTTTATCTGTTCTATTACTTGATGAAACTGATCTGATGAATTGATGTCATATTCTTCACTGATGAAGTATATGAGTTCGTAAGATGCACTAATTCATCTGCAGGATGATCAACCCAAAGCCACTGAGTGGGTCCTCGATAGTGGATGTACAAATCACATGACTGGTGACAAGAATCTATTGATGGATGCTCCCTTATCTCCATCACATCTGAAGCATATCATCTTTGCTGACAAAGGCAAAAGTCAGGTATTGGGTCTAGGTAAGGTTGCAATCACAAAGGATCGACACATGGACAAAGTCATGCTTGTCGAGTCCTTAGGATACAACCTCATGTCTGTCTCAATGCTTTGTGATCTTGATATAGTTGTTGTCTTTGGCAAGTATCGTTGTGTTATGGTTATGGAAGCTGACAATTCCAAAGTCTTCGAAGGCTTTAGGAGAGGAGACTTGTATATTGTTAATTTCTCTACAGGACCGCAACCAGCCGTGTGCCTACTTGCAAAAGCTTCAGAAGGCTGGCTATGGCATCGACGACTTGGTCATGCAGGCATGAGAAATTTGCACACACTTGCGAAGAAGAAGCATGTCATTGGCATTGAAAATGTCAAATTCCTCAAGGATCACTTATGTGGAGCCTGTTAAGCTAGGAAGATGACAAAGGCTAAGCATCCAGCGAAGACTATCATGACTACTACTCGACCATTCGAATTGCTTCACATGGACCTCTTTGGTCCTAATCATTACTCAGCAGTCACAAATGACGCATCTCTCTATGGCTTTGTTATTGTTGATGATTACTCTCGATACACATGGGTACACATTGTTACTTACAAACATGAAGTGCAGGAAGTCTTCAAACGATTTTCCTCGAGGGCTTCAACCAACTTTCGTGTGAAGATCAAGCACATCAGAAGTGACAATGGAACTGAGTTCAAGAATTCTGGTCTTGATGACTATCTTGATGAACTTGGTATTACTCATGAGTTATCTGCTCCTTATACTCCTCAGCAGAATGGCGTCGTGGAGCGCAAGAACAGAACTCTTGTTGAGATGGCTCGCACTATGCTTGATGAGTACAAGACGCCTTGTCACTTCTGGATTGAGGCAATTTATACTGCGTGCCACATCATCAACAGGATGAACCAGCTCCTGAGGAAACCATCAAGTTCAAGGCTACTGAGGATGTCATTCCTACCGAAGAATCTGCTGAAGAATTCATTCCAGAACGTGAAGAACGTCGAGCTAATGCACCTGAAGAAAATGGTGCTGAAGAAAATGCTGATCAAATTCCTCGACGACAACCAGCTCATCCTTGCATTGCAAAAGAAGTGCAAGTTGAAAAGATCATCGATGACATTGAAGCACCAGGTCCTCTCACATGCTCAAAAGCTTCACATTTATCTAACTTTTGTGGGCACTATGCTTTTGTCTCTATCACAGAGCCCACTAAGGTAGATGAAGCATTTCTGGAGCCTGAGTGGATTCAAGCTATGCAAGAAGAATCACATCAATTCAAGCTCAACAACGTCTGGGAACTGGTCAAACGTCCAGATCCTCGCAAGCAAAATATCATTGGGACAAAGTGGATCTACTGCAACAAGCAAGATGAAAATGGCCTTGTGGTGAGGAATAAGGCACGGCTTGTAGATCAAGGCTACACACAGGTTGAAGGAATTGATTTCGATGAAACTTTTGCACATGTTACTAGACTTGAGGCTATTCGCATATTACTTGCTTATGCTAACCATCATGATATCACTTTATATCAAATGGATGTGAAAAGTGCATTACTCAATGGTAAGCTTGAGGAAGAAGTATATGTTGCTCAACCCCCAGGTTTTGAAGATCCAAAGCATCCTGATGCTTCAGACTCAATAAGGCCCTCTATGGCCTCAAGCAGGCCCCTCGGGCATGGTATGATACTTTGAAGGAATTCCTCATGAAGAAAGGCTTCAAACCCGGTTCACTCGACCCTACTCTTTTCACTAAATCTTATGATGGTGAACTCTTTGTGTGCCAAATATATGTTGATGATATTATCTTTGGTTGTACTGACCAACGTTATAGTGATGAATTTGCCTATATGATGAGTGAAGAATATCAAATGTCTATGATGGGGAATTGAAATTATTCTTAGGTCTTCAAA
Organism: Aegilops tauschii subsp. strangulata; assembly: GCF_002575655.3. NCBI lineage: Eukaryota > Viridiplantae > Streptophyta > Magnoliopsida > Poales > Poaceae > Aegilops > Aegilops tauschii. Next base: position 464,204,776 of record NC_053038.3, read on the forward strand.
TTCGTCAATAGCGCAATGGCATATTCATATCTCAGGAGAAATACCTCAAGGATGTACTGAGGAAATTCGGCATGCAAGATTGCAAAGGCGTCAAAATTCCTTTGCTCACAGATGGCCATCTGTGCACTGATGAAAATGGTATTGACTTCGATCATAAGGTATACCGCTCCATGATTGGTTCTTTATTGTACTTATGTGCATCTAGGCCAGATATAATGCTTAGTGTTTGCATGTGTGCCCGATTTCAAGCTACACCGAAGGAATCACACCATAAGGCTGTGAAGCATATTCTTTGATATGTAGCTCACACACCAACACTTGGATTATGGTACCCCAAGGGCTCGGCTTTTGATCTCATTGGATATTCTGACTCTAACTATGATGGTGATCGTGTGGACCGCAAGTCAACATCTGGTACATGTCATTTCCTTGGAAGATCTTTGGTCTGTTGGTCCTCGAAGAAACAGAACTGCGTATCACTGTCTACTGCTGAAGCTGAGTACATTGCTGCTAGTTCTTGCTGTGCTCAATTGCTGTGGATGAAGCAAACTCTCAAGGACTACGGCGTCAACATGAAGAATGTGCCTCTCTTCTGTGACAATGAGAGTGCCATCAAGATTGCTCACAACCCAGTTCAGCACTCGAAGACAAAGCACATTCAGATTCGTCATCATTTTCTTTGTGATCATGTGTTGAAGGGCGACATTTCTATTGAGCATGTGAAGACTGAAGAACGGCTAGCCGATATCTTCTTAAAGCCCTTGGATGAGAAGAGATTTAGCAAGTTGCGGTGTGAGCTAAATATCTTAGAATCTTCGAATGTTCTCTGAAAGGACACTCATCCTAACACTTATGTAAAATTGATGACTTAGATGTGCAACACATGAAGAAACGTTTTTCTTCAATCAATGAAGAATAACACTCTAAGTGTGGAGAAATTAACGAAGAATTTGATTCTCAGAACCCTACGACAATTGTACGCGGTGTCTGAAATCATCATTCTTATACGGTGGGTCACGCCACCACCAAAAGTTGAAAATCTTCAATTTGAGTTTTTCCTCTATATTGAAATTCCTCAGTTGTTCATGTTCTTCAACTTTACATTGTCTTCATTGTTTCCGTCGTTTTTCTTCATTGGTTATATATATATATATATATATATATATATATATATATATATATATATGAGTTTATGTCCTCTACAGCATTCACTTAAGGCTAATTCTTCAAGTTGTTTTTTCTGCTAAGTGAATGTGATCGGACCCTTCCCCCTCTATGCTATACTCAACACAATATATTCAAAAATTCTTCATGTGCATTCTATTTGAAACTCGTTCAAAATCTTCAATGTGTCCTTGTCAGCTGAAGAATTTGCGAACGCAACGTTAAAACTTATCTTATCCAAAATTTTCGGTTTTGCCGCTCAAACCATTCCGCATCCCACGAAATACTTATCTATTCACCCACGATCTCACACGATCTCCACTTCTCAGTACGTGGGTGACACATGTCGAGCGAATGAGAAGGGTCAGGGGCACGTTCGTCCAAAATCTTCGGGCGAATAGTTTTTCACCATGGCTATAAATACCCCCTCCCCTTCCTCACTTCCTTTACTCCGCTCGACCTCTCTCTCCCGCTCGAGCTTCTCAAACCCTAGTGCCACCGCTACTTCATCATCGCCGGTGAGGAAGAGCTTCACTGCCTCGACCTCGTCGCCGTCGTACTCGCGCCGGCCGCAAATTTCTTCACTCCACCGCCGCCGTAGCTGTCTTCCTCAGCCAAGTTAGGGCGTGGAAGATCTGCACAGACAAACTTCTCATCTCTACATCCCAGTTCGTCGTGTTCTTCGTTCAGGGTAAATAAAAGTTACTTTTACCGCCCTCTTTGATTCAAATGATTTCTACAAAATCCTCAATGGTGTTTATTCTTCAAATTCTTCACACACTAAACACCTCACATGTCATCTGTTCTTGATTCATTTATCTAAGCAATAATTTTACTTCAAGATTCCTCAATTGTGTGGATCTTCGATCTATACAACTCTGGAACCTAAGACAAAGAACGATTAGTGAAATTCTTCAAGACTCGTCTGGTCAAATTCCTCAACCTTGTTCTTTTTACAAAATCTTCTGAGAATGCATATGACCTCTCCAAATTCCTCGCAACTATACTCTGTTCACAGGTACTCATGTCCGCTGCTGAATCACTAGGTTCTCATCAACTTAACTCATTTGCAGCGTTCCTCGAAGAAAAGTTGCATACTTCTTCAGAGAATTCAATTGTTCAAATTCCTCAACTGAAGAAAAAGGCTGATGGAAAGAAGCCACAGAAAGGAGGAAAGAGGCCTGAGCTCAACACTGCGTTTGAGATCCCTGATGACATATACAAAGACTATTGCACTCCTGATGAGGCCAAGTTTGGTAAGGAGGACAAGAATCAGCGCAAGGTGCGCATCCAGAGAATAGAAAGGAGATGGGCAAGGGAGTGGAGGGAGTACAGATATGTTACTCCTAAATAAATGAAGAAATTCGCACTCAATCCTCCATGCCCAAGACCTCCATTGGCACCTGGCCAAGAAGCGGATCCCACTAGCCTCAAGCGCGGTGAGGACTTTCCTGATGAATGGGCCAAGCGCCAAGCCAAGCTGGCTAGAGAAGCCAGAGAAGCAGTGAGGAAATTCAATGAAGACTGTGCTGCTGCTGCTGCCGCTGAGGCCTCTGTCAAGTCGAAGAAATCCATGGCAAAGAAGCCTGTGCACAAGCCAAGTGCTTCGCCATCAATGTCCTCAAGGCCAAGTTCCTCAGCTATGCCCTCACGGCCAGAATCCTCAAAGCCCTCACGGCCAATTCCTCACGCCGCTCCTCCTCCTCCAAAGTCCTCAGCTGCTCCATCCAAGTCCTCAGCACATGTGCATCTTGCCACATGCCAAAGGACTACAGGCATCTCTATTGCCTCAGGAGCTTCTGCTAGTTCCTTAGCTGCACCAAATTCTTCAACGGGACCCTCTCTGCTGAAGACAAAGACCACTGCTGAACGAGGTTCTCGCCCAAGTCCTCACAAGAAGCAGGTCGCCTTCCAAGTGCCGTCTGAAGAAGACGAAGCTGATGATGATGAACTTGCAGAAATCATCAGAGATAGGCAAGTCAGGGCCGCTAGAGCCAAGGGCACAAATGTGCCACTGCTTTTGGATCCAAAGTTGATCCTCGACTACATTGATCTCTGGCACAAGGACCCAAACACTCCTATGCCTGATTTCAAGTTGACTCCTGGCCAAAGTCATATGCTGACCTTCATCCAAGAAGAGAAATGGAAGTATGAGAAGGCCAGGCAGATCAAGAAAGCGCAGTACAGGAAGGAGAAATTCCTGAAGAACAACGTTGTCTCTATGACAACTGATGAACTTGTGAAGATCCAGTTTGAAATCAAAGTCCTCAGCTATGATTTCAATGCTTACTATGCTGATTGGCAAGGAGCCAAGGTCAGGTTTGTAAAACTGACTGAAAAGTTCACCTCCAATGTTGCAGCCCCATCGCAACAAGAAATCCCTCAGGCTGAAGCATCTGCTCAGCCAACTGAAGAACATGCCAGCACCGCTGATGACATTCAGGCTGCTGAAAAAAATGTGAGTTCTAGGGCTGATGACTGCATTCCAGCCGCTGATGAAACTGCCAGGGCATCCATTAGTGGTGCGCCTGAAGAAAATGAAGAGATCAGGGCAACTGCATCAGTTGTGCCTGAAGAAAATCAACCACATTCCTCTGCTCCTCCTACGCCTACCACAACTCCAATTCTTCCATCTGCATCAGATGCAAAGAAGACCAAGGCTGCAGAGCGTGCAGCAGTGAAGAAAAGGAAGGTATCAACTTCATCAGATTCTTCAGCTCCGAAGAAGATGAAGTCTCTGACCAACTCATTTGCAAACCCCATTGATGTTGTTCCTATCTCAACCATGCCATCAAAGGACATTGTTCCTTATGATGAAGAATATGTGATTCCTAGCGAATCTGATGAAGAAAATCCTTCTGCTGCTTCGTCAGAGCAGTTGAATGAAGAAATTGAAGTGGATGAAATCCCTTCAACTCGAGCTGTTTCCTCGACTATGCCTCAGTTTACTGCTGAAGAGGCCGGCGTTGAAGAAATGGAAGATGAAGATGTGGACATTGGTTGTACCACACCCGTGCTAAATGATGACTTTTGGGAAAGTCAGCACCCCAACTCTCCACTCTTCACACCATTGCAACAAATTCCTCAGTCCCCAGCAACTACAGTTCAAATGGGATCTGATGAACCTCATGCCACACCGTCTGTCCATGAAGAAATTCCAGCCACTAGTGCTAAAGAAAATTTAAATGAAGAATTGAAGACCCAGGCTGTTACTGGAGTAGAAGCTGAAATTCCTTAGTCGAAGAACCTGAGATTGCGATTCCTGAGGTAATAATGCAATTGACTGACACTCAGCCCAAGCCAAAGGATCCATTCTCAAAGAAGCAGAAATTCAAGGCTGATGATTTCTTCGGCGAGCATGTGTTCTTCACTGACTACAATCCCTACGATTCTGCTCGTCTTAGAAGGAAGTGCTTCTGGACCGCCAGCCAGGCCAACTTCTATTCTTCACTACTCTTCAACAAGAACAAAGTCTTCGACCACGAGCATATTCCTCATGTGGACATGGAATCACTGCCGTGCTTCTCACCTGTCCTCAGTGTGCTTCATGACACATGCCTCCTCAACTTTTGCACAGACATAGTTGATTGGAATGAAGAGCTAATTCTTCAATTCTACGCAACTTTACACATCACAGGAGATGCTGACGATGTGAACTCCTGGGTTTTGGACTGGATGACCGAAAACACTCACTATAAGGCATCGGCCTCTGAATTACTTCACGCCCTGCCCATCAGTCCTCCAACTGAAGGAGCTCGTTGCATGTACCAAGAGCCTGAGCTTACTGATCACTATATGCAAGTGTTGACGAAGACATTGAAGCCCGGTCAAGCCTCAAGGACAAAATTCCTCGTGAAGGAATTGCAGTATGTACCAAGGATAGTCTATCGCATTCTGACGAAGACTATGAGTCCAATCAAAGGCCATGACTCATCTGATGAGGAAATTGTTGGCATCATGGAGAATCTGGTTTTCAACATCATTCATGGCATACCCGTCAACTATCATGATTTCTTCATGAGGACTCTGGCAAATGTTGCACTTTCTCCATTTGAGCTGAAGCCTTATGCACCTTGGATTATGAGATTCCTCAGGACAAGGTCTTCACTCAACTACAAAGCTGATTTTCAGAATCACCTCAGCTACTTGCCCCCGATTGAAGTCCTCAAGAAGACCTATTCCTGAGCTGACGAAAAGGGAAAGGCACCAGCTGTTATAGATGAAGGCATTCGTCCATTGGATGGTCAATTTCGCAAGGCTGCATCTTATTCCACCAATGACGACTCTGCCACTCATGATTCTGCTGCCCATGCCTCCAAGCCAAATCCTCAAGCTACTGCTCCTCGTGTGATGACTGACCGTGAGCTTCTGCTAAGTCTTCACCAGAAGGTGGATCGAAACCATAAATGGGTTAAGCGTCAGTTTGGTTCAATTCTTCACAACATGACTGCTACACATAATGCAGTGAAGAAAAACCATTACTACCTCCATGAAGTCTTCGATAACACCTGGGCTATTCTGTCCCATGTACATGGTGAAGAAAAACTGAAGAACATGGGTCTCAAGGAAGAGTTTGATTGGTCTGCTCCTCCACGAAGAAATACAAGAAGGTCAAGGTTCCTTCCTTGGTGGCCAGCTCCTATTCTTCATCGCGCGACACCGATGAGCATGAAGACTTGGACGACACTGCGGCAGGCCCTACTATGACAAACAACCCCAACAACGCTGGCGCTACTTCATGAACTTGATATTCTTCAAGGGCGTTAGTCCTCATTTTTGATCCTTTTGGTCATTCGATGACAAAGGGGGAGAAATTTGAGTTAGTCTTCAAGCGGGTCTATCTTATATGGGCGTTTTTTTGCTAAGTTACAACTCTCGTTCTTCTGATGACTTTGCTGGATCGAGTTGTAAACTTAAACTCTATGGTGGCCTGATACTTTTGTTGTGATTTTCTGCATGCTTACTCCTCATTAATGTTTATGCATGCATGCTGAATTACATCAGTCACCATATGTCATCATGCATTTCAAATTCTTCATATATTATGTCAAATGCGTGTATGAATTACAAGATATAGGGGGAGATCTCCATGATTCAACTCTTCAAGTGTGCATTGCTTCAAAAGCAAATTCCTCACTGTGCACATCTTCAGGGGGAGTTCTTCTATATCTTGCAATCAAATTCCTCAATATCAGTATTTACACTTCATATGTTTATCCCCGTTGAAAACTTAACCTATATTGTCATCAATCACCAAAAAGGGGGAGATTGTAAGTGCATCTAGTGCCCCTTAGTGATTTTGGTGTATTGAAGACTTATAGGTAAGGAACTAATGTGTTTATGAGTGTACACAGGTCTATAAGTCTATGAGGAGTTTGATATTTACAGAGAAAGTTGACCCCTAAAAATGAAGTTCTTCGACTGAAGACTTTGGATGTCTGAAGACTTTCTGAAGACTTTGAAAGTGAAGAAATTGGTGTAACCTTGAAGACATGGTATTCATTCGAGGAACATGAAGCGTGAAGACTTTTGTTTTCGTAGTTTAATTTTCTCTTTCTTGAGTCATAGGAAACACCATACTGTTAAAGGGGGTCGAGGAAATACTAAGGAAAAATTTCCATGTGATGCTCAACTCAAAATCCTACACCTACCAATCCCTTCGAGTGAAGCCATTGGAAATCTCATACAGTTCAGTCAATTTCTTCAGTGACAGAGACGAAGTTCTTCTGGTCTCTGAGGAATTTGTTCTGACTGAGGAGTTAGGAATTCGCCCGTGCGGATTGCCTACACAGTGAGGATCATGATAGCCCTGAGGAATTTGAGCCTCAAATTTCCGACCGTTGCTGTGCTGCGCGCCAGCTGTCCCAAAATATCTTATCCACCTAAAAGTCATATCATGGAAGGGCATTTATGTCTTATCATGTCAGGCTGCTCCCTAGGCTATAAATAGCCGCCCCCTACAACCACTAGCTGGTTGGCTGCTCCGAGAGAAACCGACACTTGTCATTTGAGAGCATCCCATCCTCCGAGGACTTTGAGCGAAAATCATCAAGTGAGGAAAACCGAAACCCAAACACCTACAAACCCAAAGTGATTGAGCATCACTGAAGAGATTGATCCTGCGTGGATCCGACGCTTGTTACCTTTGAAGACTATGCTTCTTCCAGACGGTTAGGTGTCATGGTCTAGAGCATCCAAGAAGAATTGTGGATCGCCGAGTGACCGAGTTTGTGAATGTTTGGAAGTCACCTGAAGACTTACCACGAGTGATTAGACGAGGTCTGTGTGACCTTAGTTCAAGGAGAATATGGTGAGGACGGTGTGTCCGGGACTGTGTGTCCTTAGGTTTAAATACCTAGCCGCTCCAACCAGATGTACAACTGAAACAACAGTTGGAACTGATCTACCAAATCATTGTCTGAAGACTGGTTCTATTTCCTCAACTCTTTCATTTCCTCATAACTGTGTTGTGTGCTTGTTCATATCTGTGTCTGAAGACTTTGACTGAAGACTTTCTCAATTTCCTCAGTTCAATTTCTTCACTCTGTTTGTCTTTATCCTGTGTTATCCTGTGATTACGCTTTCTGTACTCTGTGCTTGTCTTCAATTCATCATGATGACCATGCTTGTGTTCTGTTATGTTTACTTCTGAGTACTTATTCCGCTGCAAGTAGTTCTTCGCTAGGGAATTTCCTCACCCGCAAAATCCTCAGTGAAGAATTCGTAAAAATCGCCTATTCACCCCCCTCTAGTCGATATAACGCACTTTCATATTATGTGGTACTATGAGAGAGAAGTAGGTACTATGAACTTTCTATATGATGTCTCATTGATGAAAATGATGATCATGAGTAGGTGTTATATGAAAATGATGTATTATGATGATAAGTTGTTAATGATATGATGATGATGATATTTATTATATCATTGGGTGAAAGAACCGCGGATTAGTTTCAAGTGGATCTCCATCCACTTGAAACTAGTCCACGGTTCTTTCACCAAGTGATGTAATAACTCATTATGATGTAAAAAAGAATCTCTAAATTGTTCTTGTATGGAAACTTGTATAAAGGTGTATGAATACAACATGAAATAAAAAAGAAATATAATACGGAATAGTAGTAGTAGCGCGGGCTGCGAGAGGCGCTACTAGTAGTTACTACTAGCGTCTTTTCAGGGAAGCTCTACTACTAAGTGGATATAGCAGTAGCGCGGTTAAGCCCACGCTACTACTAAGCTTTAGATGTAGCGCCGTACTAGTAGCGCTGCCACCCGCGCTACTGGTAGGCCTAAAACCCGCGCTACTGCTAGGCTTTTCCCTAGTAGTGATACTACCCATAGAATCATCAAAATAAGCAAACAACACATACAAAACAGAATCTGTCAAAAACAGAACAGTCTGTAGCAATCTGTAACTCTCGAATACTTATGTTACTCCAATTTTTTTGAAAAATTAGGACAACCTAAGAAATTTGTTTATTAATCTGCTACAGAAAGAATCAGTATTTTATCACGCTTCTGTTAAAAATGAGAATTGTTTTCCTGAGCGCAAAAGTTTCTGTTTTTTAGCAAGATCAAATCCACTATCGCCGTAAGCCATCCCAAAGGTCTTACTTGGCACAAACACTAATTAAAACACCAAAACCACATCTAACCAGAGGATAGCTAAATTATTTATTGCAAAACAGAAGCAAAAAGTAAATAACAAAAATATAATTGGGTTGCCTCCCAACAAGCACTATTGTTTAACACCCTTAGCTAGGCATAAAACAAGAATAGATCTAGATATTGTCATCTTTGGTATGCCATCCATAAGTAGCTCTCATATTAGATTCATGTGGCAATTTAATTTTGTTTCTTGGAAAGTGTTGCATGCCCTTCTTTAACAGGAATTGAAATCTAATGTTTCCTTCTTTCATATCAATAATTGCGCCAATCATTCTAAGGAAAGGTCTACCAAGAATAATAGGACATGTAGGATTGCAATCTATATCAAGAACAATGAAATCTACGGGCACATAATTCCTATTTACAACAATAAGAACATCCTTAATCCTTCCCATAGGTTTCTTAATAGTGGAATCTGCAAGATGCAAATTTAAAGAACAATCATCAAATTCATGGAAACCTAGCACATCACATAAAGTTTTTGGAATCGTGGAAACACTAGCACCCAAATCACACAAAGCATGGCGCTCATAATCTTTAATCTTAATCTTAATAGTAGGTTCCCACTCATCATAATGTTTCCTAGGGATATAAACTTCCAATTCAACCTTTAATTCAAAAGATTGCATCGTAGCATCAACGATATGTTTAGTAAAAGCTTTGTTCTCATTATAAGCATGAGGATAATTCAACATGGATTGCTGCTACCTCTTGAGCTTGCGTTGGTTTTTTCCTTGAAGAGGAAAGGGTAATGCAGCAAACTAGAGTAAGTATTTCCCTCAGCTTTTGAGAACCAAGGTATCAATCCAGTAGGAGACAACTAACAAGCCACCGAATACCTGCACAAACAAACACCAACTTGCACCCAACGCAACAAAGGGTTGTCAATACGTTCACGGTTATTTGCAAAGTGAGATCTGCTATAGATGGATAAACGGTAAAGTAATATTTTTGGTTTATAGATCGGAAAGTAAAAGATTGCAAAGAAAGTAAATAGGAAACTAAAATTGTAGATCGGAAACTTGTATGATGGAAAATAGAAGATTATATGATGGAAAATAGACCCGGGGGCCATAGGTTTCACTAGAGGCTTCTCCCAAGATAGAAAATATATGGTGGGTGAACAAATTACTGCCGATCAATTGATAGAAAAGCGCAAAGTTATGATGATATCTAAGGCAATGATCATGAATATAGGCATCACGTCCGTGTCAAGTAGACCGAAATGATTTTGCATCTACTACTATTACTCCACACATTGACCGACTCCTGCCTGCATCTAGAGTATTAAATTCATGAAGAACAGAGTAACGCATTAAGTAAGATGACAAGATGTAGCGAATTAACTCAAGAAATATGATGAAAACCCCATCTTGTTATCCTCGTTGCCAACAATACAATACGTGCCTTGCTGCCCCTACTGTCACTGGGAAACGACACCGCAAGATTGAACCCAAAGCTAAGCGCTTCTCCCATTGCAAGAAAAACCAATCTAGTTGGCCAAACCAAATCGATAGTTCGAAGAGACTTGCAAAGATATCAAATCATGCATATAAGAATTCAGAGGAGATTCAAATAATATTCATAGGTAAGTTGATCATAAATCCACAATTCATTGGATCTCGGCAAACACACTGCAAAAGAGTATTACATCGAATAGATATCCAAGAACATCAAGGAGAACATGGTATTGAGAATCATAGAGAGAGAAGAAGCCATCTAGCTACTAGCTATGGACCCGTAGGTCTGTGGTAAACTACTTACGCTTCATCGTAGAGGCAATGGTGTTGATGTAGAAGCCCTCCATGATCAAATCCCCCTCCGGCAGGATGCCGGAAAAGGCCCCTAGATGGGATCTCATGGGTACAGAAGGTTGCGGCAGTGGAAAAGTGGTTTCATGGCTCCCCTGGAAGGTTTGGGGGTATTTGAGAATATATAGGCGGAAGAAATACGTCGATGGAGTAACGAGGGGCCCACAAGGGTGGGGGCGCGCCCTCCGTCCTTGTGGCCGCCTCGTGGCTTTCTTGACGTGCACTCCAAGTCCTCTAGATATCTTCTGGTCCAAGAAAAATCATCGCGAAAGTTTCATTCCGTTTGGACTCCGTTTGGTATTCCTTTTCTGCGAAACTCTAAAACAAGAAAAAAACAGGAACTGGCACTCGGCTCTAGGTTAATAGGTTAGTCCCAAAAATCATATAAAATAGCATATTAATGCATATAAAACATCCAAAGCAGATAATATAATAGCATGGAACAATCAAAAATTATAGATACGTTGGAGACGTATCAATTGCAACAAGGAAATACAATCTATTAAAGAACAATTATCATAATTAAATTTCTTGAAATCCAAAAGAGTGGGTTCATTGCTACTTAAAGTTTTGATCTCTCCAATCCCACTTTTATCAATTTTTGCATCAAGATCTAAAAACTCTGAAACATTGGGACGCCTTTTAACTAAAGTTTACTCATCTCCAGTCCCATCTTTATCAAGATTTATATTGGAAAACAAAGATTCAATAGGAGTGACATCAATCACTTTAAGATCTTCATCATTATTTTCACGAAAACTAGAAGAGCACGTTTTTTCAAACCAATCTCGTTTAGCACGCATCTTAGCAGTTCTTTCTTTGCACTCATCAATGGAAATTCTCATAGCTTTGAGAGACTCATTAATATCATGCTTTTGTGGAATAGATCTAAGTTTCAAAGAATCAACATCAAGAGAAATTCTATCCACGTTCCTAGCCAAATCATCAACCTTAAGCAATTTTTTTCAATCAAAGCATTTAAATTGTTTTGCGAACTCATAAATTCTTTAACACTATTCTCAAAATCAGAGGGCATCTTATTATAATTTCCATAAGAATTGTTGTAGGAATTACTATCATTATTAGCGGAATTAGTAGGAAACGGCCTAGGATTAAAATTGCCTCTATACGTGTTATTACCAAAATTGTTCCTACCAACAAAATTCACATCCACAGATTCATTATTATTTTCAATCAAAGTAGACAAAGGCATATCATTAGGATCAATAGAAGCACTCTTGCTAGCAAATAATTTCATAAGTTCATCCATCTTTCCACTCAAAACAATAATCTCTTCAATCGCATGCACTTTTTTACTAGTTGAAGATCTTTCGGTGTGCCATTGAGAATAATTAACCATAATATTATCTAGGATTTTAGTAGCTTCTCCTAAATTAATTTCCATAATAGTGCCTCCCGCGACTGAATCTAAAAGATTTCTAGAAGCGAAATTCAATCCGGCATAAAAAATTTGTGTAATCATCCACAAATTCAAACCATGAGTAGGGCAATTTCATATCATCAATTTCATCCTCTCCCAAGATTGTGCAACATGTTCATGATCAAGTTTCTTAAACTTCATAATATCGTTCCTAAAGGAGATGATCTTAGCGGAGGAAACTACTTGAAAATAAAAGCAACTTTACACTTATTCCATGAAATCAATACTATTTTTAGGCAAAGATGGAAACCAAGTTTTAGCACGATCTCGGAGTGAGAACAGAAATAGCTTCAATTTAACAACATCATTATCCACATCTTTTTTCCTTTGCATATCAGATAACTCAACGAAACTATTAAGATGTGATGCGGCATCTTCACTAGGAAGGCCGAAAATTGATATTTCATAACAAGATTCAACAAAGCGACATTATTTCATAAGATTCCGCACTAGTGGCGGGAGCAATCGGAGTACTAATAAAATCATTGCTATTAGTGTTGGAAAAGTCACACAATTTGTTATTCTCTTGAGCCATCGTGACAAAGCAAGCAATCCAACACACGAGCACACGAAAAGCAAACAAAGAAGACCAACGGAAGAGGGGGGAAGAAAAGCCAAACTTTTCAAAAATCATTTTAGAAGTGGGGGAGAGGAAAACGAGAGGCGAATGGCGAATAATGTAATGATAGTGATGAGAGTTTATGATGGGTACTTGGTACGTCTTGACTTGGTGTAGATCTCCCCGGCAACGGCGCCAGAAATTCTTCCTGCTACATCGTGAGCTTGCGTTGGTTTTTCCCTTGAAGAGAAAAGGGTGATGTAGCAAAGTAGAGATAAGTATTTGCCTCAGTTTGAGAACCAAGGTATCAATCCAGTAGGAGACAACGCAGAAATCAGCAATACCTGCACAAGCAATCAAACAACTTGCACCCAACGCAATAAAGGGGTTGTCAATCCCTTCATGATTACTTGCAAAAGTGAGATCTGATAGACATAGATAAATGGTAAAGTAAAACTTTTCGGTATTTTTGGTTTATAGGTCGGAATGTAAAAGATTGCAAAAATACTAGATCGGAAACTTGTATGATGGAAAATAGAAACTTATATGCTTGAAAACAAAAACTTATATGATGGAAAGTAGACCCAGGGGCCATAGGTTTCACTAGAGGCTTCTCTCAAGATAGCAAATAATATGGTGGGTGAACAAATTACTGCCGAGCAATTGATAGAAAAGCGCAAAGTTATGACGATATCTAAGGCAATGATCATGAATATAGGCATCACGTCTGTGTGATACGTCCATTTTGCATCATATTTTCCTAATGTTATTTACGATGTTTTTATGCATAATAACACATTTTGGAGTGATTCTAATGCCTTGTCTCTCATAATTTGCAAGGTGCACACAAAGAGGGAGAATTCCGGCAGCTGGAAATCTGGACCTAGAAAAGCTACGTCAGGCTACCTATTCTGCACAACTCCAAACAAGCTGAAACTTCACAGAGATTTTTTATGAAATATTTGAAGAATATTGGAGCAAATAAGTACCAGAGGGGGCCCACCAGGTCGGCACAACCCACCTGGGCGCGCCAGGGAGCCCAGGCGCGACCTAGTGGGTTGTGCGCACCCAGGCCCACCTCTGGTGCCCATTTTCTGGTATATAAGTCACTTTTACCTAGAAAAAATAAGGAGAGGACTTTCGGGATGGAGCGCCACCGTCTCGAGGCAGAAATTGCGCAGGAGTACTTTTGCCCTCCAGCGGAGCGATTCCGCCGTGGGAACTTCCCTCCCGGAGGGGGTAATCATCATCCTCATCATCACCAACAACACTCTCATCTTTGGGAGGGCAATCTCCATCAACATCTTAAACAACACCATCTCATCTCAAACCCTAGTTCATCTCTTGTGTTCAATCTTGTTACCGGAACTATAGATTGGTGCTTGTCGGTGACTAGTAGTGTTGATTACATCTTGTAGTGGATTACTATATGGTTTATTTGGTGGAAGATTATATGTTCAGATCCATTATGCTATTTAATACCCCTCTGATTTTGACCATGATTATCATTTCTGAGTAGTTACTTTTGTTCTTGAGGTCACGGGAGAAATCATGTTGCAAGTAATCATGTGAACTTGATATGTGTTCGATATTTTGATAGTATGTATGTTGTGATTCCCTTAGTGGTGTCATGTGAATGTCGACTACATGACACTTCACCATATTTGGGCCTAAGGGAATGCATTGTGGAGTAGTTATTAGATGATGGGTTGCGAGATTGATCGAAGCTTAAACCCTAGTTTATGCACTATTCCGTAAGGGATCGACTGGATCCAAAAGTTTAATGCTATGGTTAGGATTTATCCGTAACACTTTTCTCATAGTTGTGGATGCTTGTGAGGGGGTTAATCATAAGTAGGAGGTTCATTAAGGTAAGAACAGCGCCTAAGCACCGGTCCACCCACATATCAAATTATCAAAGTAGCGAACACGAATTGAATAAACATGATGAAAGTGACTAGATGAAATTCTCGTGTACCCTCAAGAACGCTTTGCTTACTATAAGAGACCGTTTTGGCCTGTCCTTTGCCTCAAAATGATTGGTCTACCTTTCTGCACTTTTACTATTATTATCTTTACTTGCTGATTACAAATTATCTTCCTATCAAACTACTCTGTTACTTACAATTTCAGCACTTGCAGACATTACCTTGCTGAAAACCACTTGCCATTTGCGTCTGCTCCTCGTCGGGTTCGACAATCTTACTTACAGAAAAGAGCTACAATTCCCTATACTTGTGGCTCATCAAGGCTACTTTTTGGCGCCGTTGCCGGGGAGTGAAGCGCCTTTGGTAAGTGGAATTTGGTAAGGAAACATTTATATAGTGTGCTGAAATTTACTGTCACTTGTTAATATAGAAAACAATCCTTTGAGGGGTTTGTTCGGGGTATCTTCACCTCGACCGGAACCACAAATTAGCTACCCCTCAACTTACCGCACCTACTGAAAATATTGAATATGAAATTCCTTCGGGTATGATAGAACAACTCCTAGCTAATCCTTATGTAGGAGATGGAACCGAACATCCTGATATGCACTTGATATATGTGGAACAATTTTGTGGATTGTTTAAGCTTGCAGGTTTTCCCGGAGATGAAGTAAATAAGAAGTTTTTCCCTTTATCTTTGAAGGGAAAATCATTGGCATGGTATGGGCTATGCGATGATATTGGATCTTGGAACTGGAATCGATTGAAATTGGAGTTCCACCAAAAAAATTATCCTATGCATCTAGTTCATCATGATCAGAATTACATATATAATTTGGCCTCGTGAAGGAGAAAGTATCGCTCTAGCTTGGGGGAGGCTTAAGTCAATGTTATATTCATGCCCCAATCATGAGCTCTCAAGAGAAATTATTATCCAGAATTTTTATGCTCGTCTTTCTCATAATGATCGATACATGCTTGATACTTCTTGTGCTGGTTCTTTTATGAAGAAGACTATTGAATTCCGGTGGGATCTTTCAGAAAGAATTAAACACAACTTTCAAGATTGGGAACTCGGCAAAGGTGAAAAGTCAGGTATTGAGCTTAAATATGATTGTGTTAAATTTTTATGCATACCGATGCTTTCAAAAGTTTAGCACTAAATATGGACTTGACTCTGAGATAGTAGCCTCCTTTTGTGAATCATTGCTACTCAGGTTGATCTCCCTAAAGAGAAGTGGTTTAAATATCACCCACCTATTAAAGGAGAAATTAAATAACTAGTGCCAGCTAAAGAAGAAACTATACTTTATAATATTGATCCAGTTGTTCCTACTCCTTATATTGAAAAACCACCTTTCCCTGTTAGGATAAAGGAACATGCTAAGGTTTCAACTGTGGTTAACAAAAGCTATATCAGAACACCTAAACCTGATGAACAAATTAAAGTAGAACCTAGCATTGCTATGGTTAAGGATCTCTTGGAAGAAAATGTAGATGGACATGTTATTTACTTCTGTGAAGAAGCTGCTGGAATTGCCAAACCTAATAAAAAGGATAAACATAGACCTGTTGTTGGCATGCCCGTTGTCTCAGTTAAAATTATGAATGACATAGCGCCCGCAGAGATAGAAGACATAGATGTTACTATTAAACTTGCTAATAGAGACACTAAATCACCAATTGGGATTGTTAGAGATGTTGAAGTCTTATGTCGGCAAATAAAATACCCTACTGATTTCTTGTTCTTGGTTCCCCACAAGATGACTTTTGTCCAATTATCTTTGGTAGACCTTTCTTGAACACCGTTAATGCTAAGATAGATTATGAGAAACAAATTGTGGGTGTTAGTTTTGGTGATGAGTCTCATGAGTTTAATAATTCCAAGTTTAGTAGAAAGCTTCATGAAAAAGAATTTCCTAGTAAGGATGAAATAATTGGTCTTGCTTCTATTGTTGTAACTCCTACTGATCCTCTAGAACAATATTTGCTAGACCATGAAAATGATCTGCATATGCATGAAAGAAATGAAATAGATAAGATTTTCTTTGAACAACGTCCTCTGCTTAAACACAATTTGCCTATTGAAACTCTAGGAGGTCCTCCTCCACCTAAAGGTGATCCTGTTTTTGAATTAAAACAATTGCCAGACACTTTGAAATATGCTTATCTTGATGAAAATAAGATATATCATGTTATTATTAGTGCTAACCTTTCAGAACATGAAGAGGAAAGATTATTGAAAGTTCTAAGGAAGCACCAAGCTGCTATTGGATATACTCTTGATGACTTAAAGGGCATTACTCCCACTCTATGTCAGCGCAAGATTAATATGGAACCTGATGCTAAACCCGTTGTTGATCACCAACGTCGGTTAAATCCGAAGATGAAAGAAGTGGTAAGAACGGAAATATTAAAACTTCTGGAAGCAGGTAAAATCTATCCTATAGCTGATAGTAGATGGGTAAGTCTTGTTCATTGTGTTCCTAAGAAAGGAGGTATTACTGTTGTTCCTCATGATAAGAATGAACTTATTCCACAAAGAATTGTTACAGGCAATAGAATGGAAATTGATTTTAGAAAATTAAATAAGGCAAGTAGAAAAGATCATTACCCTCTGCCTTTTATTGATCAAATGCTAGAAATATTATCCAAGCACACACATTTTTGCTTTCTTGATGGATATTCTGGTTTTTCACAAATACCTGTTTCTCAACCTGAGCAAGAAAAGACCACTTTCACTTGTCCATTTGGAACTTATGCTTATAGACGTATTCCTTTTGGTTTATGCAATGCACCTGCTACCTTTCAAAGATGTATGCCTGCTATATTCTACGAATTTCGGAAAAAGATTGTTGAGGTTTTCATGGATGACTTCTTTGTTTATGGGAAGTCTTTTGATGATTGTTTAAGCAATCTTGATCGAGTTTTGCAGAGATGTGAACAAACAAATCTCGTCTTGAATTGGGAGAAGTGCCACTTTATGGTTAATGTCGTGGAATTGTCACGGCAGATGTCCTCGAGCTAGGACTTAGTCGTGGAGCCATCGCAGCTAGGAAGCTTAAAGGGGTTAAGCAGGACAAGGAATGCGAGGGTTTATACTGGTTCGGCCCCTTACGGTGAAGGTAAAAGCCTACGTCCAGTTTGAGGTGGTATTGATTAGGGTTTCGATAACCAGGGAGCTAAACCGCTATGCCTGGCTCTCGACAAGATCTTTCTTGTCCCTAACCCGCTGCCGGGTCGTCCCCTTATATAGGGAGGCTGATGCCCAGCAGCTCTCAGAGTCCCGGCCGGCTCATAAGAGTGTCCGGCTCGGACTCTCGACTATTCTTGCCTTACACTACAAGTTCTACCATAATAATGATTGTAACTACGGGCCTTAAGCCATATCCGGGTCTTAAGCCCATCTTTGGCCCACCGTCTTTAAGCTTGGCGTCGGGCTTCTGGCAATGACCATTAGAGTAACCCGGCCCCTTCTGGCGGGTGACTCTAAGGTCTATATCCTCAACATTAGGCCCCAGATTGATTTGAGCCGGCTCATGTCAATCTTCAATTCCTTCGACAGAAAACCTCCGGCTTACAATTGTGTGAAGGCCATAACCCGGCGTGACGTCATCCTCTGGACTTCGGGTAATCCGCCGTGACGTCATCTTCCATTAAGCCCGTTTTTTACTCCGCCAGATCCGCAACGGATCTTTACCTTTACTGTCATCCCGAAAATCGAGGTGTTTCGTGGGGAGATAACCACGCCGTGGTCTCCTTGATTCTCGCGCCCACTTATGAGTTCGCCCTTATAAATAGGCCGGCCCGACGGCCCTTTCTCACTCTCCTTCTTCTGTCGTCTCCTTCCTCTCACTGTCCCCGTGCTGCTCGAGCTCCGCCGCCGTCGCCGCCGCGGGTCTTCTCATCGTCACCAGCTCAGGCCACTGCATCACCCTGATTTGACCAGAGAAAACGCGACGACCTCCGTGACTCCCCAGTCCCTATAAGTCCTGGCTGCCCTATACAACAGATCTGCAGTAGGGTTCGAACAGTTCGTCCGTGTTCTTCGTGTTCTTCGCTGTCGCCGATGAGCTCCCGTAGTTCTCTTTATTACTGCCTCGTTTTGATCTTAGCTCTGTATAGAATCACTGCGGTAGATGTTTAGCACCTATTTCACATGCAAGTAGCCCTCTTTTTACTGCATAAGAGCCTTGTTCGAGCTCAAGAACTCCCCTGCGTCTGTTTTTTTAGGTCTAGAAACTTTTCTTTTGCCCGACCATTTTGATCCAAAATATTTACCGCAATGTGTGAAACCTGTTTTCACCATACTTAGTAAAAAAAACTGCCCTCATTGAGTCATGGTGGTTTACATTTCCGGCTTAAAGAAAACACGCGTCGTAGAACCTTCCGACTTAACAGGAGACCATGCGCCATAGAATTTTTTCCGGCTCATTTGTGATAAGGACGTAGACAACCAAATTACTCTCAATACCTTGGGCGGCTTAAATAACCTGATGCACTTAGATATATATCATTAGTCCCCTCTGTAAGCCGCCACTTTAACATTGAACTATAACTTCCCTCCGGCTTATACTTAAACCGGACATTTCCTTTTATCATAGGCTGCCGACTCACCATGCCTCCCAAAGCTCCTAAAGCCTCTATCACTTGCAATTGGATGAGGTCCAATGTCACCAACGAGACCTTAACGGACTTTATGAAGTCGGGTTACTTGCCCAAGAAGGATGTCATGTCCTACCGTGCCCCTGACCCGTCAGAGGAGAGACCTCAGCCAAAGGACGGGGAGGTGGTCATTTTTGCGGATCACATGAGCCGGGGCTTTGCACCGCCCGGCTCAAAGTTTTTTAGAGACGTGCTGAACTTCTTTGACTTGCGGCCACAAGATATAGGACCCAACTCGGTGTCCAACATCTGCAACTTCCAAGTGTTCTGCGAGGTCTATCTTGGAGAGGAGCCCAGTCTGCTGCTCTTCAGAGAGCTCTTCTACTTAAACCGCTAGAACGAGTGTGCCAACGGGCCAAGTTTGGAGCTAGGCGGCATCTCCATTCAGCGGCGGAGGGACTGCCTTTTCCCTTACGCAGAACCGCCAAGCCACCCCAAAGACTGGAATTTGACGTGGTTCTACTGCCAAGACACGTCGCCTGCTGATGAGAGTCCGTTGCCCGGCTTTCGCCCCTCGCGTCTGGAGCCAACACACCCACTATCTGACAACTTAACTCAGGTGGAACGCCAACCTCTGCTCCCCACCATCAACAAGATCAAGGCTCTCCTGGGCAATGGTCTCAACAGAATCGACCTGGTCCGGGTCTGGATCTCCTGGCGGGTGATCCCATTGAGCCGCCGCCCCGGCTTAATGTGTGAGCACACGGGCCGAAAAGATGACCCCCAGAGACATAGCCGCAATGATCTTCCTGAAGATGTTGCAGAGGAAATGACCAAGGCTCTCTTGAACAAGAGCCTGGCAGACTGCGGGAGGACCGGGTTAGCCCCCTTCTGCAAGACCAACCCAGCCCCAGCGGTAAGCCGCTGATTTAAACATTTTATCTTTGTCTACAGATAACCTTCATCTGAATCTTTAAGAAAACATCATTGTATTTTTCAGGCTGATGACAAATTCTGGCGGGTCAAATATGACCACGAGGCGGCCAAGAAGGCCAGAAAGGCGAAGAAAGCCGCCAAGAAAGCCGCTCCCCGTAAGAAGGGAAATAGGCCTACTGCTTCGGAGCTGATGCAACTAAGCGACAGCTCCGAGTCAGAGGTAACCCCTGAACCTGTAAACTCTTTGTTACGTTTATTGTGTATTTCTGTCCGCCTTACCAACACTTGTTCATCAACAGGATGACACCAGAGCAAGTAACCCGGTGGTTGAAGAGGTAATGTCACTTTCCTCCGACTCGGAGCCCTTGCCAAGGCTGAAAATCCGAAGGGTAACCCGGAAAGTAAGCTTTTCACATCCCTTAGCTTATCAAGATCCTCAATTTATTTTGAAGCGACAGACTCATGAGAGCCGGCGGCACACCCGTACCAACAAGGACGCCGACCTTTCTTCTGGCTTACCTGACGCCTCGAGGAAGCGCCGGACCGAGGTGATCTCAACTTTGTACCCTTTTCATCCTTTGGCGGGTGTTATACGTCAACCGCTCAACTCTTCTGACTCAAATTATCAGGAAACTTCCCCCTCTTCTGGCGACTCTATGCAGTCAAGCCTGCCGGCTTTCAAGACCGTGCCCGGGTAATGATGACCATCTCACATTGTACTTGTCTTTACTTACATTGTTGTGTTTAACCTTTCTGTCTTTTCAGTGCCCAGGCCAAGCTCACCAAGAGGGCGAAGAAAACCAAGCCGATCGAAGAACCAGATCTGCCTGAGCCGGAAGCAGCAGGTCAAGAACCGCCGGCCGCCTCCACTCCCTAAGCCACCGCTCCAACCGACAAGGCAACTGCAAAGGCTTCTGCTAACCCGGAGGCCTCCAGCTCGGCTCCACCAGCAGATGATCCGGACGTGGTAATCACCCGGACAGAATTTGTTGAGCCGGGGAGGCCTACTGCGCTGGCCAAGTGCTCCGCCAAGGGGGAGTTGCTTCAGCCCCGCCGGGTTAACCTGGACCTCACGGACTACACCAACTTGAACATCGGCGAGATCGTCTCCGGCTTCGTCAGCCAGGTGCACAAGAGCCGGGACGCAGAGATTGCCATGGTGAACCAGATCCAGCTGAAATCTGAGGTATTATTCTTCTGTCCTTTTACTTACTGTATAGTTACCTTTACCATGCTAGCCCCCAAGTCGACGACTTATGATTGAGTATGTTGTAGACTTAGGTTCCGGCTTACTTCCATGAGCCGGTAGTTTGTAGATAGGAACGTTCGATATGCATTAGCCCCCAAGTGCCAAGTGTCTTTGCTTGGAAAACGCTTGGGACTTTAAATTTGCAGAGTAACTGTTCATGCCATAACCCGGAAATTTATGCAGGCTGCCGGCAAGAAGTTTGAGGCTGACATCTCTGATCTCAAGAACCGGCTGAAGATGCAAGAAATGGAGACCCGGAAGGCAAATGCCAAATTTGTGTCCAGCATCGCCGCTCAAGAAAAGCTGAAGACCGAATTTGATGCCGAACGGAAAGCCTGGGCCGAAGAGAAGGCCGCGCTGGTGAACCGGGCCGAACAGGCGGAGAAGGCCCTGTTAGAGAAGACGGCCAAACTCTCCGGCTTAAAGCGCCAAGTGTCTCAGATGGTTGCTGCAATCTTCGGTAAGTCATCCGCCGGCTTTCATCCAGTTTAAAATTTTGATGCCTCATAACTCACCCTTGTCGGCGGCTTATCCTGTTCTGTGAAACAGGTCCCAGAAGTGCCAACCTCAACCAGAGTGTGGTAACCAAGCTAAAGGCCGTGTACACTCTGGTGGAGCAACTCTACACCGGGTCACAGCGTGCCTTGGCTGTGGTGGCCCTCTCCAACGAGGTGCCGACTCACCTGGCGGAGGTTCTTCGCCGGCTCGCCGTTCTGCCTCAACGTATCCAAGAGCTGCGACGGGCCTCTGCAAGAGCCGGAGCGATCGCCGCGCTGAGCCGGGCCAAGGATTTCCTGCCCGAGTTAGACCCGGCAGACATCGCCCTCGGCTATCCAAGTCTGAAGGAAGACGGCACA
Source organism: Aegilops tauschii subsp. strangulata (assembly GCF_002575655.3). Lineage (NCBI taxonomy): Eukaryota > Viridiplantae > Streptophyta > Magnoliopsida > Poales > Poaceae > Aegilops > Aegilops tauschii. Next base: position 464,226,994 of record NC_053038.3, read on the forward strand.
GCCTTCAACCAAAGGGACTTTGCCGCCTGCGTGAAGGTCGTGTGCCCGGTGGCCACTCATCGGAAACAATACAGATCTGACCAAGTACCAGCCGGGTTATAACGCGGAAAATCAGAGGATCCCGACCCCGCGCTATGAAGCCCTCAGCTTAATCCCGCCGGCTCGTCAGCACACCTTCGCCCCGGAGATTGACCCGGCGGGGTTAATTGACGAGGAAGCTCAGTTCGAAGCTCTGAGCGGCATCGACTGGAAGTCATCAACTTTCCAGGTCTTGGGAACAGCCGGAGGAGAAGAGAGGGATGAGCCGGAGACATCAACCCAGCAGGCATCTTAACTCGGCAAGTGGCTTATAAAACAATGCTCCACCCTTTTGGACTCGATGAGTCTTGTAATAGAATAGGTTCAACACTTTAACTGTGCCGTGCCATCGCGCACATATTGAATGCTGAATCCTTATGAAAGTTGCTTCCTTATATGTCTCCGGGTCATAATTGATCATTCATTGTCCTAAGCTCAAAAATAGTTGCCTTTAATCATCCTGCATAAAGGACAAATCACAAATCTCTAGGCGGCTTACCGCACTGAGAATCATAAGTTTGAGATATATAACCCAGAATATGAATCAAAAAGACTAGCCCTCAATTATGTCCTCAATACAGCCGCAATAACACACTTAGCAGTCCGCAAGCATACTTCCGGTTTAGATCACCCGGGTAATAAGGTTGGTACCTTAATTCCGATTTACCTGTCTGAATAGTTAACACTGTAAATCAACGTTAAGCCGGCAAAGTGAGACCCGGCTGCAACCACTTTGAAATAATCAGAAGAAACTTGCTGTGAAGCAGAAGAACTTAGGGGCTTCTGGTTCGAATACGACCAGAGAGCCGGCCCAAAGAGGTTATGCTAGGATTCGAATACGATCATATAGCCCCCAGTGGGTGTGGCAATGCCAATCAAGAGGGTACCGACAGCTATGTTCTCTTTGGTTCGAATACGACCCATGTTTGAACAGGAAGCCCCCAAATGACTTAAAATTGTTTAATGACGCTGATTCGAATACGATCCACGTCGGTTCCCAAAGGGGTTAAACTAAGATTCAAATATGATCAAAGAAAACTCCCCAATGAGCTCGGCACTTTGCCAATCAAATGGGTATCGACAGCTATGTTCTCTTTGGTTCGAATACGACCTATGTTTGAACAGGAAGCCCCCAAGTGACCTTATTGCCTACGGCTAAATTCGAATACGATCATAAGCCGGATCCTCCTTCAAGTTATCATGTAATCTTGCAATGAAGACAACACGTGCACATTTGGAGGAGAAAAAAGGACAGAGGTCCAGCTTTATTGCTTATCATAATATATACATGGCTTAGAGAAATATGTACATCATGAGAGCCGGTGGCTCAAGTGTAGTAAGGCCGAAGCTGAGCTATGTTCCACGGCCGACGGGTCTCTTCCTCCGACTTACGTGAATCTTTGTGCTCCCAAATGTCAATGAGGTAATATGACCCGTTGTGCAAATTCTTGCTGACCACAAAGGGCCCTTCCCAAGGCGGGGATAGCTTGTGTGCATCTGTTTGATCCTGGATGAGCCGGAGCACGAGATCGCCTTCCTGGAAGACCCGGGATTTAACCCGGCGGCTATGATAACGGCGCAGGTCTTGTTGGTAAATCGCTGAACGGGCTGCTGCCACATCACGCTGTTCGTCCAACAAGTCAAGAGCATCTTGGCGCGCCTGTTCATTATCCGCCTCAACGTAAGCCGCCACTCGAGGTGAGTCATGACGGATGTCACTGGGGAGGACTGCTTCTGCCCCATAAACCATGAAGAAATGCGTAAAACATGTAGACCTGTTAGGAGTAGTGTTGATGCTCCATAACACGGAGGGCAACTCCTCCACCCAACAACCCGGCGTCCGGTGCAAAGGGACCAAAAGCCGGGGCTTGATGCCCTTCAGAATCTCCTGATTAGCTCTCTCAGCCTGACCATTGGATTGAGGATGAGCCACCGAGGAAACATCAAGTCGGATATGCTCTCGTTGACAAAACTCCTCCATGGCGCCTTTGGATAAATTGGTGCCATTGTCAGTTATAATGCTGTGTGGAAAACCAAAGCGAAAGATCACCTTTTTCATAAACTGAACCGCCGTGGCTGCATCACACTTGCTAACTGGCTCCACTTCAACCCACTTGGTAAACTTGTCAACTGCCACCAAAAGGTGGGTCTTCTTATCCTTGGACCTTTTGAAAGGCCCAACCATATCAAGCCCCCAGACCGCAAAGGGCCAAGTAATTGGGATCATCCTCAGCTCTTGAGCCGGTACATGAGCCCGTCGCGAGAACCTTTGGCAACCATCACACTTACTGACCAAGTCCTCTGCATCAGCATGAGCCGTCAACCAATAAAAACCATGACGAAAAGCCTTGGCCACAAGAGACTTTGAGCCGGCGTGATGGCCACAATCCCCTTCATGGATCTCACGCAAGATCCTTGACCTTCCTCAGGGGAAACACAACGCTGAAATGCTCCCGTAACACTGCGGTGATGCAACTCACCATTGATAACAATCATTGACTTAGCCCGCTGGGTTATTTGCCTGGCCAAAGTTTCATCCTCAGGCAACTCGCCCCGGGTCATGTAAGCCAGATAGGGCATTGTCCAGTCTGGTATGATATGGAGAGCCGCCACCAGTCGTGCCTCCGGGTCAGGGACAGCTAAGTCTTCCTCTGTAGGCAACTTAACAAAGGGCTATACAGGACGTCCAGGAAAGTGTTAGGCGGCACCGGTTTTCGCTGAGAGCCCAGCCGGCTTAAGGCATCAGCCGCCTCATTCTTCCTGCGATCGATGTGTTCCACTTGGTAACCCTGAAAGTGTCCAGCAATGGCATCAACTTCGCGGCGATAAGCCGCCATGAGAGGGTCCTTGGAATCCCACTTTCCTGATACTTGTTGAGCCACCAAGTCTGAGTCGCCGAAGCACCTTACCCGGCTTAAGCTCATCTCTTTAGCCATCCGAAGACCATGGAGCAAGGCCTCGTACTCAGCCGCGTTGTTAGTGCAAGGAAACAGCAACTGTAGCACATAATGGAACTTGTCACCTTTAGGGGAAGCCAACACGACTCCAGCACCCGAGCCCTCCAACTGCCTGGACCCATCAAAGTGAATAGTCCAATATGTGTTATCCGGCTTCTGCTCGGGCACTTGTGACTCTGTCCAGTCATTGATGAAATCCACCAAGGCCTGAGATTTAACAGCAGTGCGTGGCACGTACTTGAGACCATGAGGTCCAAACTCTATAGCCCACTTAGCCACTCTCCCTGTGGCCTCTCTGTTTTGAAAGATATCACCAAGAGGGGCAGAACTGACCACAGTGATGGGATGACCCTGAAAATAATGCTTAAGTTTCCGGCTCGCCATGAACACACCATAAACAAGCTTCTGCCAATGCGGATACCGCTGCTTGGACTCAATGAGCACTTCGCTGACATAATAAACCGGCCGCTGAACCGGATGCTCCTTACCCTCCTCCTTGCGCTCCGCCACTATAGCCACACTGATGGCTCGTGTGTTCGCCGCCACATATAATAATAAGGGTTCCTTATCAACCGGAGCAGCAAGGACTGGAGGCTCTGCCAGCTGCTTCTTCAAATCCTCAAAGGCAGTATTAGCTGCATCATTCCAGACAAAGTTATCAGTTTTCTTCATCAACTGATATAATGGCATGGCCTTCTCACCCAAACGGCTTATAAACCGTCTTAAAGCAGCGATGCGACCCGCCAAGCGCTGAACGTCATTTATACACGCTGGCTTAGCCAGGGAGGTGATGGCCTTGATCTTCTCCGGGTTAGCTTCAATGGCTCTATCAGAAACCAAAAAACCCAAGACTTTGCCTGCAGGAACACCAAAGACACACTTGGCCGGGTTAAGCATCATCTTGTAGACCCGGAGATTATCAAAGGTTTCTCTCAAATCATCTATCAGGGTTTCCTCCTTTATGGATTTAACCACAATATCGTCCACATAAGCATGAACATTGCGCCCAATCTGTTTATGAAGACAGTTCTGCACGCAACGCTGATAAGTCGCCTGTGCACACTTGAGTCCAAAGGGCATGGACACATAGCAGAAGGCTCCAAAGGGAGTGATGAACGCCGTCTTCTCCTGGTCCTTAACTGCCATTTTAATCTGATGATATCCGGAATAAGCGTCCAGGAAACTTAAGCGCGCACAACCGGCCGTAGCATCAATAATTTGATCAATACGGGGGAGGGCAAAAGGATCAGCCGGACACGCCTTATTTAAGTCCGTGTAGTCCACACACATCCGCCAAGTGCCGTTCTTCTTGAGTACGAGCACCGGGTTAGCTAACCATTCTGGGTGGAAGACTTCAACAATAAACCCGGCCACCAAGAGCCGGGCCACCTCTTCGCCAATAGCTTTCCGCCTCTCTTCATTAAACCGCCGAAGGAACTGCCTGACCGGCTTAAATTTCGGATCAACATTGAGAGTGTGCTCAGCGAGTTCTCTAGGTACACCTGGCATGTCAGAAGGTTTCCATGCGAAGATGTCCCTATTCTCACGGATGAACTCGATGAGCGCGCTTTCCTATTTTGGATCCAGATTGGCACTGATGCTAAATTGCTGAGATGAATCTCCTGGAACGAAATCAACAAGTTTAGTCTCATCAGCCGACTTAAATTTCATTGTCGGCTCATGCTCCGTAGTCGGCTTTTTCAGAGAGGTCATATCAGTTGGGTCAACATTGTCCTTGTAAAATTTCAACTCCTCTGTTGCGCAAACAGATTCTGCATAAGCTGCATCGCCTTCCTCACATTCCAAGGCCACCTTCCAGCTGCCGTGAACCGTAATGGTCCCATTATGACCCGGCATCTTAAGCTGTAAGTAAACATAACACGGCCGTGCCATGAACTTGGCGTAAGCCGGCCGCCCAAATATAGCATGGTACGGACTTCTTATCTTGACCACCTCAAAGGTCAATTTTTCCACCCTGTAGTTGTTTTCATCTCTGAAGGCCACTTCCAACTCGATCTTGCCGACTGGATAAGCCGACTTACTAGGTACCACACCATGGAAGATAGTGTTTGACTGGCTGAGGTTCTTATCAACCAACCCCATACGGCGAAAAGTCTCATAATAGAGGATGTTGATGCTGCTGCCTCCATCCATGAGCACCTTAGTGAACTTATATCCTCCCACCTGAGGAGACACCACTAAGGCCAAGTGACCCGGATGGTCCACCCGGGGAGGGTGGTCCTCTCTACTCCACACTATAGGCTGCTCAGACCACCGCAAGTAGCATGGAACCGCCGGCTCAACAGCATTCACGGCCCTCTTATGAAGCTTCTGATCTCGCTTACACAGACTAGTGGTAAATACATGGTACTGTCCACCGCTAAGCTGCTTTGGATTGGTCTGATAACCCCCCTGCTGCTGTTGATGACCCTGGCCAGACTGCTGATTAAAGCCCCCTTGACCGTTCTGAGGATTAGAATTTGAGCCACCGCCCGGGCCATGAAAACCGCCGGCGCCTGAGCCGCCGCCCGGGCCATTGTAATTCTTAAAGGCCTTCATGATTGCACAATCCTTCCATAGATGAGTCGCTGGCTTCTCTCTAGAGCCATGCCTTGGACAAGGCTCATTCAACAGCTGCTCCAGCGTCGGGCCTGACCCGCCGCCTCGGGGAGGGGGCCTCCCCTTGCGTCGCTGGTTATTACCTTGTGAGCTGGCGTTGGCTACAAACTCTAGGCTGCCATCGGCCTTGCGCTTGCCTCCTCCTTGGTTCCCCGGGTTATGCTGAGGACCCTTGCCATTGCCGTTCTTCTTTCCCTTCCCTGTCCTTTCATCATCTGAAGCGGGGTCCTTGGTACCATCAGAATCGGCGTACTTGACAAGAGCCGCCATCAGTGTACCCATATCATTGCAGTCGCGCTTAAGCCGCCCGAGTTTCATTTTCAGGGGCACAAAACGACAATTCTGCTAAAACATTAAGACTGCCGAGCCGGCATCCATCTTATCTGACGAATGTATGATCTCCTTAACCCGGCGAACCCAATGTGTCGTAGACTCACCCTCCTGCTGCTTGCAGTTAGTCAAATCCACAATTGACATAGACTGCCTATAGGTATCCTTGAAGTTTTGGATGAACCGGGCCTTCAGCTCAGCCCAAGACCCAATGGAATTCGGCGGTAGCCCTTTCAACCAAGTGCGGGCAGTCCCATCTAACATCATGGTGAAGTACTTGGCCATTGCCGCCTCACTGACCTCCAGCAGTTCCATGGCCATCTCGTAACTCTCGATCCAGGCTGCGGGTTGTAAGTCAGCTGTGTAATTAGGCACCTTCCTAGGGCCTTTGAAGTCCTTGGGTAGACGTTCATTGCGGATAGCTGGCACTAAACAAGGGACACCCCCAGTCCTGGTAGGGATACCCACGTCGACGGAAGTCGTCGGATAAGCCGGGGGTCTGGTAAGCCGTCAATTGAGGCACCTGCTCCGCCTCTTGCCGCGCTCTGTCCTGGTCTGCTGCGTGAAAGGCTCCATTATGAGCCGGGCCATGGCCAGGGGGCGGGTCATGGCGTCGGACGTTACTTGAGCCGGTCGCTGAGACCATGTGTCTGCTGTAACTCGGGCTCCGGCCTGGACGAGGGGTCGAGTGGATCCTGTCCCGGCTGTAGGAGTACGCCTCTTGCTGCGCCAGTGCTGTCTGAAGGAATTCCCTGACCCGGCGAGTTTCAATAGCCGTCGGAGAGTCGCCGTCGACTGGGAGAGCCGCCAGCCGTGCTGCCACGGCGACCATGTTCTCCAGCGGGTTATTATAATGACCCGGGGGTATTGGCACGTACTGAGGCGGGGCAGGGGGCACCTGGGGAGGCCCCATCACTTGTAGCTGAATAGGGGTCCCAGACCCGGGCACTATGACCCCTGGCGGGTTACTAGACCCTACACCTGGCGTGTCGAAGAGGTTGCGTGGATCGTAAATCAGAGGGAGTCGAGATTGGGTCTTTTGATGCCTCCTTCTCATGACCTCATTGGACGCGTTCTGATCCATCGTGAGTTGGAAGGACTGCGCCTGGATCAACTGAGTTTGGGCATCGAGAGCCGCCCTCTTCGCAGCCATCCTGATCCCTTCCGCTGCAAGATCCTCCTTAGCTTTCACTAGATCCAATTTTAACTGTGCCACCTCCGCATCATGCTGAGCTTGATCCGTCGGGTCAACCGTGGCGGTTAACCGGGCCATCATCTTGTCCGTGAGATCCATCAGCACCTGAGCCGGAGAAGGCACCGGGTTTCCCGCTCCAGCAGCGGGGTTCTGAACAGGCTGCGCACCGGCCATAAAGATTCCAACCCGGCTTGGCGGCTCAAATAGGTCCGGAATACTGTCACCATTGGAACGACCCATGAGCCTGCCATCTTGAAGTTGATACAACGAGTTTGACTCATCGGTGGCCGACTCGCCGTCAGAGCCGGCGGCCGTCTCATCACCAGATCCAGATCGATCAGAGAGTCCTCCATGGATACACCCCACAAAAGCATGCCTTAAGGCAGGCCGGGCCCGGGCGGGTCGTGCACGCTGAGCCGTCTCAATGAGATCGGCGCAGAGATCCGGCTCAGGGCCCGGCTCACCAGTCTTGCCAATGAAAACATGAATTCTGCCGAAGGGGACCCGGTACCCGTACTCAATTGAGCCGGCGTCGGGGCCCCAGTTTGCATCGTCGATGTAGAGCTTGCCGCGACGACTCTTGGTCATCCGGCCCACAGCGTATCCCTTGAGCCCTTCGAAGCTGCCCTTCAAGAACTCAAATCCACCGTGCGCTGGCCCCACGGTGGGCGCCAACTGTCGTGGAATTGTCACGGCAGATGTCCTCGAGCTAGGACTTAGTCGTGGAGCCATCGCAGCTACGATGCTTAAAGGGGTTAAGCGGGACAACGAATACGAGGGTTTATACTGGTTCGGCCCCTTTACGGTGAAGGTAAAAGCCTACGTCCAGTTTGAGGTGGTATTGATTAGGGTTTCGATAACCAGGGAGCTAAACCGCTATGCCTGGCTCTCGACAAGATCTTTCTTGTCCCTAAACCGCTGCCGGGTCGTCCCCTTATATAGGGAGGCTGACGCCCAGCAGCTCTCAGAGTCCCGGCCGGCTCATAAGAGTGTTCGGCTCGGACTCTCGACTATTCTTGCCTTACACTACAAGTTCTACCATAATAATGATTGTAACTACGGGCCTTAAGCCATATCCGGGTCTTAAGCCCATCTTTGGCCCACCATCTTTAAGCTCGCCGTCGGGCTTCTGGCAATGACCATTAGAGTAACCCGGCCCCTTCTGGCGGGTGACTCTAAGGTCTATATCCTCAACAGTTAATGAAGATATTGTCTTGGGTCATAAAATTTCTGAAAGAGGTATTGAAGTGGACAGAGATAAGTTTGATGCAATTGAGAAAATGCCATGTCCTAGAGATATCAAAGGTATTCGTAGTTTCTTAGATCATGCTGGTTTCTATAGGATATTTATCAAAGACTTTTCTAAAATTTCTAGGCCTCTTACAAAACTTTTGCAAAAGGATGTTCCTTTTGTTTTTGATGATGATGTTTAGAAGCCTTCGAAACACTCAAGAAAGCCTTGATTTCTGCACCTATCGTTCAACCACCTGATTGGAACTTGCATTTTGAAATTATGTGTGATGCTAGTGATTATGTTGTTGGTGCTGTTCTAGGAGAAAGAGTTGATAAGAAAATTAATGTCATTCATTATGCTAGTAAAACTCTAGACATCGCTCAACGACATTATGCTACTACTGAAAAAGAATTTGTAGCAGTGGTGTTTGCTTGTGATAAATTTAGATCTTACATAGTTGATTCAAAAGTAATTTTTCACACCGACCATGCTGCTATAAAATATCTTATGGAAAAGAAAGATGCTAAACCTAGACTTATTAGATGGGTTCTCTTGCTACAAGAATTTGATTTACATATCACTGATAGAAAAGGAGCTGAGAACCCCGTAACTAATAACTAGTCTAGGCTTTAAAATGTGTTTGATGACCCACTACCTATTGATGATAGTTTTCCTCATGAGCAGTTAGCTGCAATAAATGTTTCTCATAATACTCCTTGGTATGCTGACTATGCTAATTACATTGTTGCTAAATATTTACCACCTAGCTTTACATACCAACAAAATAAAAAATTATTCTATGATTTAAGACAATACTTTTGGGATGGCCCACATCTTTATAAAGGAGTAGATGGTATTATTAGACATTGTGTACCTGAGCATGAACAGGGACAAATTCTATGGAGATGTCATTCCGAAGCCTATGGAGGACATCATGTTGGAGATAGAACTGCTCACAAGGTATTGCAATATAGATTTTATTGGCCTACTCTCTTCAAGGATGCCTGTAAGTTCGTCCTATCTTGTGATGAATGCCAAAGAATAGGTAATATCAGTAAGCGTCAAGAAATGCCTCTGAATTATTCACTTGCTGTTGAACCATTTGATGTTTGGGGATTTGATTACATGGGACCTTTTCCATTCTCTAATGAGTATACACATATTTTGGTTGTTGTTGATTATGTCACTAAATGGGTAGAAGCTATTCCAACCAGTAGTGTTGATCACAACAGCTCTATTAAAATCCTTAAGGAAGTTATTTTCCCAAGGTTTGGAGTCCCTAGATATTTCCTGACTGATGGTGGTTCACATTTTATTCATGGTGCTTTCCGCAAAATGCTTGCCAAGTATGATGTTAACCATAGAATTGCACCATCTTATCATCGTCAGTCTAGTGGTCAAGTTGAACTTAGAAATAGAGAAATAAATTCAATTTTGCAAAAGACTATCAATAGACTATCAATAGACTTTGGGCTTATAGAACAGCATATAAAAATCATATGGGTATGTCTCCTTATAAAATGGTTTATGGAAAAGCTTGTCATTTGCCTCTTGAGTTAGAACATAAAGCATATTGGGCAATCAAAGAACTCAACTATGATTTCAAACTTGCCGGTGAAAAGAGGTTATTTGATATTAGCTCATTAGATGAATGGAGAACCCAAGCTTATGAAAATGCCAAGTTATTTAAAGAAAAGGTTAAAAGGTGGCATGATGAAAGAATCCAAAAGCGTGAGTTTAAAGTTAGAGAATATGTTCTTTTGTATCTCGTTTCAGATTCTTTGCAGGAAAACTTCTCTCAAAATGGGAAGGACCCTATGTTATCAAGGAGATTTATCGGTTATGAGCTATGAAAATAAATAATGCCGAAGGTACTAACCCAAAGGTTGTTAACGGGCAACGAATAAAACATTATATCTCAGGTACGCCCATTAATGTTGAAAGTAATATTATCCAAACTATGACACCAGAAGAACACATAAAAGAGTCCTTCCAGAACACTCCAGAATCATGAAAATAAGGAGGTACGTGATACGGTATGTAAACGGACTCCGAAAAATCTGCAAAGTTATATTTTGTCCGTTTTGGAATATTTAGAAAATTAGGAAAATAAGAAACTTCCAGGAAGCGTACTGATACGTCCATTTTGCATCATGTTTTCCTACTGTTATTTATGATATTTTTATGCATAATAATGCTTTTTGGAGTAATGATAATGCCTTTTCTCTCATAATCTGCAAGGTACACATAAAGAGGGAGAATTCCGGCAGCTGGAAATCTGGACCTGGAAAAGCTCCGTCAGGCTACCTATTCTGCACAACTCCAAACAAGTTGAAACTTCACGGAGAATTTTTATGAAATATATGAAGAATATTGGAGCAGATAAGTACCAGAGGGGCCCCACCAGGTGGGCACAACCCACCTGGGCACGCCAGGGAGCCCAAGCGCGCCCTGGTGGTTGTGCTCACCCGGGCCCACCTCCGGTGCCCAGCTTCTGGTATATAAGTAATTTTAACCTACAAAAAATAAGGATAGGACTTTCGGGACGGAGCGCTGCCGTCTCGAGGCGGAACTTGGGCAGGAGCACTTTTGCGCTCCGGTGGAGCGATTCCGCCGGGGGAATTTCCCGTCTTGGGGAGGGCAATCTCCATCAACATATTCAACAACACCATCTCATCTCAAACCCTAGTTCATCACTTGTGTTCAATCTTGTTACAGGAACTATAGATTGGTGCTTGTGGGTGACTAGTAGTGTTGATTACATCTTGTAGTTGATTACTATATGGTTTATTTGGTGGAAGATTATATGTTCAGATCCATTATTCTATTTAATACCCCTCTGATCTTGAGCATGGTTATCATTTGTGAGTAGTTACTTTTATTCTTAAGGTCACGTGAGAAATCATGTTGCAAGTAATCATGTGAACTTGATATGTGTTCAATATTTTGATAGTATGTATGTTGTGATTCCCTTAGTGGTGTCATGTGAACGTCGACTACATGACACTTCACCATATTTGAGCCTAAGGGAATGCATTGTGGAGTAGTTATTAGATGATGGGTTGCGAGAGTGACAGAAGCTTAAACCATAGTTTGTGTGTTATTCTGTAAGGGACTGATTGGATCCAAAAGTTTAATGCCATGGTTAGGATTTATCCTTAATACTTTTCTCGTAGTTGCGGATACTTGCGAGGGGGTTAATCATAAGTAGGAGGTTTGTTCAAGTAAGAACAGCACCTAAGCACCGGTCCACCCACATATGAAATTATCAAAGTAGCGAACACAAATCGAATCAACATGATGAAAGTGACTAGATGAAATTCCCGTGTACCCTGAAGAACGCTTTGCTTACACTACTGCATGCTGCTAACGCGACACTACGACTAGAGACCCTTCGACGATGCTGTGTGTGATGCCATAATCGCAAACGGTGGTGTAAAAAACCCGTCAAAAAAGGTGCAAAACATTTGCGATGGAGGATGCATCAAACACGGTTCAGATTTTAGTTGCGTGTGCGATACAGGGCATATGGTTCAGCGAAATTAACTATTTGCGATGAGGAGGAACAAAAGAAACGGGCAGCCAGATGAAGGTGTGTGCGATGTACAGCATACGGTTCACTTAGATGAACTGTTTGTGATTAGGCAACACAATGGAAACGGTCAGCCGGATCAAAGGTGTGTGTGATATACGGCATGCGGTTCACTCGGATGAACTGTTTGCGTTGAGACATCAGAACAGAAACGGTTCAAATGAACAAGATGTGTGTGATACGGGACAAACATGTCGGTAATCAAAAACGTGTGCGAAGACCGATAACAACACAGACGATTACAGCTAACAAGCCGTGTGTGTTGTGAGCAAACGATTGCTGGTATACAATTGTGAGTGATTGCTGAAAACATTGCCGACGGGTACCATTGTTTAGTCCGTTTGCGATGTGATTTTCTTTGTCCGCACAACATCTACGCTCTGTCTACAGAGCATCAACATATATACTTAAAAAGACAGCATTGCATAACCAAATTAAGCATACAATTACACAAGTGACTACACACATAACATTTCCACACACCAAAGAAAGCAATTACATGCATACTAAAGTAGGAGAAACGAGGATCTAATCATCCACTTATTGTTGCAACGATGCTTGCCATTGCTCTGCTTCCGGCTGGATCCCTGGCCGTTTTGGGGAAGGAGGCACTTCCTCATGTCAACGGTCCGCATGTACATGTCGTAGCTCATGTACGCCTCCTTGTCCGCGTACACGATGTGAGCTTTGTCGAGTTTCTCCATCCAGGCCGAGTGCCAGGCACGCTTGTCCTTGTTGCACGAATCCTTCATGTCTCTGTAGTAGGGGTCGATGATGGCCTCGGCAAGGTGAACCAGTGAGTCCTTCTCATGCTCCTTGCTGCCCCAGATCTTGTATTGGCCCTGGATGTCGACAAGATTCTGGCAGGCGATGCCTGTATTCTCGAGCGCCTTTACATCGCTGGTGATGTCCACCGTAGCGAACATGTAGTGTGGGTTGTTGACAAACCTGGCGAAACGCTCGCAAGGCCTTGTGGCCAGGCAGTAGTGGTAGATGAGGACGTGGTGGCGCATGCACATCTGGGCGACGGCGACCTTGGGACGAGACCCGGCACGGGCGCGGGTGTACTCGAGGGCGAACCCGACCACCTTGTACTTCTCCGCGGGAAGCAACAGCTCCATGATGTGGATGGAGTGCTCCACCCAGACTGGGTTGTTGGTGTACACCACCGAGAGGTCCATGAACCTTCTATGGGTGTCCACCACGGCACGCATGGTGAACTGCTGCTCGTCATTGGCAGCCGCTCGGAGCGCCATTGGAGCCGCGCAGGATACCCTCTAAGAATTTCTCATGGTGGGTGTGCTTCTTGCAATGGTGGGGCGCGATCGAAAGGTTGAAGGGACACAAGGGTAGGTTAAATGGCCGCTGTAATAAATGAGGGTCGGCCGGCCTATAATCGTCACGTCTTGTCATGACGTTCATAGCGGAGGATTCTAGTGCACGCTTGACAACACCGCACCGCACGCGTGGGCTCGAAGAGGCGCCAAATGTATAGTCGGAGCCTGTTCCCGCGCTACCGCGCTGTTTACCGCGCAAGCTTCCCGCCCGGCTAGTTTGGCCACGCGTCAGCTAGAAGATGGACAAATCATGGGCGTTTATTGGCAAAAAGCTTTGTAAAAACGAGGTGTGTCGAATGACTTCGGTCATAAGTTTACCCTTGGGTGATGAGGTCAAAGTTACACAGAAGGGTGATGATGGACACTTGAGTTCGATAATTAATTCTGCGCTCTACAGTGCACATGGTGGAAGAAACCAACTGTGCGCAATAATATCGAAGATCGCAGTCGAGTTAGCTATACAGATCATATGTTGTGAGATCAACAAGGTAAACTGATTCGAGAATGGTTAATAAAATCTAAGGCCATTGCATATTAAGGGCAAAATAGTGCTAGCAATATACGAGTCTCATACGATGCCATTTCAATGATTGTACCACAAAAGCTCGAAATGTTACAAGGTTCAAATTCCAGACTTATATGGCTCAAATTCGAAGATTACAAGGTTCAAACTGATATTAGAAATCAAATTCAGCTCATCACGCAGAGGAGCTTGTGCAGGTGTGAATGGGGAACGTACCGGAGGGACAGAGGGGGTGGCGGGCGGGGTGAGGGTTTTTGTGACGTGGGGATGGTGAGAGTTTTCTTTTTTCTTTTTTGAATTGGGTGGTGAGGGTTTTCTGTCCCACAAAGAATTTTCGGGGCGACAGTTTGCTAGGGTGAACCGTGTGTGATTGACGCAGCAGGCAAAATGAAAGTCATTGCACACGGTTCCCATTTTGGGAAACGTGTGTGATTGACGTACTACCTCCATCCTGGTTTATTGGCCACCCTTTGTAATTTTTACCAATATTTGGCAAAATATTTAACATACTCAGACATAGATAATAAGCGTACACGTACATAAGCATAGTTCAACCGTCATTAAGCATACTCAAGCGTACATAGTTCAATCCATCCCACATCTCATCTCACATGCGGCCGGCACGATCCTGAAGCTTCTCCAGGTACTCAGCGTATGCGCAGTGCGCCACCCTGCGAGAATACTTCTGCTTGAAGGAGCCAACGGCCCGTCCTCTTGCATGTGCCGGAACATTTAGATACGCATCATGAAGCTTCTGGTTGAGAAATGGGCATCCATAGCCGCCGTTCCAGGTCCTAATACGCCTGTTATGCATTCCCGCATAAAGCTCCCTCGGGATTTGCCTCTTGTACCTCCTCTGGCCATCTTCATCCTCGCTGTCCACATCGTCAGACAGCACCTATACAAATAGTAAAACAAATTTGGCATCAAATCAATGATTACATGCCGTGAAATAGGATTAGGAATTTATGGCTATTTATTTATACATATCCAGATATTATGGTTTGATTTTTAAGCACACTCGTCTATGTACAGACCAATCTTGAAGAAAATAATGGCACAAACATATGTAGGTCATTCAAAATCAATTGTCATGCCCTGGCTAGGAATTATTAGCACAAACACTAATCCTAGTCGGATTACTAGCAGAAATCATTTGCACAGATGAAACAACTAATCACTTATCACCTGTACCATTCAAACAATCAATACACTACACGGATCTAACAAAACTTACTCAGATTTCATGGATTGGGAGAACATAACCATAGGATTTCTATTCCAAAAAGGGGAGGTAGGAGTAACCAGGGAAACCCTATGATCTATTTGACACATAAATGGGTAGATGACTAACCAGCTGTCCGTCGTCGTCGAAGTCGTCGCCGGAGTGATCGTCGGAGTGGTCGTCGGGGTTGGTGTGGAACTATGCCTCGGCTATGGAAGCTCGACGTCGTCGACGACGTCAGGGTGCAGCGATAACTCGCAGGCGGTGACGGCAACCTCTGTCTCCATCTCCACGCCGTGCTCCGGTGCTTTAGCAGCCCCGACATCGCCACTCCCTCCGATGGGGCACTTCGGCGGCATCCTCATACACTGACGGCTTTGAGGACTGAGAGCAGCGTCGAGGATGCAAGTGGAGAGAGAGGATTGTGTGTGCGTAGCAAGGATGGGGAGTGCGGCCGCTAAGGCGCACCATTAATATGGAGTAGTGGGAGTTGTGGGAGAGAGGCAGGCAGCGGTCAAACCGATGGCTTGCCTCCAGGTGAGCCTGCGCACCGGACTGCTGGCATGCCTACCGAAGTTTCACACAGCTACTCGCACGCCTCCCGATGACCCTGCGCAGCGAGCATGCCTTCGTCAATTCACACACCTGCACGCACGCCTCCCCGTCTGCCTGCGTGGCGGACTACTCGCATGCGTCCCGTCAACTCACGCCTGCTCGCACGGCACATGGGTCACGCGGCGGCATGTATATTGTTTTTCTATTTGGATGATTTATGTTGCCGCTTTATTGCTTAACTGACGCATGGCACGTATCCATTGTTGGTCTAACGCTCATGGTTCAAATAAATAATCCGTTTGGGATATTGGTTCCCAATTATTAATAATCTCCCGTCTATAATTAGATAAAGATTACATCAAAACTGGTCTCAAATTTGACAAAAAGGGTACAATGCCACTTTGTATTGGTGTCCATATGACAACACGATAAGTTTCATGAAATTCAAATAAGTTTTGGATGTACTAGAATTTAAAAATCAAGATTCTCAATGTTTGAAATTTGTTGCACGGGGAGTGAACATGCACCCAATGAGACACATGTGTTTTTGCAATCCATTTAGGTGCACTGTCACGTGTGCATGTAGCTCAAATTTGATTTTTGCACATTATACCCGTAAAAAATCAATCAATCAATGTACTAAAACGACTTAATGATCTATGTGATTTTTTTGAAATTAAAACGCCCCTCCTTTGGTAACATGTATGTTCACTGCGGGATAATTAATTTAACATGCATCGTAGTTGCGGTAGATTCGCGGTGTGTGTGTGTGGGTGTGTGCGTCTGGGGGTGGCGGGTGGATCGCAGTACACTACGAGTTGTGAGCCACCGTGTGGGTTGGCCGTTTTGTTAGGCAGGCCGGTGCCACATCAGTCGTGAAATCGTTATTTAAAACATTACACAACCCTTCCATACATAAATGTTTTGGCCACATGCAGTCGATGGTTGTCCTACACGACACTCAATACTCGCATGTGATGCTTTCTGTGGGCCCGCGAGGTCGTCGTCCATCACTTTGACGAACAGTCGGCAGTGAGGTTAATTTGACCAGCAAGGTAGAATCTTTTTTGTTTGTGTTATGGTGGTATATAGTACGCGTCGAAGAGGTGGGAGGGGACTAGCATATATACTATACGTACGCGTCCGTGAACAAGTACACCTCACTCAGTGTCGGGACTTTTTTGTTTCCGAGGCACGTGCCACATCAAAATTGTGAAATCGGTTATTCAAACATCACACAACACCTTTTTGGGCCACATGCATATCCTAGCTAGGACACTCACGTGTGACGCTTCCATCTATGGGCCCACGAGGCCATCGTCCATGCATGCATGCATCACTTTTGACCTACATCGGGAGAGGTTAATTAATTTCACCATCGATGAGGATTCTTTTGGGTTGTACATATATTACGGCAGGAGCATATAGTATGCGGTGAAGAGGGTGGAAGGGGACCATCATATGTAGTATGCTTAATATGAACCTCGCTCTGTGTGGGTGCACGGTTTATGGTTTTTGAGGCATGTGGCACATCAAAGTTGTGCATTTTGGGTATTCAACATATATATGTTTGGCCCACATGCAAAGCTGTGGTGGTTGTCCTCTCGCACCCACTTAAGCGGTTATCAGCGATATCGATGCTTTCCATTTGTGGGCCCGCTTGGTCCATCACTACTTTTTGCGTGACAACAAGACAGGGTAATTTGACTTAGGAGGGGATTATTATTTTTGCTCTGTGATGACATGCATGATACAGCTTGAGCACACACACATGCATGTGTACGCATGAATCCCTCCCATCGAGTCGAAGTGGCTAGTACAACGACACATCATGAACCGATCTCGCTTCGTGTGGGGAGCTAGTGTACGATTTTTGACACACGCGCCACATCAATGTTGTGTATTCAAACATGCATGCACGCATCACCTCCATAGATATGCATGTAGTGGTTGCCTTCGAACGGTACACTCCCTCGCGTGGTTATCCGCGAGAAGCCTATATATTCGTGTTCCCGCGTGGAGATCCGTGATCACCTGACCAACAACAAGATAGGTTACCATGGCGGATTCTTCATTTGGTTCGTGTTATGGTAGTATAGGTCATGGTGAGATTCAGACCTAATTAAGTTTGAGCGCATATACTATGCACGCATGCATGCATGAATCCCCGTCGTTGGCTTGAAGTGTGGTGTAACATACATATGCATCGTCAACCTAACCCTCACTCAGTCTAGGGATTTCTAGTTCGAAATCATGGTGCCACATCAAAGTTGTTCCATTGTTACTCAAAAACACACCTCTCCATACATATGATTGGGCCACACGCGTGCAGTGGTTGTCTTCGGGGACTAGCTACTTGCGTGATTATTGGCGAGCTAGCCCATCTCCGGGGTCGCATGGACGGCCATCGCTTTGACCAACAACAAGAGAGAGGTTGTACGACCAAGGTGGATTATTCTTGGTCCGTTTTACGATCCATCTTGGTGAGATATATGCCTCTCTGGCCCGCCGACTGAATGTGTGTGTGGGGGGGGGTTGCTACTTCGCACTTTGCTAGGTGAACCTCGGTTGGGGGGGCATGCATTCATAGCTTAGGATTCCCTTCGTGGCGACACGAGGGTGGGGGTGGGGGCTGCTAGCTACTTCGCACTTTGCTAGGTGAACCTCGGTTGGTGGGGAGGGGGCATGCATTCATAGCTTAGGATTCCCTTCGTGCCGACGCGAGGGGGGCTGCTAGCTACTTCGCAATTTGCTAGGTGAACCTCGGTCGGGGGGGGCATGCATTCATATCTTAGGATTCCCTTCGTGCCGACACGAGGGAGGGGTGACTGCTAGCTACTTTGCACTTTGCTAGGGTGAACCTCGGTTGGGGGGGAGGGCATGCATTCATAGCTGAGGATTCCCTTCGTGCCGACACGAGGGAGGGGTGGCTGCTAGCTACTTCGCACTTTTCTAGGTGAACCTCGGTTGGGGGGGCTTGCATTCATAGCTTAGGAATCCCTTCGTGCCGACACGAGGGAGGGGGGCTGCTAGCCTACTTCACACTTTGCTAGGTGAACCTCGGTTGGGGGCATGCATTCATAGCTTAGGATTCCCTTCGTGCCGACACGAGGGAGGGGGGCTTCTAGCTACTTCGCACTTTGCTAGGGTGAACCTCGGTTGGGGGGGCATGCATTCATAGCTTAGGATTCCCTTCGTGCCGACACGTGAGAGGGGGGCTACTAGCTACTTCGCACTTTGCTAGGGTGAACCTCGGTTGGAGGGCATGCATTCATAGCTTAGGATTCCCTTCGTGCTGACACGAGGCAGGGGGGCTGCTAGCTACTTCGCACTTTGCTAGGTGAATGAACCTCGGTTGGGGGGGGCATGCAATCATAGCTTAGGATTCCCTTCATGCCGACACGAGGGAGGAGGGGGGCTACTAGCTACTTCGCACTTTGCTAGGTGAACCTCGGTTGGGGGGAGGGCATGCATTCATAGCTTAGGACTCCCTTCGTGCCGAGACGAGAGGGAGGTGGGGGCAATCAATACAGTGCGCTTTGCGAGAGAGGTGCCACATCGAAGTTGCATTTGGTATTTGAAAATCAAACCACCCTTTTGATACATAAATTTGGTCCACATGCAAGTGTGTTCGTGTTCTGACCCTCTCCCGCATCATTTTTCGCCAAATTTATGAACATTATATAAGTCGGATGACGCAACAGACACGGTTCACTCAAACTAACCATGTGCCACGCCGGTGCACCTGTCACGCACACATCCGCACAGTACATTGGGCTCCACGAGGCTCCGCCTCTCAAAAATATCTGCCTGCCTCGAGGGTTTTTCTGTTTCATAACACACGGTTGTTATCTCCGGATCGTGTGCGATGTTTCTTGTTCCCAATCCCGCCTGCATCCCTAGACAATATCTGCCCGCCTCGAGGGTTTTTCTGTTTCATAACACACGGTTGTTATCTCCGGACCGTGTGCGATGCACTATCATCAAAATTTTCAATAGCCCGGTATTTCAATCCCGTGTTTGACTCCCGCATAGTAAAATTTTCAGTACCCGCGTCATTTCCTCAAACACCCCCCTCCACACACACACACACACACACACACACACACCAAAACCTCCTCGGGCATGCGCGCACACACACACACCCTCCCTCTCTCGAAACCCTAGCAAGGTCCCCGTTGCCGCTGCCGCAAGGCCTCCATTGTCAACATCTGCCGGTTTGCCCGTGCAGCTTACCCACCGATCTCCATACCCAGGCCACCTTGAGTTTCTTAGATGACGCCTGCAAAACACCCCCTTTCCCACAGATCCCCATCTCCCACTCCAGAGCATCACAGCCTAAGCCCGGCTACGCTTCCCGTGGATCTCGAGGAGCGACTGGCCCAAAAGAGGTGTATAGCGGTCTCTTCGCCCGACATCGCCGAGGAAGGTGATGACCATTACTCGTGGCAGGCACTCAAGCAGCGGGATAGAGTATGCGGGCATGTCTCGGGCGCCGGCTACGACATCGGGGTCATCGACAGCGACGGCTTGAGGCGGGCTGTGTCACAGGTTAAGAGGCCCACCCCCAACCCCTTGGGTTCAACCGTTGTCGATCTCATCCATGGCCCCGCCGCTGATCTCCTCTGGCTCGCTGTCAAAAATTTGCCATTCTACATCGCCATCGAGCCCCTTTTGTCATTTCTGAAGGACACGTTCTGCAACGCTGGCTTGGGATCCACAGCTTCCAAGTCAGACCTCATCGACGGCAACCACGAGGAGAGCACCCTCTCCGGCTCTTCCAAGGGGAAAGAGCCCATCTGCTCTTCAAAGGGGAAAGCGCGCGTGTGCGACATCAGGGAGGGCACCCTACAGTTGTGCTCTTCCAAGGGCAAGGAGCCCATCTGCGACAACATGGAGCACATCCAGGGTCCATGCTCTTTCCATGGGAACAAGCCCATCTGTGACAAGTGAGGAAACCCATGATTTGTTTTGTCGTGCCTCTTCACAGGGGAAACCCATGATTTGTTTTGTCGAGTCCCTTTTGTAGTGTAGTGACAATATGTCCAGTTTTAATTGTTATATCTGGTTGTTTGTAGTATGCCTTGTTTATTTTAGTTGTTCACAATGTGATGCTCTATATGTGCAATTATTTACTGTGCAGTACATTTCATCAATCCAGTTTTAAACATACCAATAGGAATGCATATATTTGCTTGCTGTTAGGCCTGTTACAGCTAGCATATGCCTCTTTTAAAGTTTTTTGATTGTTCAGTTGTTTGTAGTTAGCATATGTCCAGTTTCAAATGCTATCTTTGGTTGTTCGTAGTATGCCTTGTTTATTCCAGTTATTCACAACGTGATGTTCTATATGTGCAAGTATGAACTGTGCAGTTCAATTTCATCAGTACCAGTTTCAACAATACCACTATGAATGACTACATTTGGTCACTGCATCTTGTAGTTAACACGCATTTCCATTTTTATTTAACAATAACCAGTGTACTAAGACCAGCACAATACCAGTTTGAATGACTATGTTTGCTTGTTGTTAAATGTTAGGTATGTTGCAGTTAGCACACCTTTCCACTTGTTTTGCTTTACTAGCGTGCTTAAACCTACACACTGAAGCTATCTTTTGGAGATTATTTTGTCTGCCATGTATAATTTTGGTTGGTGTTTAGCCTGTTGTGCTTAACATGCTTCTCGATTTACCTACACAGGACAATTTTGGGAACGACTGATGTTTTTCATCGAGGTTAGTTTCCTCCTATGGCTTATATCTGCTCATTGTTCAGGATATCGGTAGCTGGTACCATATAGGCCGGCGGCTGATAAGGGACTAATCGGTGAATCGGAGTTTTAACTGAATATATTTGCAACCCATTTTTCGTTGGGTTAACTACGGCCATATGTAATATATCTTAGGCTACATAGCAACATGCGCCGTACTTAATGTCTAAATATACAATCCTAGGCTACATAGCAACAAGGAAGAGTGTTACATTAATGTTCTAATGATGTCTAGATATACGTAGAAGAGCAGCAGCAACAACAACAACAACAACACAACCCTGTTTGGATACTCAACTTAGCTAGAGGTTAGAGTTAGTTTCTAGCTCATTACTAACCCTGAACTAACTCCATCCAAAGAGTTGTTTGGATGGCAGGGTTAGATTGACAATAAATGCACTAGGAGAACTAGCTCCAATTAGCACCTCTTGGGTTGGATAGTTTTTTGGTTGGGTTATAGATACAAGTAGCTCAAATTAGCCCTCACGTTTAGATATACTTTAGGGCTATTTGAGCCCAAACTAGCACAAACAAACTGTAACCCATGGATACAGCAGCAGTTAATCAGCCGATAATTTGTAAGAATGCACTAAACTCCATTCGGCCCATAATATAAGATGTTAATTCATCTAATATGTGAGTATATTGGATGTTATAAGATACTCCCTCCGTTCCTAAATATTTGTCTTTTTAGAGATTTCAAATGGACTACCACATACAGATGTATATAGACATATTATAAAAGAGTGTTGTACTACATCATTGTGCGATTGCTGTTTAGCTTCTAATATTAACTTGGTGCTTTTAGGTACATATGTCACTGGTAAAGATTCGCGCTCCGACCTTTCTGCGTATGGGGCAATGAGATATCGATGAACCAGCATCAAGTGAGGAAGCCGATCAAGATTGTTAGTAAAATAGGTCCAAAGATGGCAATTAAACTATTTGTTTACACTTTAACCAAGACAACAGCGAACTGCAGGATGGTAAGTAAGAACTCTGCAGCCTTCTTTTTACTACCCATAATGAGTTGTGTTAGATGACAATGTCTGAATCTTTTTCCTTTGCAGTGGTTGCCAAAGCAGTTTACTCAAGATTACCTCTCAAACTACATGATTGGTGGGCATGCAAAGTTAAAGTATTTCTACCAGAACACGATGATTATCCAGATGTTTTCATGAAGACCGTGAAGGATGGGCGGTCGGCCATCACAAGGGGTTGGACCAGAGTCGTGCATGCCTTCTGCATGGAGGAGGGCACAATATGGGCATTCCGCTTCACCTTATTCAGCAACCAAAATATATTTCGCCTCTTTCTTTACCGTCTTTAATAGTACAAGTATACAACTGTGGTTCATCATTCTTTATTTGGTTCTTATGTAATTCTTGAACATATGTACCTATGAATCGAATAATGCATTGGTTGTTTGAACCTGATGGATATGAATAAAGCTGTAGCATACATTCAAATTCAAATTCAAATCCGGTACAATTTGGAAAAGCAGCAATTAAATTAGGGTGAAATTACGCTCTCCAGGTCACACACGGTTGGTAAAACACAAAGGTTTGCAATATGCACCATAATCCGAGATGGTTCACAGAGAGGAAACGTGTGCAAGCATGCACACAGTTGCCGTTTGCAAACCGTGTGTGATGTCAGACAATATCACAAACGGTGTGGGCAAACTAAACGTTTGTGTTAGTTTCCTTATCGTACACGATTCGCAACCATGAACTATTTCTGATGAAGTATGCAGCGTAAACGTTGCACCACAGGATAGCGTGTGTGATAGTTGTCGTGTACGACGATGTTACGATAGTCAGACGTTTCGTAATCCTGTCCGACACTCATCCGACGATTAGCTAATTTTCTTAACGGTGAACCGTTTGTGATGGGCCGCGCATCATACACGTTTCTATGATAGTGAACCGTTTGTGATGGGCCGCGCATCGTAAATGTAGCACCACAGAATACCGACAGAGATGGCAATGCGAGCAGAAACGAGTAGGAGTACTATAGGGGCCCTATCCCCGACGGTTTCTAGGTCGTATGGGAAGGACCCCCTATCGCCCACACTCACTTGGCGACGGTTCCAAATGCCGTCGTGGAAAGGGGTTAAAAACCGTTTGTTTAGGACCGACGCATACCAGCGTTATTATAAGAGACCGTTTTGGCCTGTCCTTTGCCTCAAAAGGATTGGGCTACCTTGCTGCACTTTTGCTATTATTATCGTTACTTACTCGTTACAAAATATCTTGCTATCAAACTACTCTGTTACTTACAATTTCAGCACTTGCAGACATTACCTTGCTGAAAACCACGTGCCATTTCCTTCTGCTCGTCGTTGGGTTCAACACACTTACTTATCGAAAAGAGCTACAATTGAACCCTGTACTTGTGGGTCACAACACCGTGTCAAGTAGACCGAAATGATTCTCCATCTACTAGTATTAGTCCACACATCGACCGCTATCCAGCATGCATCTAGAGTATTAAGTTCAAAAAGAACGGAGTAACGCATTAAGTAAGATGACATGATGTAGAGGAATTAACTCAAGCAATATGATGAAAACCCCATTTTTTTATCCTCGATGGCAACAATACAATACGTGCCTTGCTGCCCCTACTGTCACTGGGAAAGGATACCACAAGATTGAACCCAAAGCTAAGCACTTCTCCCATTGCAAGAAAAACCAATCTAGTTGGCCAAACCAAACCGATAGTTTGAATAGAATTACAAAGATATCAAATCATGCATAAAAGAATTCAGAGAAAATTCAAATAATATTCATAGATAAGCTGATCATAAATCCACAATTCATCGGATCTCGGCAAACACACCGTAAAAAAGTATTACATCGAATAGATCTCCAAGAACATCGAGGAGAACATGGTATTGAGAATCAAAGAGAGAGAAGAAGTCATCTAGCTACTAGCTATGGACCTGTAGGTCTGTGGTAAACTACTCACGCTTCATCAGAAGGGCAATAAAGTTGATGTAGAAGCCCTCCGTGATCGAATCCCCCTCCGGCAGGGTGCCGAAAAAGGTCCCTAGATTGGATCTCACGGATACATAAGGTTGCGGCGGTGGAAAAGTCTTTTTGTGGATGCCTCTAGTGGTTTGGGGATATTTACGAATATATAGGGGAAAGAATTAGGCCAGGAGGGTCACGGGGGGGCCCACAAGGGCGGGGGCGCGCCCTACCCCCTGGCTGCCTCATGGCTCCTCCAACTTCATCTCCAACTCTCCTGGTTGTCTTCTGGTCCAAGAAAAATCATCGTGAAAGTTTTATTCCGTTTGGACTCCGTTTGGTATTCCTTTTCTGCGAAACTCAAAAACAAGGAAAAAACAGGAATTGGCACTGGGCTCTGGGTTAATAGGTTAGTCCCAAAAATAATATAAAATAGCATATTAATGCATATAAAACATCCAAAACAAATAATATAATAGCATGGAACAATAAAAAATTATAGATACGTTGGAGACATATCACTCTCGATGTTCGTCCTGCACCAGTTCATTGCCAGCGTCGCCTACTCGACAACCGCGATCGACATCGGCACCTTCTACCCCACGTCGACTGGCGCCGCAGTCGTCATCGAGTCCTCCTCTGTTGGGCCCTCCAAGATGGCGTATAGCTTGTGCAGGTCCCCGTCTATGCATGTCCAGTGCTAGGAACACTGACGCGTCCCTTCGTCCATGACGTGGTCCCCTTCCTGGCAATCCTGGTGCGACGTCTCATCAACATCGACTCCGTTCGTCTACAAATGCCCAGTGCTGGCGACACCGATGCATGCCTTCGTCCACGACGTGTCCTGGGCTTGGCAAACTCGGTGCGACGCCTCATCAACACCGTCTTCTTCCCGACGTACCACTACCTCGACATCACTGGGCCATGATTAACACGGCGCCTTCTTGCGCCCGCGACTTGACGATGACTACCTCGACACCGGCCACCCCGACTCGACATCGACCATGGCGTCCTTCGCACTACTACCTCGACCACGGCTACCCCACCCAACACTCTCTGCTACATTGACATCAGCATAAAGGGCTACCGCCTTGCTTGAGCAACCTCTTCGATTTTCACTCCAGCCACGACTTCCCGATGCATCCACCGTTACGACTGTGGGGGGATGTCCGTCGTCTTAGTTTCAAATATTTCTCTAGTCTCACTGTTTGCATCTCTACCATTGTAACTGTGGGGAATGTTAAGTATCGTGATTATTAGAAAGTATAGGATAGACTAGAATTTATTTCTATCTTGTCTTATACTCCAAGCTGATCATATGCTCCTATACGACCCTAGTGGTAAACCATCTCCCGTTGCCCGACTGTCCTGATGCCAGAGGCTGCTGGTCCTGCGGTGGCGCCTCCGACACGATCATGTCCGGTATGAGTGCCGGGGTTGGTGGTGGTGCACGCTTGATGTGGTGGCATGTACGGCTCCGTGCCGTCTCCCACCACCCTGGCCTTTATGGTTGAGGGAGTCCTGGACTAAGGGGTCCTCGGGCGTCCGGCCTGTTAGCCATGGGCCGGACTAGTGGGTCGTGAAGATACGAAGACCGAAGACTGCACCCGTGTTCGGATAGGACTCTCCTTGGCGTGGAAGGCAAGCTTGGCGACTGGATATGTAGATTCCTTTCTCTGTAACCGACCTTGTGTAACCCTAGATCTCCCCGGTGTCTATATAAACCGGAGGACTTAGTCCGGAAGGAGGATATATATTCATTACCATAGTCATACAGGCTAGACTTCTAGGGTTTAGCCATTACGATCTCGTGGTAGATCAACTTTTGTAATACTCATATTCGTCAAGATCAATCAAGCAGGAAGTAGGGTATTACCTCCATAGAGAAGGCCCGAACCTGGGTAACATCGTGTCCCCTGTCTCCTGTTACCATTGACCTTAGACGCACAGTTCGGGACCCCCTACCCGAGATTCGCCGGTTTTGACACCGACAATGGTGGCTAGCAGAGAAGCCCGTGACGGGGCCATGGCGGCGTGTGCTGCGGGATCTACCACTAGCGTTTGATGGCCTGCCTCGAGCTTCCGCAATGTAGTCGTTGGTGTGCAAGGCAAAAACACGGAATGTGCTCGAGAGAATGCGGCTGTTGCATGAGAGTGGGAAGAGAGAAAACCAGTGACACGCCAGCAGTTTTTTTACTTGTGGCAGAGGCACCTGAAACTATTCTTCATCTTGTGGCTTTTGTATATGAGGTCATAGTTCATATCTCTTTGAGTTGCCCACTGGAATACTGCATGGGGCTTAAATTCTGTTAATGTATGGGAGTTATGATTGCTTTGCTTTTTTTTGAATTGTCATCGGGGAGAGAGAGTTTCCCCACCTAAATATATTGATCAAAGTGCACTACAAAAAAAATACACTTCCGTGATGATACGTGTTTGTCACAGTAGGTCGCGTTTTTTGTAATGCATGTACATCCCTGACAAATTTATGACAGAATCAGGATATGACATGTGCTATCGTAGAAGTGTTCCATGACATTACAAAAATTATCATCACGGAAGTGTCCACTTCCATGACGATAAAATGCGCGTCACAGAAGTGCTTTCGTCAAGGGTGACCGACACGTGGCATCCACTGTAACGGAACGCCATTAAGCTATCGGGTCGGGTTTTGGATCCGATAACCCGTTAATAGCCCCGACCAATGGGGATTTTCCACGTGTAAAATCATCATTGGCTGGAGGAAACACGTGTCGGCTCACCGTTGGGACAGATGTCATCCGCTCATTGGACCGAAGGCGCCTATGATACGGTGACACGTGGCACGGCCCAACAGAGGCCCATTCCTATGAAAAGGCCGGCCCGTTTGACTTGGTCAAAAGGCGGCGGGCCGGCCGATGGAAAGTCTGTTAACGGCCTGTTCGCATATAGCCCATTTACAGCCCGCTAACCCAGGGCCCGTTACGCCTATCCGAATTAGGCCCAGTAGCGTCATCTGGGCCGTCCAATATGATTCCGCCCGTTTTAACTTCCGGCCCATGTGTGGCCCATGACTTCTTTCGGCCCATATGAGGACCTTTGTAAGTCTTGGCCCATTAACGGCCCGTGGTGAAACTGGCCCGTAATGAACAATGTATCACTTTATACCCATTAATGGCCCGTTATTCCATTGGGCCATTTCCATCCCAAGTTATCTTTCGGCCTTCTCAGGGCCCATTGAATCTTGGGCTCATTTGCAGCATCCGGTTACATACGGCCCGTTACTGTCATTTTCTGCTTGTGGGCCAAATTCAGCCCGTCGTTACAGTCGGCCCGTTTGCGGACAGTTAATACATTGGGCCGTTTTCATGTCAAAAAATTCCGTTGGGCTGTTTTCATAGAGTTATCAAATATGGCCTATTAACGGCCCGTTATGGTCCATGAATAGTACGGCCCATGATTGACGAAATGATGATACGCCCCGTAGAAGGCCCATGGATCCTACGGCCCGTATGAGGCCCATGGATAGTACGGCCCGTAGAAGGCCCATGGATCATACGACCCGTAGAAGGCCCATGGACCCTACGGCCCGTAGAAGGCCCATGGACCCTAAGGCCCGTATAGAAGGCCGATGGATCCTACGGTCGGACGAGGCCCGTGGATCATACGGCCTGCAGGAGGCCCATGGTTACAACAGTCCATGTGTTGCCACGATTATTTTGGCCTAGTTACCAAAAATAGGCTATTGTGGCCACTAGAAAAAAACAGAAAAAGAACTGCAGTGACTACAAGCAAACAACTAAACAAGACAATAAGGAAATAAATAAGCAAGCAATTAACGCTAGCCTATTACCGCTATTACACATATTACATTCACTGGGCATCAAAGTTCGCCACCAGTGCAAATATAGGGAACAAACCAGCACATTACATACACTGGCCGTCAAAATTGGCCACCAGTGCAAATAAACGCGGCAGCAAAACAAGAGCATAACTGAAACAACTTCAGAAGAGCTCAAGAAACGTTATCCTGGGTATCCACCATGCTGGCAATAAGCTTAGCAAGTTGATTAGCTTTGTCCTGTTTGGCGGTAAAATCCTCCAACGCTTGCTGTTGCACCAGAAAGTATGCATCTGAATGGTCCAGGGACTTCCGTAGTCCTTCCGCTTCTTGTCGCAGCACAGCTGATCGATGTCTTTCAGCTTGTAGTTGAGACTCAAGAAACCGAACTGATTCTGACAATGAGTTTGAATAGCTTGTGCAAGCGGTAGTGGCCAGTAACTCGAACACTAAACCAGGACAGGACTTTGGGGTTGTCTCGCTGTCTTCAAGATAGTCTTCCTTAGCTGTTTTATCAGCTTTGTTGGAGACCAACAAGGATGTGTCACTATCCTGAACCTTATCTGCATTACTTCCTTTACCATTGCTTAATAAGGCACTCTTCCCCAATATTTGGTCAGCATTCTAAAAGAAGAAACAAGCAGACACATAACAAGTTTAGCATGTACTAGTATATGAAACTCATTTCGGTGAACCAGTTCATTAGTAAGGTGGACAGGATTAAACTACCAAGTCTTCTATTGCCAAGTACTAGTACATAATAAAAGCATCAAACAAACATATATCTATGTCCTATGGTCACTGCATTGTCTTGCCAAATCAAAAAAGAGACACGGTTCAAATCATATCAGTTCAAGACAAAGCAGCAGTGAAAGAATACAAAGCGTGGGAAACTACACGGCACAACAAGATTTCAGATGGGTACCACGGGTCTACATGTACAACAACACTATTGGCTCTGTTGTGATGCTAGTAATGTGCATGATATGAAAGTCAACTATATACACAATTGAAATTGAAATCAACAGAGCTATTGATAAGAGCAAACATGTTAAAGAAACATGCATGAACATACCTACTGTGCCATTGGAGTTTCGATTTTATCCTTCAGTTTAAAAATAAGTTTGTATGAGTAAATACAGTGATACAAGAGCAAAGCAATCATAGTTAAAAAAGGCGCGCCTAAGCGAGCGCTTAAGCGCGCCTAGGCTCTAGGCGTTGGCAAAACGCATAACTACGCATAATCTGTGCATAACTGCGCATAAGCATGCGCTTTGGTCAGTAAAGCGCAAGGCGGTGGCAAAACGTGCAATTAACGGCTAGCGCTTTTTTGAACTATGATAGCAATGGAATCTTAAATTAGAACAGTTGTTCTTCAGGTTTAGGCACTTGTTCTACATGAACAGAGTACAGTAAGATGCAAGAATATAATACTAAAAGATAGAAAATGAGCTCATAGACCTTACCACATACTTGGTTCGGGACCAGTACAGAACAAGGCGTTCCCAATCATCGTCCAGTAAATGTGTCTCAGGAGAACGTAAGGGAATTTGATGAGTTTCTTTGCCGGTGAAGTACATTTTCTTCAGGTAATTCCGATACTGCCACCAAGCATTCTTGAAGATAGCAGAGGTATTAGCACAGGTTACCTCATCCTGAGTTTCCAAATCGGTCCTTCTCTATAGAGAAAAATGGGAAAATTTGCTGTATTATAACCATCATTGAGGTAGGATGTATGGGACGAAGCAAAGTAATTGCCATGAATAACATTACTTACACATAACTCCTGGACAAACACCTGCAACTGGCATTTTCCTTCATCTTCAGTATAATATTTCCAAGATGGGAAGATACGCACATACGATTTACCAACATCAAATGTGATAGATGCTAAACTACGACTAGCTGGTTGTGCTTTCTCCACAGGAATAGGCGTACTAACTGGTGGAGTTGGGGTTCGCCGTGATAGCACTGGCCCTTTGGGCACTGGAGCTGCCTTACTAACTGCTCTTGTTTGGGAGCTCTGTGGTGGAGATGGTGCCGTGTCAACAGGAACTGGGTTACTATCGGCTGGGGTTGGGGTTAGATTGGGTGAAGCTGCTTCTCTGTCCATCGCAGTAGGGGCACAATCTGCGATAGTTTGGGTTATGTGTGGTAGGGCTGGTTCTTGTGCATGTACAACCGGGGTGCTATCTCCACCAAGAGGTAGCACTGTTTTATTTGAAGACCGTGTTTTTAG
The DNA here is from genome assembly GCF_002575655.3 of Aegilops tauschii subsp. strangulata. Classification (NCBI taxonomy): domain Eukaryota; kingdom Viridiplantae; phylum Streptophyta; class Magnoliopsida; order Poales; family Poaceae; genus Aegilops; species Aegilops tauschii. The sequence goes on from NC_053038.3 coordinate 464,257,442, forward strand.
TCCGCTAGATACTGGCATCACCTGCTCCAATTCAAATGGCTGATAAACAGGAAACATAGTTGAATGTACAGACATTGTATGAGAGACAGATGCAATAGATAGTGTGGAAAAAAGAGGGCATGAAATAGTTGACATGTTTATTGTTTAACTAAAATGGATAGCATGACATAATTTCACATATATGATGTCTATCTAAACTGGATAGCATAGCATAACATAATTCAAAGATATGATGAATAACTAAACAGGATCGCATGACATAATTCACCTACATGTTATCTAAGTAATCAGGATCGCATCATTTAATTCACATATGTGATTTATATGCTAAACAGAGGGCATTCGATGTGATGTCTGAACTAAGAACATGGTGTTGAATATTGTGTATATGATGTCTAAACTATGCAATGCAAGACACCGTATGCATGATATGAGCAGTATAACTGTGCCAAGCTAGAGCATACACCTCAGTGGGGGAATAGGACTGGTCATCTGTCTCTGAATCCATCTCTGAGGAGCTATCGGGACCCAACAAGAGATCTGCTTCGACAAGTAGCACTGTCTGCTCTGAAGGCCTTGTTTTCACTCCAGATTTTTCGATCTCCCACCCAAATGGCTGATTCACAGGAAGAGTAGTTTAATGTACAAACATTGTCGAAAAATGGAAATGTAATGAAGAAAAGGATGGGCAAGATATCATTCAAATATATGATGCCTGGTTAAACAGGATGGCATTGCACATTTCACATATATTATGGCTGGCTAAAAGACATGGGACTGCATAATTCCCATATATGATATAGAAACTAAACAGGTGGCATTACAGAACATGTCTAAACTAAGCAGATGACATATATGATGTCAAAAGTAGGCACTGCAAGGCAACATATGCATGATATGACTAACATCATCATGCCAAGGTAGAGCAAACACCTTGGGGGGTAAATAGGAGTGGTCAACGGCGTCTGAATCCGCCTCAGAACAGATATCTTCCTCTGGATTACAATCTGGAGAGGGGTGGGGAGGGTTTGCCATTGAACCCACCATGGAGCGATGTCTGCATGACATTGTATTGCCGCGCAAAACTCTTCTCTTTTTCTCTACATGTTCAGCATGACTGTGTACAATATCTGACATGCATACAAAAAAATATGGTGAGATTATGTAAGGAGAGCATGCAGAAATTTAGAGTGATGGTAACAACCAGTGGATCGATGTTTTTCCGTTGAACCAAAATAGCCCTAATGGATCGACGTGAATGTATAGTAACAAGTGATGCAACAAGTGTACAACCTCTTTGTCGTAGCCGTGTCGACCTCATCATCATTGGGTTGGTCGCTGAAGCAGTTGAGGCAGAGGTGCCTGTCGGAGGTGTGGAGGAAGATCTGAGGAATCTGTAGACGGCGTCCAGGGCACTGCTCTGTTGTGATGGAGCGTTCTGTCGTTGGAGCAGCTCCGGTGAGCCGTAAGACGTCAAGGCTGAAGCAGCACAAGACAAACATCGTCAATCTCAAGTGGGATTCTAATAGCATCTCCAATAGATGATGTAAAATGGATGTAAAATTAACATCACCAAAAACCACCTGACTACAACAGATGAGGTAAAAACGGTTGACTCTGAACTTAACTGTCGAAACTAAAATTTACTGTGGAATCTGAATGCTAATGTCGAAACTGAACGCAATGGTAGCAGAGAGGCACTTGACATGTAGTTTAGGGAGGGCCTGCAGTTCATCTTCAATCTGCACCCCACTGAGCCGCCAGCCACCACTGGCCGAACCGCCAGCCCCAGCGCCGCCTCGCCGCCCCGAAACAACTCGCCACCGCCGCCCCGGCCAGCCCTCTAGGCCCCCCGCCCCCACCCTGAACCCTAAGATAGATAGTGGGGTACCTCTCCGGCGAGCCCTCGTCCCCGCTGCGGGTGGTTCTTCCTTAACTCCGGCGAGCCCCCCAACCCCTGAAAATCGACTGACCCAAAAGTTGATTTAGTCGACTGAAGTGTGGCTTAATCGGAGCAGAGCAGCAACATGAGCGAGGGGGAGAGCAACAGCAGCAGCTGGGCGAGCGAGCGATCGAGCGAGAGCCGGAGCAGCAGTAGCAGCGCGAGCGAGCGAGCGAGCGAGAGCCGGAGCAACAGCAGCAGATCCAGCTGGTATGGACGCCGCTGCCGAAGGGGCCTCGCACTAGGGGAGAGCCGCCGTGGAGATGTCGCCCGCGGCACCAGCTTCAAGGTAGCCGCTCCATGGGGGTGCGTGATGGAGCACCGTCGGCGCCGGGAGGTCGAGTTAAGGAGAAGGTGCGATGCGATGAGTGTACAACCTCTTTGGTGGCGCAGAGTAGGCCTCGGCTTCGTCCGAGGAGTCCGTGAGGATGCTGCGGTTCGGTGGAGCAGGTTAAGGCGGCGCTGTGGGGATGGAGCAGCCACGATAGACGAGGCGATCGTCGGAGCAGCTCCTTGGAGGTGGAGGACGGGGCGGCTGAACCGGCGGGACGGCGAGATGGACGATGGATCCTCATCCGGGGAGGTGGACGAGGGACGTCGAGCTGTTGCGGTGGACGACGTCGTCGGGGAAGAGGCTCCGGCTGGGCAGCGGTGATGTGGCGGACGGAGGAGGGTGGGGTTTCGCGGCTGGAGCGGAGAGGTTATGGCGGCCTGGGATTTCGAATGGCGAAAAGGGGGCGATGGGAGGGGGTGAAGCATGACTTAGGGACGCGCTTGTCCAAAATGTAGGGTGTGTTACAAAAGTACCCCCCACCGATTTGAACTAGCGGCCCTTTCGGCTCAGGGTTAGAAGGGGGATTTAGCGTGTCGGGATTTGGCAGCTGGAGGGAGTTTTCGCGCGTGTTGTAATTTCGGGATAGCAAGGCGCGGGTTGTCAAGGCGCCAGTTTTGGGAGCACGATATCTGAATTTTCGGGATATAACAAGACGCGGTTGAATTTTAGGGACAAGCCTAACGTGTAGTAATATTGTACTTGTACGTACCAAATCAATTCGCACTTCCCTCAACCAAAAAGAAAACAAAAAAAATAAAACTATTCACACCACACAAAGAGAGAGTCTTGCCCCGTTTTACTATACAAATGCTATTCAAAGCTACTCCCTCCTTCCATCTATATAGGGCCTAATGCGTTTTTCCATGCTAACTTTGACCAAATATTAGAGCAATGATATATGACATGCAACTTACACAAAGCACACCGTTAAATTCGTCTGTGAAAGGTTCTTTCAATGATATAATTTTCACATTGTGCATGTCATGTACTATTAATCTTGTCAATAGTCAAAGGCGGTCTTAAAAATCTCATTACGCCCTATATAGATGGAAGGAGGGAGTATGAATCCATGTTATGTCCGATTAATTTTTTTCTTGCTGTATAATGCATGTAACATACTCATACCAACATTTTAGTGCATTCCAAATGTCTATACAACCGCTGCAAGTCGAACTAAATTTGAATCCGTTTCTCTATTTCAATAAGAATCTACAATCATGACTGTTGCCAACTTCAACCATCATAGTTTCCTTGCTATCCGCCAGATATAAATCGGACGACCTATAATGCAGGATGGCAGGCACACCATCATCAACAACTCCATTTTTTTATAAGAGTAGAGATAAAATATATTAAATGTAGTATAACAAGTTCATAACCACACCATGTGTATCACCGTTATATATATTCACACATGCGTCGGTTTGAAACACTATGATAAATTATTTAAATATCCGAATTCGCTTTTTATAATGAAGTATATATGATCTCTATTCGTCTTTTACACCCACACAACCCTCTTATCTTTGTAGCTAGTGCTAACTTTCTCTTGTGCATGCACACGCCCGCATCCCTCTCACCCTCCCTCAGCATTCTCTAGCTCCATCGCGCAAATTCGTCTTTTCACTTTAGGTCGTTCACCCACGGTGTGTGTAGGCCCCCCATCTCCTTCTTTACGGCACACATCGATCAATATGCCTCTCTAGCCAGGTGTGCCTAGCACAAACACAAGCTTCCCCTCTTCTCTTGTCACCGTCCATGCCTCACTCCCACCACTCTTTTCATCGTTCTCGTACTCGCACACTCTCCCCCTCGATATAGTATGCCTCTCGTACCACCTCCTACATGCATCCCTCTCTCTCTATCCTTCTCCTCGTGCCTCATTTTCTTCTAACACACACATGCATGTATACCGATCGATCTCCCAACATATACCTAGATCGACTTTAACTACCCCCCCATCGATCGACGTACCTCACAAGTTATGTCTCTCCTTTCTCTAACAAAGGGCGATTGATCTTCCTATGTAGTTACGTCTGCTTACCACAGCCACATCGTCCCCCCTCATCATTCGTGCATGCCTCCTGACCTGTCTCTCACACGCACGTGCACAGACAACAAGCAGCCATCTCCTCTCTTATTAATATTGCGGGCGTGCCCTCCGTTTGTCTAGCAAGCCTATCCCACCATTTGTTAGAAGCAACTCCACTACCAACGCCTCCAACACTCTAGCTCTGTCTCTCTCCCAACCCTATTCCTCTCCTGCACATACGCATGGATGCCGATCGATCTCCCTTAATACATGAGGCAGATCGATCTCCTTAATACATGAGGTAGGTCTCTCTCCTCCTCCACACATATACCAGCCATTGTACCTCTATAGTTAATTGGGCCTCCCTCATCCCCCACCACACACCGATAGTCGAGCGCTGCAGGTAGGTATCCATGCCACAGAGACAAACTGCACATGTCCCATCTCACGTTCCAGTAGGCCAGCCACTCTATATCTTTGACGTGGGCACACACAAATTCGATGACACTCTTTATCGATCGCACGCGCACACACACACACACCATCCCTCTCTTCGATTCTATGGACACCTCAAGCCGATGATACCTCCACTCTCTTCTCGTGGATCGCCCCCTCTATATATATGTTATATCCAGGACTCTATTTCACACACACTGCATATGTTACATTTTTTGATTGACCCCCTCCCCCAAAACTCTCAAGAACCCACACACTATATCTCTCTAGGTTTGTATCTCTCTCACACAACCCCACATAGGTGGTGTACGTATACAAGAAGAGAATAGGTGCACCGTGCACGTACTCACGCTTCGTGCCCAGCCACACCCGCGCGGGTACACGGTGGAGCTCATTTCTTTACGAAATGGCAGCCCACGTGCTAATTTGAATGCTGTAGCGGTTGTTTACCTAGGGAGGTCGTGTACCACGCGTGCACGAAACAAAGTTTGACTTGACGCGTTGCCGCGTTATTTTTAAATAAAGTTATAGCGCTCAATGGCACGTACATAGAATATAAAACAATTTTTATGGAGAAAAAGGTAGTCCGCTCACTATATACAATGGAGCCTGCCTGCCTGGTTTGTCGCTCTTCAGAGTATCTCACATAAGGCTGCGGTGGCCTCTCTCTCTCATCGTTGGTCACTGATCCGGCCGCATCCCGTCCGCCGGGGGAAAGGGAGTGCGGTGGCCTCTCTCTCTCACCGTTGGTCACTGATCCGGCCGCATCCCGTCCGCCGAGGGAAAGGGAGGAAGTGCATCATTTCTCCGTTTGACGGCGCCGAGGCAGCACGTCCCGATCTGCGGTACACGCCGTTCCCTCTGACCAAGCTCCAGTGCGGCAGGGCCTACGCCACCTTCTCGCAGATTCCGCCCGCCGCTGCTCACCTAGTTACATCCCGACGACCTCCAGGTATCTCCTCCGACCTTGCTCCACGGCCCGTCTTCCCACGTCGCCTCATGTGGATCTTCCATAGTTCTTTGCCCAAAACGTATCTCGTCCGGCATACTTTCCATATTGCATTCTCGTCCTCACACCGTTTTAGACAAACACGTGTTATCTTCCCTTAGGACAAGGAATATGCTTCTTTTTTGTCGTTGCATGTGTCATCAACAGTTATTGGAGAGTAATTGTTTCCTTTCTACTCGTTGCTATTGTGACCTTTTGGTGAACTGCACAAATCACTTTTTTCTTAAGAATGTTTTATGCAGTTGTACTAAAATGTCACACAGGCTATTGGAAATATGCCCTAGAGGCAATAATAAAATGGTTATTATTGTATTTCCTTGTTCATGATAATTGTCTGTTGTTCATGCTATAACTGTATTAACTGTAAACCGTAATACATGTGTGAATACATAGACCACAACATGTCCCTAGTAAGCCTCTAGTTGACTAGCTCATTGATCAATAGATGGTTATGGTTTCCTGACCATGGACATTGGATGTCATTGATAACGGGATCACATCATTAGGAGAATGATGTGATGGACAAGACCCAATCCTAAGCATAGCACAAGATCGTGTAGTTTGTTTGCTAGAGCTTTTCTAATGTCAAGTATCATTTCCTTAGACCATGAGATTGTGCAACTCCCGGATACCGTAGGAATGCTTTGGGTGTACCAAACGTCACAACGTAACTGGGTGGCTATAAAGGTGCACTACAGGTATCTCCGAAAGTGTCTGTTGGGTTGGCACGAATCGAGACTGGGATTTGTCACTCCGTATGACGGAGAGGTATCTCTGGGCCCACTCGGTAATGCATCATCATAATGAGCTCAATGTGACTAAGGAGTTAGCCACGGGATCATGCGTTACGGTACGAGTAAAGTGACTTGCCGGTAACGAGATTGAACAAGGTATTGGGATACCGACGATCGAATCTCGGGCAAGTAACGTACCGATTTACAAAGGGAATTGTATACGGGATTGATTGAATCCTCGACATCGTGGTTCATCCGATGAGATCATCGTGGAAAATGTGGGAGCCAACATGGGTATCCAGATCACGCTGTTGGTTATTGACCGGAGAGTCGTCTCGGTCATGTCTCCCGAACCCGTAGGGTCTACACACTTAAGGTTCGGTGACGCTAGAGTTGTAGAGATATTAGTATGCGGTTAACCGAAAGTTGTTCGGAGTCTCGGATGAGATCCCGGATGTCACGAGGAGTTCCGGAATGGTCCGGAGGTAAAGATTTATATATGGGAAATCCTATTTTGGCCACCGGAAAATGTTCGGGATTTTTCGGTATTGTACCGGGAAGGTTCTAGAAGGTTCCGAAGTGGGGCCCACCTGCATGGGGGGACCCACATGAACGTGGGTAGTGGGGGCAAGGCCCCACACCCCTGGTCAAGGCGCACCAAGATCCCACCTTAGAAGGAATAAGATCATATCCCGAAGGGATAAGATCAAGATCCCTAAAAAAGGGGGATAACAATCGGTGGGGAAGGGAAATGATGGGATTTCTTTCCCCCACCTTTGCCAACGCCCCAATGGACTTGTAGGGCAAGAAACCAGCCCCCTCCACCCCTATATATAGTGGGGAGGCGCATGGGAGCAGCACCCCATGCCCTGGCGCCTCCCTCCCTCCCTCCCGTGACACCTCTTCCTCCCCGCTTGCGCCTGGCGAAGCCCTGCCGGGAACCCGCTACTTCCACCACCACGCCGTCGTGCTGCTGGATCTCCATCAACTTCTCCTCGCCCCTTGCGGATCAAGAAGGAGTAGACGTCCCCGCTCCGTACGTGTGTTGAACGCGGAGGTGCCGTCCGTTCGGCGCTAGGATCATCGGTGATTTGGATCACGACGAGTATGACTCCATCAACCCCGTTCTCTTGAACGCTTCCGCGCGCGATCTACAAGGGTATGTAGATGCACTCCCCTCTCTCGTTGCTAGATGACTCCATAGATTGATCTTGGTGATACGTAGAAAATTTTAAATTTCTTCTACGTTCCCCAACAGTGGCATCATGAGCCAGGTTTATGCGTAGATTCTATGCACGAGTAGAACATAAAGTAGTTGTTGGCGATGATTTGTTCAATTTGCTTACCGTTACTAGTCTTATCTTGATTCGGCGGCATTGTGGGATGAAGCGGCCCGGACCGACCTTACACATACTCTTACGTGAGACAGGTTCCACCGACTGACATGCACTTGATGCATAAGGTGGCTAGCGGGTGTCTGTCTCTCCCACTTTAGTCGGATCGGATTCGATGAAAAGGGTCCTTATGAAAGGTAAATAGCAATTGGCATATCACCATTGTGGCTTTTACGTAGGTAAGAAACGTTCTTGCTAGAAACCCATAGCAGCCACGTAAAACATGCAACAACAATTAGAGGACGTCTAACTTGTTTTTGTAGGGTATGCTATGTGATGTGATATGGCCAAAAGGATGTGATGAATGATATATGTGATGTATGAGATTGATCCTGTTCTTGTAATAGGAATCACGACTTGCATGTCGATGAGTATGACAACCGGCAGGAGCCATAGGAGTTGTCTTAATTTATTGTATGACCTGCGTGTCAATGAAAAACGCCATGTAATTACTTTACTTTATTGCTAACCGTTAGCCATAGTAGTAGAAGTAATAGTTGGTGAGACAACTTCATGAAGACACGATGATGGAGATCATGGTGTCATGCCGGTGACGAAGGTGATCATGCCGCGCCTCGAAGATGGAGATCAAAAGGCGCAAGATTATATTGGCCATATCATGTCACTTTATGATTTGCATGTGATGTTTGTCATGTTTACATCTTATTTGCTTAGAACGACGGTAGCATAAATAAGATGATCCCTCACTAAAATTTCAAGAGATGTGTTCCCCCTAACTGTGCACCGTTGCGAAGGTTCGTTGTTTCGAAGCACCACGTGACGATCGGGTGTGATAGATTCTAACATTCGCATACAACGGGTGTTGACAAGCCTAGCATGTACAGACATGGCCTCGGAACACAAGCAAAACACTTAGGTTGAGTTGACGAGCCTAGCATGTACAGACATGGCCTCGGAACACAAGAGACCGAAAGGTCAAACATGAGTCGTATAGTAGATACGATCAACATGGAGATGTTCACCGATGATGACTAGTCCGTCTCACGTGATGATCGGACACGGCCTAGTCGATTCGGATCATGTATCACTTAGATGACTAGAGGGATGTCTATCTAAGTGGGAGTTCATTAAATAATCAGATGAACGTAATTATCATGAACATAGTCAAAAGGTCTTTGCAAATAATGTCGTAGCTTACGTTTTAGTTCTACTAAGATATGTTCCTAGAGAAAATTTAGTTGAAAGTTGATAGTAGCAATTATGCGGACTGGGTCCGTAAACTGAGGATTGTCCTCATTGCTGCACAGAAGGCTTATGTCCTTAATGCACCGCTCGGTGTGCTGAACCTCGAGCGTCGTCTGTAGATGTTATGAAACATCTGACATACACGTTTTGATGACTACATGATAGTTCAGTGTGTGATGCTAACGGTTTAAAATTGTGGCACCAAAGACGGTTTTGAAACGTCGCAGAACATATGAGATGTTCCAAAGACTGAAATTGGGATTTCAGACTAATGCCCACGTCAAGAGGTATGAGACCTCTGACAAGTTTCTTAAGCCTGCAAACTAAGGGAGAAAAGCTCAATCGTTGAGCATGTGCGTAGATTGTCTGAGTACTACAATCACTTGAATCGAGTGGGAGTTAATCTTCCAGATGAGATAGTGATGGTTCTCCATAGTCACTGCCACCAAGCTATTAGAGCTTCGAGATGAACTATAACATATCAGGGATAGACATGATGATCCTTGAGCAACTCGCGATGTTTAACACCGCGAAAGTAGAAATCAAGAAGGAGCATCAATTGTTGGTGGTTAGTAAAACCACTAGTTTCTAGAAGGGCAAGGGCAAGAAGGGATACTTCATGAAACGGCAAATCAGTTGCTGCTCTAGTGAAGAAACCCAAGGTTGAACCCTAACCAGAGACTAAGTGCTTCTGAAATGAGGGGAACGGTCACTGAAGCAGAACTACCCTAGATACTTCGTAGATGAGAAGGCTGGCAAGGTCGACAGAAGTATATTGGATATATATTATATTAATGTGTACTTTACTAGTACTCCTAGTAGCACCAGGGTATTAGATACCGGTTCGGTTGCTAAGTGTTAGTAACTCGAAATAAAAGCTGCGGAATAAACGGAGACTAGCTAAAGGTGAGATGACGATATGTGTTGGAAGTGTTTCCAAGGTTGATGTGATCAAGCATCGCATGCTCCCTCTACCATCGAGATTGGGGTTAAACCTGAATAATTAATATTTGGTGTTTGCGTTGAGCATAGACATGATTGGATTATGTTTATCGCAATACGGTTATTCATTAAAGGAGAATAATGGTTACTCTGTCTATTTGAATAATACCTTCAATGGTCTTGCACCTAAAATGAATGGTTTATTGAATCTCGATCGTAGTGATACACATGTTCATGCCAAAAGATATAAGATAGTAATGATAGTACCACATACTTGTGGCACTGCCACTTGAGTCATACTGGTATAAAACGCATGAAGAAGCTCCATGTTGATGGATCTTTGGACTCACTCGTTTTTGAAAAGATTGAGACATGCGAACTATGTCTATTAGTATATATGCATGAAGAAAGTCCATAAAGATGGATCATTTGGACTCACTTGATTTTGAATCACTTGAGACATGCAAATCATACCACATGGGAAAGATGACTGAAAGGCCTCGTTTTCAGTAAGATGGAACAAGAGAGCAACTTGTTGGAAGTAATACATTTGATGTGTGCAGTCCAATGAGTGCTGACGCACGAAGTGGATATCGTTATGTTCTTACTTCACAGATGATTTGAGTAGATGCTGAGAATATTTACTTGATGAAACACAAGTCTGAATTATTGAAAGGTTCAAGTAATTTCAGAGTGAAGTTGAAGATCGTCGTGACAAGAGGACAAAATGTCTGTGATATGATCATAGAGATGAATATCTGAGTTACGAGTTTGGCACACAATTAAGAAATTGTGGAAATTGTTTCACGACTAATACCGCCTGGAACACCATATTGTGATGGTGTGTCCGAACATCATAACTCCACCCTATTGGATATGGTGCATACCATGATGTCTCTTATCGAATTACAACTATCATTTATGGGTTAGGCATTAGAGACAACCGCATTCACTTTAAATAGGGCACCACGCAATTCCGTTGAGACGACACCGTATGAACTATGGTTTAGAGAAACCTAAGCTGTCGTTTCTTAAAAGTTTGGGGCTGCGACGCTTATGTGAAAAAGTTTCAGGCTGATAAGCTCGAACCCAAAGCGGATAAATGCATCTTCATAGAATACCCAAAACAGTTGGGTATACCTCCTATTTCAGATCTGGAAGCAAAAGTGATTGTTTCTAGAAACGGGTCCTTTCTCGAGGAAAAGTTTCTCTCGAAAGAATTGAGTGGGAGGATGGTGGAGACTTGATGAGGTCATTGAACCGTCACTTCAACTAATGTGTAGCAGGGCACAGGAAGTTGTTCCTGTGGCACCTACACCAATTGAAGTGGAAGCTTATGATAGTGATCATGAAACTTCAGATCAAGTCACTACCAAACCTCATAGGACGACAAGGATGCGTACTACTTCAGAGTGGTACGTAATCCTGTCTTGGAAGTCATGTTGCTAGACAACAATGAACCTACGAGCTATGGAGAAGCGATGGTGGGCCCGGATTCCGATGAATGACTCGAGGCCATAAAATCCGAGAGGATCCATGTATGAAAACAAAGTATAGACTTTGAAAGAACTACTTGATGGCCGTAAGGCTGTTGGGTACAGATGGATTTTAAAGGGAAGACACACAATGATGGTAAGTGTCACCATTAAGAAAGCTCGACTTGTCGTTAAGATGTTTTCCGGCAAGTTCAAGGAGTTGACTGCAATGAGACTTTCTCACTCGTAGCGATGCTAAGAGTCTGTTAGAATTATATTAGCAGTTACTGCATTATTTATGAAATCTTGCGGATAGGATGTCAAAACATTGTTTCCTCGACGATTTTCTTGAGGAAAGGTTGTATGTGATACAACCAGAAGGTTTTGTCAATCCTGAAAGATGCTAAAAAGTATGCAAAGCTCCAGCAATCCTTCTAAGGATTGGAGTAAGCATCTCGGAGTTGGAATGAACGCTTTGATGAGATGATCAAAGATTTTGGGTTTATACAGTGTTCATGAGAAACTTGTATTTCCAAAGAAGTGAGTGGGAGCACTATAGAATTTTTGATGAGTATGCGTTGTTAACATATTCTTGATCAGAAATGATGTAGAATTTCTGGAAAGCATCCAGGGTTATTTGAAAAGTGTTTTTAATGGAAAACCTGGATTAAGCTACTTGAACATTGAGCATCAAGATCTATAAGGATAGATCAAAAACTCTTAATGGTACTTTCAAATGAATACATACCGTGACAAGATTTTGAAGGAGTTCAAAATAGATCAGCAAAGAAGGAGTTCTTGGCTGTGTTACAAGGTGTGAGTATTGAGTAAGACTCAAGACCTGACCACGGCAGAAGAAAGAGAAAGGACGAAGGTCGTCCCCTATGCTTTAGACCTAGGCTCTACAATATGCTATGCTGTGTACGGCACCTGAAGTGTGCCTTGCCATGAGTTAGTCAAGGGGTACAATAGTGATCCAGGAAGGGATCACATGACAGCGGACGAACTTATCCTTAGTATCTAGTGGACTAAGGAATTTTCTCGATTATGGAGGTGGAAAGGGGGTTCGTCGTAAAGGGTTACGTCGATGCAAACTTTGACACTAATCCGGATGACTCTGAGTAGTGAACCGGATTCGTATAGTAGAGCAGTTATTTGGAATAGCTCCAAGTAGCGCGTGGTAGTTGCATCTACAAGATGACATAGAGATTTGTAAAGCACACACGGATCTGAATGTTGCAGACCCGTTGACTAAAACCTCTCTCGTAAGCATAACATGATCAAACCCTAGAACTCATTGAGTGTTAATCACATGGTGATGTGAACTAGATTATTGACTCCAGTAAACTCTTGGGTATTAGTCACATGGCGATGTGAACTTTGAGTGTTAATCACATGGTGATGTGAACTAGATTATTGACTCTAGTGCAAGTGGGAGACTGTTGGAAATATGCCCTAGAGGCAATAATAAAATGGTTATTATTGTATTTCCTTGTTCATGATAATTGTCTGTTGTTCATGCTATAATTGTATTAACTGGAAACCGTAATACATGTGTGAATACATAGACCACAACATGTCCCTAGTAAGCCTCTAGTTGACTAGCTCGTTGATCAATAGATGGTTATGGTTTCCTGACCATGGACATTGGATGTCATTGATAACGGGATCACATCATTAGGAGAATGATGTGATGGACAAGACCCGATCCTAAGCATAGCACAAGATCGTGTAGTTCGTTTGCTAGAGCTTTTCTAATGTCAAGTATCATTTCCTTAGACCATGAGATTGTGCAACTCCCGGATACCGTAGGAATGCTTTGGGTGTACCAAACGTCACAACGTAACTGGATGGCTATAAAGGTGCACTACAGGTATCTTCGAAAGTGTCTGTTGGGTTGGCACGAATCGAGACAGGGATTTGTCACTCCATATGACGGAGAGGTATCTCTGGGCCCACTCGGTAATGCATCATCATAATGAGCTCAATGTGACTAAGGAATTAGCCACGGGATCATGCGTTACGGTACGAGTAAAGTGACTTGCCGGTAACGAGATTGAACAAGGTATTGGGATACCGACGCTCGAATCTCGGGCAAGTAACGTACCGATTGACAAAGGGAATTGTATACGGGATTGATTGAATTCTCGACATCGTGGTTCATCCGATGAGATCATCGTGGAACATGTGGGAGCCAACATGGGTATCCAGATCCCACTGTTGGTTATTGACCGGAGAGTCGTCTCGGTCATGTCTGCATGTCTCCCGAACCCGTAGGGTCTACACACTTAAGGTTCGGTGACGCTAGAGTTGTAGAGATATTAGTATGCGGTTAACCGAAAGTTGTTCGGAGTCCCGGATGAGATCTCGGACGTCACGAGGAGTTCCGGAATGGTCCGAAGGTAAAGATTTATATATGGGAAGTCCTATTTTGGCCACCGGAAAATGTTCGAGATTTTTCGGTATTGTACCGGGAAGGTTCTAGAAGGTTCCGAAGTGGGGCCCACCTGCATGGGGGGACCCACATGAACGTGGGTAGTGGGGGCAAGGCCCCACACCCCTGGTCAAGGCGCACCAAGATCCCACCTTAGAAGGAATAAGATCATATCCCGAAGGGATAAGATCAAGATCCCTAAAAAAGGGGGATAACAATCGGTGGGGAAGGGAAATGATGGGATTTCTTTCCGCCACCTTTGCCAACGCCCCAATGGACTTGGAGGGCAAGAAACCAGCCCCCTCCACCCCTATATATAGTGGGGAGGCGCATGGGAGCAGCACCCCAAGCCCTGGCGCCTCCCTCCCTCCCGTGACACCTCTTCCTCCCCGCTTGCGCTTGGCGAAGCCCTGCCGGGATCCCGCTACTTCCACCACCATGTCGTCGTGCTGCTGGATCTCCATCAACTTCTCCTACCCCTTGCTGGATCAAGAAGGAGGAGACATCCCCGCTCCGTACGTGTGTTGAACGCGGAGGTGCCGTCCGTTCGGCGCTAGGATCATCGGTGATTTGGATCACGACGAGTATGACTCCATCAACCCCGTTCTCTTGAACGCTTCCGCGCGTGATCTACAAGGGTATGTAGATGCACTCCCCTCTCTCTCGTTGCTAGATGACTCCATAGATTGATCTTGGTGATACGTAGAAAATTTTAAATTTCTGCTACGTTCCCCAACACGGGCAACGTCTCTACATTTCAGTGCGACTGCACAAAGGGAGATTGGTTTTGCTCTATCCTCCTCATCCAACTCCGAGCCTAATCTTCTCCAACTAGTTAGTCTTAAGAGAGACTGCAAAGGTGACCGGCTTCTATTTGTGTGTTTATTATTTCATCAGCAGTCCTCTATTATCGTAATCACACTTAATATCTTTGGAACAGGGACGCTCAGCTCTATTTTAGTGGAACTGCACAAAATGATCGGAATGTTGCATGCTCCAGACAGCTACTTTTTTCCCAACATGCCTTGTTGATTTAGACAGAGCTGGGAGGACGTTGCTGCCAATGAAAGCATGGATCATTTTTAATTTAACACCTTCTCACAACTCCGTCTTCAGTTGTGATGTAATTATTAGCTCTGATCTGCTCATAATTGACATGCATTAGCAAGGAAGTTAGTTTTTTATTGTTTCCGAAAGAGCATCGATGGCAAGACACGCGAAACAAAAGCTGAAAGCTCACACCATTATACAATTTCATGTCGCTGGGAAATTATTTGTATAGTACGTCAATTATGTAAACAAATGATGGAAGCTTGATAGCATTGCCAGAAGCCTCTTCTTCATCCGAGTCCATGTGCCATGCACAAAATTATACTCCTTCGTTCCTAAATATTTGTCTTTTTACAAATTTCAAACGGGCATATTTTAGAGTGTAGATTCACTCATTTTGCTTCGTATGTGTACTCCCTCCGTTCCTAAATATTCTATTCGTCTTTCTAGAGATTTCAACAAGTGACTACATACGGAGCAAAATGAGTGAATCTACACTCTAAAATATGTCTATATACATCCGTATGTGCCAGTCCATTTGAAATCTCTAAAAAGACAAATATTTGAGTAGTCACTCGTTGAAATCTCTAGAAAGACAAATACTCCGAAGTATATTTAAGAACCGAGGGGGTAGTGCACAACCGGATGGGAGACTCAGCCCGGTCGTTGCGCCGCATTAATAGTGAGTAATGAGCAGTCAAATCATAAGCCCCACCTTTCCCACTTTAAGTTGCTCTGAAGAAGCAACCATCAATACGCTCTTCTTTGAATCCGCTCATACTACTCCATCTGTCACTGTTTACATAGCGCGCTTCAGAAAAAAGAAAAAAATCTGTGGGACCAAGGCGATTAGCGATCGGCCTGAAAAATAGCATTGGTAGTTATAGCACGGCGTCTATTACTAGAGGGAATAATGCGTACACACATGCATGCAGTGCTTCCACCTCGGGTACACACATGCATGCACTTACTCCACTCCGTAGTAGTACAGTACATGGAGAGAAAATTGTGGACTTGATTGCGGTTACCACGCCCTAATTAATTGAGCATTAAACCAAACGCGTCTAAAGTCTCTCTGGTGGTGGAAATGCATTGAGAGAAATGCATCATAATGAAGCGCGCCCTATAAACTGTGACGGAGGGAGGAGTAGTATGAAGGTGCAAAACCAAGTACGCGTATGGCCAGTCGGTCAACGCACCTCCTCTTGGCATATCACTAACATGTGGGACAGGAGTGTGAGCAAACCGATCTCAATTGACGGCAAAGAGCCAACCCGCCGTTCCTTCAGAGAGACGAGGAGCGAGAACACACAGACGGGCTCGCACGGAGGCCAAGATATATTCGAGCATGGTTGGTTGATCAATATCATTCATTACATGTTGGGCTGCCGTTTTCCGCCCTTCTCCGGAATAAACGTGTACTTTATCAGAGATAAAAAAATAAGAGTACAGACGCTCCACCATGCGGTTCTAGTAGTAGTACTACTCATACTACTACGCTTGGCTCTTCGCCTCTTCGTGAAGTCGAACAATGATGGTACTCCTCATGTTGGGTACTACAGTGTATGCCTCTGACAATCTGACACCGAATGGACTGATGCATGTCCACTAAGGGTAGGTTGCATTAGTCAAAAGGCGTAAGCGAGCTTCACCTTGTCCTGCAAGCTTCTCCTCGTTCTACGAGTTGACGGGACACACCAAAAAGTAGTGCTAGTCCAGACTCCCTCCTTTCCGGTTAATATGGCTTAATCTTTTTTGCGGGTAAATGAGAGAGCTTTATTCATATATAAGCATTCTTAGGACGATCAGCCAAGACACTGGTCACTAGGAAGCGAGGTACCCCGCAAAAAAAGAAGTAGGAAGCGAGGTGTTTCATCAAGCCAGCTCTCGGCCACATTCAAAGTGCAGCAAGCACGGTTCGCACGAAGATGCGCCGAAGGTTTGCTGAGTTGTTTACTTTGCGCTTGGCTGTTCGCCTATTCGGGAAGTCGAACAATAATAGCACTAGTAGTATAGTGTATGCTTCTGGCAATCTGACACCGAATTAACTGTTGCACATCCACCGCCTGAGCGAGGGAGAGCTTGCATTA
The DNA here is from genome assembly GCF_002575655.3 of Aegilops tauschii subsp. strangulata. NCBI lineage: Eukaryota > Viridiplantae > Streptophyta > Magnoliopsida > Poales > Poaceae > Aegilops > Aegilops tauschii. Next base: position 464,274,540 of record NC_053038.3, read on the forward strand.
GTCAAAAGTTTCTCCTTATCCTGCGAGCCACCGCGCGCAAGCTTCTCCCGTCCTGCAACCTTCTCCTCGTTTGGCAAGTTGACGGGACACTGCAAAGTAATGCTAGTCCATACTGCCTCCTCTCCGGTTAATATGGCTTAATTTCAAACGAGATAAATACACTGTCTGTCACTGTATATTTGTAAAAATACGGTCAGTGGACTTCATAATACGCTCATTGCGCTCAATATATATATTTTCCGGTGTTTATACGGTCACTAGCTCACCCTGACTGAGTATGTGTGTGCATGCACGTGTAGGTTGAGCACTTGAGCGTGACCGTGTGTGTTCCGTCGTGTGCTCGGACATGCATGCATTAGGGTGTCGCGCGCGTTTTTGCGTCCATGTGTACGTGTGACTGTTGCATACACGTAGGGGGAGTATGTGTAGGGGCCACTAAGGAGCAGTCAAATCACACAGTAAGTTAGTCGGAAGAAGCAACCATCATTTCACTCTTGAATGACACGTACGCAATATAAAATGATTGACATGGAGAGAAAAAGAAAACCACTATATATACACTAGCAGGAGCCTAAGCTACAAGCCTGCTTTCTTAGGTTGCTCTTTTCACAAGCATAGAACGACGGGCCTGATCCCGCAACTGGGGGAAGGGAACAATGTTCTGCGTAGACGCGGTCGACATCGGCGAGGGAGAAAACCCACAGTCGGTGCGTCCCAATCGGGGGTCACCGCGGTATGGGCCGATGCCGCATCCCAACCGCCCTTCTAGCTACAGCCTGACGTCCCAGGTAGTCCATCTTCCTTTTGGAGCCGGCTTGCTCCACTGCCGTAGCTCCATCTCCATGTCGATCTTTCTCTACTTCTACCGGCTTCTACTTGTGATGAGTTTATGTCTCATGAACTAGTGTCAGTACTATTATTCTAATCACACTTCTTCAATATCTTTGCCATCAGGGATGCTCAGGTCGATTTTAGTGGAACTGCACAAAAGCATCGTATGATCCGAGGGTGCCAGCTATCTTTCCTTCGACGGGTTCTACCTGGCCAGGAAATTAAATCATTTTTAGGGTTTAGGGTTTAAGTCGTAGTGACCTCATTAGTAGTTTTTCTTTCGTACACGCTCTCACAACTTTTTTCTTTAGTTGTGAAGTAAATATTGGCTATGATCTGTGAATCATTGAGATGCATCAGCATGCGTGTTAGTTTTCATTTGTATTTGATGGAATGTTGTAACGGGGCAACCTTGGAATAGGAATGAAAATGGAGTGGAAAGTTTCCGTTTTTCCGAAGAAAAATGGAAACGGAGAGAAACCAACGTTTCGTTTCGTTGGATCGCGCCATCGAGCAAATCCAACATTTAAATCACGTCTGTCGTGTTCGTGTCTCACCCTCCTCCACGGCTCGACCCCACACGGTCGCTCGGCATGCCACTCACCGCAAATCGAGTATACGATAACTTTCCCGCCTGCTTGTTGATGGATCGCGCCATGGAGTACTAGCACTACTGGAAGAGATTGACGAGTTGGGGGAGGACAGCTAGCTGTAGCACAGACTCCCAAGAACTTTTTACATGCATGTTGTAGCCGGCTATTGCGACCTTTGAACGCGGAGCAGCCGCGTGCACCCGGAAGCGGCGAGGGCGACGCTCTCTCGGCCAGCGCGCCGCTTCAATGCCGGCGCCAGTGAGAGGTCGCGTCCGCTCTGGCCGAGCATGAATGCAGCACTGACCGTTTTGGGCGGGAAGCACGTGCGGGTGATGAAGAGGGTTCGGGTTGGTCAGGACCGGCCATGGCAGCGGTCCGGACGTGGGCAAACAAGAGATGATGTACGTTAATATTGCTGCGTATATAATTAACAACGTAAATAATGTGCCAGTTGGACAAATATGATTGGAGATGGAGATGGAAATGGAATTTTACGTAAACAAGGATACGCATGTCTATGTGTGTGTGCGCGACGACTCTCGCGACCTGGAAGCGGGGGCATGTTTTTGATCGAGTTTTCTTTCTTGGTACGTTAGAAAAATTGTCCGCCAGTTTTCGTTTCATTTTTTCGGGAACGCGTGTATTCTATTTAAAACCACTGCTATGGAGAGATTTTTTTACTCCATTATAGCCTCTTGTTTGACAGAGTTCCTCGCGTCTCGCTCTCTCACCCTCTCCATATCAAAACAAGATGACAGTGTCCACTCTATCTCTCTCCTCACCGGTGGTCACAGATCCGGCCCAATCCCGTCCGCTGCGGGAGGCGAGGAGGTGCAGCGTTGACGTTGTTGCCGTCGGCGACGGAGGAAGCCGATGCGCACCGTCCTCTCGGAGCCGGCGCTGGCGCGGACGAAGATCCTCCGCGCCCTTGTTCGCTGCCGTCGTGTGGGCAGATCCCGCCCACCCGCCTAAACGACATCTCGCCCACCTGAGGTATAACTTCTTGTACTGGTCCAGGTCCCCAGGTCGCTGCGTGCGGGTTTTCTTCTATGCGACTACTCTCCAGCTCCCCATGCATAGTAGCTAGGGTTCTTTGGGTGGTCCAACATCACCTACTAGTACTATTACAGAGGAAATGCCACTCGAAAAATTGTCCTGATTTATGCCTCGGTGGAGGTATACATGTTGTTTCGACAAAAAGTACATGGTGGTTGTGCGGTCATTGTCCATATGGTGGTAGTACTATCACTGGTTAAATGAAGAAATGCTTTTTTTCTTGGGTATCCTGGTTTAGTTCCCATCAAGATAATTATGATGCTTCTGTTTGTTGGTGTACTTTTCATTAATTCTTATTGACAATTGAGATGTCGTTGCTAACCCTTTTTTATATTTTTGGAAATAGCGATGCATGTCTACATACCCGGGCATGTCTTCCTCAATTTTAGTGGAACTGCACAAAATTGGATGGCCATTGTTGTTCCGCCTCACTGTCCTTTGCCACGTGGTTCTTCCTTCCTCGAGCTTGATTACTGAGAAGAAACAGACCACAGTGAGGATTTGTCGAACTTCATAGGTGCCTCACCCAAACTTAATGCCAAATGGATGATGCATCACCACGATGACCTATCGATGCTCACGGTTGCGCCTCATGGTTGCGTTGGCTGGTGAAGCTGATCGATTTTCAGTGAAAAACAACCTGTCTTCCATCAGTGCTCTTTGCTTGTTATGCACAAAGATGATATCCATAGTCAGTTCACCTTGGTTGCGTTGGAGACGCAGTCGTCTTTCACGTTGGTGCAATTTTATCACACAATTGGCTATCAACCAAATGTTTCCTCAAAGAAGGATCGACGTTGGTACTGAGAGCATAAGTTTTGTATTGATTTCTAAGCCTTCTCACAACTTTGTCTCCAGCTCCCCTGTAATTTTATTTGTCCAGCTATTAACTTCGATTTAAAAATGGTGTGGACTAAAAACCCGGATGGACGTAGTAGCCCTCCATTTTTATTTACTCCGCATATTAGATTTGACTGAAGTCAAACTTTGTAATACTCTCAAACCTTTCCGATAATTGAAATTAAAATTCTTTATTTGTACACACTCTCACACGTTTCCGATAATTTGGCGCATGTGTGGTTGTTCACTTAAGGGAGGGTAGTGTACCACACGTGAAGGATAGGAAGTGCGACCAGGACGCATGGGCGTGGATCGTTAGTTCATCGGAAGTAGTACTAGTTTTCTTCACTGTACATTAAATAAAGAGTTTCGTTTCGTACTTACACAATTTAAAACGATTGTTATGGAGAGAATAAGAAAACCACTCCACTATATATTAGTCGTATACACGAGAGTACTATATGGACGCAGCTTCATTGACTTAGTGCACCTGCCTTTGGATTTATGACAGGTGGGCCCAAAATGTGGCTGGCTCACCTGTCATACAGCCAAAAGCAGGTGCAGTGAAAGCACCGGAGCTCAGTCCGTACTACAGTAGTATATATATAAGCGGGAGCCTCAGCGCTTGTTCGCTAGGGTTTGCACTCTCCACACGCTCGCCGCACTACATATATGTTACACGCTGGAGGCTCAGCATTCATTTGCTAGGTTTTGCTATATTCACAGTCTCTCACCCTCTCTTCACCAGATCTAAACAAGACTGCGTTGGCCTCTTGTCTCTTTCTCCCTCCTCACAGCTGGTGAAGGAGGCGTCCGTATCCCGTCGCACCGGGAAGGGGAGGAGGTGCAGCGTTCACTCTATCGCCTTCGGCGAGGGAGGCAATCCACTGCCGGTTGCGCTGTTCTCTTTCACCCAGCGCCTGTGCGGGAGGGCCACCGATCCCTTCTTCCTCGCTGCCATACATAGTGTGGGCAGATCCGGCCTCCCGCCGCACGCCATGCCACATCCCGACGACCCTAAGGTATAAGTTTCTTTGAAACCGTCATTGCTCTAGCTGCATGTGGATCTTTTTCGATCTGTAGTCGAATCTAGGTCTTGGTTCAAAGAGGAAAGAAGGGTGCGGTGGGCTGGAGCAAGAATTTAGGACATGGTTCAATGACGAAAGGAGGGGCGGAAAGTAGTATAGACTGGCTATCCAGCCGCTTTGTAGGTCGAAAAGGGAAAAGGGGGGTAACCCAGTACACACATCTGTAAGGAATCGATCTCTTTGTTGAAAAGGGAAAGAAACTGGGGGTCGGGTAGTTTGTGCAGGACTAGATTTGCTGCCCTCACATAGGAAGAAGGTTCAAAGAGAACAAATATGGGACCAGCGCATATATGCTGCTTGGCTACATACTCTGCATCACCCATTTATACGTGTGGACGCACATGGTGCTGGCATGTCCCATACAGCTATTTTGCTGTTGTTAATCTAAGAATGCTGCCGGAAAATTGAAGCAATGCCACTGTTAAAAGTAAATTACATTTTTTAACGAATGTTGTTTCAAGAGAATGTCTCTGTTAATATGAATCAATGCAACCGTTTTAGAAATGCTACTGTCCTACTTTGTTTTCCATCCAAGATAAGTTAGATGCTTCTTTCTGTCATCGTTTGTTTCATCCTCCTTTATCGGCAAGTAATTGTTTCCTTTTTTGCCTCTGTCAAAACAGGGCTATCGATTCAACTTGTTGCTATTGCAACATTTTGCTTCGCTACTCGAAACACTTATGTTTTAAGAGTGTTTTGTGCAGTTCAACTTGAATGTCACACCGGTGACTTTGCTTAATTTTGGTGGAACTGCACAAAAGGAGATCGAGATTCGTATTTTACCTTTGTCGGTCTCATGAAAGGTCAGTACAGGCCTTCACCCACATGATTGTGCGGTGTGCTTTGAGATGTTGTGCTACTTGTATTGGTACTGTTTAAATAAATGTTGAATTGAAGCTATTGTATTGCTGTCTTTTCCCATTAAGTAGTGAACAAAAATGGGACCAACCCAGACATGATGCTTGTTGCTTTGTTACAACAAACTCTGCATCACCCCCTTTATAAGTAGATGGAAGCACAAACTGTTGTTGCGCCCACTCTCCCCTGGAACTGTTTATGCTTTCCGTTAATCTAATGCCGCTGGTAAAATTAAGCAATGCCATGCCACTCTCAGAATTAATTAACTACTGAATCTTAGTTCAAAACTGCAACACTTGTTAGGAATGGTACTATCCTGCTTTGTAGTTCTTTCTACATGTTTAACCAAGGTATTTTTAAGATAATGTCTCTGTTAAAATGAATCAGTTGCATTGTTTTAGGAATGGTACTTTTCTGCTTTGTCGTTCTTTATACATGTTGAAACAAGGCATTGTTAAGATAATGTCTCAGTCAATATGAATGAATCACACTGATGGAGAATTGCTACTCTCCTGCTTTGTTTCCCATTAAGATAAAGTAGATCAGTAGATGCTTTTCTTCTGGGAGTACAAGTCATCAACCGTTATTTCTCAGTAATTGTTTCCCTTATACCTATTGTTGCTTACAGGGATATCAAAATTAAAGCTCGGTTTTATTCCGACTTCGATTTTAGTTGAACTGCACAAAAGGAGCCAATGTGTCCAAGGCAAACTGCTGCATTACTGGGTCCAGTTGGTCGTTCCACTTTGCAGAAAGAAGCAGTCACTGTTTGCGCTACATTACAGAAGGAATGACCGAGAAGCTTTACAGAGTATTATTAGACACCGGTGACATGACTAGTCTGGAGAGACCATTGGCAATTTAACAACACGTGGAGTGCCCAAACAAGTACAAGAAGCTACGACAGGACTCCACGATAATAGGCATTACATATTTTGAATGGGAAAAGCTTGTCAAAGTTTAATCATTGATGTTAGCAAGAAGACGTTAGTTTAATATATTGGAATTGGAAAACCTTGTCAACATTTGCTCATTGATGTTAGCCAGAAGACATGCATTTGATATTTTTGAGTGGGACGCCCTTGCTGTGAGCAGCGTCGAGTGTTTTTTCCTATTCCTGTGTTCAGTTTAGAAGTAAATAGTTACTCTGCTGAGATATTCTTGTGTTAAGAGTTTGTTCTGAATATTGTCTATGTAATGCCAGGCCTTGTGTTTGATTGCAAAGTTGAGCTTGGAATGTTGTGGCATGCGGCATCACGAGCTGTTCACCATGCCTCCTGGGAATAATGCTTCGTATTGTTTTGCATGTCGATCTAATGCCAGTGATTTGCTTGTTAAGAAGATCATCCTCTTCTGTTGTTTCCATGCTTAAGAAGTTCATCGTCTGATGTTTCATTCATAGCCTATACGACAAGTCGGGTAGGTTAGACGTGAAACCATATGACCTTCCGACCAACTCATGATATTAGGCCGTGATTGGATCGTCATTTTCCAACCAAAACCGCTTGTAAAACTAACGCTTGTAAATTAAAGCAGATGGTCTCAGGCGAAGGCGCTTGGTTGGTCGATTTCGACTAGTAAAATATCGGAAGTACTTCACACACGATAAAAACGCTGAACGACACTCGGACGATTGCTAATCCAGCCGTTAGCTGCTGTTTCAGCCTTGCCCATGGATGGCATGATACGCACGTCGTGCATGTATCGTCTGGTAATGTCGTCCATATAGCAGTGCTCGTAAAATATACATTGGTCTCTCAAATTACACGCGTAACCCGCCGGTTTTACTTATAGACCTCGGGCCCTTGGTTTCATTACGCCTGTATTTTACACGTTGTTTCCGATGACGAGTAAATTACACTTGTATGTTAATACAGGTTTGAAATAAACCAGAGCTCCCAAGCGCGGCCTTACTGTTTCATGCCGTCTCAGTTTCTCGAAGGTGCTCATAGATGTCCGATGATCCTGGCTTCCTGAATGAGCAGCGAGCGCTGTATCAGACCATCCGTAGGGCCCGCGAGGCTCTCTCCGTTGTCCTTCGAGTTGTTGCGCTCGCCGTGGCGCCGAGCATTGTTAACATCATCAACGAACATGAGGATTCAGGAGATGACTTTATTTTGACTGGATGACACTAGGGACCCACTAGGGCCATAGCCGTACGTACGCAAGTGCCTCCTTATTATGTACAACTATATTTTTTTTGCTTTCTCCTGGTTTCCTGACATCACGGTCCCACACCATTGTCAACCTATGTAGTCAATATAAACGAGAGAATTGCACAAGGTGCGGCCGACAGCTGGGACCAAGCAGCTCGAGCAGTATTTGTGTTTTTGAGGCGTGAGCACTGCAGAGTTTTTATTGGCGATGATTTCGTTGTTGTTCTGAGGAGAGCGGGGTATTAACTGGGCGAGCTGTGGCCCGTCTAGCCCAGGCCAGATATCCAGCCCAGATACTAATTTTTCCAAGATGAAAATGGCTAGCCCAGCTATACGTCTTTTTGAGGAATACCCAGGCAAGGTCAACTTGTTATTCTCCGCCCTGCTGGGCTGCAAATCTTTCCCAGGAGGGATGCATTAGGCTTAACAAGAAAATGGGCTTTAAAAAATAATAAATGGGATGTAATTATAAAAACTGGGCAGTAACTATAAAAAAATGCACCAAACACGAAATTAGTTTATAAAATATTATTTATGGATTTTGAAAATCTTAAATTTTCATTGTTGCGCGCGCAATGTTTCGTTGGATTTTTATGTAATACAAATTTATATTTAATCTGACTAGAAATTTCGGGATAAAAATATTTCGGATCCCATCAAAATGTGGGAAATTTTATTGAATTATGTCTTCAACGGTTGGTTGAAATTATTAATCGTTGTCCTAGCTAGAAAATGGGCTGTACTTTTAACAAACTGTAAATGGGCTGTTGTAAATTCCATTAGAATTCAAAAATGGGTTGTACATTCTTACAAAATGCAAATGGGCTATAAGTTCTCTGCCACACACTTGTGGGCCTACTAAGTGACGCGTCCCCTAAAAAAAATAAGTTGACGTGTATGCAAGGCTTTGTCAACTTATTATATCCAACACACGGTTCTAGTAGCAGTGGCCGTTGGATGTCTATCCAACGGATGTCGTGCTTCTTCTTCAATCTCGGATATTCTTAGCTTCGGCCGCCCAAAAAATGATTCCTCCCCCTGACATCTGGGGTGCACCGTTTCGGAGGCTGACCTGTGGGCCTACTAAGTTGGAGTGTACCAAGGGCTTTGTCAACTTAGTCAATATAAACGATTCTAGCTTCAGTGACCGTACGATGTCCATCCAACGGCCGTAGTGCTTCTTCAACCTCTGGTCTTCTTGGTCCAGCCGCCCAAAGCAGCGCCGGTTGTGCCGCCTGCTCCTGCCACCCGTGGCCGGCTGTGCTGCCGCGGAGGCCTCACCGCCCCCATACTACTCCCACTGCTGGCCAGGCCATCCCTCCACTCACCCACACCCCCTGTTATTCTGCGGCGACGGCAGCCTCACACCGCAGCCGAACCAGTGAACCCTCGTACTCCTCTCCGCGCGGCCTTCCATTGCTGCGTCTTCCCCGGCTCCGCGTCGTCCCCTTCCTAGGCCTCGCCGTCGTCCACCACCCTGGTGCTCTCAGCGCGGCGTGGTCAACGTGGTCAATGACCGACTTCCATCGGAAGAGTACTGTACGTGGAGAGGCTGACAGCTGGGTCCACGGCGGCCGCAAGGAAGTGCCTCCTTATTACACGCAAAATAATTATTCCTCCACCTGACAGCGGGGACCCACCGGACGGGCCACCAGTATTTTGCGAAAAAAATTGTTTCCCCCCGACTGCTGGGACCCACCAGACGGGCCACCGTATTTCGCGAAAAAAACGTTCCCCCCGCTGTCAGCTCGGACCCACCGGAAGTGCCTCCTTATTACGCACAAAAAAATGAATACTCCCCCGGCTAGCTGGGACCCACCTTGGTGGGAGGCTGACTTGTGGGCCCACTAAGTTGACGGGGATGAAGGGCTTTGTCAACTTAGTCAATATGAACGATTCTAGCTCAAGTGACCGTACGATGTCCATCCAACGGCCGTAGTGCTTCTTCAACCTCTGGTCTTCTTGCTCCAGCCGCCCAAAGCAGCGCCGGTCGTGCCGCATGCTCCTGCCTTCCGTGGCCGGCTGTGCTGCCGCAGAGGCCTCACCGCCCCGTACTATTCCCACCGCTGGCCAGGCCCTGCGGCGACGGCAGCCTCACACCGCAGCCGAACCAGTGAACCCTCGTACTCCTCTCCGCGCGGGCTTCCACTGCCGCGTCTTCCCTGGCTCCGCGTTGTCCCCTTCCAAGGCCTCGCCGTCGTCCACCGTCGTGGTGCTCTCTGCGCGGCATGGTCAACGTGGTCAAGGAACGACTTCCATCGGAAGAGTACTATACGTGGAGAGACTGACAGCTGGGTCCACGGCCACAGCCCAGTTTTTTTGTGATTTGCCAAGTAAGTCGCTTTGTCAGGCCTGTTGGGCTGCAAATCTTTCAAGACGAGGAGAGCTTTCATTCGGCTGGCCGAGAAAATGGCCCATCAGTAATGAGAAATGGGTTGTACATTTTTAAAACACATCAAACCGGCAATTAGTTTCAAATATCTTTTTTTTTTCATTTCAAGATTTTAAATTACATTAATTTTTATGCGTGGAGAATTTGTTGGATTTTATATTGATATACATTTATTTTTAAAATCAATTTGAATGTGAGTCGAAATTTCGGGATTAAAAACAGTTCGGACCGCACCGAAATATGCAAAATTTCGTATAATTTTTTAACCGTGGCCACAATATGGGCTGTAATGCTAACAAAAAGAATATGGGCTCCAAAAAAACCTTAAGAATTAGCAAATGGGCTGTAAATTATTAGAAATAATGGCAGATGAGTTGTATGTTGTTTTCCACAGATTTGAGGCTTTCCTAAAAAAAGGTTGACGCACAAGCACTGACTGTTGGATGTCCATCCAACGGCCGTCGTGCTTCTTCAATCTCTGCTCTTCCTGCTCCAGCCGCTCAAACAAGCGCCGGCGGGACTGCCTGCTACCTCCTCCCTGCGGCCAGCTGTGCTGCCGCGCAGGCCTCAACGCCCCACCGTACTCCCATCGCTGGCCTAGCCATCCCTCTACTCACCCACACCTGCTGTTATTCTCCGGCGACGGCAGACGAACCAGTAAACACTCGTACAGTCGTACTCCCCTCCGCGTGGGAAACAACTGCCGAGTCTTCCCTGCCTCCGTGTTGTCCCCTTCCTAGGCCTCACCGTCGTCCACCGCCGTGGTGCTCTCAGCGCAGCGTGGTCAATGTGGTCAACGACCGACTTCCATCGGAAGAGTACTGTGCGTGGAGACGCTGACAGCTAGGTCCACGGCCGCAGCAAGGAAGTGCCTCCTTATTACGCGCAAAATAATTATTCCTCCACCTGACAGCGGGGACCCACCGGACGGGCCACCGTATTTCGCAAAAAAAACATTTCCCCCTGACTGCTGGGACCCACCAGCTACACCTTCGCACGCAAGGAAGTGCGTCCGGGCAAAAAAAACAATTCGCCCCCCTGACTGCTGGGACCCACCAGCTACATCTTCGCACGCAAGGAAGTGCCTGACAGTCGGGACCCACCTGGTCGAAGCGTACGTAGCGTTGTCATTCTGGTCGTGAACATGTACGTACATATATACTGGTGGATGTAGAGGCGCGCACGTGTCGTAGTAGAGGCGCGCACGTAGCAGGTACACGTACGTACAACGGTCAGGGTGCAAGAAAGAAAATATGGCCACGTATGTGTACATACGGGCGGGGTCTCGAACGCCTACTCGCGCATACGTACGGCGAGGGCTCGTTGACATGGCTGGGTCGGAACGGAGAAACAGCGTCGTCATCGTGTTCATGGGGAGGCAACGGAATGCGTCGTGTTCATGGGGAGGCAACGGAATGCGTCGTGTTCATCGGGAGGCAACGGAACGTGTGGGAGTCAACCGGCTGGGTCGGAACGAAATGCGTGGTCGTGTTCATCGAGAGGGCTTGGACGGAACAGGCGATGAAAACGAGGCCTGGCATACCGCACAACGGAGGAAACGGACCTCCTACGTTCGGAACGGGGTCCTGTTGATCGGGAGGGGTGTGGCGTACCGCAAAACGGAGGAAACGGACCTCCTACGGTCGAAACGGGCGTCCTGTTGATCAGGAGGGGTGTCGCGTACCGCAAAACGGACGAAACGGACCTCCTACGGTCGAAACGGGGGTCATATTGATCGGGAGGGGTGTGGCGTACCGCAAAACGGACGAAACGGACCTCCTACGGTCGAAACGGGGGTCCTGTTCATCGGGAGGGGTGTGGCGTACCGCAAAACGGGACTCCACGGGATACTGTTCGTCTCCACCGTCGACCTCCTCCAGCCTCCACGGGCTACCGTCGACCTCCTCCAGCCTCCACGGGCTCCTGTTCATCCAGCCTCCACCGCGCGCTACTCCACCAGCTACTGTTCAACCACCCCTCCACGGGCACCCCTCCATCGTCTACTGTTCATCCAGCCCTCCACACCACGGGGTCCTGTTCAACCACCCCTCCATGGGCACCCCTCCACCGTCTACTGTTCATCCAGCCCTCCACACCACGGGGTCCTGTTCAACCACCCCTCCACGGGCACCCCTCCACCGTCTACTGTTCATCCAGCCCTCCACCACACCACGGGGTCCTGTTCATCCAGAGGCAACGCCACCGCTCACTGTTCATCCAACCCCCCCCCCCCCGCAACGCTCACTGTTCATCCCAGAGGCAGCATCGATCGGCTTCAGTTAGCAGCAGTAGCGAAGGAATCGCTCGATCGGGTTCAGTTAACAACCATCGATCGATTGCTCGGGTTCAGTAACGCGTAGCCTGCAGTGCAATCGCTCGGGTTCAGTTAGAGCCCAACGCCTTGCTCGGGTTCAGTTAGAGCCAATGCCTCGCACACACACGCGTACGTGTACGAGAGAAATGCGCATCGCTCGGCCCCCGACCTCCCACCGTAACCGGGAACTCCCCGAAATTTTCCTCGCCCTCGCTTCTACCACGGTTTTTTCCGTCATGGACGGCCCAAAGAATGTCATGCAGCTGCGTCTCCGGCCGGCCCAGGACGAAAAGCCCATTTTCTGTCATGATTTTTCGTCATAGAAGTAGGAGCCCACCACATCTATGATGATACCGGGTTTTGTCACAATTATCGTCATAGAAGTGTCATATGTATGACAGAAAAAAATCGTTCGGCCCAAAATGTCATGGATGTGTCTTTTTTTTGTAGTGGTGGGCTATGATCCCGCGTAGTTACAAGCATGGCAACGTCACCCAAGACACACCGAAGATAGCACCGAGTCTTCCAGACACCAGCGGAGCGTGTGACAAAGGGAGGGTCGTTACCATTGGAAGACAACTGCATTACGATGCTTCTAGAGCTTTTTATGAAAAGGACCCAGCGTCTGCATCTAGGCGATGCATGCAGCCACTTTATTAATTATTCACAAGAGACCTTATAAAGAGATACATCAGTAAGTCTGAAGCCACCGTCGAGGCAACATCTGTCGCTACTCCTATTCAGTTGATGAAGGATGCTGATAGTCTGGGCCTAATACCACAGACCTAAGGCCCCAACTAAGCCACTTGCCGAGTATGGGGCACACACCGGTCCGACGCGCTCTCAGCGGTCGCCGCCGCCAACCACCACCACTCCATCTTCAGAGCTGTACTGGCGCATCATCCTTGCCCGGTCTAGCTCCCGTCGACGCCACCAAGGCGCCCAACGGCACCACCTCCCTACGCGCGAACTGATGACACGTCACGGTCGCCGCTGGTACACCTCAGCACCATGCCGCCAAGTACCATCAGCCGACACTGCTTGAAGTCTCTAGAAGATCTGTCATGCGTAGCATCTGCCGACCAGGCATGACAAAGCGTAGCACCTGTCGGTCAGGCATAACTTGACATCTCCACTGAAGCTCCATGCAAGCCGAAGCCACTCCACCTCCCGCCTCTGACTTCCAGCGCTGCTCCACAAACGATGCTCCCAAGAGAGAAGCGACACCGCAGTGCCGCCATCGTCCGATTTGGAAGACCAGATCCTAGGGTTTCCCCCAGAGCAGTACGAGTGGGTCGACAGTAGTCACACGACGATGCCTTTATCAAGGTAATGACGCAGAATGCCGCCATCGCCCGCCGTCGTCTCGGTGTTCACCGGCAACTATGTCTCCTCGACTCGCAGTCGCTACAAGATGACGGATCCGGAGATCCAAACACCCAGCCTCAGGCCGACCACCTCTGAGAAGAGATGGTCACCACCGCCGGTTGCACCGCGTCCAGATCGATGATGTCTACTACACAACCTTCTTTGTAGACGTTGTTGGGCCTCCAAGTGGAGAGGTTTGTAGGACAGTAGCAAATTTCCCTCAAGTGGATGACCTAAGGTTTATCAATCCGTGGGAGGCGTATGATGAAGATGGTCTCTCTCAAACAACCCTGCAACCAAATAACAAAGAGTCTCTTGTGTCCCCAACACACCCAATACAATGGTAAATTGTATAGGTGCACTAGTTCGGCGAAGAGATGGTGATACGAGTGCAATATGGATGGTAGATATAGGTTTTTGTAATCTGAAAATATAAAAACAGCAAGGTAGCAAGCGATAAAAGTGAGCACAAACGGTATTGCAATGCGTTGAAACAAGGCCTAGGGTTCATACTTTCACTAGTGCAAGTTCTCTCAACAATAATAACATAATTGGATCATATAACTATCCCTCAACATGCAACAAAGAGTCACTCCAAAGTCACTAATAGCGGAGAACAAACGAAAAGATTATGGTAGGGTACGAAACCACCTCAAAGCTATTCTTTCCGATCAATCCATTGGGCTATTCCTATAAGCGTCACAAACAGCCCTAGAGTCGTAGTAAAATAACACCTTAAGACACACATCAACCAAAACCCTAATGTCACCTAGATACTCCAATATCACCTCAAGTATCCGTGGGTATTATTATACGATATGCATCACACAATCTTAGATTCATCTATTCAACCAACACATAGAACCTCAAAGAGTGCCCCAAAGTTTCTACCGGAGAGTCAAGACGAAAACGTGTGCCAACCCCTATGCATAGGTTCATGGGCGGAACCCGCAAGTTGATCACCAAAACATACATCAAGTGAATCACGTGATATCCCATTGTCACCACAGATACGCACGACAAGACATACATCAAGTGTTCTCAAATCCTTAAAGACTCAATCCGATAAGATAACTTGAAAGGGAAAACTCAATCCATTACAAGAGAGTAGAGGGGGAGAAACATCATAAGATCCAACTATAATAGCAAAGCTCACGATACATCAAGATCATGCCGAATCAAGAACACGAGAAAGAGAGATCAAACACATAGCTACTGGTACATACCCTTAGCCCCGAGGGTGAACTACTCCCTCCTCGTCATGGAGAGCGCCGGGATGATGAAGATGGCCACCGGTGAGGGTTCCCCCCTCCGGCAGGGTGCCGGAACAGGGTCCCGATTGGTTTTTGGTGGCTACAGAGGCTTGCGGCAGCGGAACTCCCGATCTATTCTTTATTCCAACTTCTCTATGGTTTGTAAACTATTTTACTAGCCATAGATTCATCAAAATAAGCAAACAACACACGAAAAACAGAATCTGTCAAAAATAGAACAGTCTGTAGTAATCTGTAACTAACCCAAATTTCTGGAACTCCAAAAATTCTACCAAAATAGGACGACCTAATTTGATTATTGATCTGCTGCAATTGGAATCAGTATTTTATCACGTTCTGGTGATTTTAAACAATTGTTTTCGTGAACAGAAAGTTTCTGGAATTTTCAGCAAGATCAAATAACTATCATCCAAGAAGATCCTATAGGTCTTACTTGACACAAACACTAATTAAAAGATAAAACCACATCTAACCAGAGGCTAGATAGATTACTTATTACTAAACAGAACCAAAAAGCAAGAAACTAAAATAAAATTGGGTTGCCTCCCAACAAGCGCTAACGTTTAACGCCCCTAGCTAGGCATGATGATTTCAATGATGCTCACATAAAAGATAAGAATTGAAACATAAATAGAGCATCATGAAGAATATGACTAGCACATTTAAGTCTAACCCACTTCCTATGCATAGGGATTTTTTGAGCAAACAACTTATGGGAACAATAATCAACTAGCATAGGAAGGCAAAACAAGCATAACTTCAAGATTTTCAACACATAGAGAGGAAACTTGATATTATTGCAACTCCTACAAGCATACATTTCTCCCTCATAATAACTTTCAGTAGCATCATGAATGAATTCAACAATATAACCAGCACCTAAAGCATTCTTTTCATGATCTACTTGCATAGAAATTTTACTACTCTCCACATAAGCAAAATTCTTCTCATTTGGAATAGTGGGAGTATCATAAGAGACTTGAATACTATAAATTGTTTCCACATTAAAGGAGTAATGTTCATAAAAAGGGTAATCATAATCATGACAGGTTTTATAAATATAATCATCACTACTTTTTATAGCATAAGTTTCATCACAATAATCATCATAAGTAGCAACTTTGTTCTCATCATAATCAATTGAAACCTCTTCCAAAATAGTGGATACATCACTAAATAAAGTCATGACCTCTCCAAATCCACTTTCATAAATATTATAAAATTCAACATCCTCCAAAATAGTGGGATCATTACTTCCTAAAGTTGACACTCTTCCAAACCCACTTTCATCAATATAATCATCATAGGTAGAAGGCATGCTATCATCATTATAAATTTGCATATCAAAACTTGGGAGACTAAAAATATCATCTTCATTAAACGTAGCATCCCCAAGCTTGGGACAAACATTAATTGCAGCAAATAAATTCTCAAAAATATCATCTTCTTCAAACATAGCATCCCCAAGCTTGGGCCTTTTCATATCATAAGCATAATCACTCTCATCATTAATAGTATGGATAGGACCAATAGTATAGCAATTATCATATTCTTCCAAGCAAGTGCCAAAAAGATTTTCAAGATCATAAGAAGTATCATTATCTTCCGAATCATAATCATCACAACAAGCAATAGGCATAACGAGATCATCATCAAGTGCATCATCTTCCACAATTATTTTTGATTCATTTTCATGAGGCACAACAATAATAGGAGCAACATTATTTGGGAGAGATATCTTTTTACCTCTCTTCCTTTTTCTTTTCTTCTTCTTCACCACATCATGTGTGGGTTCAATCCTCTTTTTGGAGCTCCTTATTAATGAGATTGGTTGAATAGAAGGCTCCTCCTTGTTACCTGATTCATCGTAAGAAATAATAGGAGGATATTGGGAAGTCTCTTCCCTTTCATTAGTATTTTCTTCATCTTCTATTTGTTTTGTTTTCTTTATGTTGTTGGCAATATGAGGATTTTCAATGCAATTCACCGCAAAATACATATAAATCTCTTCTAGATCAAAATGAAGAACTCTATCAAGGGCAAATTCTGGAATGACCTTAGTTATAAGTTTCATTTCTTCATAACCCAAGAGCAAACTAAGTTCATTATGATGTGCAAGGGAAATCAATTCATCGCAATTTTTGGACACGATACGATCATCAAACAATTTGCATTGGGTACTGAAATGATCATGTTCATTGCAAAGTTCACAAGTACGGCTAAGAAAATTTAAATTTTTAGCACAAACATCTAGCCTTTCTTGCAACAATTTAGTTTCTAAATGCTTATGCCTCTTGCAATATATATCTTCCCTATTTGGTGTGTACTTGCAAACCCAATACACTCCACAAAAATCGACATGCTTATAAGAGATATTTTCATCATGACTAGTGCAATCATCATTAGTACTATGGATATTCAAGGAGTTCATACTAACAACATTGTAATCATGCTCATCATTCAAAGATTCAGTGCCAAACATTTTAATGCATTCTTCTTCTAACACTTTGGCATAATTTTCCTTTCCATCATACTCACGAAAGATATTAAAAAGATGAAGCGTATGAGACAAACTCAATTCCATTTTTTTAGTTTTCTTTTATAAACTAAACTAGTGCTCAAACAAGAAACAAAAAGATTCGATTGCAAGATCTAAAGATATACCTTCAAGCACTCACCTCCGCGGCAACGGCGCCAAACAACCCTGCAACCAAATAACAAAGAGTCTCTTGTGTCCCCAACACACCCAATACAATGGTAAATTGTATAGGTGCACTAGTTCGGCCAAGAGATGGTGATACGAGTGCAATATGGATGGTAGATATAGGTTTTTGTAATCTGAAAATATAAAAACAGCAAGGTAGCAAGCGATAAAAGTGAGCACAAACGGTATTGCAATGCTTTGAAACAAGGCCTAGGGTTCATACTTTCACTAGTGCAAGTTATCTCAACAATAATAACATAATTGGATCATATAACTATCCCTCAACATGCAACAAAGAGTCACTCCAAAGTCACTAATAGCGGAGAACAAACGAAGAGATTATGGTAGGGTATGAAACTACCTCAAAGTTATTCTTTCCGATCAATCCATTGGGCTATTCCTATAAGTGTCACAAACAGCCCTAGAGTTCGTAGTAAAATAAGACCTTAAGACACACATCAACCAAAACCCTAATGTCACCTAGATACTCCAATGTCACCTCAAGTCTCCGTGGGTATGATTATACGATATGCACCACACAATCTCAGATTCATCTATTCAACCAACACATAGAACCTCAAAGAGTGCCCCAAATTTCTACCGAAGAGTCAAGACGAAAACGTGTGCCAACCCCTATGCATAGGTTCTTGGGCGGAACCCGCAAGTTGATCACCAAAACATACATCAAGTGAATCACGTGATATCCCATTGTCACCACAGATACGCACGACAAGACATACATCAAGTGTTCTCAAATCCTTAAAGACTCAATCCGATAAGATAACTTCAAAGGGAAAACTCAATCCATTACAAGAGAGTAGAGGGGGAGAAACATCATAAGATCCAACTATAATAGCAAAGCTCGTGATACATCAAGATCGTGCCGAATCAAGAACACGAGAAAGAGAGATCAAACACATAGCTACTGGTACATACCATCAGCCCCGAGGGTGAACTACTCCCTCCTCGTCATGGAGAGCGCCGGGATGATGAAGATGGCCACAAGTGAGGGTTCCCCCTCCGGCAGGGTGCCGGAACAGGGTCCCGATTGGTTTTTGGTGGCTACAGAGGCTTGCGGCGGCGGAACTCCCGATCTATTCTGTTCCCCAAAGGTTTTAGGGTATATTGGTATATATAGGAGGAAGAAATACGCCAGGGGAGCCACGAGGGGCCCACGAGGGTGGAGGGCGCGCCCAGGGGGGTGGGCACGCCCCCCTGCCTCGTGCCTTCCTCGTTGATCCTCTGACGTGCACTCCAAGTCTCCCGGATTGCTTTCTTTCCAAAAATTAATTTTCCGAAGATTTCATTCCGTTTGGACTCCGTTTGATATTCCTTTTCTGCGTATCACTGAAACAAGGGAAAAACAGGAACTGGCACTGGGCTCTGGGTTAATAGGTTAGTCCCAAAAATAATATAAAAGTGTTTAATAAAGCCCATAAACATCCAAAACAGATAATATAATAGCATGGAACAATCAAAAATTATAGATACGTTGGAGACGTATCAATCGACGGCCATGCCGGGCTGCCGCCGCCCCCCGCGCCGTCCGCTAGTCACCATATCTGGGATGGGCCCGAGCTGGTCGGACCAACGGGTGCGCCGCCACCCAGCCATGGGGTCGCCGCCCCGGCCACCGCCGCCCCTGTACATCCGGCCAATCCCCACCAGCACCACCGCAGGCGCCGCCGCTAGGACGCCGCGCCACCATGGGCCGAAGTGGGGGCCGCACCTCCGCAGATCTTGGCGCCCACGCCACCCATGGATTCGAGGGAGAGGGGAGAGGCCCTCTGCCACCGCGTCGCATGCACGGGCTTAGCGCCGACCACCTGCGGCAGCGGAGGGGAGGACAGGAACGGGGCGGGTCGCTAGCGGCAGAGGTTGGCTCCTCCCATGTCGCCCGTGAGGGGGGCGACGCGAGAGGCGAGAGGGGGGCAGCATAGAAGAACAAACTCCACAGACGAATCAACGACGATGGCAGCGGCCACCGCGAGGGTAGCCATATCATTGACGGTGACGGCCACCGCCACCTCTAGCCAAAAACCAGCATAGAATGGGCAGGTTAAGAGCAAGTGGTCCGCAGTCTCCGTGGCCGCAGCGCACAGCGGCACCCGGTGTCCACGGCAGCGACGATGCACTTTCGGGCAAGGACGTCACGCATATGGATGCGCCCTCGAACCAGGAGCCGATAGAATCGCGAGGGGGCTCGCGAACCCCAGATGAACACGGCATAGTGGGCAATCACGCCACCAAACCGCACCAGCTTTGATTTTTAGTCTGCTTGCCGTGAACAAAACATTTTTTCGATAAAGGACATTTCATTGAAAAGATATATCGAGGTGATACAATCGCATCGAAAGAAAGCCCGGCCTCTACATAGCTAGATTCACACAGCCAAAAAGTCGATAGTGCCCTAAAAATAAAAATAATTCAGTACAATGCGAAGCAAATAAATCATGTCGAGCCTAAGGAGCGGCAGATCCTATCCGTCGATCACACCTCCATCCATGAGGGTAGAAAACCTCCCTGGCCGAACGCTCCAGCCGTGTAGATGCTATCATAAAAAGGTCCCTGTCGTCTGGCCTCAGCAGGATAGACCAAGTACGAAGCCATCGTATACAAACATGAATAACCTGCATAGGAGATGAGACACATTTATTATTAAAGATCACATCATTCCTGGTAAGCCACAGTGCCCACCATAAGGACGCCGCTCCCACAAGAATATGTGCAGAAAATTGTTTATCAATACCCCGCAACCAGTTGCCGAACATGTTCCGTGCACTACTTAGTGGGTATAAATTGGAAGCTACTTGAACTATGGCCCAAACTGCGCGAGCGAACTTGCACTCAAAAAATAAGTGTTTAATAGACTCGTCATGTTGGTAAAAGACACATGTCTTAGAACCATGCCAGTTTTGTCGTGCCAGATTATCTCTAGTTAGGATGACTCCTCTATTTAGAAACCAGAGGAAAATCTCCACTCTTAGAGGAATTTTGAGCTTCCACAATTTCCTGTTATCAACTGGAACATCACAATGAACCATTGCATCATACATGGATTTGACTGAAAATTTGCCATTCTGATGCAAGTTCCATCGAAAGACTTCCGGCTCACCTGACAGTTGAATGTCCTCCAGACGAGTGAGTAATTCATTCCATGCTGCCAGGCGAGGGTCAAGAAGGTCCCTACGAAAAGAAATATCAGGGTTTTCTTGTCCTAAGACTTGTTTGATCGTGACAAATTTATGTCTGACAATCCTGTACAAGCTCGGATATTGCACCATTAGTGGGTTGTTCCCTAGCCAGATGTCTTCCCAGAATCGAACCTGAGGACCTTCCCTAAACGAGAAGATCCCAAATTGGAAAAAGAATTCCTTGGCCTTCATCACACCACTCCAAAAATGTGAATCCCCGGGTTTCCAATGAACTTGAGAAATGGCATTGGATCCCACATACCTGTTGCGAATGATTTCCTGCCATACTCCATTCTCATTGAGTAGTTTGTAAAGCCACTTGCTGAGAAGAGAAATGTTTTTAATCTCAAGGTCTTGAATTCCCAGCCCCCCTTGACTTTTAGGTCTGCATAATACGCTCCACCTAGCCAGTCGATATTTCCTAGATTCATTATCGCGCTGCCAAAAAATCTAGATCTAAAGTAGTCTAGTCGCTGAAGAACCCCTTTCGGTAGGTGGAAGAATGACAACATATATAAAGCCATGTTGCTTAGGACAGAATTGATCAAGATCAATCGTCCCCCGTAAGACAAGAGTTTGGCCTTCCAACTGTTGGGGAACGCAGTAATTTAAAAAAAAATCCTACTCACACGCAAGATCCATCTAGGTGATGCATAGCAACGAGCGGGAGAGTGTGTCCACGTACCCTCGTAGACCAAAGCGAAAGTGTTTTATCAACGCAGTTGATGTAGTCATATGTCTTCATGATCCAACCGATCCTAGCACCGAACGTACGACACCTCCGTGTTCAGCACACGTTCAGCTCGATGACGTCCCTCGTACTCTTGATCCAGTTGAGGCCGACGGAGATTTCCGTCAGCACGACGGCGTGGCGACGGTGATGACGAAGTTACCGGCATAGGGCTTCGCCTAAGCACTACGATGATATGACCGAGGTGTGTAGCTGTGGAGGGGGGCACCGCACACGGCTAAGAGATTGTCTGTAGTGACTTTGGGGTGTCCCCTGCCCACGTATATAAAGGAGGGAGGAGGAGAAGGTCGGCCCTAGATGGGGGGCGCCAAGTGTGGGGAGTCCTACTAGGACTCCCAAGTCCTAGTAGGATTCCCCTTTTCCTTTCCGGAGTAGGAAAGAAGAAAGAGGGAAAGAGAGAGAGTAGTAAAGGGCAAGGGGGGCGCCACCCCCTTTCCCCTAGTCCAATTCAGACCCATGGGATGCGCGCGCCTCCTTCCCTTTGGCCTGCCTCCTCTATTCTCGTATGGCCCAATAAGGCCCAATACTTCTCCCGGCGAATTCCCGTAACTCTCCGGTACTCCGAAAAATACCTGAATCACTCGAAACCTTTCCGATGTTCGAATATAGCCTTCCAATATATCGATCTTTACCTATCGACCATTTCGAGACTCCTCGTCATGTCCCCGATCTCATCTGGGACTCCGAACAAACTTCGGTCATCAAATCACATAACTCATAATACAAATCATCATCAAACGTTAAGCGTGCGGACCCTATGGGTTCGAGAATTATGTAGACATGACCGAGACACATCTCCGGTCAATAACCAATAGCGGAACCTGGATGCTCATATTGGCTCCTACATATTCTACGAAGATCTTTATCGGTCAAACCGCATAACAACATACGTTGTTCCCTTTGTCATCTGTTTGTTACTTGCCCGAGATTCGATCGTCGGTATCCTCATACCTAGTTCAATCTCGTTACCGGCAAGTCTCTTTACTCGTTCCGTAATGCATCATCCCGCAACTAACTCATTAGTCACAATGCTTGCAAGGCTTATAGTGATGTGCATTACCGAGAGGGCCCAGAGATACCTCTCTGATACACGGAGTGACAAATCCTAATCCCGATCTATGCCAACTCAACAAACACCATCGGAGACACCTGTAGAGCATCTTTATAATCACCCAGTTACGTTGTGACGTTTGATAGCACACAAGGTGTTCCTCCGGTATTCGGGAGTAGCATAATCTCATAGTCTGAGGAACATGTATAAGTCATGAAGAAAGCAGTAGCAATGAAACTGTAATGATCATAATGCTAAACTAACGAATGGGTCCTGTCCATCACATCATTCTCCTAATGATGTGATCCCGTTCATCAAATGACAATACATGTCTATGGTTAGGAAACATAACCATCTTTGATAAACGAGCTAGTCAAGTAGAGTCATACTAGGGACACTTTGTTTTGTCTATGTATTCACACATGTACTAAGTTTCCGGTTAATACAATTCTAGCATGAATAATAAACATTTATCATGAAACAAGGAAATAAATAATAACTTTATTATTGCCTCTAGGGCATATTTCCTTCAGTCTCCCACTTGCACTAGAGTTAATAATCTAGTTCACATCGCCATGTGATTTAACACCGATAGTTCACATCACCATGTGATTAACACCCATAGTTCACATCGCCATGTGACCAACACTCAAAGGGTTTACTAGAGTCAGTAATGTTAGTTCACAACGCCATGTGATTAACACCCAAAGAGTACTAAAGTGTGATCATGTTTTGCTTGTGAGAGAAGTTTAGTCAACGGGTCTGCCATATTCAGATCTGTATATATTTTGCAAATTTCTATGTCAACAATGCTCTGCACGGAGCTACTCTAGCTAATTGCTCAATATGTATCCAGATTGAGACTTAGAGTCATCTGGATCAGTGTCAAAACTTGCATCGACGTAACCCTTTACGACGAACCTTTTGTCACCTCCATAATCGAGAAACATATCCTTATTCCACTAAGGATAATTTTGACCGCTGTCCAGTGATCTACTCCTAGATCACTATTGTAATCCCTTGCCAAACTCATTGTAGGGTATACAATAGATCTGCTACATAGCATGGCATACTTTATAGAACCTATGGCTGAGGCATAGGGAATGACTTTCATTCTCTTTCTATCTTCTGCCGTGGTCGGGCTTTGAGTCTTACTCAATTTCACACCTTGCAATACAGGCAAGAACTCGTTCTTTGACTGTTCCATTTTGAACTACTTCAAAAATTTGTCAAGGTATGTACACATTGAAAAAACTTATCAAGCGTCTTGATCTATCTCTATAGATCTTGATGCTCAATATGTAAGCATCTTCATCGAGGTCTTTCTTTGAAAAACTCCTTTCGAACACTCCTTTTATGCTTTCTAGAAAATTCTACATCATTTCCGATCAACAATATGTCATTCACATATACTTATCAGAAAGGTTGTAGTGCTCCCACACACTTTCTTGTAAATACAAGCTTCATCGCAAGTCTGTATAAAACTATATGCTTTGATCAACTCATCAAAGCGTATATTCCAACTCTGAGATGCTTTGCACCAGTCCATGGATGGATCGCTGGAGCTTGCACATTTTGTTAGCACCTTTAGGATCGACAAAACCTTCTGGTTGCATCATATACAACTCTTCTTTAAGAAATCCATTAAGGAATGTAGTTTTGACATCCATTTGCCAAATTTCATAAAATGTGGCAATTTGCTAACATGATTCGGACAGACTTAAGCATCGCTACAAGTGAGAAAATCTCATCGTAGTCAACACTTTGAACTTTGTCAAAAACCTTTTTCGACAACTCTAGCTTTGTAGATAGTAACACTACTACAGCGTCCGTCTTCCTCTTGAAGATCCATTTATTTTATATGGCTTGCCGATCATCGGGCAAGTCAACCAAAGTCCACACTTTGTTCTCATACATGGATCCCATCTCAGATTTCATGGCCTCAAGCCATTTCGCGGAATCTAGGCTCATCATCGCTTCCTCATAGTTCGTAGGTCCGTCATGGTCAAGTAACATGAACTCCAGAATAGGATTACCGTACCACTCTGCTGCGGAATGTACTCTGGTTGACCTACGAGGTTCGGTAGTAACTTGATCCGAAGCTTCATGATCATCATCATTAACTTCCTCACTAATTGGTGTAAGCATCACTTGAATTGATTTCAGTGAAGAAATACTTTCCAATTCGGGAGAAGGTACAATTACCTCATCAAGTTCTACCTTCCTCCCACTCACTTCCTTCGAGAGAAACTCCTTCTCCAGAAAGGATCCATTCTTAGCAACAAAGATCTTGCCTTCGGATCTATGATAGAAGGTGTACCCAACAGTCTCTTTTGGGTATCCTATGAAGACACATTTCTCCGATTTAGGTTCGAGCTTACCAGGTTGAAGCTTTTTCACATAAGCATCGCAGCCTCAAACTTTAAGAAATGACAACTTGGGTTTCTTGCCAAACCACAGTTCATAAGGTGTCGTCTCAATGGATTTAGATGGTGCCCTATTTAATGTGAATGCAGTTGTCTCTAATGCATAACCCCAAAATGATAGTGGTAAATCGGTAAGAGAAATTATAGATTGCACTATATCCAATAAAGTACGGTTATGACATTCGGACACACCATTATGCTGTGGTGTTCCAGGTGGCATGAGTTTGTGGAACTATTCCACATTGTTTTAGTTGAAGGCCAAACTCGTAACTCAAATATTTGCCTCTACGATCAGGTCGTAGAAACTTTATTTTCTTGTTATGATGATTCTCTACTTCACTCTGAAAATCTTTGAACTTTTCAAGTGTTTCAGACTTGTGTTTCATCAAGTACATATACACATATCTGCTCAAATCATCTGTGAAGGTCAGAAAACAATGATACCCGCTGTGAGCCTCAACACTCATTGGACCGCATACATCGGTATGTATTATTTCCAATAAGTCAGTGGCTTGCTCCATTGTTCCGGAGAACGGAGTCTTAGTCATCTTGCCCATGAGGCATGGTTCGCAAGCATCAAATGATTCATAATTAAGTGATTCCAAAAGTCCATCGGCATGGAGTTTCTTCATGCGCTTTACACCAATATGACCTAAACGGCAGTGCCACAAATAAGTTGCACTATCATTATTAACTTTGCATCTTTTGGCTTCAATATTTATGAATATGTGTATCACTACGATCGAGATTCAATAAACCATTTACATTGAGTGTATGACCATAAAAGGTTTTTATTCATGTAAATAGAACAACAATTATTCTTTGACTTAAATGAATAACCGTATTGCAATAAACATGATCCAATCATATTCATGCTTAACGCAAACACCAAATAACATTTATTTTAGGTTCAACACTAATCCCGAAGGTAAAAGGAGTGTGTGATGGTGATCTTATCAACTTTGGAATCATTTCCAACACACATCGTCACCTTGCCCTTAACTAGTCTCTGTTTATTTTGCAACTCCCGTTTCGAGTTACTACTCTTAGCAACTGAACTAGTATCAAATACCGAGGGGTTGCTATAAACACTAGTAAAGTACACATCAATAACATGTATATCAAATATACCTTTGTTCATTTTGCCATCCTTCTTATCCGCCAAGTATCTAGGGGCAGTTCCACTTCCAGTGACCATTTCCTTTGCAGTAGAAGCACTCAGTTTCAGGCTTGAGTCTAGCTTTGGGTTTCTTCACGGGAGTGACAACTTGTTTGTCATTCTTCTTGAAGTTCCCTTTCTATTATTTTGACCTTTTTCTTGAAACTAGTGATCTTGTAAACCATCAACACTTGATGCTCTTTCTTGATTTCCACCTTCGCCAATTTCAACATCGTAAAGAGCTCGGGAATTACTTTTGTCATCCCTTGCATATTATAGTTCATCACGAAGTTCTAGTAACTTGGTGATAGTGACTAGAGAACTTTGTCAATTAGTATCTTATCTGGAAGATTAACTCCCACTTGATTCAAGCAATTGTAGTACCCAAACAATCTGAGCACATGCTCACTGGTTGAGCCATTCTCTTCCATTTTTTAGGCAAAGTATTGTCAGAGGTCTCATACCTCTCGACACGGGCATGAGTATGAAATACCAATTTCAACTCTTGGAACATCTTATATGCTCCATGGCTTCAAAACATTTTTGAAGTCTCGGTTCTAAGCCGTAAAGCATGGTGCACTAAACTATCAAGTAGTCATCATACCAAGCTTTGTCAAACATTCATAACGTCTGTATCTGCTCCTGCAATAGGTCTGTCATCTAGCGGTTCATCAAGGACATAATTCTTCTGTGCAGCAATGAGGATAATCCTCAGATGACGGACCAAGTCCGCATCATTGCTACTATCATATTTCAACTTAGTTTTCTCTAGGAACATATCATAAATAAAACGGGGAAGCTATTTTCGAGCTATTGATCTACAGCATAGATATGCAAATACTATCAGGACTAAGTTCATGATAAATTTATGTTCAATTAATCATATTACTTAAGAACTCCCACTTAGATAGACATCACTCGAGTCATATAAATGATCACGTGATCCATATCAACTAAACCATGTCCGATCATCATGTGAGATGGAGTAGTTTTCAATGGTGAACATCACTATGTTGATCATATCTACTATATGATTCACGTTCGACCTTTCGGTCTCCAGTGTTCCGAGGCCATATCTGCATATGCTAGGCTCGTCAAGTTTAACCCGAGTATTCTGCATGTGCAAAACTGGCTTGCACCCATTGTATGTGAACGTAGAGCTTATCACACCCGATCATCACGTGGTGTCTCAGCACGAAGAACTGTCGCAACAGTGCATACTCAGAGAGAACACTTATATCTTGAAATTTTAGTAAGGGATCATCTTATAAAGTTACCGCTGAACCAAGCAAAATAAGATGTATAAAAGATAAACATCACATGCAATCAAAATATGTGACATGATATGGCCATCTTCATCTTGTGCCTTTGATCTCCATCTCCAAAGTACCGTCATGATTTCTATCGTCACCGGCATGACACCATGATCTCTATCATCTTGATCTCTATCAACGTGTCGTCATATGGTCGTCTCGCCAACTATTGCTTTTGCAACTATTGCTATCGCATAGCGATAAAGTAAAGCAATTACACGGCACTTGCATCTTATGCAATAAAGATACAACCATAAGGCTCATGCCAGTTGCCGATAATTTCAAAAACATGATCATCTCATACAACAATTTATATCTCATCACGTCTTGACCATATCATATCACAACATGCCCTGCAAAAACAAGTTAGACGTCCTCTACTTTGTTGTTGCAAGTTTTACGTGGCTGCTACGGGCTTAGCAAGAACCGTTCTTACCTACGCATCAAAACCACAATGATTTTTCGTCAAGTGTGTTGTTTTAACCTTCAACAAAGACCGGGCGTAGTCACACTCGATTCAACTAAAGTTGGAGAAACAGACACCCACTAGCCACCTCTGTGCGAAGCACGGCGGTAGAACCAGTCTCATGAACGCGGTTAATGTCGGTCTGAGCCGCTTCATCCAACAATACCGCCGAATCAAAGTATGACATGCTGGTAAGCAGTATGACTATTATCGCCCACAACTCTTTGTGTTCTACTCATGTATATAACATCTACGCATAGACCTGGCTCGGATGCCACTGTTGGGGAACGCAGTAATTTAAACAAAATCTACGCACACGCAAGATCCATCTAGGTGATGCATAGCAACGAGCAGGAGAGTGTGTCCACGTACCCTCGTAGACCAAAAGCGGAAGCGTTTTATCAACGCAGTTGATGTAGTCATACGTCTTCACGATCCGACCGATCCTAGCACCGAACGTACGGCACCTCCGTGTTCAGCACACGTTCAGCTCGATGACGTCCCTCGTACTCTTGATCCAGTTGAGGCCGAGGGAGAGTTCCATCAGCACAACGGCGTGGCGATGGTGATGATGAAGTTACCGGCGCAGGGCTTTGCCTAAGCACTACGACGATATGACCGAGGTGTGTAACTGTGGAGGGGGGGCACCGCACACGGCTAAGATATTGTCTGTTGTGCCTTTGGGGTGTTCCCTGCCCACTTATATAAAGGAGGGAGGAGGAGGAGGCCGGCCCTAGAGGGGGTGCGCCAATTGTCGGGAGTCCTACTAGGACTCCCAAGTCCTAGTAGGATTCCCCTTTTCCTTTCCGGAGTAGGAGAGAAGAAAGAGGGAAAGAGAGAGAGTAGGAAAGGGCAAGGGGGGCGCCGCCCCCTTTCCCCTAGTCCAATTCGGACCCATGGGGGGGCGCACGCCTCCTTCCCTTTGGCATGCCTCCTCTATTCCCATATGGCCCAATAAGGCCCAATACTTCTCCCAGTGAACTCCCGTAACTCTCCGGTACTCCGAAAAATACCCGAATCACTCGGAACCTTTCAGATGTCCGAATATAGCCTTCCAATATATCGATCTTTACCTCTCGACCATTTCGAGACTCCTCGTCATGTCCCCGATCTCATCCGGGACTCTGAACAAACTTCGGTCATCAAATCACATAACTCATAATACCAATCGTCATCGAACGTTAAGCGTGCGGACCCTACGGTTTCGAGAACTATGTAGACATGACCGAGACACATCTCCGGTCAATAACCAATAGCGGAACCTGGATGCTCATATTGGCTCCTACATATTCTACGAAGATCTTTATCGGTCATACCGCATAACAACATACGTTGTTCCCTTTGTCATCCGTATGTTACTTGCCCGAGATTCGATCGCCGGTATCCTCATACCTAGTTAAATCTCTTTACCGGCAAGTCTCTTTACTCGTTCCGTAATGCATCATCTTGCAATTAACACATTAGTCACAATGCTTGCAATGCTTATAGTGATGTGCATTACCGAGAGGGCCCAGAGATACCTCTTCGATACACGGAGTGACAAATCCTAATCTCGATCTATGCCAACTCAACAAACACCATCGGAGACACCTGTAGAGCATCTTTATAATCACCCAGTGACGTTGAGACGTTTGATAGCACACAAGGTGTTCCTCCGGTATTCGGGAGTTGCATAATCTCATAGTCTGAGGAACATGTATAAGTCATGAAGAAAGAGTAGCAATGAAACTGTAACAATCATAATGATAAACTAACGAATGGGTCTTGTCCATCACATCATTCTCCTAATGATGTGATCCCATTCAACAAATGACAATACATGTCTATGGTTAGGAAACATAACCATCTTTGATAAACGAGCTAGCTAGTCAAGTAGAGGCATGCTAGGGACACTTTGTTTTGTCTATGTATTCACACATGTACTAAGTTTCCGGTTAATACAATTCTAATATGAATAATAAACATTTATCATGAAATAAGGAAATAAGTAATAACTTTATTATTGCCTTTAGGGCATATTTCCTTCACCAACTGGCTAAACGTTTCTCAAGTCTCTCTTCCACATGCTTCCACTCAGCGATAGTTAAACGCCGGAAACTGCCCGAGCTGACATCCAAAAATCTCAGCATACTCAGGTGCTGATTCTGCAGCATCGCCAAAGCGAAAGAGTTCACTCTTATGAAAATTAATTTTGAGACCAGAAAGTTCCTCAAAAGCACATAAGAACAACTTGAGATTTCTTGCCTTGTCTAGGTCATGATCCAAGAAAAGGATAGTGTCATCAGCATATTGTAGAATAGATAGACCATCTTCTACCAAGTGTGGAATGACACCACTAATTTGACCGTCCAGCTTAGCCCGCTCAACAAGGGTAGCTAGCATGTCGGCCACAATGTTAAACAAAATAGGAGAAGCGGGGTCCCCTTGCCGAAGCCCCTTCCTTGTTTGAAAATAGTTGCCAACGTCATCATTAACTTTTATGGCCACACTACCTCAAGAAACAAAGCTCTCTACCCAACGACACCATTTTGGTGAAAACCCCTTCATGCGCAAAGTTTGCCGTGAACAAAACATAGTCAGCAATAGTGTCATACTTTTCATCAGCATCACAAGGCTTCTTTTGGATTAGACCATTCGTGTTTGTATGTCTTTAATTTATTTGATCATGTTATACTTATGGTCAGACCCTGGTTCACTCTGATGACTTGGACAGCTAACTTTCAGGGAGTTATGAGAGTACTCAAATGAAGAAGAGGAAGCATCTTGGGCAGCTATTGGTATTGGGACAAACTGGTTATTCAACTGATGAAAATGGACGGAGTTTGGAAATGTGCACACAATGCAAAGCTCCCAGCTAATCCTGTCATCCAAAGGTACGAGTGCTAGTGCCAGCCTCTTCACGACGGACGCCTCCCTCTCGTAGCTCCTGTTGCATTCGCCGCACAGCAACAGCTTGTCTTCTTGCTCGCCTCCAAGCGCCATTGGCTCAGCTGCCACTGCCACAGGACTCTGCGCAAGCGGCTGCCTGGCCGCCATGGACTGCTGCATCGTAGTTGCACTGTTGGACAATAAAGGGACAAACAAAACGATGTTGAGCACACAGGCGCACTAGCTGTACAGCAGAGTTTATTCAAGAGGCAGAGCAGTTTCATGGAATTTCCAGACGACTGATCAGTCTGACAAGTCACACATTTGTGGAGTTTGAATTTCTGTAGACACAACTGTAGAGCAGGGAAAATAATCATAGGGACATAACTGTAGCCATATCAAACCATGTAGAGTAGTTTGAATTTTTGTACCATCCCATGTACTGTACACAAATATGGTTGATCCTGTGTGCATGAAAAGTGCATCATTGCAAGGATAAGGGCACCGGATCAGTCTCACATTTGTGTACCAAAAAGGTGGGCTGGCCAGGCACTGTTGCTGCATCAGAAGAAGACTTCTACTATTTGTTGTTGCATATATCATGATCGTATGCCAAGCACTATTCATGACAGGGACGATAGTACTGTCAGGGAGTAGTCGACAAAACACGGTAGTGCAAAGGCTACAGCATCGTGAAATTCCGGTGAGAACGCATCAGGTACACGAACGAACGGAGACTAGATATCGCCAGTTCCTATTGCTTCAGGACGTCGCGGGAAGTCGAGCCATGACGCGCCTCGCATTCGGTTGCTGCAGGACGGTCTCTGAAAGTCGGCTGATCATCAAAGCCAGTATGCGCACTCTTTCCTTCATCAGAATCTACACAGCCAAGAGTAACATCAATCGTGTGAGATCGAACTAGTTAGATATACTAGTATAATAAACAACGCCGTGATGGGGGATGAAGGCTTACTTGGCTCTTTTCACCCAGCAGTTCGAGGACGACCCAGTGAGAATGGTCGCCTGTTACCATTTGGGTTAGCTCCTCTATTCCAAGGCCAAGCACAGTATCCAGCACAATTACCAACATATCAGCATCTAAGGGTGCATTGTCAGCCTGCTTGAAGCACGACTGCACCACATACCCTCCATGTTCATCTAGACACAGCATGAGTACTTCTGGCATCAACTGCTCCACAATTCGCAATTTCGTCGCATACTCGCAGTGTTTGAGGACGTGTTGAATGGCATAGTTGCTGTATATGCATGATCACAATGGTTGTAATGATGCAATCAAGGAAAGTAGAACAAGATGAAACAGCGAACGAGATTGCAAGTTAGTGTACCTATACTGTCCAAGTGCTAGATCCACGGCGCGCTCAATCACAACCTCCTCAAAGACTAATAGCTCACTGCCCTGGGCACACCTGAAGCACTCAATGTAGTAATCAGACATACGACGTGTGTGGTGTGTTCTTGTTCTCAAAGAGTCGATGCCGTGCTGGATTAAAATCTGCAGCGAGATAGGTCAATGCACATTTTCTAATGTCATGTCACTACTTTCTTATTGCACATTAGTATTAGCATTACTACCTTGCAATGTCTGTAGTCCATGGACGTAAAGCAGTAGTGAAGTAGTTCCACCCCTTGGGCTCTGTGCACCAGCTCGGAGCGAACAAGGTACTCGAGTAGCATCTTCAGCAGAGCTGGGTGGTCTGTGACCGCAGCGAGCAGCAGCTTCATAATGTTTCGGCTGCACGCAAATTGAGTCAAAGCAAATCAGAAGTCTGGTTTCATAAACCAGAACAAATCACACAGCATAGTAATGCGCAGATTGGAGTGGTCGCAAGGCAATGAAACTGTACCTATACGCAGCTGACATCACATTGGCCTCCACGGCAGCATCCACAATGGTGTCCAGCGCTGCGTAATTCTGCTTGCAGTCACGCAGTAGTAGACGGAGAGCCTTCATTCCCTCCTTGGTTGACAGAGCATCGATCCCGCCGCCGCTGAGAAAGCGGGAACGCACCTCCTGCAGATCCAAGGCGCCTTGGGGGGTCGACGACGCCTTCCCAGGAACGAACTCGTCGGCTTTAGCGCTGAGCATCGACCCGAACGACGGGGTCAGGGGCGAGGTCGACGTCGCGTGTGGCTGCTGCATCCACGGCTGGGTCTCCCTGCGCCCCGCCATGTTGTAGAAGTGACGGGATGCTGCGTCCAGCTCGAATCCGTCTCAGCCGATGCCTGAACTGGGAATGCCTGGGTAAGGCGGGAGGACGTTGTCGTAGTTGGCGCGCGCCGAGACGAGGGGCTGGTAACCGGAGCCAGCGGCGAAGGCGTCGCCGTGGTGCTCGGCGCCGAGATGCTCTCCGTGCGGCGGGAGGGAGCGGAGGTGGTTGCCGCGCGGCTGCGTCTGGACGAGGTTGTAGACGTCTGAGGGGTAGGGGTCAACGGAGAGCGGCGAGAGGAAGCCGTTATGTCGTCCGAGCCGTTGGCCGGGTCGGCGTAGCCGGAGAGCGGGTGGAAGGCGCTGTTGTGGTGGGCGTGTGGCGGCGACGAGAGAAAGGATCTGTAGATGTCGGAGGCCGCGGGGATGGAGGCGGGGTCGAGGAAGGCGGACCGCGGCATGTAGAGGCTGCTGTGGTGGGCGCCTGGCGGCGACGGGAGGAAGTCGTCGGAGCCGGCGGGGTTGTCCGGGTCGAGGTAGGCGGACGGCGGCGAGACGTGGTAGGTGCGTCGAGTCTGGGCGTGAAGCGGCGGCGGGAGGAGCGGGTGGTTGCTGCCGAAGCCCGCGGCCGCGGGGTTGGCCGGGTCGAGGTAGGCAGACGGCGGCGGGACGTGGTAGTTGCGCCGGGTCTGGCCGTACAGAGGCGGCGGGAGGAGCGGGTAGTCGGAGCCGAAGCCCGCGGCCGCGTGGTAGGCCGGGCCGACGTGGCCGGTGAGCGGCTGGCGGTGGTCTGCCCTCACCGGCGGAAGGTGGCCGGAGGCGCCGCCGAGCCGCAGCGCCCCGGCCATGCGCGTCCGCGGCAGCTCTTCGCCGGCGTCAGAGCGCGCGGCGGCTGGGTCGGGATTTGGATTCGGGGCCTCCATACTCTCTCGGTCTCTCCCCGGATTTGTTTTGTGTTGAGAATGGAGAGGCTTGCGGTTGCTTCTCCGTTGCTTTATGGGGATGGGGGAAGACGACACAGCGGGCTACGGCTAGGTAGGGGACCAGGTATGGGGGCGGGGCGGGCTGACGTGGCTACCCCCCACCTTCCTTTCCTTCTCCGCAAGAAAACGCCCTTCGTCACCCTTGTGTATCCATCTTCTTCCCATTTCCCTCCCTCACCACCAGCATCTTCGGCACCGGCGAGCCCCTGCACCGGTGTCGTCAACCTCCTGTTGTTTTTCCACCGGCGACACGCTTGTCTCTGACGAGGTCCTTACTCGGCCTCGCCGTTGTGTCTGTGTCTCTGAGCCCCATAGCTCTGTTTAAGAGAATATCACAAGGAAACTAAGATTCAGTGAAAACTGATGAAAACCACATGGAAACAATGTTTTAAAGTTTTCTTTTTAAATGAGATGTTAATAGTGTGATGTTCTTTTGCCATGTGAAATTCCCAAGTTCAAACATGTTACCATTTACGAGGTACAAAAAAATCAGCATTGAATAGTGTCGAACATTAAACATCATTGTTCATTGCTGAATATGTTATTTTCATAGCTCGTAATGGTAATGTGCTTGAACATGAAAATTTTCTTCGCAACCCAACATCACCCTCTAAACATTCTTTATTTTTCTTAGATTATTTCGAAACTTTAAATTGTGGTTGCCACAAATTTTTCTTTGAAACTTGGTTTCATAGGACATTCTCTATGTTGCACCTCACTTGCTTCTTCCTTCTTCTCCTGAATTGACTTGCGCCAAAAAAGTTTTCAACCTCTCACAAACAACGCAAATAGCAAAAGTGAAGGGGGGCCTTTAATTCCTAGAGTTTTTAAAACATAGGAATAGTGTGTCATATCCTCTTGTATCGTACAGGATTCAAAACTACAACAATTTGGATGGAAAAGTATTTGATAGCATAAAATAGAGGGATTTTATGAATCATATGACACATTCATAATGATTTTACTGTTCCGAATCAAATTAGTATCATAGAAACAATTACTAAGAATTCCAATCATTACAAAATCATATAGAATTCCTTTGAAGCAAAGAAGGCCAAAAATTCTTCTGTTCCTATCACATCCCCTTCTCACTTCAAACCCCCACTCCCACCACCGCCACGAAGGGGGGGGGGAGCTTTGGCGGAGTCTGGACTGCTGCCACACAAGACACCAACAACCCCGGCCCACTCAAATCTCTCTCTCGGTCCACTTTTCTTCCTTCGTCCCTACTCCCCCTTGCTTTCATCCGCACCTTCCTCTTCCGCCGCCGCGTTGTACCTCTCCGACCGCAACCCAGGCATCCTCAGACGTCCTTAGTCCCGACCCACGTGCCTGCACCCCTTGAACTACGCGACCATCCACCCAAGATCCCTCTACAGCCAGGTGTCGTCCGCCCCCTGTCGACGCTGTCCATTGAGGACACCACACCCGACAAGTGTTCGGTCAAATAGCATTGAGTTGTTTTTTGCAAACTTCTTGTTGTTTTCTAGAGTAATACGATGGCGGGGTACTCCGTGATCGATGATGTGTTGTTGTGCTATGCGTGGTTGACCGTATCTGCGGACTTTGTATGCATGAGGCAAGGGGGCTCGGCCATTTGGAAAAACGAGAATGCTTCGTTTCATGAGCAAAAGGACTTCACGCCCTACGGCAAGCACATCATCCATGCATGGACATAAGAAATCGCTAATACATTGGTGGTACACCATCTCCAACGTCGTCATGAAGTTTTGTCGCGCGATTGCACGAGTGCAGACAATGTGGCCATCGGGCTCGTCAACCATGGAGATCGCACGTTTTGCTTCTTGTAGCTCACATGTTGGTCAACTGACTAATTGAATGTTGCAACTAGCTAATCATCACATTGTATAGCCTGTAAGCGTTGTCGTGTTGTACCACAGGACCGAGGGCAGACCATTTACGCTTATATATTGTTGGATGAAGCTCAAGGGAAACTATGTGTGGGACGACCTAATATCGTTGAATTTAAATTGATGAATTAAAAAAAAGTTGAACATACTGCTCTCTCGGATGTAATATTTACATTTGAGTTGTTGTTTGTATTGGAGATATTTGCATGTTTATCTAGGGATGAAGTGTGCTATTTTTTGTAATTATTTTGAGTGTTGTGAAATTATAAAATAAAAACCTGGATATTTAGTGAATATAGTTGGATGGTCGGATTTCGCATCAGAGTGTCTGTGCACTGATTCAGAAGATACAGTGTCCAATTTAACAATCAGTGCTGGAGATGCCGTTCGTTCATGTGGCACCTCTGGAATGGATATGCTGGCACCGTCTATGAACTTTACGGTTGGGCTACCTTCCGTGTTTAACTTTAACTTGGCTGGCACCACATAACAAGGGCTCTGCTCTGCTCTTCTTTTCTTTACTTTTTCAGGATCCACGAGAGCTCTGCTCCGTTTGTTTTCTCCTGCCGGTTTAGTTTCGTACCGTAATCATGTCATGTGCCTCGCCCGTATAAACTCAGTGTACCGGCGGTACACGCGCACACGCGTCTCGGTGGCCGTCCTGCTCTCTCTGCCGCGCCACTTTGCTCCGCGGCTCTCGACGCGGGAAAGATGCCGCTCCCTCTCCACACTCCCGCCCACGGACCGCGCCTTCCTTTTCTTCCCTGCCACGGTAAAGGGGCCCCCACACATGTGCCTAGGCTTTGTTGGGGCAAAATGACAAATTTAACCAATGGACGAAATCAAATCACAGAATGAACTGTCCGTGAAACTATTTCACGCGGCTGACTTTTTGTGTGCGCCCGGCACGAAGGCGCCACACTACATTGTGCAACGCCTCACAGGTAGGCGCTACACGCCTGGCCAGCGTCGCATCCGTGTGATACGAAAATTACTAAGTCAGTATACAGCGCCTGAGAGCTAGGCGCCACACTATACAGTGTAGTGTCTAGCTTCTAGGCGTTGCACTAGTGGTTGCTTCATTTTGTAGTGCAACCACTAGTGCAGCGCCTGAGAGCTGGGCGCCACACTATACAGTGTAGTGCCTAGCTCTTAGGCTCTGCACAATGACTTAGCAAATTTTAGGCAGTCTGGGATGCAACGCTGGCCAGGCGTGTAGCGCCTATCTGTGAGGCGTTGCACAGTGTAGTGTGGCGTATTCATGTCGGGCGTCACACAAAAAGGTCATCCGCGTGAAATAGTTTCACGAGCAGTTCATTCTGTGATTTGATTTCGTTCACAGATCAAATTTGTCAAATTTGCCCTTTGTTGACGCCGGGCCACCAGAAGAC
Source organism: Aegilops tauschii subsp. strangulata (assembly GCF_002575655.3). Taxonomy (NCBI): domain Eukaryota; kingdom Viridiplantae; phylum Streptophyta; class Magnoliopsida; order Poales; family Poaceae; genus Aegilops; species Aegilops tauschii. Next base: position 464,311,654 of record NC_053038.3, read on the forward strand.
AAACTCCAACAGGAATAGCAAAAAGAGTTGAGTTGAGGATCCACCTGGTGTCCTGGTCCCAAAAGGTGAGAGAAAGCCAAGTCCAAAGAGTCTTTACTAGTTCCTTTTGTTCTTGCTCTGGCCAATCGGCGCCGTACTACTACTGCTGGATGGACCACCATTTGCTGTTTCTAGATCCCAAGCGATGTCCAAGTCTAGTCTTTCTTAATGACTCGCTCTAATTATTCCAAGAATCAATCTGTCCCATTCTAGCTGCTTAATCCATTGTTAGGGCAACTCCAAGCCGTGCGCCAAAACGCTCCTAAATGTTATGCACCGTATATGGAATTTACGGTTGGGCTATCTTCCGTGTTTAACTTAGCTGGCCCCGCATAAGAGCTCTGCTCTTCTTTTCTTTATGTTTTCAAGAATCCATAAAAGCATCTCTACTAGATCCTTTAAAAATGGTCAAACCATTATAATTTCTGCGTTTTAAGGTTTTGAACGAAAAAAATGTTTAGAATAGAAACTGTAAAGGTGGTCCAACCCGTAATTTTTTTAAAGGGCACCGAAAATCTACATCCGAGACCCTTATATTTGAAGGTTAGAAGGCCAAACCGAGAGGGCCCCGTAAACCGGTCAAACCCAGCAAACACGCTGCCACGGAATTTGCTGGAATCTGCCTGAAACTTGCCAGAATTCGTCACCGCACACCTGAAAAGGCCGCTAGACGCCAGAATTGATCGCCGCCCGTTCAAATTGGACGAGCTCGACCTCGCCATCCCCTCTCGTGACCTCAGCCTGGCGGCCAGAATCCTCCCGGCGCGGCCGGCAAAGGGGCACGACATGGCCGGCAACGGAGCAGGGCGTGGCCGGCGGCCGACGGGGCTAGGCGTGGCCGGTTGGGGGAAGGGGCGGCGCCGGCTGGGCTGGAGGAAGGAGCTCTTATCCCAGTTTTATAGTTTGTTTTTACAGTATCTGTTCGGCTCTAGCTAAAATGAACCCTTAATTTTTTTTTACTTTTATCTCAGTTTTACAGTTTATAGTTTTAAGGGGTCTGTCAGAGATGCTCTAAGAGCTCTGCTCCGTTTGTTTTCTCCTGCCGTTGTAGTTTCGTACTGTAATCATGTCATGTGCCTCGCCCGTAGACATGTACACGGGCAGATGCCCCTCGGTCGCACTATCTCAGCGGGGCCACTTTATTATTATATAGTCCACGACTCTCGAGGCAGGACAATGCTGCTCCCTTTCCACACTCCTGCGCACGGACCACGCTTGCTTTTCGGAACATAACGTACACCTCCCACGGTAAAGAGGGCCCACATTCGTGCCTGAGGATTGAGGCTTTGTTGGCGCCGAGTATACCTGGCCATGGGACGGGCCTAGAAAAGCCCACGGCAGAAAACTGAGGCCCATGCCCTCCTAGACCCTATCATCGGGCCTACTTTTCAAGTCCAAGCCCGGCCCATCTCGTAAAAAGCCCTGAAAAGCCCTTAGGGCTTAGGGCTGTGGGCCAGGCATCTTCCTTAAAATGCTAATATGCTAAGCCCAAGCCCGTCTAGGCCCTGCTGATGGGCTCAAAACTCAGACCCAAGCCCGGCCCATGGGCAAGCCCATCAGGCCTAGGCCCTAGATTTTAGGGCCGGGCTAGGTGGGCCGACAGGGCCGGGCCAGAGATGGCCAGAACTTCGCCTAGCCTCCAGAAGACAAACTCAAACAAGAGTTCAACGGAGGATCCACTTGGTCCCAAAAGGTCAAAGGCAGCCAACGCCAAAGAGTCGCTTTTACTACCAGGATTACCATTTCGTGTTTCTATATCCCACGCCATGTCCAAGTCTAGTCTTTCTTAATGACTCACTCTAATTAATCCACAAAATCCATCCTGGAACCTTCGACATCCCTCTAGCTTCTCAGACTACCCACAGTGGGAGTAACATAGGTAGTAACATCACATATATCTAGATAAAATAGATGATGTGGCAAGCAATAAATGAAGAAAGAGAGGCATGTGGTAACATAGCTAGTTACTAGTAGTATCAGTAACATCACACATATCAAGGCAAGATGAGTCTATAGCCTAATAAATAAAGTGTTGCATGTTACCACACATATGTTACTCCCCACTATAGAGATAGTAACATAGAGTAGTGAAAGTGCATTATATCGACTAGAGGGGGGGGGTGAATAGGCGATTTTTATGAATTCTTCACTTAGGAATTTGCGGATGAGGAAATTCCTTAGCGAAGAACTACTTGCAGCGGAATAAGTACTCAAGAGTAAGCATAGCAGAACATAGGCATGATCATCATGATGAAATGAAGACAAACACAGAGTACAGAAAGCGTAAACACAGGATAGCACATGATGAAGACAAACAGACTGAACAAATTGAACTGAGGAAATTGAGAAAGTCTTCAGTCAAAGTCTTCAAACACAGATATGACAAGCACACAACACAGTAATGAGGAAATGAAAGAGTTGAGGAAATAGAACCAGTAAGCTTGGTGAAGACAATGATTTGATAGACTAGTTCCAACTGCTGTCTCAGTTGTACATCTGGTTGGAGCGGCTAGGTATTTAAACCTGAGGACACACAGTCCCGGACACCCAGTCCTGAACACACAGTCCAGGACACTTAGTCCTCACTGTATTCTCTTTGAACTAAGGTCACACAGACCTCGTCCAATCACTCGTGGTAAGTCTTTAGGTGACTTCCGAACCTTCACATACTCGGTCACTCGGCGATCCACAATTCCTCTTGGATGCTCTAGACCATGACGCCTAACCGTCTGGAAGAAGCACAGTCTTCAAAGGTAACAAGCGTCGGATCCACGCATGATCAATCTCTTCAGTGATGCTCAATCACTTTCGGTTTGTAGGTGTTTGGGTTTGGGTTTTCCTCACTTGATGATTTTTGCTCAAAGTCCTCGGAGGATGGGATGCTCTCAAATGACAAATGTCAGTTTCTCTCGGAGCAGCCAACCAGCTAGAGGTTGTAGGGGGCGGCTATTTATAGCCTAGGTAGCAGCCCGACATGATAAGACATAAATGCCCTTCAATGATATGACCGTTAGGTGGATAAGATATTTTGGGACAGCTGGCGCGTAGCACAGCAATGGTCGGAAATATGAGGCTCAAATTCCTCAGGGCTATCATGTTCCTCACTGTGTAGGCAATCCGCACTGGCGAATTCCTAACTCCTCAGTCAGAACAAATTCCTTAGAGACCAGAAGAGCTTCGTCTCTGTCACTAAAGAATATGACTGAACTGTATGAGATTTCCAATGGCTTCACTCGAAGGGATTGGTAGGTGTAGGATTTTGAGTTGAGCATCACGTGGAAATTTTTCCTTAGTATTTCCTCGAACCCCTTTAACAGTACGGTGTTTCCTATGACTCAAGAAAGAGAAAATGAAACTACGAAAACAAAAGTCTTCACGCTTCTTGTTCCTCAAATGAATACCAAGTCTTCAAGGTCACACCAATTTCTGCACTTTCAAAGTCTTCAGAAAGTCTTCAGAAATCCAAAGTCTTCAGTCGAAGAAATTCATTTTTAGGGGTCAACTTTCTCTATAAATATCAAACTCCTCATAGACTTATAGACCTGTGTACACTCATAAACACATTAGTCCCTTAACCTATAAGTCTTCAATACACCAAAATCACTAAGGGGCACTAGATGCACTTACAATCTCCCCCTTTTTGGTGATTGATGACAATATAGGTTAAGTTTTCAACGGGAATAAACATATGAAGTGTAAATACTGATATTGAGGAATTTGATTGCAAGATATAGAAGAACTCCCCCTGAAGATGTGCATAGTGAGGAATTTGCTTTTGAAGCAATGCACACTTGAAGAGTTGAATCATGGAGATCTCCCCCTATATCTTGTAATTCATACACGCAATTGACATAATATATGAAGAATTTGAAATGCATGATGAAATATGGTGACTGATGTAATTCAGCATGCGTGCGATAACATTAACGAGGAATAAGCATGCAGAAGAAACAACAAAAGTATCAGGCCACCATAGAGTTTTAAGTTTACAACTCGATCCAACAAAGTCATCAGAAGAACGAGAGTTGTAACTTCGAAAAAAACGCCCATATAAGATAGACCCGCTTGAAGACTAACTCAAATTTCTCCCCCTTTGTCATCGAATGACCAAAAGGTTCGAAAATGAGGACTAACGCGCCCAGAAGAATATCAAGTTGATGAAGGAGCGCCAGCGTTGTTGGGGTCGTTTGTTGATGTAGGGCCTGCCGTAGTGTCGTCCACGTCTTCATGCTCATCAGTTTCGCGCGATGAAGAATAGGAGCTGGCCACCAAGGAAGGAACCTTGACCTTCTTGTATTTCTTCGGTGGAGGTGCAGACCAGTCAAAGTCCTCCTTGAGACCCATGTTCTTCAGATCTTCTTCGCTGTAAATGTGAGACAAAACAGCCCAGGTGCGACCGAAGACTTCATGAAGGTAGTAATGGTTTTTCTTCACTACATTATGTGTAGCAGTCATGTTGTGAAGAATTGAACCAAACTGACACTTAACCCATTTATGGTTTCGATCCACCTTCTGGTGAAGACTTAGCAGAAGTTCACGGCCAGTCATCACATGAGGAGCAGTAGCTTGAGGATTTGGCTTGGAGGCATGGGCAGCAGAATCATGAGTGGCAGAGTCATCATTGGTGGAATAAGATGCAGCCTTGCGAAATTGACCATCCAATGGACGAATGCCTTCATCTATAATGGCAGAAGCCTTGCCCTTGTCATCAGTTGAGGAAAATGTCCGTTTGAGGACTTCAATCGGGGGCAAGTAGCTACAATGGTTCAATGTATCAGCTTTGTAGTTGAGTGAAGACCTTGTTCTGATGAATCTCATAATCCATGGTGCATAAGGCTTCAGCTCAAACGGTGAAAGTGCAACATTTGCCAGAGTCCTCATGAAGAAATCGTGATAATTGATAGGAATGCCATGAATGATGTTGAAAACCAGATTCTTCATGATGCCAACAATTTCCTCATCAGATGAGTCGTGGCCTTTGATTGGACTCATAGTCTTTGTCAGAATGCGATAGACTGTCCTTGGTACATACTGCAATTCCTTCACGAGGAATTTTGTCCTTGAGGCTTGACCTGGTTTCAATGGCTTCATCAGCACTTGCATATAGTGATCAGTAAGCTCAGGCTCTTGGTACATGCAACGAGCTCCTTCAGGTGGAGGACTGATGGGCAGGGCATGAAGTAATTCAGTGGCCGGTGCCTTATAGTGAGTATTTTCAGTCATCCAGTCCAAAACCCAGGAGTTCACATCGTCAGGATCTCCTGTGATGTGCAAAGTTGCGTAGAATTGAAGAATGAGTTCTTCATTCCAATCAACTATGTCTGTGCAAAAGTTGAGGAGGCATGTGTCATGAAGCACACTGAGGACAGGAGTGAAGCATGGCAGTGATTCCATGTCCACATGAGGAATATGCTCGTGATCGAAGACTTTGTCCTTATTGAAAAGTAGTGAAGAATAGAAGTTGGCCTGGCTGGCGGTCCAAAAGCGCTTCCTTCTAAGACGAGCAGAATCATAGGGATTGTAGTCAGTGAAGAACACGTGCTCGCCAAAGAAATCATCAACCTTGAATTTCTGCTTCTTTGAGAATGGATCCTTTGGCTTGGACTGAGGAGTGTCAGTCAATTGCATTATCACCTCAGGAATCGCAATCTCAGGTTCTTCAGGCTGAGGAATTTCAGCTTCTACTCCAGTGACAGCCTGGGTCTTCAATTCTTCATGTACATTTTCTTCAGCACTAGTGGCTGGAATTTCTTCATGGACAGATGGGGTTGCACGAGGTTCTTCAGATCCCATTTGTACTTCAGTAGCAACAGGGGACTAAGGAATTTGCTGTAAAGGTGTGAAGAGTGGAGACTTGGGGTGCTGACTTTCCCAAAAGTCATCATTCATCACTGGTGTGGTACAGCCAATGTCCACGTCTTCATCTTCTATTTCTTCAACGCCGGCCTCTTCAGCAGTAAACTGAGGCATAGGCGAGGAAACAACTAGAGTTGAAGGGATTTCATCCACTTCAATTTCTTCATCCATCTGCTCTGACGAAGCAGCAGAAGGATTTTCTTCATCAGATCCGCTAGGGATCACATATTCTTCATCAAAAGGAACAAGGTCCTTTGATGGCATGGTTGAGATCGGAACAGCATCAATGGGGTTTGCAACTGAGCTGGTCAATTTCTTCATCTTCTTCGGAGCTGAAGAATCTGATGAAGCTGATGCTTTCCTTTTCTTCACTGTTGCACGCTCTGCAGCCTTGGTCTTCTTCACATCTGATGCAGATGGAAGAATTGGAGTTGGGGTAGGCGCAGGAGGAGCAGAGGAATGTGGTTGATTTTCTTCAGGCACAACTGATGCAGTTGCCCTGACCTCTTCATTTTCTTCAGGCGCACCACTAGTGGATGCCCTGGCAATTTCATCAGCGGCTGGAATGCAGTCATCAACCCTGGAACTCACATTTTCTTCAGCAGCCTGAATGTCATCAGCGGTGATGGCATGTTCTTCAGTTGGCTGAGCAGATGCTTTAGTTTGAGGAATTTCTTGTTGCAATGGGGCTGCAACATTGGAGGTGAACTCCTCAGTCAGTTTAACAAACCTGACCTTGGCTCCTTGCCAATCAGCCTAGTAAGCATTGAAATCATCGCTGGGGACTTTGATTTCAGACTGGATCTTCACAAGATCATCAGTTGTCATAGAGACAACGTTGTTCTTCAGGAATTTCTCCTTCCTGTACTGCGCTTTCTTGATCTGCCTGGCCTTCTCAAATTTCCATTTCTCTTCTTGGATGAAGGCAGTCAGCATATGATTTTGGCCAGGAGTCAGCTTGAAGTCAGGCATAGGAGTGTTTGGGTCCTTGTGCCAGAGATCAATGTAATCGAGGATCAACTTTGGATCCAAAAGCAGAGGCACATTTGTGCCCTTGGCTCTAGCGGCCCTGACTTGCCTATCTCTGATGATTTCAGCAAGTTCTTCATCATCAACTTCGTCTTCTTCAGACGGTACTTGGAAGGCAACCTGCTTTTTGTGAGGACTTGGGCGAGAACCTCGTCCAGCAGTGGTCTTTGTCTTCAGCAGAGAGGGTCCTGTTGAAGAATTTGGAGCAGCTGAGGAACTAGTTGAAGCTCCTGAGGCAACAGAGATGCCTGTAGTCCTTCCGCACGTGGCAAGATGCACAGGTGCTGAGGATTTTGGAGGAGCAGGAGCAGCGTGAGGAATTTGCCGTGAGGGCTTTGAGGATTCTGGCCGTGAGGGCATTGCTGAGGAACTTGGCCTTGAGGGCATTGAAGGTGAAGCACTTGGCTTATGCGCAGGCTTCTTTTCCATGGATTTCTTCGGCTTGATAGAGGCCTCAGCGGCAGCAGCAGCAACAGAGTCTTCATTCAATTTCCTCACTGCTTCTCTGGCTTGTCTAGCCAGCTTGGCCTGGCGCTTGGCCCATTCATCAGGATAATCCTCACCACGCTTGAGGCTGGTGGGATCAGCTTCTTGGCCAGGTGCCAACGGAGGTCTTGGGCATGGAGGATTTAGTGTGAATTTCTTCATGTACTTGGGAGTCACATACCCGCACTCCCTCCACTCTCTTGCCCATCCCCTCTCTATCTTCTGAATGCGCACCTTGCGCTGATTTTTATCTTCCTCAGGGGGTGTGCAGTACCCAGCATAGATGTACTCAGGGATTTCAAATGCAGTGTTGACCTCAGGCCTCTTTCCTCCTTTCTGTGGCTTCTTTCCATCAGCCATTTTCTTCAGATGAGGAATTTGAACAATTGAATTCTCTGAAGAAGTATGCAACTTTTCTTCGAGGAACGCTGCAAATGAGTTAAGTTGATGAGAACCTAGAGATTCAGTAGCGGACATGAGTACCTGTGAACAGAGTATAGTTGCGATGAATTTGGAGAGGTCATATGCGTTCTCAGAAGGTTTTTCAAAAAGAACAAGTTTGAGGAATTTGACCAGATGAGTCTTGAAGAATTTCACTAAGCGTTCTTTGTCTTAGGTTCGAGAGTTGTATAGATCGAAGATCCACACAATTGAGGAATCTTGAAGAAAAATTATTGCTTAGAGAAACGAATCAAGAACAGATGACATGTGAGGTGTTTAGTGTGTGAAGAATTTGAAGAATAAACACCTTTGAAGATTTTGTAGAAATCATTTGAATCAAAGAGGGCAGTAAAAGTAACTTTTAATTACCCTGGACGAAGAACACGATGAACTGTGAGGTAGAGATGAGAAGTTCGTCTATGCAGATCTTCCACGCCCTAACTCGGCGGAGGAAGACGGCTACGGCGGCGGCGGAGTGAAGATTTCCGCGGCCGGCGCGAGTACGGCGGTGACGAGGTCGAGGCAGTGAAGCTCTTCCTCACCGGCGATGATGAAGTAGCGGTGGCGCTAGGGTTTGAGAAGCTCGACCTCGAGAGAGGTCGAGCGGAGTAAAGGAAGTGAGGAAGGGGAGAGGGGGTATTTATAGCCACGGTGAAAAACTGTTCGCCCGAAGATTTTGGACGAACGTGCCCCTGACCCTTCTCATTCACTTGACATGTGTCACCCACGTACTTAGAAGTGGAGTTCGTGTTAGATCATGGGTGAATAGATAAGTATTTCGTGGGATGCGGAACGGTTTGAGCGGCAAAGCCGAAAATTTGGATAAGATAAGTTAAAAGTTCCGTTCGCAAATTCTTCAGCTGACAAGGACAAAGTGAAGATTTTGAACGAGTTTCAAATAGAATGCACATGAAGAATTTGTGAATAGATTGGGTTGAGTATAGCATAGAGGACGAAGGGTCCGATCACATTCACTTAGCAGAAAAAACAACTTGAAGAATTAGCCACCGTATAAGAATGATGATTTCAGACACCGCGTACAATTGTCATAGGGTTTCTGAGAATCAAATTCTTTGTTAATTTCTTCACACTTGAGTGTTATTCTTTATTGATTAAAGAAAAACATTTCTTCATGTGTTGCACATCTGAGTCATCAATTTTGCATAAGTGTTAGGATGAGTGTCCTTTTGAAAGAACATTCGAAGATTCTAAGATATTTAGCTCACACCGCAACTTGCTAAATCTCTTCTCATCCAAGGGCTTTGTGAAGATATCGGCTAGTTGTTCTTTAGTATTCACGTGCTCAATAAAAATGTCGCCCTTCAACACATGATCACGAAGAAAATGATGACGAATCTGAATGTGCTTTGTCTTCGAGTGCTGAACTGGGTTGTGAGCAATCTTGATGGCACTCTCGTTGTCATAGTAGAGAGGCACATTCTTCATGTTGACGCTGTAGTCCTTGAGAGTTTGCTTCATCCACAGCAATTGAGCACAGCAAGAACCAGGAGCAATGTACTCAGCTTCAGCAGTAGACAGTGATACGCAGTTCTGTTTCTTCGAGGACCAACCGACCAAAGATCGTCCGAGGAAATGACATGTACCAGATGTTGACTTGCGGTCCACACGATCATCAGCATACTCAGAGTCAGAATATCCAATGAGATCAAAAGCCGAGCCCTTGGGGTACCATAATCCAAGTGTTGGTGTGTGAGCTAGATATCGAAGAATATGCTTCACAGCCTTATGGTGTGATTCCTTCGGTGTAGCTTGAAATCGGGCACACATGCAAACACTAAGCATAATATCTGGCCTAGATGCACATAAATACAATAAAGAACCAATCATGGAGCGGTATACCTTTTGATCGAAGTCAATACCATTTTCATCAGTGCACAGATGGCCATTTGTGGGCATCGGAATTTTGACGCCTTTACAATCTTGCATGCCGAATTTCCTCAGTACATCTGTCGTGGTATTGTCACGGCAGATGTCCTCGGGTTAGGACTTAGTCATGGAGCCATCGCAATTGGGAAGCTTGAAGGGGTTAAGTGGGACAAGGAACACGAGGGTTTATACTGGTTCGGCCCCTTACGGTGAAGGTAAAAGCCTACGTCCAGTTGAGGTGGTATTGATTAGGGTTACAATCGCCAGGGAGCTAAACAGCTATGCCCGGCTCTCGATCAGATTGTTGTCGCCCTTAAACCGCTGCCGGGTCGTCCCTTTATATAGGGAGGCTGACGCCCAGCAGCCCTTAGAGTCCCGGCCGGCTCATAAGAGTGTCCGGCTCGGACTCTAAACAATACTTGCCTTACACTACAAGTTCTATTATAACAGTAAAGATTGTACTACGAGCTTTAAGCCATCGCCGGGTCTCAGCCCATCTCTGGCCCATTATCTTGAAACTTAGCTCTGGGCTTCTGGCAATGACCCTTAGTGTAACCCGGCCCTCCTGGCGGGTGACTCCCAGGTCTATATCCTCAACATTAGGCCCCAGATTGACTTGAGCCGGCTCGTGTCAATCTTCAGCTCTGCAGACAGAAAAAATCTCCGGCTTACCATTCATGTGAAGGTCATAACCCGGAGTGACGTCATCCTCTGGACTCCGGATAATCCGCCGTGACGTCATCCTCCATTAAGTCCGTTTTTTACTCCGCCAGATCCGCAACGGATCTTTGCTTTTACTGTCCTTCCGAGAATCGAGGCGCCGTGAGGGGGAGATAACCACGCCGTGGCCTCCTTGAATCCCGCGCCCACTTATGACTCTGCCTTATAAATCGGCCGGCCCAGCACTTTCTTCTCACACTCTCCCTCTTCCTCCTCGCGCCATCGCTCCTCTGCTCGAGCTTCTGCCGCCGCCGCCGCCGTCGCGCCCCTGGTCTTCATCAACCCGGCCGCTGCATCACCCTGATTTGGACCAGACTCACGGCGGCGACCTCCGCTCCTTCCAACTCCGGTGAGTCTCCTTTACCTTGCTAGAACAGATCTGTGGTAGGGTTCTTTCAGTTCTTCGTGTTCATCACCATTGCCCACAGACTCGGTAGTTCTTGTTGCCCCTGTAGTTAGTTGATCTTTAACCTCGCGTAGAACCACTGCGGTAGAGGTTTGAGACCCATTTCATATATAAGAAACCCTCTTTTTACTGCATAAGAACTGTGTTCAACCTCAAGAACTTCTTCTGCCTCTGTTTTTTAGGTCTAGAAAATTTTCACCTCGCCCGACCATTTCGATCCGAAAAAGTTACTGCAATATGTGAAATCCGTTTTACCACACTTAGTAAAAACTGCAACCCTTGAATCTTGGCGGCTTATGCTTCCGACTTAAAGAAAACACGCGCCGTAGAATTTTCCGGTTTAAAGAGAACCATGCTCCGTAGAATCCTCCGACTTAACTGCAGTAAGCCGTAGATGACCAACTTATCCTGAAAACTCCGACGGCTTAGATAACTCACCGTATCAATATATATCATTAGTTCCCTTCATAAGCCGTCACTGTAGTTTGAATGATAAACTCCGGCTTATAATTAACCCGGACACTTTCCTCTTTATCCTAGATCACCAACCGTCACCATGCCTCCCAAAGCTCCCATCACTTGCAACTGGATGAGATCCAACATCACTGATGAGACCCTGGCCAACTTCGTTAAGTCCGGATATCTGCCCAGGAAGGAAGTGATGTCCTACCGTGCCCCTGACTCGTCCGAAGAGAGACCTCAGCCGAGGGACGGGGAGGTAGTGATCTTTGCAGACCATATGAGCCGGGGCTTCGCACCGCCCGGCTCAAAATTCTTCCGGGACGTGCTCAACTTCTTTGACCTTCGGCCTCAGGATATAGGACCCAATTCCATATCCAACATCTGCAACTTCCAAGTTTTTTGTGAAGTATATCTTGGAGAAGAGCCGAGTCTGCTGCTCTTCAGAGAGCTGTTTTATTTGAACCGCCAAACCGAGTGCGCAAACGGTCCAAGTCTAGAGTTAGGCGGCATCTCCATCCAACGGCGCAGGGACTGTCTATTCCCTTACGCAGAACCGCCAAGTCACCCCAAGGACTGGAATATGAGTTGGTTCTATTGCCAAGACACGTCCCCGGCTGATGAGAGCCCGCTGCCCGGCTTTCGTCCAACGCGCCTGGAGCCGACTCATCCATTATCTGACAAACTGACTGCCGCAGAACGCCAGCCCCTGCTTCCAATAATCAACAAGATCAAGGCCCTGCTAGGCAACGGTCTGAATGGAATTGATCTAGTCCGGGTCTGGATCTCCTGGCGGGTGATCCCATTGAGCCGCCGCCCCGGCTTAATGTGTGAGTACACCGGGCGAAAGGATGACCCGCAGAGGCACAGTCGCAATGATCTTCCAGAAGACGTTGCCGAAGAAGAGACCAAGGCTCTATTAAATGAGAGCCTGGCATACTGTGGAAGAACCGGCCTAGCCCCGTTCTGCAAGACCAATCCAGCCCCAGCGGTAAACCACTGACTTTAACCTTTCCATTTTTTTTACCTGTCACCTCGCTCTGAATCTTTTTAAGAGTTCATTACTGTATTTCTCAGGCTGATGACAAATTCTGGCGGGTCAAGTACGACCATGAGGCGGCCAAGAAGGCGAGGAAGGCAAAGAAAGCCGCCAAGAAAACCGCCCCTCGCAAAAAGGGAAGCAGACCCACTGCTTCGGAGTTGCTGCAGCTAAGCGACAGCTCCGAGTCAGAGGTAACCCTTAACCCTTTTAAACTCTTGTCATATTTGTCGTTTACTGCTGTCCGTCTTATCAATATTTTACTTACTGACAGGACGACACCGGCGCCAGTAACCCGGTGATTGAAGAGGTAACATCACTTTCCTCCGACTCGGAGCCTTTGCCACAGCTGAAAGTCCGAAGAGTAACCCGGAAAGTAAGCTTTTCTCATCCATTAGCTCATCAAGACCCTCAATTTCTTTTGAAGCAACAGGTTCACGAAAGCCGGCGTCTCACCCGGGCCCGCAAGGACACCGACCTCTCCGCCGGGTTACCCGTCGCGACAAGGAAGCGCCGCACTGAGGTTTTTTCTCCCCTGTACCCTTTTCATCCGTTGGCGGGTGTCATCCGCCAGCCACTCAACTCTTCTGACTCCAATTACCAGGAGACCTCCCCCTCTTCGGGTGACTCCATGCAGTCAAATCTGCCGGCCTTCAAAACTGCACCCGGGTAATAACAACCTCCTTACATTATCTGTCTGTACTTACCTTTTGTATATCTAACACTTCTGTCTTTTCAGTGCCCAGGCAAAGCTCACCAAAAGAACAAAGAAGACCAGGTCAGCCGGAGTGCCGGACTTGCCTGAGCCGGAGACGACGGCTCAAGATCCACCAGCCGCCCCCGAGGCCACCATTCCCATGGATACGGCGCCTGAAGCCCCTGCCCCGACCACCAAGACAACGACCGAAGCGTCAGCTAATCCGGAGGCCTCCGGCTCAACCCCACCGGCTAACGACCCGGACGTGGTAATTACCCGGACGGAGTATGTTGAGCCGGGGAGGCCGACCGCACTGGCCCAATGCTCCGCGAAGGGGGAGCTGCTGCGACCCCACCGAGCGAATCTGGATCTCTCGGGCTACACCGATTTAAGCATTGGAGAGCTTGTCTCAGGCTACATCAGCCAAGTTCACAAGAGCCGAGACGCTGAGATCGCCATGGTCAACCAGATCCAACAGAAATCTGAGGTAACCTTCTGCTGTTTTCTTACTTTCTGCGTAGTGATCCTTGTCATTCTAGCCCCCAAGTCTAGGACTTATACTTGAATATGTTGTAGACTTAGATTCCGGCTTACTGAACTGAGCCGGCCGTGCATAGATAGATACGTTCAATATGCATTAGCCCCCAAGTGCCAAGTGTCTTTGCTTGGAAAGCGCTTGGGACTTTATAGAATGACTGTTAATAACCCAGAAATATATGCAGGCTACTGGCAAGAAATTTGAGTCGGACCTTGCGGGTCTCAAGAGCCGGTTAAAAACTCAAGAGATGGAGACCCGGAAGGCGAATGCCAAGTTTGTCTCCAGCATCGCTGCTCAGGAGAAATTGAAGACTGAATTCGACGCTGAGCGGAAGGCCTGGGCTGAGGAAAAAGCCGCACTGGTGACCCGGGCAGAACAGGCGGAGAAGGCCCTCAATGAAAAAACCGCTGAGCTCTCCAGCCTGAAGCGCCAGGTTTCCTAGATGGTAGCTGCTATCTTTGGTAAGTCACCTCGCCGGCTTTCACCAAGTCTGTATATGTTATAATTCATCCTTGTCACCGGCTTACCTGATCTTCATTTAAACAGGTCCCAGGAGTGCCAATCTGAACCAGAGCGTGGTCACCAAGCTAAAGGCCGTGTACACCCTGGTGGAACAACTCTACACCGGGTCACAGCGCGCCTTAGCTGTGGTGGCCCTATCCAATGAGGTGCCAACCCATCTGGCCGAAGTCCTGCGCCGGCTTGCTGTTCTGCCCCAACGGATCCAGGAGCTACGCCGAGCCTCCGCAAGATCCGGAGCAATTGCCGCGCTGAGCCGGGCCAAGGCATTCCTGCCGGAGCTAGACCCGATAGACATCGCCCTGGGTTACCCGAGCTTAAAGGAAGACGGCTCCACCTTCGACCAGAAGGACTTCGCGGCATGTGTTAAGGCTGTACACCCGGTGGCCACCATCATCGGGGACGACACCGACTTAACCAAGCATCAGCCGGGGTACAACGCGGAGAATCAGAGGATTCCAACCCCTCGCTATGAAGCTCTTAGTCTGATTCCTCCGGCTCGTCAGCACACCTTCGCCCCCGAGATTGACCCGGCCGGGTTAATTGACGAAGAAGCCCAGTTTGAAGCTCTCAGCGGCATCGACTGGAAGTCGTCCACCTTCGAGGCCTTGGGATCAACCGGAGCAGAAGACGAGCCGGGGACTTCAACCCAGCAGGCATCGTAAAGTAGCTGGCGGTTCACCAAACACGCTCCAACCTTGAGACTTGAGGAATTTTGTAATAGACTAGGTGCAACATTTGATCTCTGCCGTGCCATCGTGCACGTAATGAATGCTGGAAACTCTTGAAATTATCCTTTGTGTTCCTCCGGGTCGTAATTATCCCTTTGTCCTTCTCAACCTTAAAAAGTGCCTTTAAGTGTCTGCATAGAAAGGCAAATCACAAGTCGCAAGGCGGCTTACCGCCCTGAGAATCAGGTGTCTGAGATGGATAACCCGGAATTCAAACCAAAAAGACTGGTCCTTAACTATATTCTGAACATAGTCGTGATAACACACTCAACAGCTTGTAAGCATACTTCCGGGTTAAATAACCCGGGTAACTCGGTTAGTATCTGAACTCGAATTTACTTGTCTTGATGACATCCATGATGCTCAACTAACAAGATAAACCAAAATTAAGCCGGCAAGTGAAACCCGGCCATGCACACGTTGTGATAATCAGAGTAGATTTTGCGATAAATCGGAACTTAGGGGCTTCCAGTTCGAATACGACCAGAGACCCGGCCCGAAAGGGGTTTAAGCCAAGATTCGGATACGATCATATATAGCCCCCAATGGGTGTGGCGATGCCAATCAAGAGGGTACCGACAGCTATGTTCTCTTGGGTTCGAATACGACCCATGTTTGAACAGGAAGCCCCCAAGTGATTCTGAAAATTGTTTAACGACGCTGATTCGAATACGATCCACGTTGGTTCTCAGAGGGGTTACACTATGATTCAAATATGACCAAAGGCAACCTCCCAATGAGCTCGGCACTTTGCCAACCAAATGGGTATCGACAGCTATATTCTCTTTGGTTCGAATACGACCCATGTTTGAACAGGAAGCCCCCAAGTGATCTTACTGCTTACGGCTAGACTCGAATGTGATCATAAGCCGGATCCTCCTTTCAAATTAGCATGACACATATATTTGGAGGAGAAAAAAGGACAGAGGTCCTGCTTTATTGCTGATCATAATATATACATGGCTGAGATAAATATATACACCACAAGAGCCGGTAGCTCAAGTGTAGTAAGCCCGAAGCTGAGCTATGTTCCACGGCCGACGGGTCTCCTCCTCAGATTTACGCGAGTCTTTATGCTCCCGGATATCAATGAGGTAATATGACCCGTTGTGCAAGTTCTTACTGACCACAAAAGGCCCTTCCCAAGGTGGGGATAACTTGTGCGCATCTGTTTGATCCTGGATGAGCCGGAGCACCAGGTCGCCTTCCTGAAAGACCCGTGACTTGACCCGGCGGCTATGATAACGGCGCAGGTCTTGTTGGTAAATCGCTGAACGGGCGGCTGCTACATCACGCTGTTCGTCCAACAAGTCCAGAGCATCTTGGCGCGCCTGTTCATTATCCGTCTCAACATAAGCCGCCACACGAGGTGAATCATGACGGATGTCGCTGGGAAGGACCGCTTCTGCCCCATAAACCATGAAGAAAGGCGTGAAGCCAGTAGACCTGTTAGGAGTAGTGTTGATGCTCCATAAGACGGAGGGCAACTCCTCCACCCAACAACCCGGCGTCCGTTGCAAAGGGACCAAAAGCCGGGGCTTGATGCCCTTCAGAATCTCCTGGTTAGCTCTCTCAGCTTGACCATTGGATTGGGGATGAGCCACTGAGGAAACATCAAGCCGGATATGCTCTCGTTGACAAAACTCTTCCATAGCGCCTTTGGACAGATTAGTGCCATTGTCTGTTATGATGCTGTGCGGAAAGCCGAAGCGGAAGATCACCTTTTTCATAAATTGAACCGCCGTGGCTGCATCACACTTGCTAACTGGCTCAGCTTCCACCCACTTCGTGAATTTGTCCACTGCCACCAAGAGGTGGGTCTTCTTATCCTTGGACCGCTTAAAAGGCCCGACCATATCAAGTCCCCAGACCGCAAAGGGCCAAGTGATCGGGATCATCCTCAATTCCTGAACCGGCACATGAGCCCGTCGTGAGAACCTTTGGCAGCCATCACATTTACTGACCAAGTCCTCTGCATCAGCGTGAGCCGTCAGCCAGTAAAAACCATGACGGAAAGCCTTGGCCACAAGAGATTTTGAACCGGCATGATGGCCACAATCCCCTTCATGGATCTCGCGCAAGATCTCTTGACCTTCCTCAGGGGAGATACAACGCTGAAATGCCCCTGAGACACTGCGATGATACAACTCACCATCGATAACAATCATTGACTTAGCCCGCCGGGTTATTTGCCTGGCCAGAATTTCCTCTTCAGGCAATTCTCCCCGGGTTATATAAGCCAGATATGGCATTGTCCAGTCTGGTATGACATGAAGAGCTGCCACCAGTTGCGCCTCCGGGTCAGGGACGGCCAAATCTTCTTCTGTAGGCAACTTGACCGAAGGATTATACAGGACATCCAGGAAAGTGTTAGGCGGCACCGGCTTTCGCTGAGAGCCTAGCCGGCTTAACGCATCCGCCGCCTCGTTCTTCCGGCGATCAATATGCTCCACTTGGTACCCCTGGAAGTGCCCAGCAATGGCATCAACCTCGCGGCGATAAGCCGCCATTAGAGGATCCTTAGAATCCCAGGTGCCTGATACTTGTTGAGCCACCAAGTCTGAGTCACCAAAGCACCTCACCCGGCTTAAGCTCATCTCCTTAGCCACCCGAAGACCGTGGAGCAAAGCCTCGTACTCAGCCGCATTGTTAGTGCAAGGAAACATCAACCGTAGCACATAATGGAATTTGTCACCTTTGGGGGAAGCCAAGACAACACCAGCTCCCGAGCCCTCCAGCTGCCTGGACCCATCAAAGTGAATAGTCCAATAAGTGTTATCCGGCTTTTGCTCAGGTACTTGCAACTCTGTCCAATCATTGATGAAATCTATCAAGGCCTGAGACTTAACAGCAGTGCGTGGCACATATTTAAGGTCATGAGGTCCAAGTTCTATAGCCCACTTAGCAATTCTCCCTGTAGCCTCTCTGTTCTGGATAATATCACCGAGAGGGGCGGAACTGACCACAGTGATGGGATGGCCCTGAAAATAATGCTTAAGCTTCCGGCTCGCCATAAACACCCCATATACGAGCTTCTGCCAATGCGGATACCGCTGCTTGGACTCAATGAGCACC
This sequence comes from Aegilops tauschii subsp. strangulata, assembly GCF_002575655.3. Classification (NCBI taxonomy): domain Eukaryota; kingdom Viridiplantae; phylum Streptophyta; class Magnoliopsida; order Poales; family Poaceae; genus Aegilops; species Aegilops tauschii. Next base: position 464,329,576 of record NC_053038.3, read on the forward strand.
TCACTGACATAATAAACCGGCCGCTGAACCGGATGCTCCTTACCCGCCTCCTTGCGCTCCACCACAATAGCCACGGTGACGGCTCGTGCGTTTGCCGCCACATACAGTAGCAAGGGCTCCTTATCAACCGGAGCAGCAAGGACGGGGGGCTCCGCCAGTTGCTTTTTCAAATCCTCAAAAGCGGTATTAGCTGCATCATTCCAGACAAAGTTGTCAGTTTTCTTCATCAACTGATACAAGGGCATAGCCTTCTCACCCAAGCGGCTTATGAACCGGCTTAAAGCTGCGATGCGACCTGCCAAACGCTGAACATCATTTATACATGCCGGCTTAGCTAGAGAAGTGATAGCTTTGATCTTCTCCGGGTTAGCTTCAATTCCTCTGTCAGAAACCAAGAAGCCCAATAGCTTGCCCGCAGGAACACCAAAAACACATTTGGCCGGGTTAAGCATCATCTTGTAGACCCGGAGATTATCGAAGGTTTCCCTTAAGTCATCTATCAGGGTTTCCTCCTTGATGGACTTAACCACAATATCGTCCACGTAAGCGTGAACATTGCGCCCGATCTGTTTATGGAGACAATTCTGTACACAACGCTGGTAAGTCGCCTGCGCACACTTGAGCCCAAAGGGCATAGAGACATAGCAGAAGGCTCCAAAAGGAGTGATGAACGCCGTCTTCTCCTGGTCCTTAACTGCCATCTTAATCTGATGATACCCGGAATAGGCATCCAAGAAACTTAAGCGTGCACAACCTGCCGTAGCATCAATGATTTGATCAATACGGGGGAGAGCAAAAGGATCAGCCGGGCACGCCTTGTTCAAGTCCGTGTAGTCCACACACATCCGCCAGGTGCCGTTCTTCTTAAGTACGAGCACCGGGTTAGCCAACCACTCTGGGTGAAAAACCTCAACAATGAACCCGGCCGCCAAAAGCCGGGGCACTTCTTCACCAATGGCCTTCCGCCTCTCTTCGTTAAACCATCGAAGGAACTGTCTGACCGGCTTAAATTTTGGATCAACATTGAGAGTGTGCTCAGCGAGTTCTCTAGGTACACCTGGCATGTCAGAAGGTTTCCATGCGAAGATGTCCCTATTCTCACGGATGAACTCGATGAGCGCGCCTTCCTATTTCGGGTCCAGATTTGCACTGATGTTGAACTGCTGCGACGAGTCACCTGGAACAAAATCAACAAGTTTAGTCTCATCAGCTGATTTAAACTTCATGGCTGGTTCATTCTCCGTGGTTGGCTTTTTCAGGGAGGTCATGTCTGTTGGATCAACATTGTCTTTATAAAATTTCAACTCTTCTGTGGCACAAACAGACTCTGCATAAGCCGCGTCACCTTCCTCACACTCCAGAGCCACTTTCCGGCTGCCGTGAACCGTAATGGTCCCGTTGTGACCCGGCATCTTGAGTTGTAAGTACACATAACACGGCCGTGCCATGAACTTGGCGTAAGCCGGCCGTCCGAATATGGCGTGGTAAGGACTTCTTATCTTGACCACCTCAAAGGTCAACTTCTCCACCCTGTAGTTGTTCTCATCACCGAAAGCCACTTCCAGTTCGATCTTGCCGACTGGATAAGCCGATTTACCGGGTACCACACCATGGAAGATAGTATTTGACTGGCTGAGGTTCTTATCAACTAGCCCCATACGACGGAAAGTCTCATAATAGAGGATGTTGATGCTGCTGCCTCCATCCATGAGTACCTTTGTGAACTTATAGCCCCCCACTTGAGGAGCCACCACTAAGGCCAGTTGGCCCGGGTTATCCACCCGGGGAGGGTGATCCTCCCTACTCCACACTATGGGCTGCTCCGACCACCGTAAGTAGCGTGGAACCGCCGGCTCAACAGCATTAACAGCCCTCTTGTGAAGCTTCTCGTCTCGTTTGCACAAACTAGTGGTGAACACGTGATACTGTCCACCGCTGAGTTGCTTTGGGTTGGTCTGATAGCCCCCCTGTTGCTGTTGATGACCCTGACCAGACTGTTGATTAAAGCCCCCTTGACCGTTCTGAGGACCGGAATTTGACCCGCCGCCCGGGCCATGAAAACCGCCGGCGCCTGAGCCGCCACCCGGACCATTGTAGTTTTTAAAGGCCTTCATGATAGCACAATCCTTCCACAGATGAGTCGCCGGCTTCTCTCTAGAGCCGTGCCTCGGACAAGGCTCATTCAACAGCTGCTCCAGCGAGGGTCCTGACCCGCCGCCTCGGGGAGGGGGCCTCCCCTTGCGCCGCTGATTATTACCTTGGGAGTTGGCGTTAGCTACAAACTCTAGGCTACCGTCGGCCTTGCGCTTGCCTCCTCCTTGGTTCCCCGGGTTAAACTGAGGTCCCTTGCCGTTGCCGTTCTTCTTTCCCTTCCCTGTCCTGTCATCATCTGATGGGGGATCCTTGGTACCATCGGAATCGGCGTACTTGACAAGAGCCGCCATCAGTGTACCCATATCAGTACAGTCACGTTTAAGCCGCCCGAGTTTCATCTTTAAGGGCACAAAGCGACAGTTTTGCTCCAACATTAAGACTGCAGAGCCAGCATCCATCTTATCCGACGAATGTATGATCTCCTTAACCCGGCGAACCCAATGGGTCGTGGATTCACCTTCCTGCTGCTTACAGTTAGTCAGATCCACAATTGACATAGACTGCCTACAGGTATCTTTGAAGTTTTGGATAAACCGGGCTTTCAGCTCAGCCCAAGACCCAATGGAATTCGGTGGTAGTCCTTTCAACCACGTGCGGGCAGTCCCATCTAACATCATGGTGAAATACTTGGCCATAGCCGCCTCACTGACCTCCAGCAGCTCCATAGCCATCTCATAACTCTCAATCCAGGCCGCGGGTTGTAAGTCAGCCGTATAATTAGGCACCTTCCTGGGTCCCTTGAAGTCCTTGGGCAGACGTTCATTACGGATAGCTGGCACCAAACACGGGACACCCCCGGTTCTAGTAGGGATACCCGCATCAACGGACATCGTCGGATAAGCCGGGGGGGGGGGGTCTGGTAAGCCGTCACTTGAGGCGCCTGCTCCGCCTCCTGGCGCGCTTGGTCTGCTATGTAGAAGGCTCCATTATGAGCCGGGCCATGACCAGGGGGCGGGTCATGGTGTCGGACATTACTTGAGCCGGTCGCCGAGACCATGTGCCGGCTGTAACTCGGGCTCTGCCCTGGACGAGGGGTTGAATGGATCCTATCCCGGCTGTAGGAGTACGCCTCTTGCTGTGCCAGTGCTGTCTGGAGGAGTTCTCTGACCCGGCGGGTCTCAATAGCCGTCGGAGAGTCGCCATCAACGGGCAGAGCCGCCAGCCGTGCCGCTGCGGCGATCATGTTCTCCAGCGGGTTATTATAATAGCCCGGGGGTATTGGCACATACTGAGGTGGGGCGGGGGGCCCCTGGGGAGGCCCCATCACTCGTGGTTGAACAAGGGGTCCAGACCCGGGTGCTACGACCCCTGGCGGGTGACTGGACCCTGCACCCGGCGTGTTGAAGAGGTTGCGCGGATCATAGACCGGCGGGAGTCGAGATTGAGCCTTTTGATGCCTCCTTCTCATGACCTCATTGGCCGCGTTCTGATCCATCGTGAGTTGGAAGGACTGCGCCTGAATCAGCTGAGTCTGGGTATCGAGAGCCGCCCGCTCCGCAGCCAGCCTGATTCCTTCTGCTGCAAGATCCTCTTTAGCTTTTATCAAATCCAGTTTCAACTGTGCTACCTCCGCATCATGCTGGGCTTGATCCGCCGGGTCAACCGTGGCGGTTAACAGGGCCGTCATCTTGTCCGTGAGATCCATCAGCACCTGAGCCGGAGAAGGCACCGGGTTTCCCGATCCAGCAGCGGGGTTCTGAACAGGCTGTGCACCAGCCATAAAAACTCCAACCTGACTTGGCGGCTCAAAAAGGTCCGGAATACTGTTGCCATCGGAATAACTCATGAGCCTGCCATCTTGGAGTTGGTACAACGAGTCTGACTCATCCGCGGCCGACTCGCCGTCAGAGCCGGCGGCCGCCTCATCCCCAGTCCCAGATGGATCAGAGGGCCCTCCGTGGATGCATCCTACAAAAGCGCGCTTTGAGGCAGGCCGGGCCCGGGCAGGTCGTGCGCGCTGAGCCGTTTCGATGAGACCGGCGTGGAGATCCGGCTCGGGGCCCGGCTCTCCAATCTTGCCGATGAAGACATGAATTCCACCGAAGGGGACCCGGTACCCGTACTCCAGTGAGCCGGCGTCGGGGCCCCAGTCCGCATCGTCGATGTAGAGCTTGCCGCGACGACTCTTGGTCATCCGGCCCACAGCGTATCCCTTGAGCCCTTCGAAGCTGCCCTTCAAGAACTCAAATCCACCGTGCGCCAGCCCCACGGTGGGCGCCAACTGTCGTGGTATTGTCACGGCAGATGTCCTCGGGTTAGGACTTAGTCGTGGAGCCATCGCAATTGGGAAGCTTGAAGGGGTTAAGTGGGACAAGGAACACGAGGGTTTATACTGGTTCGGCCCCTTACGGTGAAGGTAAAAGCCTACGTCCAGTTGAGGTGGTATTGATTAGGGTTACAATCGCCAGGGAGCTAAATAGCTATGCCCGGCTCTCGATCAGATTGTTGTCGCCCTTAAACCGCTGCCGGGTCGTCCCTTTATATAGGGAGGCTGACGCCCAGCAGCCCTTAGAGTCCCGGCCGGCTCATAAGAGTGTCCGGCTCGGACTCTAAACAATACTTGCCTTACACTACAAGTTCTATTATAACAATAAAGATTGTACTACGAGCTTTAAGCCATCGCCGGGTCTCAGCCCATCTCTGGCCCATTATCTTGAAACTTAGCTCTGGGCTTCTGGCAATGACCCTTAGTGTAACCCGGCCCTCCTGGCGGGTGACTCCCAGGTCTATATCCTCAACAACATCCTTGAGGTATTTCTCCTGAGATATGAATATGCCATTGCGCCGTTGACGAATTTGAAGACCTAAGAAGAATTTCAATTCTCCCATCATAGACATTTGATATTCTTCACTCATCATATAGGAAAATTCATCACTATAACGTTGGTCAGTACAGCTAAAGATAATATCATCAACATATATATGGCACACAAACAATTCACCATCATAAGATTTAGTGAAAAGAGTAGGGTCGAGTGAACCGGGTTTGAAGCCTTTCTTCATGAGGAATTCCTTCAAAGTATCATACCATGCCTGAGGGGCCTGCTTGAGGCCATAGAGGGCCTTATTGAGTCTGAAGACTTTGTCAGGATGCTTTGGATCTTCAAAACCTGGGGGTTGAGCAACATATACTTCTTCCTCAAGCTTACCATTGAGGAATGCACTTTTCACATCCATTTGATATAAAGTGATATCATGATGGTTAGCATAAGCAAGTAATATGCGAATAGCTTCAAGTCTAGCAACAGGTGCAAAAGTTTCATCAAAATCAATTCCTTCAACCTGTGTGTAGCCTTGAGCTACAAGTCGTACCTTATTCCTCACCACAAGGCCATTTTCATCTTGCTTGTTGCGGTAGATCCACTTTGTGCCAATGATATTGTGCATGCGAGGATCTGGACGTTTAACCAGTTTCCAGACGTTGTTGAGCTCGAATTGATGTAATTCTTCTTGCATGGCCTGAATCCACTCAGGCTCCAGAAATGCTTCATCTACCTTAGTGGGCTCTGTGATAGAGACAAAAGCATAGTGCCCACAAAAGTTAGATAAATGTGAAGCTTTTGAGCGTGTGAGAGGACCTGGTGCTTCAATGTCATCGATGATCTTTTCAACTTGCACTTCTTTTGCAACGCGAGGATGAGCTGGTTGTCGTCAAGGAATTTGATCAGTATTTTCTTCAACGCCATTTTCTTTAGCATTTTCTTCAGGTGCATTAGCTCGACGTTCTTCACGTTCTGGAATGAATTCTTCAGCAGATTCTTCGGTAGGAATGACATCCTCAGTAGCCTTGAACTTGATAGTTTCCTCAGGTGCTGGTTTATCTATCACAGAGGGTAGGTGCTCTCTTTGCGAGCCATTAGTTTCATCGAACCGCACATCTACAGTTTCAACAACCTTGTGAAGAACGTTGTTGAAGACTCTGTAGGTGTGCGCGTCCTTTCCGTAACCAAGCATAAAACCTTCATGTGCTTTCGGTGCAAATTTAGCATTGTGATGAGGATCTCTAATCCAACATTTAGCACCGAAGACTATGAAATAACTCACATTGGGTTTCTTGTCAGTGAGGTCATAGGCAGTCTTCTTGAAGAATTTGTGAAGATATACCCTATTGATGATGTGGCACGCAGTATAAATTGCCTCAATCCAGAAGTGACGAGGCGTCTAGTACTCATCAAGCATATTGCGAGCCATCTCAACAAGAGTTCTGTTCTTGCGCTCCACGACGCCATTCTACTAAGGAGTGTAAGGAGCAGATAACTCATGAGTAATACCAAGTTCATCAAGATAGTCATCAAGACCAGAATTCTTGAACTCAGTTCCATTGTCACTTCTGATGTGCTTGATTTTCACACTGAAGTTGGTTGAAGCCCTCGAGGAAAATCGTTTGAAGACTTCCTGCACTTCATGTTTGTAAGTGACAATATGTACCCAAGTGTAACGAGAGTAATCATCAACAATAACAAAGCCATAGAGAGATGCATCATTTGTGACTGCTGAGTAATGGTTAGGACCGAAGAGATCCATATGAAGCAATTCAAATGGTCGAGTAGTGGTCATGATAGTCTTTGCTGGATGCTTAGCCTTGGTCATCTTTCCAGCTTCACAGGCTCCACATAAGTGATCCTTGAGGAATTTGACATTCTCAATGCCAATGACATGCTTCTTCTTCTCAAGCGTGTGCAAATTCCTCATGCCTGCATGACCAAGTCGTCGATGCCATAACCAGCCTTCTGAAGCTTTTGCAAGTAGGCACACGGCTGGTTGCGGTCCTGTAGATAAATCAACAACATACAAGTCTCCTCTCCTAAAGCCTTCGAAGACTTTGGAATTGTCAGCTTCCATAACCACAACACAACGATACTTGCCAAAGACAACAACCATATCAAGATCACAAAGCATTGAGACAGACATGAGGTTGTATCCTAAGGACTCGACAAGCATGACTTTGTCCATGTGTCGATCCTTTGTGATCGCAACCTTACCTAGACCCAATACCTGACTTTTGCCTTTGTCAGTGAAGATGATATGCTTCAGATGCGATGGTGATAAGGGATCATCCATCAATAGATTCTTGTCACCAGTCATGTGATTTGTACATCCACTATTGAGGACCCACTCAGTGGCTTTGGGTTGATCATCCTGCAGATGAATTAGTGTAGCTTACGAACTTCATATACTTCATCAGTGAAGAATATGACATCACAATTCATCAGACCAATTTCATCAAGCAATGCAACAGTTAAAACAGTATGAGGACGTGAGAAATGAAAGTTCGTTTCTTCATGATTAGCCTGCGTCCTTTCAGGCACTTTTCAGGTGTCCAGCAAATTCTTCAGACATTTTAGCACATTTGGAGACCTGACCCTGCATAAGAGATTAGTCCTTTTTCTTCACCACCCACATCTGAAGGGGTGGCAAAGAGTTCATCACTCTGCGAGCTCCATACGAGAAAGGTGACATAGAAGCCAATCCATTTCGTTTCACATAAGAGAAGTTAGGGTAAGCATATGAATAAGCAGAGAAATTCTTCGAGGACTTATGAACATAATGATTAGAAGAATAATGCTCATATTCATAGCCCTTAGCTCTTCCCTACGAAACAGAGTTGTTAGCACGATGATGTTCATATGAGGACTTTGATCCTTTTGAGGAATATGATCCACGTGAGGAATTCGATCCGTATGAGGACTTGGATCCATATGAAGAATTTGGTCCATATGAAGAATTTGATCTGGGGTTCCTATTCTTCAGAGGTGGTGTCATGAGGACATTCACCTGAAGACTTTCAAGGCACCTTTTGGGAACCCAGATTTTCTTCATAGGAGAACCGTTCCTGCAGTTAGTGCCAACATATCTAGCAAATACTTCACCATTCTGATTTTTAAACAGTATATAGTTGGAGTCAAATGACTCATCAGATGAATGAGAAGATTCACATGTAAAGCCAGATAGATTAGATGGATCAACTGGAGGTCCCTTTGCAGCAACCCATGAGGTTTTGGGGTACTACTCAGGCTTCCAATATGTACCATTAGCATTGAGTTTCCTCTCAAAGGCAATACCCTCTTTCCTAGGGTTCCTGCTGAGGATCTGCTTTTTAAGCACATCACAAAGAGTCTAATGCCCTTTGAGGCTTTTGTACATGCCTTCCATGTACAATTCCTTCAGCCCTGCATCGTCAGTGATACTAGCAATGTCCTCAGATGAGGAATTAGTGATAGCAGAGACAATTGAAGAATTTGTAGCATTAGAAGCATTTGAACATTCAGGTGAAGAATTAGCAGATTCACGTTCAATGCATTTCAAACATGGAGGAACAAATTCTTCCTGAGCAGCGCTGATTTGTTGAGCAAGTAATGAATCGCGCTCCTTCTGAAGATCTTCATAACTCACTCTTAGCTTTTCAAGATCTTGCTTTCTCTGAAGAAATTCATAAGAAAGCTTCTCATGATCAGATAAGAGAGTGTTATGATGACCTTGAAGGTTGTCAAATCTAGACTGAAGTCTCTGAAGATTTTCAGTCAAGGTTTTAGTGCGATCCATTTCTTCACCCAACATATCATCACTTTTATCTAGCATGTTTTGAACCTTTTCCAAGGCCTTTTGTTGTTTAGTGGCAATACAAACAAGCTTGGTATAGCTAGGTCCAAAATCATCATCAGATTCATCATCACTAGACTCGGATGAGGAACATTCGGTTACCTTGGCACCTTTTGCCATGAGGCATGGTGCAGAAGATGATGGTTCAGGTTCGAAAGTCATCGTTTTGAGTGATTCCTTGAAATCCTCAAACCAGGGATCATGACAAGTTCGATGACCTTCATAGACGTCAGAGATTCGGTCCCAGATAAGCTTCGCATTGCAAAGATGCATAATGCGCCTGAATTCATCTCTGGATAGGCAGGAACAGATGATATCCTTCGCCATGATGTCAAGTCGAGTGTACTTGCGAATATCATCAGTGTCCGCCATCTTGCATAGATCGGTAAGACCAATCTCAGTGACGGTCCATAGCTCGCTGTTCAGCGCCATGATGCGCTTCCTCATCATGGCCTTCCACTTGGGATAATCATGACCGTGAAAGATGGGGCATGCCACTTTCTTCATACCTGCGGTCGACATAACTAAAACTCCAGGCGATTAAACCAAAATCACACAGAACAAGGGACACTACTGGAATCAGCTAATTTGCCATCTGCCAGCTCTTTGCCGTCTGCTAGCTGACGGCAAAGAAGCTCTTTGCCGTCCGCCAGCTCTTTGCCATCAGCTACCCAAAAGCAGACAGCAAAGAAGCTCTTTGCCGTCCGCCAGCTCTTTGCCGTCGGCCAGCTGACGGCAAAGAATCTTTGCCGTCCGCTGGCGGACGGCAAAGAGTGAGGTGGCCCCCACCCCCGCCCATTTTTGAAAAACTTAACGGGCCACCTCTTTGCCGTCCGCTAGCGGACGGCAAAGAGGCAAAAAAGCGGACGGCAAAGGGGGGCGGACGGCAAAGAGCCTACTACCTAACGGCCCGTACCCCCGCCCGTTACTCGCTTCTTCCCTCTCCCTCCCACGCCGCCGTTTCTCTCCTCCCACGCCGCCGCCCGCCGCGCGCCGCCGCCGCCCCGTCGCCCCCGCCGCCCCGGGGCCCCGTCGCCCTCACCGCCCCGGCCCCCCGCCGCCCCGCGCCCCCCGCGCCCCCCGCCCCCGCGCCCCCCGCCGCCCCGTCGCCCCCGCCGCCCCGTCGCCCCCGCCGCCCCGGCTCGCCGCCGCCCCGGGGCCCCGTCGCCCTCACCGCCCCGGCCCCCCGCCGCCCCCGGCCCCCCGCCGCCCCGCGCCCCCCGCGCCCCCCGCCCCCCGCCGCCCCGTCGCCCCCGCCGCCCCGGCTCGCCGCCGCCCCCAGGCCGCCTCCTCCACCGCCCCGCCCCCTCCTCCACCGGCCTCCTCCACCCCCCAGGTGAGCCCCCATTTTTCAGTTTTTTTCTTTTTTTTTTCCTTTTTAGTTTTAGTTTTAGTTTAGATTTAGTTTTAGTTGTAGTTTTAGGTTTAGTTTTAGGTTTAGTTTTAGGTTTAGGTTGTAGAAGAAAAAAGAAGAAGAGGAAGAAGAAGAAGAAGAAGAGAAAAAGAGGAGAGGAGGAGAAGAAGAAGAGGAAAAAGGAAAGGAAGAAGAAGAAGAGGAGGAGGAGAAGAAAAAAGAAGAAGAGGAAGAAGAAGAAGAAAAAAGAGGAGAGGAGGAGAAGAAGAAGAGGAAAAAGGAAAGGAAGAAGAAGAAGAGGAGGAGGAGGAGAAGAAAAAAGAAGAAGAGGAAGAAGAAGAAGAAGAAAAAAGAGGAGAGGAGGAGAAGAAGAAGAGGAAAAAGGAAAGGAAGAAGAAGAAGAGGAGGAGGAGAAGAAAAAAGAAGAAGAGGAAGAAAAGGAAGAATAGGAAGAAGAAGAAAAGGAAAAAAGAGGAAAAAACCCCGACCCGACACGGCACCCCGACCCCGACGCGGCACCCCGACACGACACCCCGACCCCTAGACCCCGACCCCGACACCCCGACCCCGAGCCTGACTCGACACCCCGACCCCGACACCGACACGGCACCCCGACCCCGACCCCGACCCCGACCCCGACATCCCGACCCCGACCCCGACACCCCGACCCCGAGCCTGACCCGACACCCCGACACCCCGACCCCGACCCGGCACCCCGACCCCGAGACGGCACCCCGACCCGACACCCCGACCCGGCACCCCGACCCGACACCCCGACCCCGAGACCCCGACCCCGAGCCTGACCCGACACCCCGACCCCGACACCGACACGGCACCCCGACCCCGACCCGGCACCCCGACAAGACACCCCGACCCCGAGCCTGACCCGACACCCCGACCCCGACACCGACACGGCACCCCGACCCCGACCCGGCACCCCGACCCCGAGACCCCGAGCACGATACCCCGACCCGGACCCCGACCCCGACACCCCGACCCCGAGCCTGACCCGACACCCCGACCCCGACACCCCGACCCCGAGCCTGACCCGACACCCCGACCCCGACCCCGACACGGCACACCGACCCCGACCCGGCACCCCGACCCGACACCCCGACCCGACACCCCGACCCCGAGACCCCAACCCCGACCCCGACACGGCACCCCGAGACCGACACGACACCCCGACCCCCGACACGTCCCGAAAAGGTGTTCTTTGGCCTTCCAGAAGCCGACGGGGTCATATATTTGTGAATTATTAGTTAGGTCATATATCTTTCGATTTTGTTATGAAAAACATCATATATAATTGTGTTGATCGGGTAGTTTTAAATGTGCAGTTGTTTCATCGCTGCGAGGTTTGGTGTTCGACGACCTGGCCGTGCGTTTAACGAGCTCTGCCCCTTCGTTCGTGGGTGAGCACAAATGACATGTCCTCCTCCCCCATTAATTATTTGATCTATTCCGATGAAACTTGATAGCTAGATATATATGTGTCTTGAATTATCAGTATGCGTAACCAATATGTGTCTCCCGTTCGAAAGCGTCATAGTTATAAATATGCATGCATTTGCATATTTATAACCTTGATTCTTTCGAATTGTCCAACGCTATCCATGGACAGCCCGAGTATGTTTAGATTGGGTTCGTTTTCCCATATGCTTTGCTCCGGATCCGACGCATAAATTTCGTCAGTGCCTCCCCTGTTGTTCTCCGGGTACACATCCTCTCTGTTTATTGCAGAGACGTGTATCAGGAGAACAGCGGGGAGGTGCTGCCGAAATTTTGCGTAGGATCCGGGGCATAGCATGGGAAAATGAACCCAATCTAAACATACTCGGGTGGGATTAGGACCTATCATTACCTATTAGAGTGTAGGTTGCATGGACGTAATAAAATTGACAAAGTAGATCAACTGATGAATACATACATGGTGAATTATATATATATATATTTGTTGTGTGTCTAGTAGCTCTGAAAGTCAAGATGAGTGATCGTGCGTGGATGTACACCGGTCACACTGGTCAGAACAAATGGAGCACTGAATGGTTCACAAAAACCAAGGGGTTTGTGCGAGCCGCATTTGCAAATGGCCAGAGGAAAACCTGGTGCCCCTGTTTACGGTGCGGCAATTGGGAAAAGAGGACAGAGGCTGAAATGGGCAAACACCTGCAGAAGAGTGGTTTTACGCCCGATTATACGGTGTGGACATTTCATGGTGAGTCTGCCCAACGTGACCGAGCCGAGGTGGATCGTCGTCGCACCGACGAGCATGGTACCGGTATGGAAAACATGGTGCAAGACTTTGATGATGCTCGGGATTCGGACGAGGAGATGGAGGAATCTGCAAAGGCCTTCAATGAAATGTTGGAGTCTGCAAAACGTCCGCTCCATGAGCACACTGAGCTTTGTCAGTTGGATGCCATCTCACAAGTAATGGCTCTGAAGGCTCAGTTCAACTTGGGCAGAGAATGCTATGATGCAATGATGACAGTATTTGGACGCTTTCTACCCAAAGGCCATGTAATGCCTGCAAACCTGTACCAGTCGGACAAAATCCTCCGTGCACTGAAGATGCCCTATGATAAGATACATGCCTGTGAGAAAGGATGTGTCTTGTTTAGGCTTGACTATGCGGACTTGAACTGTTGTCCCATTTGCAAGTCTTCCAGGTATGTTGTGGTAGACAACGGTATGGGTGAGAAGACACAGACCAAAATCCCCGTTAGTGTTCTTCGGTATATGCCAATCGTACCAAGACTTCAACGTCTTTTCATGGTCGAAGAGACGGCCAGACAGATGACATGGCACAAAACGGGCAAAAGAACCGAACTAGATGCAGATGGGAATCTGATGATTGTACACACATCGGATGGTGTTGCGTGGAAAAAGTTTGATGAATTACATGGTGACAAAGCGGCAGATCCGAGGCATCCTCGAGTCGGCATCAGCACGGATGGGTTCAGTGTGTTTGGTATGACGGCAGCCCAATACAGTTGTTGGCCCGTATTTGTCTTTCCACTCAATCTCCCCCCCGGACAGATTATGAAAAGAAAGAACATTTTCCTGACGTTGATAATTCCAGGGCCCAACTATCCGGGGAAAAATATGAATGTGTACATGCAACCGCTTAAGGACGAATTGCAAGAAGCCTGGGATAATGGGTTCAAGACATACGATGCCTATAGCAAACGGAACTTCATAATGCGTGTCTGGTACATGTACTCGACGCATGACTTGCCGGCGTATGCGCTATTCGTTGGCTGGTGTGTGCATGGAAGGTTCCCGTGCCCCACATGCAAGGGAGCTCTTGAGTTTCGTTGGCTTCAGGCCGGTCGCAAGTTTTCTTGCTTCGACATGCATAGAGAGTTCCTGAATCCTCGCCATAAGTTCAGGAAAGACAAGAAGAACTTCATCAGAGGTAGAGTTGTCAAAAACTCTGCACCACATGCATTGACAGGCCAACAGACCCTGGATCAGTTAAACGCTCTCGAGCCAGATCCCGAGCGTCCAGGGTACTTCAAGGGGTATAATTCTAAGCACGCCTGGACTCACAAAATATGCTTATGGGATCTGCCTTACTTCAAAGACCTCCTTTGCCCACACAACATCGACGTGATGCACACTGAGAAGAATATCGCCGAGGCACTTTTTGGTACATTGTTCGGCATAGATGGGAAGTCAAAGGATAATACTAAGGCTAGAGTCGATCTGGAGGCGCTATGTGATAGGCCGTTACAAAACATGAAAGAACCGAAAGGAAAGCAGAACTGGACGAAGCCAAAGGCATGGTTCAATCTTGGAAGGCCGGCTATGAGGGAAATTATCTTGTGGGTGAAAATGCAGTTGATGTTCCCCGATGGGTATGCAGCGAATCTACAGAGGGGAGCCAGTCTTGATAAATTGAAGATATTTGGTCTCAAGAGTCATGATTGGCACATATGGATTGAGCGGGTAATGCCGGTGATGTTGCGTGGCTTCATCCCTGAGGATGAATGGCTAGTACTGGCAGAACTCAGCTATTTCTTCCGTGTTCTTTGTGCGAAAGAACTATCGCCTAGCGTGCTAGAAGAAATGGAAGAGTTGGCGCCGGAGTTGATCTGCAAGTTAGAGAAGATCTTTCCACCGGGCTTCTTTAATCCAATGCAACATTTGATTTTGCATCTCCCGACCGAGGCAAGATTGGGGGGGCCCGTGCAAAATCGTTGGTGCTACCCAACTGAGAGGATGCAGAAGACGCTTCGACAAAAATGTAAAAATAAACGTAGAATTGAAGCATCGATGGCTGAGGCATTCATCACTGAGGAGGCGGCAAACTTCGTGACAGCACACTACGAAGCCAAAAATCGTCATTTGCATAATCCGAAGCCTCGGTACAATGCTGACGACCCTAAAAAGGGTGGATCCAACCTCAGCCTATTCAAAGGGAATCTCGCACCAGCCAGTGTTTCAAATCCAGTATCTTTGGATAACGAACAATGGCGGACCATTTTGTTGTATATCTTCAACAACCTGATAGAAGTGTGGCCGTACATCGAGTAAGTTCTCGGTACATAGTTTCGCAACTTCTATTTCCTTTGAACTGCTCTTATTCCTGGATATTTCATACAGTCGATACGTCTCCTTATTCTCGTATGGAGCGGTGATCCAAAAGGATTCTGTCGAAGAGTATGAGCTTCTCGCAAAGCAAGGTGGCGGCTATCCCGGTTTCATCTCTTGGTTCAAACAAACGGTAATTTCTATTAGACTTGTAGGCTAATTTGTAGGCGGCTATCCCGGTTTCATTCGCTAATTTGTGCGTAATGCAACAATCCTTTCATATTAAACTTGTAGGCTAATTCAGAGTCTATGGATGCCGAATTGAGACAAGTCGCTAATGGTTTTGACTATAAGGTCCGTTCATTTGACAAATACGACATCAACGGGTATCGCTTTCGTACCTATGGCAAAGAGCTATCTATGGCCGACCGAAAGTCTACAAATTGTTGTGTATCTGCTATCGGCGAAGGAGGTACCGAGTATTATGGGAGAGTTGAAGCAATTTATGAACTTCTATTCTATGGTGAAAACCCACCGAATGTCGTAGTCTTCAAATGTTATTGGTTTCAGCCGAAGGAGACTAGAAGAACTCATGAACATATAGGGCTAGTTGAAATCAACCAAAGCACCCATTTAGATGTTCCTGATGTCTATATTACGGCTCAACAGGCAACCCAAGTATTCTATCTACCGTGGGCCTGCCAAACTAATCCAAATCTGAAAGGTTGGGATGTCGTTTATGAAGTGCCGCCACGTGCTAGACTATCTCCCCCAAAGGAAGAGGATTATGAACCTCACATTAACCCAGACACATATGAAGGAGAATTCTTCCAAGAGACACGTCTTTCCAAAAAGCGTTTCAAGAACCGCTATACTTCACCCCAAAACATTGAAGTAGACAGTGACAGTGAATCCGACATCACCCCAGAGGAGGAACAAGAAGAGCCGGAACAAGAAGAGGTTACTGCTGCGGATGACCTGTCATTGCTTGACCGATTACGTCAAGGTGGCCTTGCACATGTTGATGCCACTGAACCCTATGAGCCCGTCATTGATTATAGTGATGATGATGATTATGCATTTATTGATGATACTGATCGAGATTATTAGTAGTGTCAGGTATTAAATTTTTTAATGTTGTACTTGATGATGATACACTTAAGTGATACACATATTATTATTCATGTCGGTCTTTTTTTTATGTTGTACTAATTTCGTTTACTGTTTGTCATGGCAGGTGTTGAAAGATGGTGGGCGCTGGTCGGGAGCGCGCCAAGGCTCCTTCTTCCTCGGCGCGTGGTCTGAGGTCTTCGATTCCAGACGTACCTCTTCGCCGAGCGTTGCTGGACAGTATGTCCACACCGCCGGGCCCTTCTTCGTCCACCGCGATGCCCAGCAGGGGACGAGGTAGGAAGAGAGGAGGTGGGGCACGTGGTCGCGGGAGAGGAGGTAGGGTGACTGCTAGGGCGCCTTCCTCGCCGCCACCCCCAGCTGTTTCACCCGAGCACGTGACTGCTAGGGTGGACTCGTCCGAGGAGGAGGCTACACGGACTCCGGTCCACGAGCCTCCGGTCCACGGGTCTTGGGCCCACGAGCCTCGGGTCGACTGGCCTTCGGCCCACGAGAGTTCGGCCCACGAGACCCCGGAGGAGCACACGTCCGGATGGGGTACCTGGCCGGATCAGCCCGAGGAGCCGAGTGGCCATGCTGATGATGGCGGGGAGCCGACTGATCTTGAGGAGGAGGGTGGCACCGTCTACCAGCGTGGTGCTACACGGCTCCCCGGCCCCGCCGGATGTCATTATCGACGGTGTCGTGTGCGACACGAGGGCAGACATGGTGATCAGGACGTTCTGGGTAATTTCTCCTTTACACATTTCAAAATCTTCAACTAGCTAGTTATTAATTGTACTAATCAATATTGTCTCATTTGATTGCAGACATTCTACAGGTGTGAGGAGGGATACGAGGAGGACTGCGCAAATGTTATCGAGAACGTCTGCAAGCGCCTACTCCAGAACTTACGGCACGAGGCTCGGGTGCAGGCTGTTCGAGACTACTACGCCTTGCGTGGTATCAAGAAGACCAAGCCGGCGTGCCGCGATAAGTTCCTGAGTAAGGAGCAGTACATGAAGGTAATTCTGAAGGCCTTCTACTTAAGTTCCTTCATTTAGTAATTCTTAGCCGTAGCGCTCAAGTTTCTATTTGCTAACTTAGGCGCCTCCGAGATGGTGTGCGGATCGGATGGATTGTTGGGAGGTGTTGGTCGATGAGTGGTGCTCACAAGAATGGCTAGCCCTCCACAACCAGGCCAAGGACAAACGTGCCCAAATGGAAGGTGTGCCACACCATCAAGGCAGCTCCAACTTATATCAGTTCGGGCGCAACTGGGTATGTGGTTTGCTTCATGATTCATGCAATTCATTCATCATGCTAGCTTGAGCCCTTTAATTACTAACTTTCATTGCTTCTCTCTTTCAGGCACGCCACAATAAGGCGGATAAGGTGCCAGAGGTGTACGACCTGTATGCCATGGCCCACACTGGCTCTTACAAGAAAGTCAAGGCTTTCTCTCAGTCTGACCTCGATGATGCAAACAACTTCACCAACATCTCCTCCCACAACAAGCTCGTGAGATATAGAGATGAGGGGAAGGCGAGGAAAGGGGAGGACTTTAACCCGAGCCAGGGTCCCATTGATCCAGAGCTGGTGATGATATCTGGTGGCGGGAGGTCCCATGGCTCCATAGCCATTGGAGATGGACTTATCCGTTGTCCTAGCACTCTCCCGGAGATCAAGGCGCGCCAGTCGAGCTCCGCTCCTGAGATAAGGCCTCGTGAACGGCCAGTGCAACTCGCCATCAAGGTTAGTGATACGTACTCAGTTATCTGTCTCCATTACATTGTGTGCGCTTCCATCAATGATTACAAATGGTCATGTGAGTGGTGTTGCAGGCTGCTATACAGACTGAGAGAGATAGAACGGAGAAACTTCTGGCGGA
Source organism: Aegilops tauschii subsp. strangulata (assembly GCF_002575655.3). Classification (NCBI taxonomy): domain Eukaryota; kingdom Viridiplantae; phylum Streptophyta; class Magnoliopsida; order Poales; family Poaceae; genus Aegilops; species Aegilops tauschii. The sequence goes on from NC_053038.3 coordinate 464,347,224, forward strand.
GGCGGCGGAGAGGCAGCGGGAGATGGAGGAGAGGACGAGAAAGATGATGGAGGAGGAGAGGGCACGGAATGACATGCAGGCAAGGGCCATGTACGAGCTCCTTGTGGTAAGTTTCTTCTGCAGATTACTTGCTAGTCTTAACATTTGAGTCTCATTACTAACTAGTATGACTCTGTTCTGAAAACCAAATGTGCAGTCTGTGTGCGAGAAGTCCGGTCAGCCCGCTCCGCCGATGCCAGTGATTGCTCCTGGGAGCACGGTGAGTTTAGTTTGAATGGACATTAGTTGGTAGTCTCAACATTTCAGTGTCGTAATGCTAACGAGACATTGAAAATGATCTTTGTTGCAGCTTAACTCCAGAAACGCATCGCACGATCCTTCTCCAGGTAGCGGCACTAGCCACCCCGGTCCTACACCTCCCTGATCACGGTAAGTTTCTCTAGTGTTTTGCTTAACAAATGCATAAAGACCTAGACTTAGCTTTATTTCCTCCAATATGCTTACCATAATGACCTAGAGTTAGCTTATTTTCCTCCAAAATGACCCATTTTACCTAGGTTAGCTTATAAATGATGCAGTTCATCCAAGTTAGCTCAAAAATGACCCATTTCACCTAGATTAGCTCCTAAATGATCCATTTTACCTACGTTAGCTTTAAAATGGCCCATTTCACCTACGTTAACTCCAAAATGACCCATCTTACCTAGGTTATCTCATAAACGATCCATTTCAACTAATTTAGCTCATAAACGATCCATTTGACCTAAGTGAGCAAAAAAACGATCCATTTCACCTAAATTAGCTCTTAAATGATCCATTTCACCTAAGTTAGCTAAAAAACGATCCATTTCAACTAAATTAGCTAAAAAATGATCCATTTCAACAAAGTTAGCTCATAAACGATCCATTTCAACTAAGTTAGCTCAAAAACGATCCTTTTGACCTAAGTGAGCTAAAAAACGACCCATTTCACCTTAGTTACCTCAAAAACAATCCATTTCAACTAAGTTAGCTCAAAAACGATCCATTTCAACTAGGTTAGCTCCTAAATGACCCATTTCACCTTACTTAGCTCAAAAACGATGCCCTTCACCTTAGTTAGCTCATAAACGACCCATTTCAACTAAGTTAGCTCATAAATGATCCATTTCAACTAAGTTAGCTCATAAACAACCCATTTCAACTTAGTTAGCTCATATATGATCCATTTCACCTAAGTTAGCTCATAAATGACATATACTTCTTGTTCTAGTCTTCTTCTTGTTCTAGTCTTCTTCTTGTTCTAGTCACCTATTTCTAACTTTCTTATTTACCATTTTGCAGATTTCATTCACTTGATGGAAGCTAGCTTGCTATGATGGAGTGCTTGCTTTTCCTTTGATGAAACTTTGCATTGTATCTAGCTTGTTATCTTCATGACACTTTGCATTGTAATATATATATGGATGGAACAATGTGTATGGATGGAACTTCCTTATGTATGAACAATGTGTATGGATGAAACTGATGTGATATGTCATATGAAACTTATGTGCTAGATATGTGTTGGATATGTGCTGGATATGAAACTTATATATGTGATATGTGCTGCAAATTGTGGGATTTAATAAAAAACAGAAAAAACAGACAATATGCAGGCTCTTTGCCGTCTGCCACCGACGGCAAAAAGCTCTTTGTCGTCTGCCGCGGACGGCAAAGAAGCCACGTGGCAGCCAACTGTGCTTCCTGGGAGCTGACCCATTTGGTCAGTTTGCCTACAGTGGCAGACGGCAAAGACGTTGCCGTCAGTGGCAGACGGCAAAGAACCTGGCATCTAGTGACGTGTAGATGACATCATAAGGCGGACGGCAAAGACCAAAGGCTCTTTGCCGTCTGCGGTGGACGGCAAAGGTCTGCCGTTAGCCACTTAACGGACTGACAACGCAAATATTGCCGTCCGCCCTCTTTGCCGACCGCCGCGGACGGCAAAGAGCCTTTGCCGTCCGCCGCCAGGAAGCAGACGGCAAAGAAGCTGTTTACCGTAGCCTTCTTTGCCGGAGCCTTTTGCCGTCCGCGGCTGACGGCAAAGGTCTTTGCCGTCCGCCTTTCGAGCCTTTGCCGTCCGCCATGGCAGACGACAAAGTAGCTGTTTCCTGTAGTGGGAGTACCTTGCTCTGATACCAATTGAAAGTGCGTTATATCGACTAGAGGGGGGGTGAATAGGCGATTTTTATGAATTCTTCACTGAGGAATTTGCGAGTGAGGAACTTCCTTAGCGAAGAACTACTTGCAGCGGAATAAGTACTCAAGAGTAAGCATAGCAGAACATAGGCATGGTCATCATGATGAAATGAAGACAAACACAGAGTACAGAAAGCGTAAACACAGGATAGCACAGGATGAAGAAAAACAGACTAAAGAAATTGAACTTAGGAATTTGAGAAAGTCTTCAGTCAAAGTCTTCAAACACAGATATGACAAGCACACAACACAGTAATGAGGAAATGAAAGAGTTGAGGAAATAGAACCAGTAAGCTTGGTGAAGACAATGATTTGGTCGACCAGTTCCAACTGCTGTCTCAGTTGTACATCTGGTTGGAGCGGCTAGGTATTTAAACCTGAGGACACACAGTCCCGGACACCTAGTCCTGAACACACAGTCTAAGACACTTAGTCCTCACCGTATTCTCCTTGAACTAAGGTCACACAGACCTCGTCCAATCACTCGTGGCAAGTCTTTAGGTGACTTCCGAACCTTCACAAACTCGGTCACTCGGCGATCCACAATTCCTCTTGGATGCTCTAGACCATGACGCCTAACCGTCTGGAAGAAGCATAGTCTTCAAAGGTAACAAGCGTCGGATCTACGCAGGATCAATATCTTCAGTGATGCTCAATCACTTTGGGTTTGTAGGTGTTTGGGTTTGGGTTTTCCTCACTTGATGATTTTCGCTCAAAGTCCTCGGAGGATGGGATGCTCTCAAATGACAAATGTCAGTTTCTCTCGGAGCAGCCAACCAACTAGTGGTTGTAGGGGGGCGGCTATTTATAGCCTAGGGAGCAGCCCGACATGATAAGACATAAATGCCCTTCAATGATATGACCGTTAGGTGGATACGATATTTTGGGACAGCTCGCGTGTAGCACAGCAACGGTCAGAAATATGAGGCTCAAATTCCTCAGGGCTATCATGTTCCTCACTGTGTAGGCAATCCGCACTGGCGAATTCCTAACTCCTCAGTCAGAACAAATTCCTCAGAGACCAGAAGAGCTTCGTCTCTGTCACTGAAGAATATTACTGAACTGTATGAGATTTCCAATGGCTTCACTCGATGGGATTGGTAGGTGTAGGATTTTGAGTTGAGCATCACATGGAAATTTTTCCTTAGTATTTCCTCGACCCCCTTTAACAGTACGGTGTTTCCTATGACTCAAGAAAGAGAAAATGAAACTACGAAAACAAAAGTCTTCACGCTTCATGTTCCTCAAATGAATACCAAGTCTTCTAGGTCACACCAATTTCTTCACTTTCAAAGTCTTCAGTCGAAGAACTTCATTTTTAGGGGTCGACTTTCTCTGTAAATATCAAACTCCTCATAGACTTATAGACATGTGTACACTCATAAACACATTAGTCCCTTAACCTATAAGTCTTCAATACACCAAAATCACTAAGGGGCACTAGATGCACTTACAAGTAGTAACATGGGCATGTTACTACTCTATGTTACTACCCATTGTGGCTAGTCTCAATCAACTCCAACACCTTGTATCAAACGCCCTAAATGTTTGAATCGCACACCGTCCAATGTACCATTCTCTTGACTGTCCTTTCTGCTCAAGGCTATAATGTTCGGTCGTGATCACCGATGCAAGAGTTGTCAATCTTCACAGGCGATAAGTTCACTTAGCATGCATATTCCTCTCCGTCGACAAGCCGCCGACCATGAAGTCAGATCAATGGAGCTTGACAACAATGAAGGAGGAGCCATTGCCATGCTAGGTCTTCCAGCTGCTAACTCTCTAGTGGAGAAATGGCGTGTTGTAGTTTCCATGGTGCATTGGCATGCTATTTATGCTACCTCTGTAGATTTCCCCCCCTTTAACGGAGTTCAAATTTTGAATTCATAATGTGAACTTCACTATGAAGCAAAAGTATCTTACTGTTTTTTGTTTTTGTTCACCTTTCTGTAGTTTTCTGAATTTATAGGATTTCTGGAGGATTGAAATCCTTGGGATTGTTTCCTATGTTGATTCTTTGATTCATAGGATTGAATCCCATAGGAATTTTTCTTATGGAAATCTTTTGTAGTACATTTCATAGGAAATCTAACATCCACTCCAACCTCTTTTTATATTTCCTTTGTTTTTCATGTGCCATCAAACACTCCTTGTTAATCCTACAGGATTCAAGTGGGCCTGCCACTCCAATCCTATACTTATCCCATTCCTACGTTTTCAAAATCCTATGAATCAAAGAGGCCAAATTGTGTCGCACATATAGGACCAGATTACAAGAACTTTCAGTCTCATTCAGCAAGATCAAACGGATAGATATGTTCACACAAATGCATTAGGCTTACTAGTGCAAGCTAAGGGCATCTCCAACACGGATCATCAAACAAATGACATCGAATGTCCGCGGACACGTCCACTAAGATTCAATCTGGGGTGGGCCATCCAACGATACCCAAAAAAATTCTCCCATTCAAACATTCCAAACACGCAAAATTGACAAAATTAGACTAGTTCGATATCTTACATGCAAAATTGAAGTACTTTGATATGTATTACATCTAAACTAAATTAAACATAAACTAAACAACGAACAGTGATGTCATAGGTGTAACACCCCAGATGTAACTTTCCATATTTGTAACTCCAACTCTTGCCATTTTCGGCTATGTGTTATGATATTCCCTCCGTGGTTGGGTTTTGTCTTTCGTTTTGCATTTTGTTCATGTCATGCATCTCATATCATGTCATCATGTGCATTGTATTTGCATACGTGTTCGTCTCATGCGTCCGAGCATTTTCCCCGTTGTCCGTTTTGCAATCCGGCACTCCCACATGCACCGGCGCACCCCCTCTTGTCTCTTTTCGTGAGCGGGTGTTAAACGTTCTCGGAATGGACCGAGTCTTGTCAAGTGGCCTTGGTATTCCACCGGTACACCACCTGTCAAGTTTCGTTCCATTTGGAGGTCGTTTGACGCTCCAACGGTTAACCGGTTAACCGCAAAGTCCTTCTGTGTGTTGCAGCAAAACCACCCCTCCAAATAGCCCAATAACCCATCTAAGTCCCCTCCATGCTCTAGGTCGTTCGATCACGATTGTGTGGGCGAAAACCGCACTCCATTTGGAGTCTCCTAGCTCCCTCTACCTATAAATACACCTCCCCCTCCGAAATTTGCGTCCAAAACCCTAGCCTCTTCCTCCTCCGCGCGCCGCCGGACACGTCCGCCGCCGCCTTCGCCCAATCCGCCGCTGCCACGTGGCAGCGCCGCCGCCCCTCCACCGCGCGGCCCGGCGACCCCGAGTCGGGCCCGCCCGAGCCCGTACGCCGCCCGGGTCGCCCGCTCCGCCGCCGCCCGCGCGCTTCCGCCTCCTCTTTGGCTCCGCCGCCGTCCGCCTCTGCCTCCTCCACTCCCGCCGTTCGCCGCCTCGCCCGCTGATCGCCGTCCGCCGCCGCCTCCTCTTCCTCGACGCCCGCGCCAACTCCGGCGCCCGTGCCCGCGCCGCCGCCCGGATCGTCTCCGGCCACCGCCGTCCCCGCCGACCCCGGCGTCCTCCGTCCTCTCCGGCAAGTTCTCCGGCGAGTATCCCGGCCGCCTCGGCTTTCGTGAAGAACCCTAGATCTGGAGAGGTTGACTTCCCCCTCGTTTTCTGCCATGTCCCGAGGATATTGCATTATATGCTCATGTTCATCGCATCATATCTCATTACAAACTGCTCCGTTTTGCATGCATGATATATCAAAATGTTCGTATAAAGATGCTCTTCATTTTGTTCCATTGAGCCATGCTCGTTGGAGTTCATCTTGATGCCCAAATCTCTGATGCAAGAGTGCTATATGATGTTTACTGCTGTTACTTATCAGAACTTGGTGTTGTGTTATTTTTGTTGCAATTGATGTGTGCATCTTATGGGCATGAGCTCTACAAGTGTTTTGATCTATGTCATGCCATCTTTACAGAGGTGTATGCCATGTACTTTTTTGATCTATGTGGTGACTAGCACACTCATGCAAACTAGGCTTCGTGATGTTTCTGTTTTCAGGGACTTAGAATTTTGCTAAGTCTGTGACTGCTGTTATTTTGTTGCCATGTATCCATGTGGCTACAGAGAGATCCATGCTTCTTTTGGGCATGTTCAGTAAGGATGTTTTGTAGATATAGTTGTGTTCTATCCATCCTTGCCCCTGTTTGCAATTATGGAGTGCCCTAGTATGACTCAATCTTGCTCTACTTTTACTATAAAATATCCTTGGAAGATTGTTAACATGATATTCAATTTTTCCAAGGTTGTTGTAGTTGATCTTTTCATGCTATGTACTTACTCTTGCCCTGGTTAGCTTCATAAACATGCCATCTTGCTGTAGGTATGCTAGTTTTGTCAAGCAGTGTTTTATGATGAGTGAGTCAAGGTCACAAAGATGTCTTCATAATGCTGTTAATGCCATGCTCTATTTTCTGCTAAGTCTGAAACCTATTAACGAAACTTGCTATGTTCACATGGGTGCCATTATATCTTCTCATACTTCTTGGCTTATGGTCAGTAAGGGACTTTTGTTCTATGCACTTAGTAGATTCATGTCATGCCTTGATTTGCTATGTTAAGTTCTGTAGCATGTGTTTTTCTTGCTCTGAACATTGCTACCTGATGCTGTTTCTGCCACTTGCTATATCATGCCTCCCATATTGCCATGTCCAGCCTCTAACCATCCTTTCCTAGCAAACCGTTGTTTGGCTAAGTTACCACTTTTGCTCAGCCCTTCTTATAGCGTTGCTAGTTGCAGGTGAAGTTGAAGTTGGTTCCATGTTGGAACATGGATATTTTGGAATATCACAATATCTCTTATTTAATTAATGCATCTATATTTTGGTAAAGGGTGGAAGGCTCGGCCTTATGCCTGGTGTTTTGTTCCACTCTTGCCACCCTAGTTTCCGTCATACCGGTTTTATGTTCCTTGAGTTTGCGTTCCTTACGCGGTTGGGTGATTTATGGGACCCCCTTGACAGTTCGCCTTGAATAAAACTCCTCCAGCAAGGCCCAACCTTGGTTTTACCATTTGCCACCTAAGCCTTTTTCCTTGGGTTTTCGCGAGCCCGAGGGTCATCTTTATTTAAACCCCCGGGCCAGTGTTCCTCTGAGTGCTGGTCCAAACTAGAGCCACTTGCAGCGCCACCTTGGGGAAACTCGAGGGCTGGTTTTAGTTGTACGTAGTGTTCATCCGGTGTGCCCTGAGAACGAGATATGTGCAGCTCCTAACGGGATTTGTCGGCACATCGGGCGGCTTTGCTGGTCTTGTTTTACCATTGTCGAAATGTCTTGTAAACCGGGATTCCGAGACTGATCGGGCCTTCCCGGGAGAAGGCTTATCCTTCGTTGACCGTGAGAGCTTATAATGGGCTATGTTGGGACACCCCTGCAGGGTATTATCTTTCGAAAGCCGTGCCCGCGGTTATGAGGCAGATGGGAATTTGTTAATGTCCGTTTGTAGAGAACTTGACACTTGACTTAATTAGAATACATCAACCGTGTGTGTAGCCATGATGGTCTCTTTCCGGCGGAGTCCGGGAAGTGAACACGGTTTGAGTTATGCATGAACGTAACTAGTTTCAGGATCACTTCTTGATCATTTCTAGCTTCGTGAGCGTTGCGTTGCTTCTCTTCTCGCTCTCATTTGCGTATGTTAGCCACCATATATGCTTAGTGCCTGCTGCAGCTCCACCTCTTTACTCCATCTTTTCCTATAAGCTTAAATAGTCTTGATCTCGCGGGTGTGAGATTGCTGAGTCCTCGTGACTCACAGATTCTACCAAAACAGTTGCAGGTGCCGACGATGCCAGTGCAGGTGACGCAACCGAGCTCAAGTGGGAGTTCGACGAGGAACGTGGTCGTTACTATGTTTCTTTTCCGGATGATCAGTAGTGGAGCCCAGTTGGGACGATCGGGGATCTAGCATTTGGGGTTATCTTATTTTCATTTGGATTTGACCGTAGTCGGTCTATGTGTGGATTTTGGATGATGTATGAATTTAATTTATGTATTGTGTGAAGTGGCGATTGTAAGCCAACTCTCGTTATCCCATTCTTGTTCATTACATGGGATTGTGTGAAGATGACCCTTCTTGCGACAATACCTACAATGCGGTTATGCCTCTAAGTCGTGCCTCGACACGTGGGAGATATAGCCGCATCGTGGGCGTTACAAGTTGGTAATCAGAGCCATCCCCGACTTAGGAGCACCCTGCTTGATCGAATCGCTGGCGTTGTTGAGTCTAGAAAAAAATGTTTTGAGTCTTAGGATTATATATATCGGAGAGTAGGATTCTTTTTACTCCTCAGTCTCTTCGTCGCTCTGGTGAGGCCTCCTGACGTAGAAGTTTTGACTTTTCTCTCCTCAAATTTCACTAAAAAAAATTTTAGGATCACGCGGGTATCTTAGAATCGTTCCGATGATTTTGTGACGAGAACACTATTCTTGGTGCCTCCTGACATTTAGGGGTTGTGGCAGTGTCCCGGGGAGTTGAGCTCCGAGGTGTTGTCGTCACAATTTTATCGTTGCAGTTCTGGAATACCTGAGTTTCGCCGACATCAAAAATCTCTTTTATGCAGTTGTTGGTGAGATCACCTCGACGCCACCCAGTACTGGGGCGGGAGTTCGGGAGTATTGTCATAACTCGTATAACGGATGCTTTTCGAAGGTTGAGGTACACGATTTCCGAAGGTTTCTTGGTTATGTGTTGACGGATGGATACAGTTGGATCTAGGGATTGCTAGTTTGGGTGATATATTTTGTGTCCCCTGTATCCCCAACACCAGATTGCATAACCAGAAAGTTTCGGGAGTTTATAGGTGGGATTCAAGTAGCTCTTAGCATTTCTTCCCGCAGATATTTGGTTTGTGATTGGGTAATCCTTACCACTTATTTGTTCCAGTTGCACCTTGCTATTTTATTCATCAACCCTTTATCAAGTGGCTTCTCACCTTAATGGAAGTGTGATGATTTACTATGGAATTCATTCGTTCATCCTCGTTCGAATGTTTATTGTGAAGACTATATGTTGCAATTTCTATCCGTTGATTCAACTTGCCTATTTGTCTATCAAGATGCTAACGGATGTCACCCTCTTCAGGATGGCTCCGCCAACGCGTCAGAATCCGGAACGCAATGAGGGGAGTCAGGCGAACCCTCCGCCACCACCTCCGCCTCCGGAGGCATGGCAAGCTATCATGGCAGCCACCAACGCCAATTCTCAGATGATTTTGCAACTCTTGCAAGAACGCACCCAAGGGCAAGGCAATCAAGGAAATCAAGGCCAAGGCAACAATCAGCCTCACTTCGCTACCCTCAACCAGTTTCTCGCAAATCAGCCCAAGTCTGTCAGCTACTGTGCCGAGGCCACAGATGCCGATGATTGGCTCGTGGACATCTACAAGCATTTTGAATATAGCAATGTCATGCCTGATGACTTTGTCAAGTTCACTTCTTTTCAACTCAAGGATCAAGCTGCCGAGTGGTATCAACAATACAAAGATTCCAGAGGAGGTCGTGTGATTACCTGGGATGATTTCCGCCGAGACTTCAAAGCTCACCACATTCCACAAAGTGTTGTTGAGAGTAAGCGTGAGGAGTTCCGCAATCTCAAGCAAGGCAGCATGTCCGTGTATCAATACAATACTCAGTTTCAGAAACTCGTTCGCTTCGCTAAGCAAGACGTTCCTGGTGAAAAGAGCATGATCTATCAATTCAGAGGTGGCCTTAGAGAAGATCTGCAATTACCTCTCGTGCTTTTTGAGCCGACCAAGTATGATGATTTCTATAATATGGCTCTGAAGCAAGAGGCTGCTCAGCTCAAGTGTGAGGCTTCTAAGAAGAGAGTCAGGGACGCAGTTCAGTCTTCTTCTTCCTCACTAGTGGCTGCTAAGCAACAGAAGTTCTGGTTGCCTCCTCCTCCTCCCCCGTTTCGTCAGCCTTTCCAGCAGAAGAACAAAGGTGGCCATGGATCTTCCCACTCATCCAACCCTGGCTATCAGAACAAGTCTCAGAATCAAGCTCCAAAGTCGAATGCTCCTTATCATCGTCCACTCTCAGAGGTGACTTGCAACAAGTGTCAGCAAAAAGGTCACTATGCTAACAAGTGCTTCAACCAAAGGCGCCTTCCGCCTCCTCCTCCTGTGAGATCTTCCAGCAATGAAGTGGTCAAGCATAATCCCAAGTCTGCAAAGGTGAACATGATGAATGCAGCTCAAGCGGAGGAATCTACTGATGTGATAATGGGTAATCTCTCAGTTAATGATATTCCTGCAAAATTCTTATTTGATACTGGTGCATCTCTTTCTTTCATTTCAAGACCTTTTGTTGCCAAGCATGAGTTTGTGACGGAAAAGATTCCTATCCCGTTCAAGATTGTGTCCCCGGGTAAGCAAATGACATCTAATAATTGTGTCCCGGATGTTTCCATCAAGATGAGAAACTATAAATTTGTGTCTAAACCTATTTGTTCTTGGTGACTCGGATATTGATCTTATTCTCGGGATGGACTGGCTTTCTAAGCACAAGGCTCAACTTGATTGTGCTGCCAGGGAAATTCAATTGACACACTCTTCTGAGGATGTTATCATCTATGCCGCTCGTGATGAAACCATTCGGTTGTTTTCTCTCAATGAGAAGGGTGAGTTGGATGCTATTTCTCAAATTCCAGTCGTTTGTGAGTACCAAGATGTGTTTCCAGAAGAGCTTCCGGGTATGCCTCCTCACCGGCCAGTTGAGTTCGTTATCGATCTTGAGCCCGGCACTGAACCCGTTTGCAAGCATCCATACAAGCTTGGACCCAAGGAGCTGAAGGAATTGAAGAAACAGCTCGATGAACAAGAGCGTCTGGGTTTGATCAAACCGAGTTCATCTCCATGGGGTTGTGGTGTTCTTTTTGTCCAGAAGAAGGATGGCACGGACCGACTTTGTGTCGACTACCGTCCATTGAACAAGAAGACAATCAAGAACAAGTATCCACTTCCCAACATCAATGAGTTATTCGAGCAACTTAAAGGTGCTAAAGTCTTCTCCAAGCTTGACCTTCGTATGGGTTATCATCAGATTCGCATTCGTGAAGAAGATATTCCCAAGACATCATTCAGAACAAGCTTTGGTTCTTATGAATATACTGTCATGTCTTTCGGCCTTGTCAATGCTCCTCCAACATTCTCTCGAATGATGAATTTCATCTTCAACCCCTATACTAATGAATTCGTCCTGGTGTATCTCAATGATATCTTGGTCTTCTCCAAGAATAAGAAGGATCATGCCAAACATTTGCGACTGGTGCTCGACAAGCTCAGAGAGTATCAATTCTATGCGAAGTTTTCCAAATGTGAGTTTTGGCTTGATGAAGTTCTTTACCTTGGTCATATCATCTCTGCCAAGGGCATCGCTGTTAATCCCGAGAAGGTGTCTGCAATTGTGAATTGGGAACCTCCTCAGAATGTCAAGCAGCTTCGCAGTTTTCTTGGTCTTGCAAGCTATTGCCGAAGATTCGTTGAGAATTTCTCTAAGATTGCAAAGCCTCTTTCCAACCTCCTCCAGAAGCATGTAAAGTATGTCTGGACTCCTGAGTGTGACGTTGCTTTCAACACTCTCAAAGAGAAACTCGTCACAGCTCGTGTCTTAACTCCTCCTGACGAATCCAAGCCATTCGAAGTTTGCTGTGATGCTTCTCTTCAAGGTTTCGGTGTTGTGTTAATGCAAGAGAAAAAAGTTGTGGCCTATACCTCTCGTCAGTTGAAGCCCAACGAAAAGAACTACCCCACTCACGATCTTGAGTTGGCGGCAGTTGTACATGCATTAATAACATGGAGACATCTCTTGTTGGGAAGAAAAGTGGACATATTCACCGATCACAAGAGTCTCAAGTACATCTTCACTCAGCCCAACCTCAACCTCAGGCAAACTCGATGGGTCGAAATGATTCAAGAGTACAATCCGAGTATTGAATATACTCCAGGCAAGGCCAATGTCATTGCAGATGCTTTGAGCAGGAAGGCTTATTGCAACAGCTTAATTCTCAAGCCATTCCAACCGGATCTTTGTGAAGCTTTCCGCAAGATGAATCTCCAAGTTGTTCCTCAAGGCTTTCTTGCCAACCTCATAGTCTCTCCTACTTTGGAAGATCAAATTCGTGAGGCACAACTCCTGGATACCATGGTGAAGAAGGTAAAACGTGGTATCGACAAGGGTCTTTCCAAATACAAGTGCTATCGCATTGATGACATAGACACTTTATTCTTCGAGGACCGGATTGTGGTTCCTAAAGGTGATCTAAGGAAAGTCATTATGAACGAGGCACACAATTCTCTTCTTTCCATTCATCCTGGAAGTATGAAGATGTACCATGACCTCAAGCAGTCGTATTGGTGGACTCGAATGAAGCGGGAAATCGCTCAATTCGTGAATGAATGTGATGTCTGTCGAAGGGTGAAAGTAGAACACCAACGACCAGCTGGTCTCCTCCAACCTCTTGCTATCCCAGAATGGAAGTTTGATCATATCGAAATGGACTTCGTGACTGGATTTCCCAAGTCCAAGCGCGGAAATGATGCTATCTTCGTTGTCATTGACAAGCTTACTAAAGTGGCTCATTTCCTTCCAATCAAAGAATCTATCACATCAGCTCAGTTGGCAGAGCTATACACCTCCAGGATTTTCTCCTTGCACGGCATTCCACAATTGATTTCTTCAGATCGTGGAAGCATCTTCACTTCTAAGTTCTGGGACTCCTTCCAGAAGGCCATGGGTACCAACATTCGCTTCAGCACAACTTTCCATCCTCAAACTAGTGGCCAAGTCGAGCGAGTCAATCAAATCCTTGAAGATATGCTCAGGGCTTGTGTCATTTCCTTTGGCATGAAGTGGGAAGATTGTCTTCCATATGCCGAATTCTCCTACAACAACAGCTTCCAAGCGAGTTCGGGCAAGGCCCCATTCGAAATTCTCTATGGCAGAAAGTGTCGTACTCCTCTCAATTGGCAGAGACTGGTGAACGCCAACTTCTTGGCAACAACTTAATCACAGAGGCTGAAGAAATGTGTAAAGTCATCCGTGAAAATCTCAAAGCCGCGCAATCGCGCCAGAAGAGTTACTATGATAGCAAGCACCGTGATGTGGCTTTCGAGATCGGAGACCATGTCTACCTCCGCGTCTCTCCAATGAAAGGCACTCGTCGCTTCGGTATCAAAGGGAAGCTTGCCCCTAGATACGTGGGTCCTTTCAAGATCATTGGCAAAAGAGGCGACCTCGCCTATCAACTTGAGCTTCCCTCCAACTTTGCGAATGTGCACGATGTGTTCCACGTGTCACAGCTCCGCAAGTGCTTCAAGACTCCTGAGCGCACCATCAACTTCGAAGAGATTGACCTCCAAGAAGATCTGTCTTATCATGAGCACCCCGTTGCTATTCTTGAAGAAACTGAGCGCAAGACTCACAACAAATCTATCAAATTCATGAAAGTGAAGTGGTCGCACCATTCCGACTGAGAAGCCACCTGGGAACGCGAGGACCACCTCCGTTCCGAATATCCGGAGTTCTTTCAGTCCTAGATCTCGGGACGAGATCCTCTCGTAGTGGTGGAGTGTTGTAACACCCCGGATGTAACTTTCCATATTTGTAACTCCAAATCTTGCCATTTTCGGCTATGTGTTATGATATTCCCTTCGTGGTTGGGTTTTGTCTTTCGTTTTGCATTTTTTTCATGTCATGCAGCTCATATCATGTCATCATGTGCATTGTATTTGCATACGTGTTCGTCTCATGCGTCCGAGCATTTTCCCCGTTGTCCGTTTTGCAATCCGGCACTCCCACATGCACCGGCACACCCCCTCTTGTCTCTTTTTGTGAGCGGGTGTTAAACGTTCTTGGAATGGACCGAGTCTTACCAAGTGGCCTTGGTATTCCACCGGTACACCACCTGTCAAGTTTCATTCCATTTGGAGGTCGTTTGATGCTCCAACGGTTAACCGGGTAACCGCAAACTCCTTTTGTGTGTTGCAGCAAAAACCCCCTCCAAACAGCCCAATAACCCATCTAAGTCCCCTCCATGCTCTAGGTCGTTCGATCACGATCGTGTCGGCGAAAACCGCACTCCATTTGGAGTCTCCTAGCTCCCTCTACCTATAAATACACCTCCCCCTCCGAAATTTGCGTCCAAAACCCTAGCCTCTTCCTCCTCTGCACGCCGCCGGACACGTCCGCCGCCGCCTTCGCCCAATCCGCCGCCGCCACGTGGCAGCGCCGCCGCCCCTCCACCGCGCGGCCCGGCGACCCCGAGTCAGGCCCGCCCGAGCCCGTACGCCGCCCGGGTCGCCCGCTCCCCCGCCGCCCGCGCGCCTCCGCCTCCTCTTCGGCTCCGCCGCCGTACGCCGCTGCCTCCTCCACTCCCGCCGTTCGCCGCCTCGCCCGCCGGTCGCCGTGCGCCGCCGCCTCCTCTTCCTCGACGCCCGCGCCAACTCCGGCGCCTGTGCCCGCGCCGCCGCCCGCATCGTCTCCGGCCACCGCCGACCCCGGCGTCCTCCTTCCTCTCCGGCAAGTTCTTCGGCGAGTATCCCGGCCGCCTCGGCTTCCGTGAAGAACCCTAGATATGGAGAGGTTGACTTCCCCCCCCCCTCGTTTTCTGGTTAGTCCCGAGGATATTGCATTATGTGCTCTTGTTCATCGCATCATATTTCATTACAAACTGCTCTGTTTTGTGTGCATGATATATCGAAATGTTCATATCGAGATGCTCTTCATTTTGTTCCATTGAGCCATGCTCGTTGGAGTTCATCTTGATGCCCAAATCTCTGATGCAAGAGTGCTATATGATGTTTACTGCTGTTACTTATCAGAACTTGGTGTTGTGTTATTTTTGTTGCAATTGATGTGTGCATCTTATGGGCATGAGCTCTACAGGTGTTTTTGTCTATGCCATGCCATCTTTACAGAGGTGTATGCCATGTATTTTTGTGATCTATGTGGTGACTAGCACAAGCATGCAAACTAGGCTTCGTGATGTTTCTGTTTTCAGGGACTTAGAATTTTGCTAAGTCTGTGACTCCTGTTATCTTGTTGCCATGTATCCATGTGGCTACAGAGAGATCCATGCTTCTTTTGGGTATGTTCAGTCAGGATGTTTTGTAGGTATAGTTGTGCACTATCCATCCATGCCCCTGTTTGAAATTATGGAGTGCCCCAGCATGAATCAATCTTGCTCTACTTTTGTTATAAAATATTCCTGGCAGATTGTTAACATGATGTTCAATTTTGCCAAGGTTGTTGTAGTTGATCCTTTCATGCTATGTACTTTCTCTTGCCATGGTTAGCTTCATAAACATGCCATCTTGCTGTAGGTATGCTAGTTTTGTCATGCATTGCTTTTTGATGAGTGAATCAAGGTCACAAAGATGTCTTCATAATGCTGTTAATGCCATGCTCTGTTTTCTGCTAAGTCTGAAACCTGTTAACGAAACTTGCTATGTTTACATGGGTGCCATCATATCTTCTTATCCTTTTTGGCTTATGGTCAGTAAGGGACTTTTGTTCTATGCATTTAGTAGATTCATGCCATGCCTTGTTTTGCTATGTTAAGTTCCTGTAGCATGTGTTTTTCGTGCTCTGAACATTGCTACCTGATGCTGTTTCTGCCATGTCCAGTATTTTTACCAAGTCTGTGAAACTGATATCTTTTGCACTTTTGCCATGCTTGTTTGAACCTGTTATGGTGTGATCTAGCCGTAGCTCAGTGTTCATCTTTTGTCAAGCATCTCCTGTAGATTACTGCCATATGCTTGTTGCTATGTTGGGGTGTGGTAGCTTCGATACTTGATGTATTCTAGTTGCTATCATGCTGTTAATCGCAGAATCATGTCATTCTTGTTTTGCTTGCCATTTGCAAACCGCGCATCCGTTTCCGGTGATCTTTATATCGATTTCAACCGAAATCATCTCATCTTTCCAGTGGCATACTTGGTTTTCCAAGTTACTGCCTTGTTCATCCTTTTTCTTCTGGAGCACGCATACGCATCGCATATCATATCTCGCATATCATGCATGTATTGCATCATGTTGGTTGTGCACTTCCCGTGATTGATTGTGGTTCCATTGCTTGTGTTCTTGCTGTGGGTAGAGCCGGGAGACGAGTTTGTGAACGAGGAACCTATTGAGTACGCTTACGAGGATCAAGCTTTCGACAACTCTGAGAACCTTGCAGGCAAGATGACCATACCCTCGAAATCACTTCTATCTTTGTTTTGCTAGTTGTTCGCTCTATTGCCATGCTGCGCTACCTACCACTTGCTATATCATGCCTCCCATATTGCCATGTCAAGCCTCTCACCATCCTTTCCTAGCAAACCGTTGTTTGGCTAAGTTACCGCTTTTGCTCAGCCCTTCTTATAGCGTTGCTAGTTGCAGGTGAAGTTGAAGTTGGTTCCATGTTAGAACATGGATATTTTGGAACATCACAATATCTCTTATTTAATTAATGCATCTATATTTTGGTAAAGGGTGGAAGGCTCGGCCTTATGCCTGGTGTTTTGTTCCACTCTTGCCGCCCTAGTTTCCGTCATACCGGTATTATGTTCCTTGAGTTTGCGTTCCTTACGCGATTGGGTGATTTATGGGACCCCCTTGACAGTTCGCCTTGAATAAAACTCCTCCAGCAAGGCCCAACCTTGGTTTTACCATTTGCCACCTAAGCCTTTTTCCCTTGGGTTTTCGCGAGCCCGAGGGTCATCTTTATTTAAACCCCCGGGCCAGTGTTCCTTTGAGTGCTGGTCCAAACTAGAGCCACTTGCAGCACCACCTTGGGGAAACTCAAGGGCTGGTTTTAGTTGTACGTAGTGTTCATCCGGTGTGCCCTGAGAACGAGATATGTGCAGCTCCTAACGGGATTTGTCGGCACATCGGGCGGCTTTGCTGGTCTTGTTTTACCATTGTCGAAATGTCTTGTAAACCAGGATTCCAAGACTGATCGGGCCTTCCCGGGAGAAGGCTTATCCTTCGTTGACCGTGAGAGCTTATAATGGGCTAAGTTGGGACACCCCTGCAGGGTATTATCTTTCGAAAACCGTGCCCGCGGTTATAAGGCAGATGGGAATTTGTTAATGTCCGGTTGTAGAGAACTTGACACTTGACTTAATTAGTACATCAACCGTGTGTGTAGCCGTGATGATCTCTTTCCGGCGGAGTCCGGGAAGTGAACACGGTTTGAGTTATGCATGAACGTAAGTAGTTTCAGGATCACTTCTTGATTATTTCTAGCTTCGTGAGCGTTGCGTTGCTTCTCTTCTCGCTCTCATTTGCGTATGTTAGCCACCATATATGCTTAGTGCCTGCTGCAGCTCCACCTCTTTACTCCATCTTTTCCTATAAGCTTAAATAGTCTTGATCTCGCGGGTGTGAGATTGCTGAGTCCTCGTGACTCACAGATTCTACCAAAACAGTTGCAGGTGCCGACGATGCCAGTGCAGGTGACGCAACCGAGCTCAAGTGGGAGTTCGACGAGGAACGTGGTTGTTACTATGTTTCTTTTCCGGATGATCAGTAGTGGAGCCCAGTTGGGACGATCGGGGATCTAGCATTTGAGGTTATCTTATTTTCATTTGGATTTGACCGTAGTCGGTCTATGTGTGGATTTTGGATGATGTATGAATTTAATTTATGTATTGTGTGAAGTGGCGATTGTATGCCAACTCTCGTTATCCCATTCTTGTTCATTACATGGGATTGTGTGAAGATGACCTTTCTTGCGACAATACCTACAATGCGGTTATGCCTCTAAGTCGTGCCTCGACACGTGGGAGATATAGCCGCATCGTGGGCGTTACAATAGGCATGGCCTCTGAGGCCCCTCGGACTGCCGTAGTCATCGTGGCACTTGGGGAAGTCAGGCCAACCGTCCTGACACCTAGCTTGGGTCACGGCGGCGCGCTCGCATTGGATCGCCCCGCACCCGCCTTTGCCTTGAGCCGCGCCTTCCCCTCTCCTCGCGGAGCTCGCACTCCGACTAGAGCACCCTGAGTTGGAGGAGCTCCTGGCTTATTCGGCGCCACCTGCTTCTTACGAAGGACGCCGAACAACGTGCTCGATGCCGCTCCGCCACGGTGAGGTCCTTCGATCCCCTGAACAAGGTGCGCGACGTACATGGGAATGGAGGTCGATCCTGCTTGGCAGGGATCAAACGCCATTGGGTTCCAGGAAGGCGATCCGACGGGAGGGCTGGCTTATGATTCGAATTTGGTGGCGGGGACAATGATAGGTGGGCCGACACTTTGAGGAGGGATGTGCAGAACCCAGCTATGAGCTTCTCCTGCTCCCTGCTGCAGTCTAAGGCGGCCGGGCGACAAGGACTCCTTCGACAACTACGCTGCCTTGGCCCATACGACGTTGTTGTTGTCGGACGTGGGCTCCTCCTTCACAAGGGAGGGCGTGGTGGAGGAGGAAGGTTCTGGTGACATGCAATGCCAAGGCGCATTGCTCGGGATGCCACATGAATGCAACATTTTCCCACGTTGCCAAACCACGACGATATGTTCGAGCAGTAATGGGTGAGCAGCCACAAAAATCGTCACCACTCCCACTCCTCTTCTTTCATTTTCTTGCCCACCGGGGCGGTAATTTGCGGTAGCCAGTGTGCTGGGCGGCGGTGGAAGGGGAGGGGATAGGATTTGGGGGGCGCCGACCGGCTTTCAATAGCCGAATTACTTTGGCGGCACCCCGGCCGGTGGGACATCAATGCGTGTAGGGGGTTCGCAAATAAGCTTCCATGAGTGCAAAGAGGAGTGAAAAGCATGGGTGCTAGTGAGGATCTTTTGGTGGGTCCGACCACTAGTGCAGAACTGGGCTGTATCACTGGTTCGTAAGGCCCTTTAGTACCGGTTTTGTAACCGGCACTAAAGGGTGCGGACTAAAGGTCCCCCCTTTAGTACCGGTTCAGCACGAACCGCCACTAAAGGGCCACCACATGGCATGAGCCAGCGCCGGGGGCGGGGAGACCTTTAGTACCGGTTGGTAACACCAACCGGTACTAAAAGGTTTGGGGGGTTCTGGGTTTATGATTTCTTTTTCCTTTAATTTTGTGTTTTCCATTTAAATCTTTTTTATTTGCTGGTATTTTACAATACTACATATTGTACATGTTATATATATCACCGAATGTATCGCACCACCATTCACACATACACATGTATATATATATAATTTCTCCTACATGGAGGCATTACTACGGTAGCGGGTAATGGTATTCTCCTTTGGGATCTATGACCTGGTCGAGAAAAATGAAGGAAATATGCCCTAGAGGCAATAATAAAGTTATTATTTATTTCCTTATTCTCAAGATAAATGTTTATTATTCATGCTAGAATTGTATTAACCGGAAACGTAATACATGTGTGAATACATAGACAAACAAAGTGTCACTAGTATGCCTCTACTTGACTAGCTCGTTGATCAAAGATGGTTATGTTTCCTAGCCATAGACATGAGTTGTCATTTGATTAACATGATTATATCATTAGGAGAATGATGTGATTGACTTGACCCATTCCGTTAGCTTAGCACTTGATCGTTTAGTATGTTGGTATTGCTTTCTTCATGACTTATACATGTTCCTATGACTATGAGATTATGCAACTCCCGTTTACCGGAGGAACACTTTGTGTGCTACCAAACGTCACAACGTAACTGGGTGATTATAAAGGTGCTCTATAGGTGTCTCCAAAGGTTCTTGTTGGGTTGGCGTATTTCGAGATTAGGATTTGTCACTCCGATTGTCGGAGAGGTATCTCTGGGCCCACTCAGTAATGCACATCACTATAAGCCTTGCAAGCATTGTAACTAATGAGTTAGTTGCGGGATGATGTATTACGGAACGAGTAAAGAGACTTGCCGGTAACGAGATTGAACTAGTTATTGAGATACCGACGATCGAATCTTGGGAAAGTAACATACCGATGACAAAGGGAACAACGTATGTTGTTATGCGGTCTGACCGATAAAGATCTTCGTAGAATATGTAGGAGCCAATATGGGCATCCAGGTTCCGCTATTTGTCGTGGAATTGTCACGGCAGATGTCCTCTTGCAAGGACTTAGTCATGGAGCCATCGCAACTAGGAAGCTTAAAGGGGTTAAACGGGACAAGGAACACGAGGGTTATACTGGTTCGGCCCCTTACGGTGAAGGTAAAAGCCTACGTCCAGTTGAGGTGGTATTGATTAAGGTTTCGACGACCAGGAGCTAAACCGTCCTGCCTGGTTATCGATTTGGTCTTACTTGTCCCTAAACCGCCGCCGGGTCTTCCCTTTATATAGAGAGGTTGACGCCCAGCGGCTCTCAGAGTCCCGGCCGGCTCATAACAGTGTCCGGCTCGGACTCTTAACTATTCTTGCCTTACACTACAAGTTTCACCATAACAGCGGTTATCACTATGGGCCTTAAGCCATCTCCGGGTCTTAAGCCCATTATTGACCCGCCGTCTTCAAGTTTGGTACTGGGCTTCGTGTGATGATCATTATGACGTAATCCGGCCCCTCCGGCGGGTGACTCTAATGGTTATATCCTCAACATTAGGCCCCAGATTGATTTGAACCGGTTCATGTCAATCTTCAATCCCTCTGAGAGAAAAATCTTCCGGCTTACATTTGTGCGAAGGTTATAACCCGCCGTGACGTCATCTTCTGGATTCCTGGTAACCTGCCGTGACGTCATCTTCCATTAAGTTCATTTTTTATTCTGTCATATCCCAACGGATCTTATATTTAATGGCTATCCCGAAAATCAAGGCGTTTTCGTGGCTAGATAATCACGTCGTGGCCTCCTCGTTTCTCGCGCCCATTCATCAGCCGTGCCTTATAAATAGGCCCGACCCTTATGTCTTCGTCATCTTCCTCCTCTCGCTACTGTACTGCCGCTCGAGCTCCACCGCCGCCGCCGCGGATCTCCTCGTCTTCACCGACTCCGGCCGCTGCATCAACCTGACTTGACCAGAAAAACGCGACGGATCTCTGCAGTAACTCTGCATCTGTAAGTTTTTCCCTCCCTGTTCCTCAGATCCGCATTAGTGATCTTAGAGTTCGTCGGTGTTCGTCGTCGTTCGTCACGAACACTTGATAGATTCCACCTTTAACACCTTTTTCTGATCTTTAGTGAGTATAAAACTGCTGCGGTAACTGTTTCGCACCCGTTTCCGAATGCACATAGATCCCTTTCCATTGCACAGAGGCCCCGTTCGAGCCTATGAACTTCATCTGTGTCAGCTTCTAGGTCTAGAAATTTTTGCTTTCTAGTAGATCGTTTGATCCAGAATAATTACTGCGATCTGTGAAACTTGTTTGTGCCACACTTAGTCAAAAATTGCATCTATGATTTATGGCGGCTCATATCTCCGGCTTAAAGAGGCCATGCGCTGTGAAATTTCTGGCTCATTTATGATAGAATTTTAAACAACTTGAATTACTCATGATGCCCACAGCGGCTTATATAACCCGACACAATTAACCATATGTCATTAGGCCCCTTCATAAGCCGCCATCTTGAATGCTGACCTGTAAACTTCTTCCAGCTTATAGTTGAACCGGACATTTCCTTTTGTCATAGGCTTCCATCTTTCACAATGCCGCCCAAGGCTCCCAAGGCACCCATCACGTGCAACTGGATGAGATCCAATGTTACTGATGACACTTTAGCTGATTTCGTGAAGACGGGTTACCTGCCCAAAAAGGAGGTCATGTCCTATCGGGCCCCTGACTCGTCCGAAGAAAAACCTCAACCAAGAGACGGAGAGGTTGTGGTATTGGCTGATCACATGAGCCGGGGCTTCGCACCTCCCGGCTCAAAATTCTTTAGAGATGTTCTGAACTTCTTCGACCTGCGGCCGCAAGACATAGGACCCAATTCCGTGTCAAATATTTGCAACTTTCAAGTATTCTGCGAAGTATATCTTGGAGAAGAGCCCAGCCTACTGCTCTTTAGGGAGCTGTTTTATCTGAACCGCCAGAATGATTGTGCCAACGGGCCTAGCTTGGAGCTTGGCGGAATCTCCATTCAACGACGGAGAGATTGCCTCTTTCCTTATGCTGAGCCGCCAAGCCACCCAAAGGACTGGAACCAGACATGGTTCTACTGCCAGGATACTTCTCCGGCTGATGAGAACCCTCAGCCCGGCTTTCGTGCCCTGCGTCTGGAGCCAAATCACCCCCTGCCAGACAAACTATCTCAAGCTGAGCGTCAATCCCTGATCCCCACCATCAACAAGATTAAGGCTCTCCTGGGAAATGGCCTCAACAGCGTTGATCTGGTCCGGGTCTGGATTTCTTGGCGGGTGATCCCCTTGAGCCGCCGCCCCGGCTTAATGTGTGATTACATGGGCCGGAAGGATGATCCTCTGCGGCACAGCCCCAATGACCTACCTGAGGACGTTGTTGACGACATGACCAAGTCCCTTTTGAACGAGAGCTTAGCAGACTGCGGGAGGACCGGCTTAAGCCCCTTCTGCAAGGCTAACCCGGCTCCGACGGTAAGCCACTGGCCTGAACACCTTGTTTTCCCTTTTAATAGTTTTCATCTGAACCTTAAGAAATCTTTGTTGTATTTTTTAGGCTAATGATAAGTTCTGGAAGGTCAAATATGATCATGAGGCGGCTAAAAAAGCCAGGAAGGCTAAGAAAGCCGCCAGGAGAGCCGCTCCCCGCAAAAAGGGGAGTAAGCCTAGCGCCTCAGAGCTACTTCAGTTAGATGATAGCTCCGAGTCAGAGGTAACCCTTGATTCTTTAGGCTCTTCTTTTGTTTCTTGTTTGTTCTTATCCGCCTTATCGACACTGATTATCAGCAGGAGGACACCGGAGCGAGTAACCCGGTGACTGAAGAGGTAACTACACTTTCCTCCGACTCGGAGCCCTTGCCAAGGCCGGAAGTCCGAAGAGTAACCCAGAAAGTAAGAATTTCACATCCTTTAGCTTATCAAGATCCTCAATTTCTTTTGAAGCAACAGATTCATGAGAGCCGGAGGCACACCCGGACCAACAAGGACGCAGACCTCTCCTCCGGCTTACCTGAAGCATCAAGGAAGCGCCGGACCGAGGTTATCTCCAACTTATATCCTTTTCATCCTTTGGCGGGCGTTACTCGTCAACCGCTCAACTCTTCTGATTCAAACTATCAGGAAACTTCACCTTCCTCCGGGGACTCTATGCAATCCAACCTGCCGGCTTTCAAGACCGCACCCGGGTAATGATGATTAGCTTATTTTATGCTTATCTTACTCATGCTTTTGTACTAACCTTTGTCTTTTCAGTGCTCAAGCAAAACTCAGCAAGAGAGCAAAGAAAAGCAAACCGGTGGAAGAGCCGGTCCTGACTGAGCCGGAGGCTTCTGCTCATGAGCCGCCATCCGGCTCAGCTCCTGAAACCACCGCTCCAACTGACGAGCCAGTCATAGAGACTTCTACTAACCCGGAGATCCCCAGCCCAGCTCAGCCGGCCGATGACCCGGACGTTGTAATCACCCGGCCAGAGTTTGTCGAGCCGGGGAGACCCACTGTGCTGGCCAAATGCTCTGCCAAAGAAGAACTGCTGGAGCGCTGCAGGGCCTGTCGTGGAATTAACACGTCAGATGTCCTAGGTGTAAGGACTTAGTCGTGAGGCCAGCGCATCTATGTAGTAGCTTGAGAGGGGTTGATTGGGATGAGAGACGCAAGGCGGTCCAACGCACGAGACAAGGGTTTAGACAGCTTCGGGCCCCGGGAAACATCATCCGGTAACAACCCTACATGCTGTTTGTGGCTAGGTCTCATTATGCTTATGAGAGAGTCGCCGGTAAGCCGGCTCTTTGAGTCTAGCCCTAGAGATTGTTTCTTGTTGCTCGTCCCTCTTTGGGGTGCCCTGCCCCTCCTTATATAAGTTAGAGGGGCGGGTTACATGTGGAGTCCTAGTAGGACTAGGACTAGTCTATCTTCTCTTACAAGTTAATTACAAGTCCGGGTCTTGCTTCCTCGTAAAGGAAATATTCATCATCCCTTTCCTTTTAATCCGGCCCATCATAACGTGTGACACCCAAGTATTTATTTGGAATTTTTCAAAAATATTTTATTTGATTTGAAGGGAGTGATTTAAAAAATTTTCTTCAAGAGAACTCTCACTCTCAAATATTTTTCTTTATGGCAAAAATTTTATTTGGATTCACCCAAGATCTGCCTTTGACCTTGGGGGTTCTTGCTCTTCATTTGGGCTCAAGACAAAATGTTTTTCATTTGAGAGAATAACTTTTGAAAACCTTTTCTTGAATTTGCACTATGGCTTTTGGAAAGTACTTTGCCACTTTCAACTATTCCTTCTTGCCATGGCATTAGTGCAAATCCTCTCTCCTAACCCTTCCCTCACCTTTGGATCATGATTTGCATCAAATCCAGCAAGTTGAACCTCCTCATGTGATCATTTCCATTCAAATTCTATTCAAACAAATTTCTGTCTTCTCTTATAGCACTTGGAGATTTACAAAGGAACTCCTTCTTCTGTTATGATTTTTGCCACCAAACCTTTTTCCCCTCCTAGTCCTTTGAACCCTCAACCTAGAACCATGAAGATCCACTGGTCTCCAGTTCAAAATTTTCAAACTACATCAGCTGCAAGTTTGGACCAGATTTGCCAAATTTGGTGAAATCCATTCAAAACTTTCTCCAAAAATTCCAAGTAAATTCATGCAGCCCCTGGGTGCTTTGAGTGATCATCTCACCAAGTTACAGCTCCAGAAAAATTTATCTCTTTACCAAAACCTACTGTCGAACACCTGCAACGCTTGGTTACTGTCAAGTTTCAGTAAATTCAGAGAACACTGCAGTGCTCACTGTCGTTTTCTTCAGAAACGGGCGTCGATCTCGCCAGTACCCTCGCGTCGCCTTGCTCCTCGTCCTCGCCCTCTCGTTCCTGCACCGCATGAGTGCCTGGCATCTTGCGGGCGTCGGTGACGAGCAGCAGAAGGTGCGCCGCTCCGTGACCGACGCCGGCGGCGGCTTTGCGGGCGCCAGCGGGAGACACGGCGCCGCCGACTCCACCCAGCACCGCCCAAACCACCGGAGCCCGCCGCGTGGCCGTCCACTCCCCCGAATGCGCTGCCGCTCTCGTCGTGAACCGCAGGGCACGGAGCACGCTCTCTGCCGCCGTTGAGCCCGTGCGGTCACCTCACCGTGAGCAGACGCCATTACGCCAGGGCCAGCTCCGTTTAGCTGCAAAACGAGTCCCGTAACATCCACTGGTGTTGCCCGACCGCTCAAACCCTCTGCCAACCCACTGCTCCGCCGTAATCGCTCGCCGGAGATTCTCCGTTCACGGCCACCCCGTCGATCTGCCTATAAATAGGGGCCCCGAGCTTCAACTCGAGCACCCACCAGCCCTACACTTCCCCTAGAGCACGCCCAGCCACTGGAAGAGCCGCGAGGGGGTCTCCTTCCTCGACTCCGGCCGCCGCGATCCGCCGCGGGATCCAGCCCGATTCGCCCCCGTGTGTGCTCCGCAGCCTCCATTCTCGTGCCAGTAGCTTCTCCTTGCATCACCCGTTCTGACCCGCGCCTCAATTCGTACTTTGCAGCCCTCCACCGGAGTTCCCCAACCTCACCCGAACCGCCGTCTGCCGGAGATAGTGTCGCCGTCGACGTGGTGCTCCCCGTTGGACGAGTCCACCACCCACCGACGCGGAAGAAGACACTGAAGCTCTTGGTACCCTCCGTTTCTCCTAACTCGCCGTGGTTCGACGCCGGCGTCCACCGCCGTCTTCGGGCGCCGGCGAGCTTTCAAACCTGACATGCGGGCCCCGCGTGTCAGCCTCTGTTTTATTTCCCCGAACCGTTTTCTGTTGGCGCCTTCGGGCAAAATACGTTTTCTCCTTGCGCTTGCGCATTCCCAGCCGAAGCGTTTTCTGTTTTCTCAGTTAAAACCCTGGAACTTTTCTGTTTCATTACAGAAAGGTCCCTGGACAGAAACCTTTATAACTTTTTAATGAAAAGGTATTTTTGAGTGATTCTTTTTCTGTCAATCTCCAAATTTTGTCTAGTTTTTTATGGGATTTATTTGAAAAATATTTGGCAAAGTTTCTGTGCATGTGTTGGTTTTCACGTTAGTACCCCGTTTCGTGATTGCCGTAGGTTCCGGGAGAGGGGACGGAGCCGCGAACTTCGCCGAGCTAGACTCCGACTTCTCCGAACCAGGCAAGCATGTTTGAACATTTGATATGGCAGATGTTTTGCATATTCATGTGAAAGTTTGTGTGTGGCACATGAGTGTCGGTAAATATCTCGTTGCTTGTAAGGCAACGACCCGGTTGTTCCGAAGTTGCGATGACCTCTGATGAGAGGTGGCCTAATCATGTGGTGACATGAAGGGCAGCAAGGTGGTACTGTTGTAGCATGCCAGCCTTGCGTCATCTGACTTCCTTCGACGTTAACGTGGTTGGAGCCACGTTATCGATCTTTTCCCGCATGTTCCAAAGTTGCGATGACCTCTGATGAGAGGTGGCCTAATCATGTGGTGACATGAAGGGCAGCAAGGTGGTACTGTTGTAGCATGCCAGCCTTGTGTCATCCGACTTTTCCGACGTTAACATGGTTGGAGCCGTGTTATCGTCCCTTCCCCTTTCCGTGCTACCACATGTCTCATTGCCAGGATACGGTTTAGTAAGTTGGTAACCTCTTTCCATGTACACACCAAACAGAGAGGCCGGGATGATGGTACCTTGGCCCAGGATTAAAGCCAGTCATTCGGTCAGGGGGCATGGGTGTTTCTGGTTGGGACCGAGAGGGGGGGCACCCCCTTATAGCGCGCGTATAGAAATTTGATCCCATGCTACGCGAGGTTGTAGCCTCCCCGACTCAGGGTTTTTCCTGAATGTTGCCGAGGGTGATCCCTGGCTTCGGATGGTTAAATTGGGTGTGTACTGGTTAGACGTGTTCCTTCCAGAACACCGTAGACGGAACTAGTCCCCGTGACTACTGAAATCCGTTGGCTGTGGTTAAGTACAAACTCTGCAGAGTCAATTCTTTCCAAATCATCGTATCCATGATCAGTAATGTAGACTTTATGTCCAAATCTATCCGTGTGAAAATCTTGCCCCCGGTGAACAAGCTCAAGCGGTAAAAACTCAGATTTATTGTTATTCCAATTGATGGACTAACTTTATTTTGTGTCTCATGCTTGTGATAATTTATGTCTCCGAGCTATTGTATTAATGAGTTGTGATATAAGCCCTTTATGAGACGTCGCGCAGACGTCCGACTGTGGCGTGTACTCGTTTATCACTTTCGATATAAGCCCTTTATGTGATGTCACTCAGACGTCCGACTGCGGCATGCACTGTCTTTACTTTCTGTTATAAGCCCTTTATGTGGTGTCGCCCCGACGCCCGACTGTGGCATTATTATTCCGCATTTTCCGCTCGAGGAGTCTTTCAGACACTCGTTTGGCACCAGCATTATTATTCCGCATTTTCCGCTCGAGGAGTCTTTCAGACACTCGTTTGGCACCAGTATTATTATTCCGCACTTTCCGCTCGAGGAGTCTTTCAAACACTCGTTTGGCACCTGTATTATTATTCCGCACTTTCCGCTCGAGGAGTCTTTCAGACACTCGTTTGGCACCTGTATTATTATTCCGCATTTTCCTCTCGAGGAGTCTTTCAGACACTCGTTTGGCACCAGCATTATTATTCCGCATGTTCCGCTCGAGCAGTCTTTCAGACACTCGTTTGGCACCTGTATTATTATTCCGCATTTTCCTCTCGAGGAGTCTTTCAGACACTCGTTTGGCACCAGTATTATTATTCCGCACTTTCCGCTCGAGGAGTCTTTCAGACACTCGTTTGGCACCTGTATTATTATTCCGCATTTTCCTCTCGAGGAGTCATTCAGACCCTCGCTTGGCACCCAGTATTTATTATCTCTGTGTCTGATCGCACTGATTAACTTATTCATGTGCTTCATGTTTGCATTTGTTATACCTTATGTCCGAACTGTCTTGCGAGTACTTTCATAGTACTCACCTGGCTTGTTGATTTGGCCAGATGTTGACGAAGGCGATCTCTTGGATGAAGAGTTTGATAGCGCGTCCGACGCCTAGAGGAGTCCCAGTCAGTCCTGCGCGATCCCGGATATTGGTCACTTGTATCGTTTACGCTTCCGCCAGCCGCAATAAGTATTCTCGAGCCTCACTCCGACGCTCGAAGAGTTGTAGTATTCTGGAATCATGTCACTCGCTTCGCGATGATATTTCCACCACCGTTTTTATCGTGAGTTAGAAGTTTTCCACCCTATCCGCCATATTGTTTTATTGGCGTGCATGTAATAAATTGTTGGGCAGTCTCTGCTCAACTCTGTATTATATTTAGTACTCCTGGTATTTTTCTTCTGTGACCAATGTATTGTCTATCAGTGAGAAGGAATTCTTCCTCGCTGGTCCATAACAGGGATTGGTTTCTCAATAATTATTTTATTGAAAAACCGGTCGTGACAAGCTTGGTATCAGAGCCAGGCTGACTGTAGGAAGCCACTAGGTGCGATCGCTAATCGGTTATTGGCGTCTTTAGTGCTTCTTCAGCATTTTGCAATTGTAGCTATTTTCTGTTGGTCATCATAAAATTTATGACATGACTACTCAGAATTTTTGCCTACTTTTGTAGATGGCTGGCAGCAGCTGTGAGAATCGAGTGTTCACCAACGTGCCCGAGGGGTTTGTCAAGCTCCTCGTCTCCATCACCAAGCTCGCGATCGGGCCAGCAGCTCGCCCGGAGTTCACCCTCTATCAGCACAAGCTCAGTGACGACGTGTCTATGCACCAGGATATGGTGCAATTCAGGGGAGGACGATCTGTTGCTCGCCATTTCCGTTTTACGGGAAGGGCCATGCCTACGGAGAGGCATGCCATGCAGATGGCTGCCCGTGAGGCGATAGCCCGCCTTCGGGACATCCTTCCTACGATGAAGACTCGTCGCTACCGCTACCTCCCATGCCATGTGCCTTACACCAGCCACTATGCGTTCGCCTGCCATCGGGGAGAGCGAGATGAAGCCATCGAGATGGTTGTGGAGTATCTCAAGGCTCTGGAGGAGTCTTTCGACAACCTCGTAGATGATCTTGTGGCTGCCCGCATGGACTTAGTCCGGGGCGGTCCTGCCAGCAGGAAGGAGCTTCTCCACACGGCGCCACCTCGGACATTCGTCTCCTCTTCAGCCTCGTATGCACCGGCCGTTTTGGCCACTGCTCGCCGTCTGCCTACCACTGAGGAGTTCGACCGAGTCATCGCTCCTACTCCAGTTAGAGCCGCACCGCCTGCCGCACGCGCTCTACCACCAGTCGCCCCCGCACCATCACCGCAGCGCAGCGTCGCACGCCAGGAGCCAGCTAGAGAGGAGGAGGTTGATTCTCCTGGACCGCTGAGCCTTGCCCTCGGCAAGGGGAAGGAGATCTTCACCATCTCCGACTGAGAGCACCGAGTAGCCGCGTGTTATGCCTGCTTGTATGATGTGTTGTTCTTATCTGTACGCTAGTTTGTGTTGGTGTGTTTGCTGCCTTCCGGAGTAGTACGCTAGCTTTTAATAACATGTCAGGATTGTGTACGCACAACCTGAGTGCTGTATCTTGTGTTTGCTTTCGCATGTAAGATTTGTGTTAAGCACTTCTTCTCCGTGAAAATCATTTGTGTTTCTTCAAAACCTTGAAGCCTTTTTGATTATTGCCTTTGCAAGGGTTTTCCTGCGCAACACGGTTTCTTTTCTCATGGGTTTTGCAAATGATACCCCAGACTGGAAAAATGTCTCGCCCTTGGACTCGCTCTATGCCCAATCAGCCAAAAGAGGTTTACGGAACACAGACCAGCAACAATTTCACTCAGGGTCAGTCCAGCCAACAGGACAGCGAAGCGGCACTGTCTCAAGTATGCCGTCTCTTCGAGCAAAGTCAGCAACAACACCAAGAGATGATGAACCATGTCATCCACATGGGAAACCACCGTGAACACTATCAACCACATTCCAAGTTATCCGAGTTGCAGAAGACTCGCCCCTCAACTTTTGCTCACACCGACAGGCCACTGGAAGCCGATGATTGGCTTCGCGAGATTGAAAGGAAACTGATTATCGCTCAATGCTCAGATCATGAGAAGGTGCTTTATGCACCACACTACCTTACTGGAGCAGCCGCAGCATGGTGGGAAAACTTCCTACACATGCACCCCAGGGAACACAACATCACCTGGGAAGAATTCAAGGAAGGCTTCCGTGGGGCACACATTCCCAGGAGCATCCTAAAGATCAAGAAGAGAGAGTTTGATGACCTGAAGCAAAGAGGCATGTCCGTCACAGAATACAACGGCCAGATTACCCAACTGTCTCGTTATGCCTACGACGAGCACATGACAGAAAACAAGAAGATGGAAAAATTCCTGGACGGCCTGGCACCAGCATTAAGATGCCAACTGATTGTACACACCTTTCCGGATTTTAAGACGCTGGTGGACAAGGCCATCACCCTGGAGAATGAGCGCCGTAGTCTGGAAGATATCCGCAAGGGGAAGAGGGACAAGACGACTCTTGCCAGCAGCAACCGAGGCAAGACTGAGATCCCAAGGACAGACACGAGGAGATCCACGACTACTGAGCCAAGACCCGTCGGAAAATTTCATGCCAGAGACAAGGAGTTCACATACCGTCCGGGGGTCACCTGCTATGCTTGTGGTCAACAAGGGCATTATGCTAAACAGTGCCCGAAGCCAAGAGACTCGGCACCCAAGCCAAACAATGGTGGAAACAATCCAGCCCCCAAGCGCAACAACTTCAATCCCAGCAACAACCACAGGAAGGGTCACTTGAACCATGTGACCAGGGAAGAAGCGCAGAATGCCCCAGACATCGTGCTCGGTACGTTCCCTGTCAACACAGTACCTGCCACGGTTTTGTTTGATTCTGGAGCTTCCCATTCGTTCGTTTCGAAGAGTTTTGTTTCGCAACATGGTTTTCCGATACTCCCCTTGGAAAAATCTATGATCATCAAGTCCCCCGGAAACAAGCAAATTGCTCAGGGTTACTGCCAAGGAGTGGTCATTGAGTTCGAGGGACTACCATTCCACGCGAATCTCATCGTGTTGGAAAGTAAAGAACTGGATGTCATTTTAGGTATGGACTGGTTAACCACCAACAAAGGATTCATCGACTGTTTCAATCGGACAGTGATTCTCACTCACCATCACGGCAAGACAATAAGAGTTTTCGCTCAAGAAAGGCCACGATCACAGAAACCAAAACTGAACAAGATGGACATCGCAGAATTAAGAAAAGTGCCAGTGGTATGCGAGTTCCCTGATGTGTTCCCAGAAGAACTACCAGGCATGCCACCAGACCGAGAGATCGAATTCAGTATTGAATTAGCACCTGGCACCGCTCCCATGTATAAGAAGCCGTATAGAATGGCACCCTCAGAATTGGTGGAGTTGAAGAAGCAGATAAAATAATTATTGGACAAAGGATTTATACGAGCCAGCTCCTCACCATGGGGTTCGCCCGTATTGTTCGCCAAGAAGAAGGATGGGACACTGAGACTATGCATAGACTATCGAGCCCTCAATATGGTCACCATCAAAAACAAATACCCGATGCCACGGATAAATGATTTGTTTGACCAGCTCGCACAAGCTAAAGTATTTTCAAAGATTGATTTGAGATCAGGATACCATCAACTGAAGGTACGAACAGAGGATATCCCCAAGACAGCATTCACTTCCAGATATGGGTTATACGAGTTCACAGTGATGCCTTTTGGTCTAACAAACGCCCCCGCATACTTCGTCCACCTCATGAACAAGGTGTTCATGAAATTCATGAACAAATTTGTGGTGGTATTCATTGACGACATTCTGGTTTACTCAAGGACACCAGAAGAACATGCTGAGCACCTCAGAATTGTTTTGGGAGAATTGAGGAAACATCAGTTGTACGCCAAATTTAGCAAATGCGAATTTTGGCTAAGACAAGTTGGTTTCTTGGGCCATATTTTGAACCAAGAAGGCGTGGCCGTAGACCCAGAAAAAGTCAAGGCCATACTAGACTGGAAGCCACCCGCGAATGTTACAGATGTGCGGAGTTTCCTAGGAATGGCCGGGTATTACAGGAGGTTTATTGAAGGATTCTCCACTATGGCAAAACCTATAACACAGTTACTCAAGAAGGACAAGAAATTCGTATGGACGGAAGCATGTGAGCAGAGCTTCCAAGAACTCAAGAAGAAGCTAACAACCGCACCAGTCTTAACCGTACCAGACATACACAAGAGCTTTGAGGTGTATTGTGACGCGTCCCGAAAAGGTCTCGGATGTGTACTAATGCAGGATGGCAAAGTTGTCGCATATGCCTCCAGGCAACTGCGAAAACATGAGGAAAATTACCCAACACATGACTTGGAACTAGCAGCAGTTATACATGCACTCAAGGAGTGGAGGCACTTTCTGTTGGGAAATCGTGGTGAAATATATACGGACCATAAGAGCCTCAAATATATCTTCACACAGCCAGAGCTGAATTTACGCCAACGACGCTGGTTGGAACTGGTCAAGGACTATGACGTCGGTATTCACTACCACCCAGGGAAGGCAAATGTAGTGGCCGATGCCCTTAGTCGAAACCCCAGCCCGGACAGTGACGGTCAGCAAAGTTTGAGGCCTGAGTTTCAGCGAGAATTCACTCGGCTCAACATGATGTTAGTCTCTGAGGGCACCATATCGAACCTGGAGATACAACCCACCCTAGTGGAACAAATCAAGAAGGCTCAACAGGGACACCCCGGTATCGAAGGCATAAAGAAGAAAATGAACCGTAGTAAGACTTCAGAATTCATCACGGACAGTGAAGGAACATTATGGTACCGGGACAGACTTTGCGTACCTAACATTGAGGAACTCAAGCAACAGATCTTGACGGAAAGCCACACCGCTCCATACTCGATCCATCCTGGAGGAACCAAAATGTACAAGGACATCCAGGAAAGATTTTGGTGGCACGGTATGAAAAGAGATATAGCCACA
The DNA here is from genome assembly GCF_002575655.3 of Aegilops tauschii subsp. strangulata. Lineage (NCBI taxonomy): Eukaryota > Viridiplantae > Streptophyta > Magnoliopsida > Poales > Poaceae > Aegilops > Aegilops tauschii. The sequence continues at coordinate 464,380,501 of NC_053038.3, forward strand.
TTTGTTGCTTGTTGCGATTCATGCCAGCGTATCAAGGCCGAGCATCAAAAGCCAGCAGGGCTACTCCAGCCAAACCAAATACCGGAGTGGAAATGGGATGAAATAGGAATGGACTTCATTGTCGGATTACCCCGATCACAACGCGGAAATGATGCCATATGGGTCATCACAGACCGACTAACCAAGGTTGCTCATTTCATTCCCGTGAAGACTACCTACTCCACTCAAAGACTGGCAAAGCTCTATCTATCTCGTATAGTTTGCTTGCATGGAGTCCCGAAGACTATAATATCAGACCGAGGCACCCAATTCGTCTCCAAATTTTGGGGACACCTACAACAAGCTCTGGGCACACAACTGGCTTTCAGTAGAGCATACCACCCTCAGACAGATGGACAAACAGAGCGTGTAAACCAAATCCTGGAGGATATGCTAAGAGCCTGTGTGCTCACCTATGGAACCAGTTGGGAAGAGAGTTTGCCGTATGCCGAATTTGCGTACAACAACAGTTACCAAGCCAGCTTGCAAATGGCACCCTTTGAAGCATTGTACGGACGGAGGTGTCGTACCCCATTGAATTGGTCAGAAACAGGTGACAGCCGTATCTTCGGCCCAGATATGCTTAAGGAGGCCGAGGAAAAAGTTAAACAAATCAGGGACAGACTCAAGACAGCACAGAGCCGACAAAAGAGCTACTATGATCAGAAGCATCGTGAGGTCAGCTTTGAACCTGGTGATTCCGTATACCTCCGAGTATCTCCTATGAGGGGTCTGCAACGGTTCAAAATAAAGGGGAAACTAGCCCCAAGGTTTATTGGACCATTTTGTGTAAAGGCACGAAGAGGCACAGTAGCCTACCAACTAGACCTACCCAAGGAGCTGTCAGACGTCCATGACGTATTCCACGTCTCGCAGTTGAGGAAATGTGTGAGTAACCCGGAGAAACATGTACCTCATGAGCACATTGATATGCAACCAGATCTCACCTACAGAGAAAGGCCAGTAAAGATTTTAGAGGAGTCTGAACGGATGACCCGTCAGAAAACGACAAAAAATTTCAGGGTCCAGTGGAGCAACCACACTGAGGATGAAGCCACATGGGAAAGGGAAGATTTCCTCCGAGAAGAGTATCCATATCTATTTGAGGATCAGCAGAAATCTCGAGGACGAGATTTTTCCTAAGGGGGTAGGTGTTGTGACACCCAAGTTATTATTTGGAATTTTTCAAAAAGATTTTATTTGATTTGAAGGGAGTGATTTAAAAAAATTTCTTCAAGAGAACTCTCACTCTCAAATATTTTTCTTTATGGAAAAAATTTTATTTGGATTCACCCAAGATCTGCCTTTGACCTTGGGAGTTCTTGCTCTTCATTTGGGCTCAAGACAAAATGTTTTTCATTTGAGAGAATAACTTTTGAAAACCTTTTCTTGAATTTGCACTATGGCTTTTGGAAAGTACTTTGCCACTTTCAACTATTCCTTCTTGCCATGGCATTAGTGCAAATCCTCTCTCCTAACCCTTCCCTCACCTTTGGATCATGATTTGCATCAAATCCAGCAAGTTGAACCTCCTCATGTGATCATTTCCATTCAAATTCTATTCAAACAAATTTCTGTCTTCTCTTATAGCACTTGGAGATTTACAAAGGAACTCCTTCTTCTGTTATGATTTTTGCCACCAAACCTTTTTCCCCTCCTAGTCCTTTGAACCCTCAACCTAGAACCATGAAGATCCACTGGTCTCCAGTTCAAAATTTTCAAACTACATCAGCTGCAAGTTTGGACCAGATTTGCCAAATTTGGTGAAATCCATTCAAAACTTTCTCCAAAAATTCCAAGTAAATTCATGCAGCCCCTAGGTGCTTTGAGTGATCATCTCACCAAGTTACAGCTCCAGAAAAATTTATCTCTTTACCAAAACCTACTGTCGAACACCTGCAACGCTTGGTCACTGTCAAGTTTCAGTAAATTCAGAGAACACTGCAGTGCTCACTGTCGTTTTCTTCAGAAACGGGCGTCGATCTCGCCAGTACCCTCGCGTCGCCTTGCTCCTCGTCCCCGCCCTCTCGTTCCTGCACCGCACGAGTGCCTGGCATCTTGCGGGCGTCGGCGACGAGCAGCAGAAGGTGCGCCACCCCGTGACCGACGCCGGCGGCGGCTTTGCGGGCGCCAGCGGGAGACACGGCGCCGCCGACTCCACCCAGCACCGCCCAAACCACCGGAGCCCGCCGCGTGGCCGTCCACTCCCCCGAATGCGCTGCCGCTCTCGTCGTGAACCGCAGGGCGCGGAGCGCGCTCTCTGCCGCCGTTGAGCCCGTGCGGTCACCTCACCGTGAGCAGACGCCATTACGCCAGGGCCAGCTCCGTTTAGCTGCAAAACGAGTCCCGTAACATCCACTGGTGCTGCCCGACCGCTCAAACCCTCTGCCAACCCACTGCTCCGCCGTAATCGCTCGCCGGAGATTCTCCGTTCACGGCCACCCCGTCGATCTGCCTATAAATAGGGGCCCCAAGCTTCAAATCGAGCACCCACCAGCCCTACACTTCCCCTAGAGCACGCCCAGCCACTGGAAGAGCCGCGAGGGGGTCTCCTTCCTCGACTCCGGCCGCCGCGATCCGCCGCGGGATCCAGCCCGATTCGCCCCCGTGTGTGCTCTGCAGCCTCCATTCTCGTGCCAGTAGCTTCTCCTTGCATCACCCGTTCTGACCCGCGCCTCAATTCGTACTTTGCAGCCCTCCACCGGAGTTCCCCAACCTCACCCGAACCGCCGTCCGCCGGAGATAGTGTCGCCGTCGACGTGGTGCTCCCCGTTGGACGAGTCCACCACCCACCGACGCGGAAGAAGACACTGAAGCTCTTGGTACCCTCCGTTTCTCCTAACTCGCCGTGGTTCGACGCCGGCGTCCATCGCCGTCTTCGGGCGCCGGCGAGCTTTCAAACCTGACATGCGGGCCCCGCGTGTCAACCTCTGTTTTATTTCCCCGAACCATTTTCTGTTGGCGCCTTCGGGCAAAATACGTTTTCTCCTTGCGCTTGCGCATTCCCAGCCGAAGCGTTTTCCGTTTTCTCAGTTAAAACCCTGGAACTTTTCTGTTTCATTACAGAAAGGTCCCTAGACAGAAACCTTTATAACTTTTTAATGAAAAGGTATTTTTGAGTGATTCTTTTTCTGTCAATCTCCAAATTTTGTCTAGTTTTTTATGGGATTTATTTGAAAAATATTTGGCAAAGTTTCTGTGCATGTGTTGGTTTTCACGTTAGTACCCCGTTTCGTGATTGCCGTAGGTTCCGGGAGAGGGGACGGAGCCGTGAACTTCGCCGAGCTAGACTCCGACTTCTTCGAACCAGGCAAGCATGTTTGAACATTTGATATGGCAGATGTTTTGCATGTTCATGTGAAAGTTTGTGTGTGGCACATGAGTGTCGGTAAATATCTCGTTGCTTGTAAGGCAACGACCCGGTTGTTCCGAAGTTGCGATGACCTCTGATGAGAGGTGGCCTAATCATGTGGTGACATGAAGGGCAGCAAGGTGGTACTGTTGTAGCATGCCAGCCTTGCGTCATCCGACTTCCTTCGACGTTAACGTGGTTGGAGCCACATTATCGATCTTTTCCCGCATGTTCCAAAGTTGCGATGACCTCTGATGAGAGGTGGCCTAATCATGTGGTGACATGAAGGGCAGCAAGGTGGTACTGTTGTAGCATGCCAGCCTTGTGTCATCCGACTTTTCCGACGTTAACATGGTTGGAGCCGTGTTATCGTCCCTTCCCCTTTCCGTGCTACCACATGTCTCATTGCCAGGATACGGTTTAGTAAGTTGGTAACCTCTTTCCGTGTACACACCAAACAGAGAGGCCGGAATGATGGTACCTTGGCCCAGGATTAAAGCCAGTCATTCGGTCAGGGGGCATGGGTGTTTCCGGTTGGGACCGAGAGGGGGGGCACCCCCTTATAGCGCGCGTATAGAAATTTGATCCCATGCTACGCGAGGTTGTAGCCTCCCCGACTCAGGGTTTTTCCTGAATGTTGCCGAGGGTGATCCCTGGCTTCGGATGGTTAAATTGGGTGTGTACTGGTTAGACGTGTTCCTTCCAGAACACCATAGACGGAACTAGTCCCCGTGACTACTGAAATCCGTTGGCTGTGGTTAAGTACAAACTCTGCAGAGTCAATTCTTTCCAAATCATCGTATCCATGATCAGTAATGTAGACATTATGTCCAAATCTATCCGTGTGAAAATCTTGCCCCCGGTGAACAAGCTCAAGCGGTAAAAACTCAGATTTATTGTTATTCCAATTGATGGACTAACTTTATTTTGTGTCTCATGCTTGTGATAATTTATGTCTCCGAGCTATTGTATTAATGAGTTGTGATATAAGCCCTTTATGAGACGTCGCGCAGACGTCCGACTGTGGCGTGTACTCGTTTCTCACTTTCGATATAAGCCCTTTATGTGATGTCACTCAGACGTCCGACTGCGGCATGCACTGTCTTTACTTTCTGTTATAAGCCCTTTATGTGGTGTCGCCCCGACGCCCGACTGTGGCATTATTATTCCGCATTTTCCGCTCGAGGAGTCTTTCAGACACTCGTTTGGCACCAGCATTATTATTCCGCATTTTCCGCTCGAGGAGTCTTTCAGACACTCGTTTGGCACCTGTATTATTATTCCGCATTTTCCTCTCGAGGAGTCTTTCAGACACTCGTTTGGCACCAGTATTATTATTCCGCACTTTCCGCTCGAGGAGTCTTTCAGACACTCGTTTGGCACCTGTATTATTATTCCGCATTTTCCTCTCGAGGAGTCTTTCAGACACTCGTTTGGCACCAGCATTATTATTCCGCATTTTCCGCTCGAGGAGTCTTTCAGACACTCGTTTGGCACCTGTATTATTATTCCACATTTTCCTCTCGAGGAGTCTTTCAGACACTCGTTTGGCACCAGTATTATTATTCCGCACTTTCCGCTCGAGGAGTCTTTCTGACACTTGTTTGGCACCTGTATTATTATTCCGCATTTTCCTCTCGAGGAGTCATTCAGACCCTCGCTTGGCACCCAGTATTTATTATCTCTGTGTCTGATCGCACTGATTAACTTATTCATGTGCTTCATGTTTTCATTTGTTATACCTTATGTCCGAACTGTCTTGCGAGTACTTTCATAGTACTCACCTGGCTTGTTGATTTGGCCAGATGTTGACGAAGGCGATCTCTTGGATGAAGAGTTTGATAGCGCGTCCGACGCCTAGAGGAGTCCCAGTCAGTCCTGCGCGATCCCGGATATTGGTCACTTGTATCGTTTACGCTTCCGCCACCCGCAATAAGTATTCTCGAGCCTCACTCCGACGCTCGAAGAGTTGTAGTATTCTGGAATCATGTCACTCGCTTCGCGATGATATTTCCACCACCGTTTTTATCGTGAGTTAGAAGTTTGCCACCCTATCCGCCGTATTGTTTTATCGGCGTGCATGTAATAAATTGTTGGGCAGTCTCTGCTCAACTCTGTATTATATTTAGTACTCCTGGTATTTTTCTTCTGTGACCAATGTATTGTCTATCAGTGAGAAGGAATTCTTCCTCGCTGGTCCGTAACAGGGATTGGTTTCTCAATAATTATTTGATTGAAAAACCGGTCGTGACATAACGTGAGCCGGCCTTCTGGGCTTTAGGCCTTGTTGTCCATCTGACCCGCCCGCCGGGTTACTAATGAGTCGCCAAGATCGGCCAGGTTATCTGTGAATCGCCAAGCTCCGGGCGGGTTACTAGTGAGCCGCCAATTCCGGCCGGGTCATACCGCGGGGTATATCCCCGACATTAGCCCCCAGTTTAATTTGGATTTATCCATGTTAAACTAATCTGCAATATAAACACAAGAACAAATTTGACAGGTTGTGTTCCGGGTTAAGTATTCTTTGTAAGACGGCACTTGGTCATCCTTAAGTCCTTGTCATCTTCCTTCTTGATATGTATCCATAATCTCATAGCAAATCTCTTTAGCAGATATGTTCAAATTTTGCCAATGCAAAAAATCCAGATACTTCCTTTGAAAATCCGGGTCAACAGGCCAGCTTCAGAGTCAATTTGCTGACATTGTTCTCTTGTTGAGAAATATTGTAAGAGATAATCCACTTGAGTAGGCTTTCAATGCTCTGACTTGACAAAAATATTGGTCTTCAAATATTCAACTTATATTCATCCGTCTTAAAGATATAAAACTTGCCGGTTTATGAGTACCAAAATTGCCGGGTTATAAATAGATGATGCCAAGTCATAATTGTCGCCGACGCCGGTTTATGATTTTTTGCAGACACCAGGTCAATCTGATTTACTCAAAACTGAGAATTTGAAGATATTTCTCCCTTATATCCATATTACATGTAGCCCCCAAGGGCCGGTTTAATCAGCATGAATAAGCCGGGACTTATCACCATGGCTTTAAATAAAATCCAGTTGTGTAGCCCCCATGAGTCGGCTATAGTCATAGTAGTGTAGCCGGGTCATCCTAGAATTGTCTTCAGCAGAGAGCAATATACATTAGCCCCCAAGTGTCGGGTCATTATGGCAGTGACATGGGACTTGCATATTTGATGTAATCTCCATTTGAATAATGTAGCCCCCAAGTGCCGGGTCGTAAGCCTGCAGCGACTCGGGACTATTCTTTCCATTGTAGAATAAATCATATCCATTGATAAAAATACTAGCCATTGCGCCAAAGCGACTTTGAATATCTCATTAGCTGATAAGTCAATCCGGAGCTTAAATACTCGGCGGCTCTTGGCCGATGGCGATTTAATACGCCTCCATTGTAAGCCGGAATTTGTACAACCCGGATGCTTATAGCCTTTGAGAAAATCAAGAATTGATAACCCTTTTGAGACACCAATTTCAATCTGGGATATTGAATTTTCACTGCCGGTTTATGTGACCTGTGCAGTAAGGGTGACAACCCAATCTTTGAGACGCACATGATTCCAATGGCGCAATTCAAAACATGCCGGCGGCTTAAAGTCCATAGCCAGGGCCAGTTTAAACATAATCATGTATAAACAATATCATACCTGTGATATTGAATTGTACTGCCGGCCTATGATACCTATGCAGTAAGTGTGATAACCCAATCCTTAGAAGCCAATGCTTCCACATAGATGATGATTCTCATAAGCCGGCGACTTATCATCGAAAATCAAGCCGGGTTTAAATAGAAACCACTCATATACACTTTAGATGTGTTCAAAAGAACTTTCAAATAAAATCCCAAAAATTATTTGCAAAAAGAGACTTCAAAATTTTTGAGGCTTCTGATTCGAATACGATCAGAAAACCGTCCCAAAGGGGTTAAGCTAAGATTCGAATACGATCATATAGCCCCCAGTGGCTTTGGCGCTGCCGATCAAGAGGGTACCGACAGCTATGTTCTCTTTGGTTCGAATACGACCTATGTTTGAATAGGAAGCCCCCAAATGACCTTGAGAGTTGTTTAACGGCGCTGATTCGAATACGATCCACGTCGGTTCCCAAAGGGGGTTGAGCTATGGTTCAAATATGACCAAGAAACTCCCCAATGAGCTCGGCAGTGTGCCGATCAAAAGGGTATCGACAGTTATGTTCTCTTTGGTTCGAATATGACCTATGTTTGAACAGGAAGCCCCCTAGTGATCATGAGAATATTTAACGACTCCGATTCGAATACGATCAGGGTCACACCAAAAGGGTTAAGCTAAATTCGAATACGATCAGCTCCCGATGGTCATTAAAGCAGGGTACCTATATTTGAGTTGTGCTTTGTAACAGACTCTCTTTGGTCCTTTTAATTTTTCCTAAGAACTCGAACTTTGCGAGAGACAACCTCTTTTTAAACCAGAAATTTGTAAACCGGATATTAAGAGCTTCAAAGCTTTATAAGATACAAATTTACCTTGAGTCGGACGTTTGAACTGGATTTGAGAGCTTCAAAACCTTGCGGGAGAAAGATATCTCTTGAACTGGATTTTAAACCGGAATCTTTATTTGAACCGGCAATTTTCTGACGGCCTTTGAAGTTTCATCAATATGGTAGCAGCCAACGGAACCGGGTTATCATTCCCTCCAACGACCCGGGATTCCCGAGTCATGTCACCGTAGCCCCCGAGTCTCAAGATGACTCAAGGAGTTGGCTTGAGATTCTCCATATTTAACCGTGATATAAACCGGCATAACTTGTATATCACTGGTGTTGATAACACGATGTGTATCCACAGAAGGTTGAGGTGACTGCGGCGGGTTATAAATGATCCCGTATGAGCCGTGTCAGCAACTCGACCAATGGTTCCTTCCAACTGGTTGTTTGAAGTTTAACCAAACTGTAGCGATGGTGACTTGTGCGCATGTCCATTGAGCCATCCAGGTGCAGACGGCGGCTGATAACATATGATAATTTGCCTCTAATTTTTTGGAAGAAAACCGGGCTTCCCAAGTAGTGACCTGCTCATACTCAATACGCAGCTCATGCAGATAGGTGCGGCTCGGTGTGTTGATGTAGACCAGGCCGCGAGAGGCGGACGGAAAAGACGACCTCAGCATCAGAGGCGGCTCAGACAGATGAACCGGCCGCGGTGTTATAAAACGGCGCGGTCGGGCGAGTTAACCACGTCGTTTTGATGTAGTGAACAATTGTCCTGCATCAACAATATTGCAGACCAAGACAAAGATAAACTGCTCTTTGACAAAATAATATGTACCAATAAAATATATTTTAGATGGATATCACCTGATGTGCCAGGCCGGAAATAATCCGCCATGAAGTTGATGATCGCTAGGTGAAGTTGAAGTCGCTCACGGGTGAACCGGCCACGGCGTGGTAAACCGGTGTGGATGGGTGAGTCGGCCATGACCTTTGTAAGCCGGCGCGGACGGCGAGTCGGCCACGGCGTTGTAAGCTGGCACAGACACGTGAACCGGCCACGAGGGCGGACGGGCGAGTCGTCCGTGACATTTGTAAGCCGGCGCGGACACGTGAACCGGCCGCGAGGGCGGACGGGTGAGTCGTCCGTGGCATTGTAAGATGGAGCGGACGGGCGAGTCGGCCGGCGTGTTTGATGTAAACCGGAACGCGATACGCGTGTCCGTGAAGCTGCGCAGCACAACCGAACATGCCTCCGTGGTGTAATACCACCCCTTTTTCTTTTAATAGCCGTCCTGCATAAAAATATTACAGGCCAGCGTAATTTGTTCTTTTAAAGAATAAAAAACGTATCAATAAAAAATTGATTGTACAGATTTCACCTGATTCGCCTGGACGATAGATGATCCGTATATAACGTCTATATATATATCCTCCAGTAATTTCAATGGTGATTTAAGCCCTTTCTGGCCGGATTGTCCATACTGGAATATTTGCATTGATGCTTCTAATGTAACACTAGCCGCACCTTTTCTTTTTCTTTTCCTCAGGAGATGAGATGTGGGCCTTGAATACACGCACACGCAATCCTGGTGCTACTGGCTTCTGGCCGATTCGCCGGTGACTACTGACCTCATGCACCAAGGCCACATGCACTGACGCGGGCCCAAAATTGATTTCTTTTCTGGATCGTCTGCCAGGTAACATACGACGGCGTACAAGAGCCGGAGCCAGCGAGGGGCTTGGCGACTTGAAGGTCGAAGCGGACTTGGTGTCGAGGCCAAGGTCGTTGAATCATGGGTAATCCGGCAACAGCAGCGAAACCCACGGGGTGGAAACAGAGGCGCCTCAAGGCCGGGCGGCTCACAAGACTTGAAGCGGGCCGACCGTAGCAGCGACTCGGCACACCGGCGAGGGCGACTTGGAGGCCGCAAGGGTTGCAACGGCTCACAATCCGGCCACAGCAGAGGCGGACTCGTTCAGACGGCGACGGCAACTCAGAGGAGGGAGCAAGGCCGTGACCTAGCGGGTCGAGGCACAGCTGCAGTAGGGACGGAAACCGCGGAGATGTCAGAATCCGAGTCCAATCCGAGTCTTCCTCCACATCGTGGTTGGTTTAATTAATCCGTGTCCGGGTCGTCGCTGGTCTGGAGACCCATGTTGATCTG